>NC_092525.1:36740866-37365866 GCF_037038585.1 Patagioenas fasciata | reverse complement strand
ATCAGTCAAATTGAACTTGTATTTAGAAGGCCTTTGGATTAATAGAAGGTTACTGTGAAAGTGCTGCATATGTCAGTGCAGATGGGCTGGACAGACTTACATCAGAAGTGTCCTCATGGAGCAAAGTCTGGCTCCCCAGCGAGCACAGAATAAGGATTCTGCCCAAGCTGTGTTCACATGCACGGCAGTTTTTAAGCCTGAGAAAGTTTTTTAAGATAATTAAGACTTGCCAAATCGCCATAAATCAGTTGTGAATTATGTGTTTCATACTGAAGCTCCTTGTAGGGTGCGTGCATGCTGTACGAAACAATATCTCATGCTAGCTAAGAAAAATACAGCTCTTAAGAACAGCTAAATGTACAGCAAAACCGAGAACATCATTAGAGTGCAGTTGTCAGAGCAAAGGAGAAGCGTTGCTCTCTGCTTGGATTTGCAGTAGGAGCAGATCCACTTTTAGAAACATTCCAGCAGGCTTCATTCACATGAGAGTAAATGAACATCAGCTCCTTTATTTAAATGAGCCTGTCTTTAGCATAAACTAAACACATATTTGCATGATTTTTATTATATCAGTAAGGAACTGTGACCGCTGTGTTAAAAATGATTCTACAAAGAAATTACTTCCTTGAAATCTCTTAAAAATCAGCACTGTGGTACTGAAGAAAGAATCTCAGTACTTGGCTGGATAGTGAGAGACCTCGATGATTCACCTTCTGAGAGCAGTTAAGACATCAGCTGAAAATCTTTAATTCTTTAAAATAAAGCCTACTAGACTTTACCTGAACGTAATCAGATCCTAATTGCTTATTCATTCAAGTAGTCCTATTTTAATCAACTACTCATGTGTATAAAACAAGCAGGGAGTTTACCTGAGGTTTTCAAAATAGGTATTCACATTGCAGCTAATAGAGGAATACTCACAAGTAATTTGACTTTTTTTTTCTTTTTCCCTGTCAATCAGCTAAATAGTCAGCAAATGTTTTATTTTATAGCTTAGTTATTTTTCTAAAATAGACTTGTGGAACCAAAAAAAAAAAAAAGAAAAGGGGCATTTATTGTTTGGTCTGCTGTAGGCTTGCTTTTAATGAACATTTAAATTTTAATACACTTCACGTATTATTTGCATTACTTTCTGATTTAATTTTTTTCAAGGAAAAGAAGTTTAAATAGGAGCAGATATTTTTCTAGTGGCTAGCTACAAATCCACAGGTAATTAACTGAATAACATAAAAACCTGCCTTTTGTTTTTCTAAACAGACACAGCAGACACGATCCCAGCCTTCTCATTCCTGCTAGGATGCCCAGATCACAGCCCTCTGCTTACACTAAGGCCTCTTCACAAGGAGAAAAAAAGTAGTCCATGTATCCAGCCAAATTCCCTTTCCATCTGGGCTGGGAGGCTCCATCTGCAGACTGCTTGAATCAGTTACATCAGTGAGCGAGAAGGACTGAGGAAGAGTTCTACTTAGGAGCAGATGGTGTCGCAACTTCTAAAAAATGCCCCTAAAGTGCTTTAGGAGAGGAGAACCCATTTATCTCTCCTGGAAATACTTTTCCAAAGTATTCTGTTTCTTCAAAGGTCGAACTATTGTCCTACTCTCTCCAGTAGGAATTACCAGCAGTGGGAAAACATGCCTTTGCAGGAAAAAAAACAGAGGCAAATTCTTTGTTGCTAAAGATTTCTATATAAACAACACCGGGGATGAAGAAGTCAGCCTAACACAACGTAAATTATCTGAAGACTCACTGATTTAGGAATCTCTGAGGACTCAGTTAGGAACTAATGGAAACCACTTTGGCAAGGTCACGAATACAGCGCCCACGCCAGTAAAATCTTTGCACTCCTGGGCGCTAAGGTAAGCAGTGTCTGTCTGAGAAGTACCGTGTGCACACAATGCGTCGCACAGCTAATGGAGAGGAGCCCATCCAGCACTTGGAGGGCTGATGCAGATGGTCTTTATTCACCAGCTCGTGAGCTGGACAGAAGTAGGACCCCACACAAAGGTAGCTGGCAGCAGAGCACAGACGTACAGCCAGAGCACATGTCCAGGTAAGTAAGATTTTAATAAGTAATCACTCATTAATTATAACTGGAGGGTGCCCCTAGTAAGTAAAAAATCAGAAGCACTTTACATACCGATGCTTATATTTTGCTGATATTTTTTTTTGCTACATGTATCTCAAAAATAGCATATAGATATAGTTATGCTGGAGTATTTTTATGATGAACCTTAGGGTACCCACCAGAGTGAAACTGTGTTAGTGCCAAAGGATCACACTGGAGCTGTCTGTGGTCATTTTGATGTACTGCGTACAACAGAGAGTCATGTATTTACCAAAAAAGGACTGTCTTTCCTGACTAGGCATAGTTCTTTTGAGGAGAAAGTGTTTGATTTTCAGCAGATGTGTCTCATTCTGTTCCTTCTTTCCTGAGAGGATGCAGAGGAGTGTGACTTCACCATGGGGGAGTGAAGAATGATATGGTAAATAGCCAACCACCAGATTCATATCTATTTTTCTGGCTATTGCTGTGACGTATAGCTAATGACAGAGAGAAAAGCAAGCTGCTTGTAAACTTTGTATTGTGTAATCTACAGAATTCTCATGTGTGTGTGTTCTGGATTGGAGTCTCCTAGGCAAACCCTCCAGAAAGGGGCTGAAGGAGAAAGACAGGGTCTCTCCCCATTGAAGGGCAGGGCTTCTGTGGAAGCCATCATCATCAGAATGGCATCCCTGGGCCTGCTCCCACCCATTGCCAGCCCCGTCGGACAGCACACATCCTCCAGCTGACCTACGCAGCCTGTGAGCTGCCCAAAGTCTGTCCCGTCCTCCCCTTGTGTGGGGCCAGGGGAGCGGTGGTGCTGACCTAGGGGTGAGGAGTGGTGGGTGTCAGCACAGGGACAGTCCCTCGAATCAGCAGCATGGTCTCACCTCAGGTGTTGAACTCCGTGTCTTGGAATGCGGCGGGAAATACTTCACTGGGTTTTGTTATTGTTTGTAAGACTGACTCACGAAGAGTGACCATTGTATGGGTGTCTTAAAGAGCTGATGTTGCGTCTTTTTTGCATTGCTCGCTGCTATTTCTGAGAATTCCTCAAGATATGCAGCTGTCAGCATCTGCCACTGCTGTTCTGATTTATGGGCCATAAAGAGACTGTAAACTTGAACTAATGCATGTTCTTACCATGTATTATGCATGATAGCATGTTACACGTTTTATTCTCGCACTATAATAAATAATGTAAGTTGTGTGTAAACTTAGTTTCAGCAACAGAAGTAGTGCTTTTTCTTCTCTCATATCATGTGTTACTCAGAGCACTTTGCTGGAGCTCTCTAAGTGCCATTAGCAGCTGGCAGCAAATCAATCGTTGAAACCAGTCCAGAAATATTTATTACATTTGACATTTTTCACTGGAATATCAGAAAAAGTTGAACTTCCTTTGGTGAATCTGCTCCAGTGCTCAGAGTCACAATTCTGTGTTCTTAGGAAATTCCACGTCTGAGTGTAACATCGGGAATGACTTTATTGACATGGATAGTGTCAAGATGTTGACAGGGCAACAATCACAAATCTTTGACGTTTATGGGAGTGTCTTTTTAATGGGAAGTGTACACGGAGTAAACGGGCTAAGATGCCTGTAGGTTTTTCATATTGTTGCTGCTGAAAGTCGTCTTTCTGGGGATGACTGGAGAAATAGAGAAATGGTGTGCTCACTGCTCTTTTGGCTGTTCGTCTGTCCCATCCTCATACACAGACACACATCTGCAGGCACAAAAAGAGAGTATAGGGAAAGACTTTTTTTCCAGGTAGTGGCACGTAAGAATAAATAAGATTAATCTCTTACACAGTAACTATAGGTTGTAGTACTCATTGACTCATGTTTATTCTGTATATTTCCAAAGCCTATATCTGCACGGGCAAGGAATTAGCTCAGCTGGATCAGATCTGTATCCTGAAACAGCTGGTGCTAAGGTCCTGATGTCCACACCATGCACGGTCTCTAGTTTGGTCCCATGGGATGGAGGCCACTAGTGACTGGATCACAACTTTTAGTTTCACCCAAAAGGAATCTAGTTCACATCCTCAGGACCTCTCCACTGTGAGAACTAAAGCTTCTTAAATGAGAGCGCTATACTGGACTGTCCCACAGGAAGGTGAAATTCCTCTTAACTCATCTTTTGGCTAAATAGAAGCCTTTTGTTATTTCCCCAACACCCTTCCCCTCAGGCTTCACGTGGGTATGTTTTTTTGCATTGGTATTTTTCTCTCAAATCTAAGATCTGATTTCTCCTGTCAGGTCATGGTAACCAAGGTTTTCCTTCTCCTTCTAAGGTTAACATCCAAATGTGCTCCATAAATCAGGAATGCGGTATAGGACAGAGTAATCCAGCATGGAAAGTGCTTAGTTTGATGAAGAGTTAACTGCGATTCCACTCATGGCTGTGATTTTATCATGACCATGCTGGATGCTTGCTAATGCATGCATTATTTTTATATACTGCATCACACATAAAAATTCCCTTCATCATTTTCCCAGGGTATTTTTGGTTTTGTGGCCTTCCAGTTGTGTCTGTATATGTGTGCATATGTGCATGTGTGTACAGTATACAAATGTTCTGTTCTTAGACAGTTGCTACTATATGCTGCTAACATAAACTTACGTAGAAAGTTCATGTTAGACTATTTATTACATGCTTTCTTTGGTTACCTTTTTGTAACGCTGACAACTGTATTCATAGTAGATATCACTGTAGACTTAGAAAACTTTCATACTATTTCTACTTATTTTAGATGTTCTGCCGTGTGTTTTCTTGCTATACGCTACTTAGGTTTTGCTCCCATTTGGAGAGCGTGCTTCTATGTACTTGCAAAATTGTGCCTGGGTTATTTTAAAATGTGAATAAATGTATACAGTTTTCCAGTTGTCTGACATAATTTATACATTATTTTGTGCTAAACGCTTACTCTTTTTTATGTATATGCTACTATAACAATACTTGACAGTTCACCGAAGTCAAAGGAACTAGAAACTGTTCTAGAAAGCATTATAATCTGCTGCACACAAACATGAACCTGTGTTTACATCATTTCTTAATTGACTTTCAGCCACAAAGCCTACACTTAGAAGAACAATTCATGTGTTTATTTCCGCGTGTTGAAACACAGAAATGCAGGAATTTGTAGGAAAGGTACGCTGGCTCCTATCCATATGGGGTACGTCCTTCAAGTGTGCTCTCGGAATTCAAGTCGCTGAAACCCCTGGGAGCAGACGTTCAGCACACGCTTGAGCGAGCTGAGTAAGACTTGTAAGAGGGGCTGTGGGAGAGATCACGTTTCATGAAAAGGTGCGAACTTGCAGCTACAGCGTTGACAAGGGTACGAGGAGGAGCTACCTAACTTCTCTTCCATCATGCAGTGGACCTCATGGCGCTAAGAGGAAAGCTGGATCTCCTCCAGCCTCTAACTAGCTTCTCATTTTCCTGTTTCATAGCCCTGCTAAGAACGTGATTAAAAAGCAACAGGCTTCGACGTGTAAATTTTAGCTTGATCTGTATGTGCTGAATTAAACACATATAGACTAACTGGGTTCATGAAAGGGCTGGAGAGTCCAGGTGTGTTTGTCAACACTGGCATATATAATGCAGCAAATGTTACCATCTAATTTTGGGCCAGATTGTGGAACTCAGGCGCTCGTGGCACAGGAATTTGTTTCCTTTGCAAACCGGGCTATTTTGTCATCCCCTGCAAAGAGTCGAAGGAAACTAAATAAAGGGAAGAAATGCCATTCACACACTCAGCTTTGAGGGTCCTTCAAATCTGATATGCTGCCAAGAGGCTTGTTAAGAATTTGTGTGTTATTTTTTCAGACATACTCTCTGAATATACCGTAATGTTCCCTTCAGAACCATTACAGCGTGAGCTGTGAATGCATACTAATAGCATGATGTAATATGGATCATTTCATCCTTTTTCCATGCAGGACAGTTGGGTTTGTATATAACTCTTGAAGCACATTCATACTTAGCAGTAGCGGCATGGGATGTGAATATGAATGTATTTATTTGTCATAGAACCAGATAGCCAGGTAAAAAGAAATAGTTTAATTATTGAGTTATCCCCCTTGGACCTTTTCAAGCCCTTATAGGATAGCCAGCCTGTTCCCCTGAATTTTTTGTTGCTGTGGCTTTACATTTCCATCTTGTCAAATAGTGTCAATGATTTTTTCTTTTTATTACTAATTTCTCCCTTAATGACTGAGTCTTCTGCAAACCTTTGGGTTTTCCTCCAAATTGTTGATAACAGTTTTAACTGGAGTGTGCCCGGGAAGCCATCCCAGCAGAATACCTGATCTGTGATCATTCCCCATTTAAATTCACATCTTGAAATGTCAGTTAACCAGTTTTTGATTCATTTAATGTGCGACACGTCAGTTTTGTATTATTATGGTTTCTTAACTCAAATGTCATGAATACCACATCAAATGTCATATAGAATCAAAGTATATTAACAGTGTTGTGTTTTGCTTGTAGTCACAATTGGAAAAAAAGCCAGCAAATGTGTTTGACAGTATCTGTTTTCCATATTGCACTCAGATTGGCATTTACCATATTTCTCCTCTTTAATTAGTTAGTAATTGAGTCCCATGTCAGCTATTCCATTACTTTGCTCCAGATCAATTTCAGACTGACAGGACTGTAATTATCTAGGTCATTAAGTTTATCCTTCTTAAATATTAACACAACATAAGTTTTCTTCCAGCTTTCTGGAACTTTCCCAATTGTTCCAAGAATTAGCAAAAAGCAGTAATAACAATAGAGATTCCTCTGTCAGCTCTTTAACAACTCTTGGGTGAAAGTTATCGGAATTTCTCTATGCAAATATTTCGTACTTCAGTAGCTTCCACTTAATGGTTTTTGTCTGAGGAGTTTCGTTGCCTGGTAGTTCATCATCCTCATAAAGCATCACCAGTTGTGTGTCTTTTCCTTAAATACCAAACACAAATACTTATTGAACACTTCTTTTTGTCTTCATTACTCTTAACAAATTTCCACTTCGACCTGATGAAGAACTGGTACCATTGTCAGGATTGCTAATGTATTTGAAAAATATTGTCCTTAATTCTCTGGACATAAATTTCTCCTTACTGCTTGGCTACATTTATTGGAGGAATTATTTATGTAATTCCTTACTTCTACTCTATATTCAGTGTTATCAACTTTCTTTATTTCAGTGAGTCATACTTATGTAGAGGCTTTCATTAACCCTTTCAGCTAGATTTTTTTAAACACGTACAGCTTGCTTTCCTAATTTTTGCAGCTATTAGGTAAAATATTTGTATTTTCCAGTTATTGATAAGTTCTCTCTCCTAGCTGATTCTCCTTTACAATAATTTCCAGTTTGGTAAAAAGACTGACTGCACCATCCATATTACTGTTTGGGCTTCCTTTTCTTTATGCCCATAAAGAGCAATCAAGCATCATAGCCACTAATATTTAGTTCTCTTATCAAGTCCTCTGATCTCTTTTCATTATTTGTGAGATGAGATCTCACATAGAATTCTCATTTGGGGAGAGTTTCCCTTTTTGTTTTAAGAAATGTTCATACATAATGTTCAAAAATACTGCAGAGGTTTTAGTACCAGCATCATGAAACTTTAAGCATATGTCAGGCAGATTGAAATCTCAGATGATAGCGCAGCTTTTTTTGCTCCTGCACATTACAGAAGGTGCAAAGGCATCCAGTCATCCTGCTCTCTTCTATGATTTGGTGATTTGCAGACAGCAGCTACTATCCCATCTAGTGTTTTATCTGTTAGAGTATTGATCCATTGCATTCAAGATAATCGTTCTGAGCTGCCAGTGTCCTGAAAACAGACTGTCTTTTTGACTGTTGAGTTCCACCCTTCTTTCCCTTCTCTCTACTTGATCTTTCCAAAATAGGTTATGATCATTTATTTTAATGTTTCGGTTATGTAGTTCTTCCCAGACAGTGTCAGTAATATCAGCTACGCTTAATTCATAAAGAGACAATTCTGATTCCTTTTTACCCAGATTCATTTGGACTACTACTTCTACATCCTTGATTAATTTTGGTTTTGACATCTTGACTTCATGCTGGATAAAGACTCGTGTGGCGTTTGGTTTGTTTTTTCATCAGTTTCTCTTGTAGCACTCTTCTTCAGCCTCTTCCCTAGCAGGCTGTTTGTCCTTCTGCTGAACGGGAGACCACCCAAACTGTGCCGTCCATTCATCTGCATCGAAAGACAGATGCTGAATGCTCAGAATCCTTTTTTCCTGTCTTCCTTCATTCAAGGCATTCTTCTCCTTCAGCAATACACAGCGTTCCCTGAACTTGCCTATGAAGCAGAGTCACTGAAGCTGCATGTGTAATCACTGATGATCTTTGCTCTCAGACACTGGACAACTGTTCAATCTTAAAGACACACCTTGGGTCCAGGAACACTGTGCTGTTGTCTACCTTTTCTTTGCAAAACAGTCTTTCCAATCACCTTTGTATCTCCAGCCTTTATCCTAGGTTGGTTTGGCTACACATGATACCTCACCGTCACACTTCTGCCTCTGGAGGATTCTGGAATTTGGGCAGGGGTGAGTGGGAGATGGGGGAAAGCCATCTGTTTTCAAATGAAAATGCAGGCTCTTCAAACATTATCTGCTTGGGCCCTTCTGTTTATCATTGCAGAGAGAAACCAGGATAGTCCCTGGGCTAGCAGCTCCCGTCTCTCCTCTGGGTCGGCAGAATTCGCAAACTGCAGTCTAGGTTCTGTCAAAAAATGAAACAGATTAAGAACAGCCTTGTTTTGTCAGAAGATTGATCAAAATCTGCATCTTTCTGTGGGAGATTTAAATGACAACGAACTAGCATTTTTCACTAGAAAAAGCAAAACATTCTACCAGAGAATTTCTGATTAACTCTTCTCCTGTCCAGGGGAGAACTCTCTAAGTTAATTGTCTTTGACAGGTGAGGTCTGTCCTCATCTTGGCACAGGAGATAAGGTGCTAGTTACAATACATCTGGGTAGACTTGCACAGCTTTTTAATTACAACAAAAGCAATTATCACAAATGTCTTGTAAACTGAGTGGCAACAGTGTTTGGATTGCAGCTGCCTGGCTGTGGCGTTTGATGACTTACCTGTTTAATAGATACGATGAAACTTTATCCTGCATTCTGTGACCACCTTTGCATTTAGCCTGTTCTTATAGTGCCTAAAGCACTGCTTCTCAGGCCTTGAAATAACGCTAATCAAATCCATTTGGTTTCATGCTGCCTTTTTTTGTCAGCACGACGGAGAAGACGTTCAGCTCGGTTTTTGACACACTGCAAGTTGTATCACTTCATCACCTTAGTGACTTGAATGATGAAAGACACTTGATGTATGGTGATGTCACCTAGCAAAAACTCTGATTGCTTCCTTGTCCTGTGTATTAGTTCTGCACAAGTAGGAAGAGAACTATGCAAATGTGTCCCCTGAATATACTGTACAGAAACCAAAAATCCTCCAGCACCTAACTTTGCAGGGTATGTCCACATGGTACAGAACAAGCCCATGCCACGCAGAGATACTCTTGCTGGCTCTGGATGAACATGTCTTCACACAAATAATACACCATTTGTTACATGTTTGCAAGGGAAAAAAATAAAGATTTAAATTTGGACAGAGCACAGCCTCTCAGCACTTCTTAAATACTAATTTTCTATGGCCTGTGCCATGAACAAGAAGTTGAGTTACTTGGAAATGTGAGTCACTTTTGGTTGGTATTGTGTTGATTAATTCACACACACATAAGCACACACAGACAAAATGACATGGTAAAAATCTCATGCACTAAAACATCATAGATCAATTTACTGCCATGTATTTTTTTTCTGAAAGTGGGAGGAAGGAAGGAAAGGAGGAAGGAAAGGAGGAAGGAAGGAAGGATGGAAGGAAGGAAGGAAGGAAGGAAGGAAGGAAGGAAGGAAGGAAGGAAGGAAGGAAGGAAGGAAGGAAGGAAGGAAGGAAGGAAGGAAGGAAGGAAGGAAGGAAGGATTTTTCACTTGTGTCAAGGGTTAAGATTTCGGGGTGACAATCAAACCCTGGCAGATGTATTGTTAACCTCCTCTCCCCCCCACTTCCCCCTTTTGCTCCTCCCTCTCCCCCCTTCCCACTCAGCACAGGCGATCGGGAGGGAAAGAAGGACAGAGAGAAGAGAGTTGGAAAAATTAAAGATGTTTTACTAATGCTACCAATAGGAATAGAGAAAATAATACAAAATATACAAAACCAATCTTGAAAGTCTCAGCAACTGCAGAGCCAGCACCCAAAGTCCTGGACTGGACTCTGCAGCCAACCAGAGCTGGATTCAGTCTCTCACTGGGCCTCAGTTCACAGGGACGACCAGCAAGGTCCTCTCCTAATGTTGACCATGAGGAAAAGGGACAAAAAAGGGATGAGATCCTCGTGATCTCCCACTTTTATATGAAGTATTCACGTGAATGGAATGCTATACACAGTTGGTCAGTTTCTTGGACACCTGTTTCTCGTTGTCCCTCTCACGAGATGTCCATCCATGCTTATCAATAACTTTCGCATTCCATTGCTATATTTACCAAAACATGGATCTGGTTCTCCAGGAAAATGCAGCTAATATGAAGCTTTAGCTGACAGGCAAATTCACTAAAAGAGAAACTTGTTTTTTAACAATAGCAGGAGAACTTGCACAACTAGCTGAAAGCTCTGTAGAGTAGGCAGCTTGAGTTCATCAAGTGATCGTGGAGGCAATTACTATGAACACCCTAATGATTTTATTTTTTGTTATTTCTTCGTGCTATCTTGAAAAAATAATTCCATCAGTACCTCAAAGATTCTTCCCGAAAACCAGTATGAAGCAGACTGACAAAGTTTCTGAAAGTGGTTTTGATTACATGAAAGGAAGCAGTGGGAATTTAAGAAAAGCAGAAAAAAGAGTGAATATTTAAGCTAATGACATTTAGCCATAACATCCCAGTGATTTATGTGCCACACTTCACATTGGCATCAATGGGAGCACCTGCTTAAAGCTTAGTACAGGGTTTGAGCTTCACATCTGCAAATGGCTATAAAGCACAGGAAAAAAGAGGTCAGTCCTGGTGCTGAAGCCTTTGTTTTATCTTTCATGATACTTGAAATGGCAACCAGCCTTAGTGACAGTCAAGCAAGTGTCAGGATTCACTTTTTACAGAAAAAAGAAGGACCAGGGAGTCAAACTGTATCATTTTTCTCAAGGGCAGCTTTGTATTCCTTGGGAATTTTCAAATGTAGAAAGTGCCATGTTAATTTGAGTGCATCGGTAGTGAATGGGACAATTTAATAGCACCTTCCGCTCTCAAGTATTTCTTTCCTTGAATAGATCATTAGACAGCAAGGGCTGAGAACACAAACCTTGAATCATGAAAGCATGTGTACATGCTGAAGAGGCATTACAATGAATTATGAGCACTGGTAATAGTTTAGGAGCCAAAGGGCTGGCGACCTTTGCTTTTAAAAACATGCTTTAAATGTTATCATTCTGCAGCAGTGTTTTCTCAACTCTTTATCTTCTAAATGCTTTTGGACACACAGACCATGGGATTAATTATATACTGCAAGCAACAATTCATGAATATTTAACACACTCATTTATACTTAATGAATAAATTTGCATTTTGACAGTGTTATTTAATGTGGTTTAAGGAAATACTGCTCATTACCTTTCAATTTTGTAGATTAGGAGAATGTAATTGGAATTATAAGGTAGGAGAGAGGCTGCACGATTTCCATGCGATTGTTTGCACAGTTTATTTCACACGTTTTTTGATCAGAACAGCTCTGTCATTTGGGGGGAAGTTTCTACCTGTCTCAGTTACTTCATCCTGGTGTCAGAGATGAAGCTGAAGGGTGGAGGTGTGATGCAGCTTTTTGGGCGGGCTGTTCACCACCTGACACAGAGCTACGGCTTTCATTGGACAAGAGGGGTGTCACTCTCCAAGGAAGGCAAAGGATTGGCTGTCTGTTGCCAGCCTCTCGCTGAGGGAAGCAGCTCTGGAGAGCTGGCAGGTCTCCCAGCGGAGGGGTCGAGGTTCGATCGCAGGGTAACAATAAAACCCCCTCCCTCTCCCCCCTTCCCACTCAGGACAGGCGACTGGGAGGGAAAGAAGGACAGAGAGAAGAGAGTTGGAAAGTTAAAAATGTTTTACTAATGCTACTGATAAAAATAGAGAAAGTAATACAAAATATACAAAACCAACCCTGAAAGTACCGGCAACTGCAGAGCCAGCACCCAAAGTCCTAGGCTGGAGCTGGATTCAGTCTGTCACTAGGCCTCAGTTCGCAGGGACGACTCACAAGATCCTCTCCTAATGTCGGCCGTAAGGAAAAAGGACAAGATCCTCGTGGTCTCCCACTTTCATCTGAAGTCTGATGTGAATGGGATGTTATACTTGGTCAGTTTTTGGTCACCGGTTTCTCGTTGCCCCTCTCACAAGATGTGCATCCATCCTTATCAATGACCTCGCATTCCATTGCTATGTTTACCAAAACATGTATCTGGTTCTCCAGGAGAATGCAGCTAATATGAAGCTTTAGCTGACAGGCAAATTCACTAAAAGAGAAACTTGTTTTTAACAAAACCAGGACAGGAGGGCAGTGGCAGCTCTGACCCAGCTCTGGCAGCCGACATGGGCCAGGCAGTGCCCAGGACCTGCTGGGGGTGCATTTACATCCCACCAGGAATTGCTCGGGAGAGTTCTAACCAGCCATCTCCACCCTGGAGCTCTGTGTGTGCGGAGCAGCTGTAGCCAACAGGCTGCCCCGTTGCCCTGGGAGAGCTTTCCTGGCCTGGGCTTGGCTGGGAAGCATGGTGCCGGCGACATGGCGCCCTTGGAAAGCTCGTTCTTCAAACTGAAGTGCTGAAGCGCTGCCATCTCTGCTGAGCATCTCCCAGCAGCAGGCGCTAGAATTTTCCAGGGCGTGCTGTCCAGCCTGCCCAGGCTCGCTGCTGCACAGCTCTGAGCTCCTGAAGGCGCCATATTTCACAAGATTTCAGGATTTGGACATGGTTCATATGAGAATGCTCTTTGAAAAGGAATAAAAAAAAAAGTGCAGTTCACCTTGCAGAATAAACTCAGAAGTGATCTGTGCAATTTCAGCAAGTTGGAAGCGAGAAAAAGGTACAAAAATTCTCTTCTTTTTGCGTTCCTGATTTTTAAGACCATATTGCGATTTTCATAAAGGGGAAGCAGTGGTGAAGAGGAACAATTTGGTGCTTTTTTCTGTCAGCAGTACTGACAGGAAAACTCTGTTCCATTTGAATTTCCAGGATGTTGGGGGTTTTTTTGCTGATTTTAATAAGACTAAATACTCAATCTCTGTACTTTGGTATCTTTGCCTTTTAAGAATGTATTTAAGCAGCCCAAATATTTCCTTACAGCTAGAGATACTTTACAGATTTCCTAGATAGTAGAAGTGAAAAAGTCTAAAATAGTCAGATGTAAGATATAATTGCCCAAGACTTGATGGTCTTGAATATTTCTGTACCTGTGTAGCAATGTGCACAAAAAAAATATATATCCCACAGGTTTCTGGTATTTAATACCAAGGGTTGATTTTATACAACAGGTTTTTAAAATTGCTTACAATTTGCTTCTTTAACAAAGTCTATGCATTGTTTCTATTTGTCATTTTGAAGTGCCGTATGGTGGCAGATACTAATCCACAATCTGTTGCCATAGTTCTCTCTGATCGCTCTTGAAAACAACATAATTACCCAAATGAGGACTTGACCTTTCATTCAGTTTTAATGGACTGTTTTCTGAGCACATTTCTAATCACAAAGAATTGCATGAGAAGTTGTCAAAGTTGGCTACATATATCTTGTCTGGGAAGGGAAATATCTTCAGGCCAGGATCAGGCTATACACCGTCTGCTCAGCACCCAGAGTAACGATGTCTTGATTCTCACAGGGAATTCTGGAAATAACTTCTATGTTAAGCAAAACAAAGATTTGAAATGTAAAAACTGTGTTGAGATCCTTCTCTTCTGGCGAACAATGCATAAGCAAAGCTGGCCTGTCTTTGACATTCTCCTCGTCCTGCGGGAATATTCCCACACAATATTAATACGGGTGGATATCCCAAAGCTCGGATCTATATTTTGGTGTTTCTCTCCCTTAGATTTTTTTAAGGCTTGAAATCTTAGATACTGTTTTGATTGCATCTAGCAAGCTAAGAGTCTTATGATTTGCACTCACATTTCAAAAGTGTCCTCAGTGGTGTTACAACACTGTACATCACCATATCAAGAATTCTGTTTCATTCTGTCAGTGACTTAATGTATTTCTGTTTCTAATACACCAAAAGAAACCAAGCTCCTGGTGGAATGGATGGGGTAAATCTAGGTGGATTCCCTGTACACTGTCACCTCTTTAATTCATATAAAATGCAGAAGATCTGTAAGGGGCAGAAAAGGTGTGGACAGGCATCAGTTGTTTCCCAGAGAAGAGGTGCAGGCGTTTTGTGTGTCTGCAGTTAGCGCTGACGGGCTGTGTCACAGATGCTGCAAAGGACAGCTGCAAAACTGTCCGTTCCTCCTGATGGGGAAGAGCGTTTTTAGCACTGCTTAAGAGTTTTTGTTCCTGTATTGCTCACGGAAATGGTTTATAATGTTCATAATCTGTAAACCAAAGAAACTAATGTTCATTCTTTTGAGTAAATTTTTTTACACATGTATTACGCTTTTGATCTGAAATTTGATAGCCTCCCTGTTTCTTTCCTCAAAACAGTTTTCTGTCTGGAAAACAAAATAGATCTGGGCTTAGCATACTGCCTTAGCTATTCTGTTGGTAGCAGCAAATCCTAAAATATCTGAGAACGGCAGGATTGAGCCCTTAGTATATTTCCCAAGATATTTGTTGCTGAAAACATGTGTTGCTTGCCTCCATTTTGATAAGGCATTGAAAGCAATAGAAGTCCTATCTTTAAAACTTTTCCCACTGGGAAATCTTGAATTTGTGAATATGGTGATGGATTATATGCATCACAAAACAAAAACGCATAATTGAACAGCAGCAACTGTCTGAAAATAATTTACTGTTTCGAACAGTTGAAGGTCCCAGTATGACAAGTCACTAAGCATTTAAACTCTCTCCCTTTGATCAGTCTACATAATAACGAGATAAAATGTATTAGCTATGAAGACATGAAAGAAGCAGGTTAATTCCTCCATGCCACACCTTTGAGTATGCCTAGAGTCATGTTTCATAGCAGCACCACCAACACGGGCACAACAGACAGCAGAATCAATGGTATCAGGCTCCTCTATGAATTGCTGAACACAGCTGCTGCTTTTTTTTTTTCCCCAACAGTAAAGTTTAAAACTTCAGGAACTGAAAAGATACTTTGGAATAGACTGAGCTTGTTTTTTACTTTGGTCATCCAAATTTGCTTGCTTAATTTAACTCAATATTTTGCCTGAAAATGCATGTGAACTGGCAGATGAACAAATAAGCAGTCTATAACTTTTCTCAATTTTTGTTCCAGATCTATCGAATTCTATTGAACAAATTTCCAAAATCGTATTCTGATACCTGAGAAATTCATAGAATATGTTTGCTTTGCATTTTCCAGAGCACTGGTATCCGTGACCAAGTTATACAAAATCAGAACTTTCTTAACTTGTAACGTAGAAAGAATAGTTAACGTCAAACTCGTTTGCTATAGGAATCAAGCCTGGGTGCAATATGTAATTAAACTAAGAGCCAGCCATGTTTCTTCTGTGGGCAAAGCAAGGTAACTTTTCTGAGACACAGAAGTCACCCTCATTTATTATATATTCTGTGCCAAGGATCTTTAAGCCCCATGGAAATTTTCCTCTCCAGAGCATTCTCCCTTCTGCTACTGTATTTCCTCTTAACAAGATATTGCTCTCATGCTATTACTGTTAATGAGAGTACTAAAATCTCTTAATAAGAAAATGTTTTAATTAATAAGGACATTGCCATTGCTGTTCAGGATCAGCCTGATTCCATATGCAGAGATTTCTATGGACAGATTTATAAATGCCTTTATTAGGCATGGGTAAGGGTCCTCTGTAAGCCCTGTACCTTCAGGGAACAGCATGAACACTGTAGTCAGGTTATTTGGAAAGATAGCACAGTAAAAATTTTTCCAGTAAATTCTGTATATTATCTCAACCTAAAAATGTTGACACCTGAACAGAGCGAGTGCTGATACACTCATTTATAGTGAATTATTAATAACTAGAGTTGCCTACACTTTTGAAGGTTATGTGACTGCATTTATTGATCTCATTTTGCTGATATCAATAAAGGCTGAAGTTTCTTTTTACCCCATAAAGCCATTCATGCCATTGTCTTCCAGATTCACTTGAAGCTGTTGACTTTGATCTAGAAAGCTAAATAATCTGAGTGAATCCTTGAAGAAGCTCTGGCTGATATGGTTTCTCTACTTATTGCCAGTGAAGGGACATAAGCCATAGCCCTATTACTAGTTCTGGGAGTAATGAAGTCTGGTTAAGCAATGGATTTGTCCTTAATAATCTGCATTTCTCCATTGATTTAGCTCTAGATTCCCCCATGTCCCTGAAAAATCCTCATACTCTGTGATATCTGTGTCCTCTGTCTTTCCATGCTACCTCTATCCCTTTCATGTGTCCCCAGATGCACTTTCTCCTGCAGTAACTTAAGAAGTTAAGGTGAAAATGTCTCACCTGTTTGCTACTTCCTCCCAGCCTCTGGGCAAACTGACCACACGAGTGACAATTTAAACCCTTCCTGCCTTTCCTTCATTCAAAGTGCCAGCAGGGACTGCCTCCTATTAGCTGACTACCGATCTTCATGAAACTTAGGCCTATATCAAAGACTTTTGTTTTTCTGTGAAATCAATTTTAAATTACCTGGTGAAAGCCAAAGTTACTAGGTGGAGGCAGGCAGACTTGCAAACTAGCAGAGTGTCTGTGATCACATAAGCTTTGATTAGATTGGGACACTAGGGTTAAACAAAAAGAAGTGGGAAGGTGGAGGCAGTGACTCACTGTTCCTGTAGGACATGTTCACTACCTTTCAGGACCAGTTGCTTGTTTCCCCTTAAGTCACGGACACACATTGGCTGAAAGGAAGCAAGAGGATTTTGGTGGGGCTGTTGGAGGGCTGTATCACATTTCGCTTTAGGTGTCTTTCTTGCTCCTATCTGATCATATGGCAAGTGATAGTAATTTGTATTTTAAGAGGTTATCTAGGTGCCTGGAGAGTTGGAGGTGCCTAATTTCTGATGTATTAGTGCTAGAACAATAAATCGGAGGTAAGAATAGAAATAAGATATTCAAGGAGGTATACTGCGATAGAAAACTATGGGAACAAATTTGGAGAGGTCTGGACTGCCAGCTGATCTGGAGGAGTGGAAAGAAAAGAGCAACCTGACCTTTCTCTGCTGCCCTTATAAGAGGTCAAAGGAATGAAACAATAATGGCAGCCTTCAGTCTCGAAAAGGGCAGCAGGAAGAGAAGGGCAGCAGCAGAACTCAGCTACTGCTGCATATTCAATTAACATTTGCTGCCCACCTCCCATAATTTTTCATGGAGTAGGAGCCAGGATAGCGTCCATTTAGTGTCCATTTCACAAAGCGAAATCTAATTAGTAAAATATTTAAAAGTTAATGAAGAATACACGATGTCAGAAAATATGTTCTAACGATGTGCAGTCCTCTCATATAAGTACTTGTGCTGTCATAAACTCTTATTACATAAGTAATATCTCAGTGTCGATGCTAATAAAATCCTATAAGTAAAGGGCCAGGAGGAGTGCCATGCAAAACGTCTGGCCATCTCTTTAGAGGTTCAACTTGAACATTAATAAAGACTCCCTGTAGACACATGCATGAAAGGATCTTACTAATTTTTGGGGTTTGCCTGCCATTCATGTTTGTTACTGCAGAATGCTGGACAATAAACCCGTGAAGATGTTTTATCTAGGCATGTGGGATGCAAGCACTGTTTCACTTTTGGTTTGCTGCCTTCACGTAGGCACAGCCAAACCTGAGATACTTCCCCAAGAAATTACCCCCCAAAAAAATTCTAAGGGTTGTCTGATAAGCTCCAGATATCACTGGAGTTCCCGAGGGGTCCAGCTGATAGAGCGTTTATTTGGGAGTTAAATACTTGAATACAGAAGTTGGAGTATTATATTTTGGGTGCTGTAATATCTCCAGACGAAAATCTCTGATATGAGACTGAAATTTGATATTACATAATATAATATTCTACCCCTACGCAGTGAAATTTCAGCACATTCATCTCTGGAAGAGTTTCCAGGGAATATTTTGCATCTGTGGGAGATGCACCAGAAAGGAAATGCGTATTGAAGGTCTTTGAGTTTGCACATGGAGACTGAATAAAAAATTATAAAGCTAAGAGGCTGACACAGAGATCATGGGTTGCATTTTAGACCTCTTAGACGTTGGAGATTCTTTTGAAGTAAAGAAAAATTGCTTGAATATTGAAAAAAAAATGAATTGGACAAAGGTAAACCTGTTAAAAAGAGTATTGGGTACCATAGCACTGCAGAGAACAAGGCCAGATTGTGTGTGGGAGTACATCAGCATTGCTCCATTGAAGCCAAACGGAGGATCTGGCCATGAATGTTGAGTCCTACGGATATCTTAGGTAATTTCTTCCTGAGCCTCTATTTTGCTGTCTGCAAGCTGGTCGATTGCACCTCAATAGAATCTAAATATTATCATTGCAAATGTGTCCTCTTTTTGCAACAAATATTCATGAAAATTAATTTCAGGCTTTTATGTCAAGATCTAAATACAAGTAATATCCAACTAGGGCACAAGAGAAGTATAGTGGAAAGGCTTTTCTCATTATATAGTTATCAGAAACACTCTAAAAAATGACAGTAGGAAAGACATTGTCTGCTATTCTGATCTATGACTAATTATATAAAATAGAAGGGTTTTTTGAGAGAACTGCAGAATGATAGTTGTGTGACTTGAAGAGAAAGGAACAAAAGGTTGTTGTTGGAAAAATTATATTTCTCCTGAAGAAAAAAATGTGAAAGAAAAATCAACCTCCAGCAAAGGAGCTACGTGTGATTAGAAGAAAAGATATAAAACTGAGCCCTGAAGAGTGGAAAGTAGAAGAAGGTCTTCTAAGAGGTGGCTGAAAGGTAGGGAAAGAATCAGCTACCAGGCTTCTCTAGAGCAGTTATTCATAGGAAAATGCTCAAGAAAAATGAATATACTAGAGACTGGAAGTGTAATATGTATTCAGGCTCAGATAACTGCATTTCACAACCTTTCCAAGACTAGGTCCTGTGAAGATTTTAACACTAACCTGGTATCAGCTGTTGGTGTTATCTTATTTCATGCTCCCTGAAGTAGGTTGGTTCTTTTTTTTTTTTTAAATTGGCAGCTGTGGTTAGGCTGAAAATCCTGGTGGATGAATTAGGAATGCCTCCTCCTTCAAATAAGGTTGAGTGGATTTGCCACTAGGAGAAAATCTTATGACTGGTTTTGATTGAAATGTAATACCATTTTGTACTAAGTAGTGCATCAGAATCAGGCCATTTGGGGTGAGGTGGAGCCCAAGAAGGGTTCAGTGAAGATACTGCGTGAGGGTGTTTGCATTCCCACCGGTCCTTCATTCCAGTGCGAGTTCCTATACCTTAGCAAGGATTTCCATGGCATTGTTTTGCCAAAACAACTGGCAGTGGTGCTGGGCCAGCAGTGAGCAAGCGTTAGGGCATGCTGTGGAAACATGAACCAGCACTGAGCTACTCCGTACTGCTCTCAGGTGAGTTCAATTGGAGCAGAATTAAGCTCCTCAGTGTTGTATTGCTGTAGATGTGTTTACATGCCTTTTGAGAGTCTTAATGGTGCAGTACACAGACACTGATAGAACACTCCTTATAAACATGTGATGTTTACAGCATTTCTTCTGCTGTATCAGGAACCTCTGGGGATTTCATGTGGTTTTTCCCCTTGGATGGTCAAATATTTTTAACAGTTCTATCATTTAGGTGGGATATTGAAATTAGGAAAGGAGAAAATGATTGGCTGAATGTAGCCACTTTTAATTGTTGAAACCAGCTTCCTCCCACAAATCAGGTATCTTTTGTTAGTACATTTGTTGTTAATATATTGTTAACATGTTTTCCTGTGGTATCCTCATGGACTTTTTACCATGAATAATCAACATTTGAATGGTACGAATGGATGCCTAAATCACACGGTATTTTCCCTGCTCCTTGAGTGGATGCCCATAATCCTTTTAATCAGAAAGTGAGCCTTGGTAGGGCCTGTTAAGGGGTTTATTGCCTTAAAAGACGAGACACAGCTGCATAAAGGGGAAGGGCAGTTAGAAATACACAGGCAAAGCTACAAACAAAAAAGCTTTCAGAGGAGCACAATATTCTGTTTGTATCCCTGAATATTAGATATGAAGTAGTGACCGCTGCCTACCTATCCTTATTGTTAGCTATAGAGTAGTTGTATTTAATTTCCAGATATTTATCTTTAATTGTTCTCTCTTCAGTGCCCCTGCAACCTCCTCTAAGCCTTGCTTCTTACAGAGAATGTCACAAGTGGGTATATTAGCTTTTCCGGCATAATATGTATTTGTGTGTGAATATGCTTATTGAGGGTCCATGAGTACTGGTGTAAATGAGACTGCATTTGTACATACATAGAAATGCCCATCAGGAGAGGAAAGCAAAAAGCCATTTTCCTTTATCTCTGGTCTCTGAGGCAGGACAAACTCACTAAGAACAGCCATGACAAGTGTACTTCTAAAATCTTTTAACAACGGGCAATTCATTCATAAGGGCAGATTCTCATTTGGTGTAAACCATGTACTTCATTCACTAATCTTGCTATGCTGATTTTCACTGAGAATCATCTCCATAATTTTCGGAGTATCACCCTCTATGTTTCTTGCCCAGAGTGCCATCTCACAGGACGGTCAGATATGATGACAATGGATATGGTATAAATAGACAGAGACAGATCTCTGTAGGGATCATTTTGAAAGAGCCAGATGGCAACAACCACATTTATTTTTTTCCCAGCTTCACAAATATGATTTGCAGTAGGGCTCTGCCTTTTCATTCCAAATTAACTCCAACAAAAACCCATGTATCTTTTCTACATATATTTCAGTTCCTTTGAGAGACATCTGTGGGCCAAATTATGCAAAGTCCAAGCATTTTTACGGATTTACCATCCAGGAAATACAATGACATAACCAGATTGCTTACAATTGTGGGGTTTTAATTGGCTTCCTGAAAAAAAAAAGCAGCCAGCAAGAAGCAGATTACTGATAGCAGGCCCCACGCGTACCACTCCTTTGCATGAATAAGCCTCTGATTAATTCTGAGATGCATTAAAACACAACTTAGTCACCCTAAAAATGTAAACAACATTTTTGTATTCAAATGAACATCCGCATCACTCATTTAGTAGTACTTTGCCTCTTATTTCCTCTTTATGTTCCTTCAGCTTCTCTGCCGATTTTCCGTTCTATGTTGGTGTCACTCATAAGGTCATACCCTCTCCTTGATAGTTGTGCATAGGAATCAGTAACTTCCATGTTAATGAAGTCAGTTTCTTTTCCCTTACTATGTCTATAACCACCCGAAAACATTTCTGTCTGTAGTGGGGGTAACACTGTGCTGTCCAGAGTATGTGTAATTTGGCACTAAGGAACATACATGCATCAGCTGAGTCAAGAGACTCATTAACTGAGATGTTAACTACCCTCTATAAAATCCTGTTTTCTGGATGGATAAACGTCATACCAGACACAGGACTATATGCGTGCCTTTTCTGCATTTGCCAAGTTTTTACTAATTATCTTTAAGAAGAGCAGTACAGTTAGATCCAACATTTTTAGGATAAGTTGTCTTTACTGTTTTGTTTACCATTTTTTACATAACAAAAATTGCTATTTATGGCACTATAATGCAGCAGGGAGGAACTTCCCGATCCCAGATTCCCACTGAAGCACAGCTCCTGTTTGGTTCAGAAGACAGAGTAAATAAACTCAGATTCCTTTCACCTGCCCTGCACTGGTGGTTATTTTTGTTGATGCTACGGTGGCGCTACACAGCTAACTTTTGGAATGGATTCTCATGGTTACTCCCACCCATTCTTGGTTGTGGGAGCTGCATCTCCCCTATCTATAAAGTATTTTCAAAGCTGTAATCTTATTTGGGATGTTTGTTTCTCCCTCTTCCTTGCTGTAAGTTCACATTGTCCTTTAATGAGGAGCCGTGCAGGCAGGCAGAGAGATGCTAAATGCAGAAAGATAATAGAGATATCTACATTTTGCCATGAAGACTTAACACAGGCAAGTTCACTCTCAGACCCTCCCGTTCTCTGGCGCCAGCCGAACACAGCGAAAGGGGGACAACCTGAGCTGGGTAGCAAATACAGGCTTTAGACTTATCTTTGAGCCAGCTCTGTCAGGTGATCGCACTATCAGCTATCTGATCTTTCAATATGTCATACTGGCCTGAATGTGGTATGCAGTAGTCTTCAAAACAAAGGAAAATCCATTTCATTTTCTTTTCAAACTGTTGTCTGAATGGAGACACAAGTGATTTGGGGTTCTTGGTGTATTTTTATTTCTGCTTGGGGAAAGGTGAATGCCATTTTTGATCCAAGTCTCTCTTATATTTGGAAACAGTTAAATAAAGGAAGCAATAAACCTCTGTAAATACAATTTTCTGGAGTACAGTGGCAATGGTACTGATCAGTGATAAGTGCGCTGTTGTTCCCCAAGATCTCTGTGAAGTGGAGGCACAAGCATTTTACTCCCTGGTGATCACTCACTTGATGATAACTTTTCGTGGGAATTTATGCTCAGCTGTATTCTGCCCTATTTCCTGGTACTTCTGGTAAATCAAACTGCCACCTTCAGTACGTTTGCCTTTGTACTTTGAATGGATTGTCATTTCAGAGATGAAAACTCTTTTATACAAATGTGAAGAATAACAAACTCTGTGTGGCTTTTATATTCAAATTTGTTTACAGAATGATATTTGCAAATAACTATTTAAGTCACCCTGGTTTTTTTTAATCTGATGATGCAGTCAGTAGTTTGTCTGTGCTTGGAGGTATATTTCTTTCATTATATTCATTATTCATGATGGTTCTGTAGTTATTCCTATGGTATGGGAATTTGCTGCGTTCGCTGAATTTAATTTCATAAAATTGATGGACTGCGGCTGGCACAAGTTTATCTATAACATTTTCAAAGAGAATATATCATGTATCCAGCTTGTAAGATAAGCTTATGAGTTTCACAAAGTAGGCAGTTTTATTATGCATTTCCTGTTTGTCTTGCTCTGTCACCTCCGTTACTGAAGAGCGCACTTGCCTCCAAACCAAGCCAAGATGCCGAAAGACTCTTGGGAGCTACTGCTGGATTGTGCTACAAACTGAACAAGCTGCTGACACGCAGTGAGCACTCTTCGGGATTTCCCCTATATATGACCTCATGCGTAGTTTTGGCCAAATGTGAAGTTTTCAATTCTTGTCATCAGTATGTTCTAATCTAATTCCTTCTGCTAGTTCTAGCAAGGGAAACTTCTTAATTTCTTGTATCAAATATTCGTGATGCAATTTCAGTGTTGCACACCCATGTCCCCATGCAGGAACTGCTTATGGTTTAAAGGTGCATAGGCACTGCAAAATACAACTGATTTCGAGATCCCCAGGGTTTCAGTTTTGTACACACCTATAGTGAAAAATGTTTGTTGCTATGATGGTCCAAGAATACAGATAAGGCAAGGTTTTCAAGAAAAAGTCATGTACTTTATTACAACAGCTATTATAATTGTTGAGGGGGAAAAAGCTCTCACCTGAAAAAGGCCTTGCACACCCAAAGCCGGTCTGTTTGTCCTTACTCTATTTGCTTGAATAAGAAAAGATCTCACCTCTCCTGAATGTCTCAAATGTACATTTTTCATAAAAGCTGACTTTGTATTCAGCAAGTTAAATTTTCTCATAGCCACTGCACTAGAATAATGCACTAAAGACTACATAGCAAGATCGTTATTGTAGTTGACAACACAACTGAAACATGATGGCTTCTGCAGCAATCACTGTAAGAGTAAAGCTCAGATAGTGGGAAGTGCTGTGATCATCTGATTACATTAACGTGGGAGCACATTAGCTTAATGTATTGAAGGTCAGGAAGTTTATGTCTCAGTAGTGCAAAACTGGAAATCTGCAAAATGTAATATAAACAAGCAACAAGTAGCATAATTGATTGTAATTAAGAAATTAACTTAGACAAAGAGAACTATATCTAAGCAGCAGTGAAGAGCAGAAAGCTATAGACCTGTATGCAATTCTACAATGACCTTGTCTCAACCAATGCTTTATTTGCCAAGCGCTGCTCTTTCTGCAGACACAGTTACAAGAGGTTTTACTTACGTGTGTTGGTCACAAAAGTTACTCCATGAAGAAATCAGAAATAAAGGATCAGAGGAGATGATTGAAAATTAATGGTTAGCAATTTGGTCGTTTGTAGGAATTGTCATTCTATGCTGATTATTTTGTACGTCAGGCTTGTATTTCCTAGCTGAATCTATGCATAACTTAAGCAAACAGCAGAAGAATGCTACTTAGGTTGGCAGGTATGGTACTGCAGGTTTACAGCCTCCAAAGAAATGTGGGGGTTTTGTCTGTTTGCCTAAAGCCTGTTGCTGTTGTGATCCTTCTTATTTTCTAAGACTGGAGGGATTACAGTGTCTAGAAATACGCTCTGGATTCTGTGAGCACACATATTTACTTGACATTTCACAAATGCTAGAATTTGTTAGGCTGTTGTTTGTTGGATATGAACTGGCTTTCTTAACCTGTTCTCTAACAGACATAAGAACATACAAAGCAAAGAACAGGACTTAACTTGCTGTGCACTGATCTGCTAATGCACTGGAAGACACGACAGAACCAGAGATCCTGGCAACTTCAGTACGTTCATGGTCTGGTACTGAGGCAATAATGACAAACGCATGATTGGCAAAGAATTTCTTAATCTTAGGGACATTTTCTCACAAAAAGCTTAGAGCACCGAAACTCTGAAAACATGAACATTCTTTGTGATAGATCTTGCTTCACCCTTGATTCTCATTCCACTTAGCACCCTTGGTCCAAACAGATACCTCCTGCCTTTTCCTCTTCCAGCTCGTTTTGCTTACCAGCTGTAACAAAATGGCTTTAACTTTTCAGACAGTTCCTCAAGCTAAGTTCAGGTAGACAAACTACAGCTTCCAGGGCAACCCACTGGAGAACTTCTTTCTCATGCAGGTTTCTTTCCAGAGTCCATTCAAAGCCTTTACTACCAGAAAACTGTTTCAGTGAGGAAGAGACATGTACAGTTGAGATCCCACGATGACTCTCAAGTTTGTAGTGGTTTACATGCTTTCTGTCTCCTGGCACAGTATGGATGGTTTAGTCCTAAATGGAGCTTGTAATGCAACAAGCCAATGACAAAACATTTGCCTTTAGCTTTCAATACAGAGTTATGGTCTTTCAAAGTGGACAAGTCAGAAATGCTGATCTCAATGTCAGTATTTCTGAATTTTTTTTACAGTTAGCAACGCTTCTAATAAATGTCATTATTCTGCATTATTGACCCAGAAGTTAAGAGAGCTTTAATTTTGTCCACTGAAATCTGAAACATGGTGTGTCAACAAGCCTACGGGATCACTTAGTTTTGGACAGGTGGAGAATTTTATACTGTAAATACTGTGCAGTGCTTTTCCAGGATTTACAACTACATCATTGGTGTATGCATGGCCAGTTATGATGCTGCTGTTTATTCCTGAACCAACCCTCAGCTGATCTGGAAAAGCTGAACTTCCACCTCATTGGTCTTTGCTTTTTTTGGTGTTCTTTTAACAACCAAAATAGCAGCCTGTAGAAACTACTGGTTAGAAACATTCCAAGAGTAAAATTTTTGCAGTCTAACAGTTTCAAAAAAATATTTTGGAAGAATATATACCAGTTTTCCTTTCCCTTTCTTGTCTTTAGTCCAAAGGATGCTGTATTACTGGATATTTAGTACATTACTTTTTGTGGTATAATGCTGCTTAGAAAGATATGTAAGCAGTATAAATTCTGTGGGAATATGCAAATATAAGGCAATATGACAGCCTGTGCTAGGGTGGAAGAGCAGTGGATCTCAATTTTATAGGAAGGTGGGGTTTGGTTTAGTTTGGGTTTTTTTGTTTGTTTGTGGCTTGTGGGGTTTCTTTGGTTTGTTTTGATTGGTTTTTAATGAGGCCGTTAGGCAGAATAAAAAGGGTATGACTTTTTTCCTCAATGCAAATATATCTCTCTGATCTTTTTTTTGTCTCTTCTCTTTGGATGAGCTAGTTATAATAGGAGCCCTCAGAGTGCTTTGTATTTTTTTAAGCCTGCAATATTTTGCCATCTGTCATCTCGGAAATCATCTTTCTTTTCTTATAACAGACTTTCTAACATAGCCATAGCATTTATCTTCCTGGCCCGTTAAACTGTTTTTGCAGATCTATTCAGTTTGTCCAGTAACCAAACGAACTTGGTCTGTCACATTTCCCAGTAACTCTCCTACAGCCTGAAACACACCCTGCCGCAGAACGCTCCGCTCATAACCCAGTGTGCAGACATTGCCACCTGCTTCCCCGTTTCATCACTCACTGACAATTATGTGACTCATGCATGCAAATTAGGGATGAACAATTCTCTTGAAATTTGAGTTTACCCAAACTTTCTAAACATTTTCTGTTGTTTGCAGATGTGCTTCAATTCTTTGGGAGATGTGATTTGGTGGGGTTTTTTGTTGTGGGGTTTATTTTGTTGTTAAAAAAAACCTACCTCTCTGTGCTAACTATGAAGATGCCAGTCCAGTTCTAAAGCACCCGAGATTTCCAAGAGTTAAGTAAGTGATGTCCCTGTCTTCTAATTAATACAGCCTAGTTGCACTCTCAAGAAATGTAACAGTGCATTAAGAGCTACATTCTACTGCCTGGAAAAAAAAAATCATCATTAAAAATATGCAAGCTATTTATTTCCCCTAAGTAGTCAGAATTCAAGGGGTTATAGATTATTCCAGTTAGGAATTTGATGCTGTAGTCTGGCATCAGGGAATTTTTAGTCATGTTGACATGTATCTTACCTTGTGGAGTTTCTATCTTACAACTTAGAAACACCTACATAGATGTACAGAAAGCAGCTTGGATCCAAAACATCTCATCCCCTCAGTATCACAGCAGGGCCACTTGATCAACACTATTCTACTTCCAGATCCATGCTACGTCTATATGGTGCTTCTACATGCCTTGGGAGACCTGTCAAGTATTTCACTGCACAGAGTTGACATGCCCCAATGCAGTAAGTAGAATTTCTGCCATTTTTTTTGTGTAAAGAGAAATTTTCTTTGAGAGGAACCTCTTGGGAAAACAGGGCAAACCCTTGGTTAGCAAGCTCTCATACTCTGCTAACATATTTAATTTAAAAGGTTACTGTAGCAAGGAGACACTTGTAGATAGTCTACCACATAATAAACCCATATTTGAAGCAGACAGATGGAGCTGAATGAACCAGGACAACCTACAGATCATTTAAAAAGGTCTGATGCTGCATGAGAATTAAAAAAAAAAAGAGAGAGAGAGAAGCTTTATAGATAATCATTATCCTGACTGTCTGTCCCTGGTGTATTGACTGTCTGCATGGCAATTTTTAGAATTCGGGAAGTCAATTATATCACGGCATTCAAGAAGATGCGAAATTAACCAATCTGGCTTTATTCTTCTGTATAGTACCTATATTTTTAAATTGTGACTTTCTGTAATAGTTGAAAGATAACTGTGCTGCAGAAAGCACACATATTGTAAGAACTTTCTGAAGGAGACTGAGCACAGGGGCACTCAGATGAATATGCACAGCTTGTAGAGAAAAAGCACAAACTCCTTTCAGCAATTTATGGGGAACAAGGACGTTAACAAGAAAGAGAAATTTTATATAAACAGACTGTCTTACTCATACAAATGCCGAATACCAGCAATTAAAACATTTAAAAGATGGCACTGCATGTTAATGCTTCTTCAAAGACAGCCTATTCTTCTCTAGTCTCGTGTAATAGGCTTCATCTGTGAGGAGCTCAGAAGTTTGAAGGGAGGTCTTCAAAGTACTGCTCCGCCTTCTGCAATGAATCATTCCTTCCAGAGAGAGTTAACTAATACCATCTATTTGCCATAAACCAAATGATAGCCTAAACTTGATTATAGTAGCAATGTGGGTTTTTTCTGTAGCATCATTTCAAAGCAGAGAACCTGAGGATATGTTTATGTATTACTTGGTGAACAAATATATTCTCACCAGATGACAACAGAGCATAACATCCTTCTTCAATGGCAATTTTTCATGGCATGGTTTTTTCCATTTTCCTTCATACTCACGTTCTTGGATTTTCTGTTTGTTACTAGTTTCTGATGCATGCATCAACACTAATCAAACAAGCTATGCTTTTAAAGCTATGTTCTTAGTCATGCTTGGATTGAATGTGTGAAAACACTACCTTTCCAGCCAGAGACACCACTGATACTTTACAGTCTAATAACTTAGACACTGGTAAAACAGCCACATCGATAGATATAAGTATAATTTGCATGCTGATGCAATACACTGCTAGTCCAAGTGTGGTCTAAAACCTCTACAGCAATGTCTTGGGCAAAGATGAGGGAAACAAGGAGGAAGTATATGTAGGAAAAGAGGCCTCATTTATAGTATCATGACATTTTAGCTGGCGGGCCTGCTTAGGGAGTGATGGTATAAGTGTCACTAACTTCAGGGTATGCTTTAAAGTAAAAAAGATTATCTTTTTCAGGGGAATTATTATACTGTATTTTCACACTGTAGCACCCACATGTCATCTGTAAATATATATACGTATACTTACATATTTTAAGAATAAATAAGCAGCCCACATTTCAGAAGTAATGGAGTTGTGACTCTTGAAAAGTAATACAAGGTTATGTTTACCTCAGAACTCTTTAGTGGTCTTCTCTGTAACGTTCCTCTTCACGGCCTATATTGTCTCCACTCCTAAACTTCCAAAGCCTGCTTCTCTCAGTGATCTGGGGACTCATTTTCAGGAACTGACACTTTCCGAGTGCAGTAAGCAAGGAATATGTGTACTAATGACTTAGTTCCATAGTGTAGCCAAATTATGTAACAAAAAAGTACCACAGTGCAAGGTGGATATTTGATACACATTATTAATAGCTTCACTTTCATTTCATGTTGCTCTTAAACAGAAACCTTTTAAAGTCAGTAGGTCAAATTTTGACATAATCCCATTCACTCTCAAAATTAATTTCCATACCAGGAAACTGAGAGCCATAGCTCAAAGACACTTTTCCGTACCCATGTTCATGTACTGGCCTTGGGCCTCAATGACTTGTTGAATAATTTAGATCAAACTGAAACATTTTTGTGCCCTCTTATAGCAGTTTTCCAGCTGCTTTGAGCAGCCACATCTGCATAAAGCAGCCACGACCAGTCCCAGAACCCGGACCAAATACACACAGATTGCTGGTCGTGCTGTTTAAGCCAAAAGTAAACCTGGTTTTGTACATATTCATTTCTGTGATGTCGGCAAGCTTAGGGCAAAACCCTTGATGAGAATTTTGTTAGTGCATAACATTTTTATTACTTTGGTTCCTGGCCTTATGAAGCTGTTTATAAGTCACTATTTTGTGTTTTCTAAGACTATTTCTCAATTAGTTGATCCTATTTTCATTGCCTTTTAAGGGCAAGTCTTCATTTATTTCTAACAGTCTGCACCAAATGATAAGATATGGGCCCTGAGGCCCTTTCTTCAGTTGCTCTCACTGCCATCCAAATTTAGATTCATATTTAGGTTTTGAGCTCTTCTGTGTGAATGTATGGCTGAGAGCTGCAGTATAATTAATAAATCTCTTATGAAACCCTGAACAAAGTGGAAAGCTGATGAACACTGATTATTAGTTGGGCTTGAGACATATGTTTTAGGAACACTGCCATGACTTGGTGTGGAAGGTTTAACTTTCCATAACACTTCATGTAGAGTCACCAGTGAAGTCATTGACTTCGGGCAGATTGACATGGCTGTCCTCTGAATTTCTGTAAGATTGCTAATGATGTGGACAAGTAACACATCTTGTACCATTTACTAACACTTTAATGGACTTTCTACCTGTAGTTGTCGATTCTGGCTATCTAAAGGAAACTGAAATTTTAAAATTTATATACTGCTTCAGTCAAATATTTCACTTCCATACAAGACAATTGAGGCTTTGTTCTACAGTCTACCTTGTTTCATCTGTACCACACTTTACGTCTTTCCATACACTCACACCCTCACTGGGATGTGTACAGCTGAAAACTAAGTAAGCCAAATAAATTATGTCAGAATCCCAACATGGGAATTTTGTATGCTGCCTAATGGGTCTGGCACCTAATCTGTCTTGGTGGGAGACAACTAACATTTCACATTTCCATTCATGAAGAGTAGCTACTTAGACGGTACCTTAAATTTTTGCATGCTATTTATTTTTCATTTATGTGTGTTCTTCAACATCTTCCTCTGTCTGTTTGTTGGCTGATAAATCTAGCTGTTATAGTCTTAGTGTAGACATCATTTGTACCTAGAAAAGCATATCTGAAAATACATTACCTTTAAATAGCAGGATCCATCACATCTGAGCTCCCCTGTCTGATAGCCAAAAAGCTCCATTTCATTTCAGAGGAAAAATTGCTTCTGTCAAGGTAAACAGAATGCATTATCCCCCTTTAATAACCATTTTTAAGCATGCTTCTGTATTACTTTTTTCACAGCTGTATTGCAATAAGCTTTAGAGTAATTGCCAGTTCTTCTGTCTAATAGGTTCATTATTCTTTTGCCGTAATTGCAGCCATTAAACGTCCAATTGTTAAATTTCCACTCCTACATTTACTTAGTGTTACATTTTATAATGGGGTATGTCATTACAGCACCCCAGTGGCTACAGCTGTTGTTCAAAGTGTTTCTAAAAGTCAATGAGATCCATTTGAGATATGTCTGTATTCTTGATTTTTCACAGATTCTCTCCACTGCACAATGTGTGTCATCTTTTTTTAGCTTTTTCAAAGAGAGCTGCATTTAGGTACCCTTTACTGAAAGTTTAACAACCTGACCTATTCAGGAAGACATAAAGATGGGACTTTAATATATCTGAAGCACCATTTTTTTCACTTTTATGAAATGATTCATATATAACAAGGTGATGGAGCAAAGATTTAACTAAGGGAAATTAACACTTATGGCTTAATAGCTTTTTGAGCGCACTGATTTATCTTTTGTCATGTTAAATTTGTTGGGTTTTCTTTGTTGTGAAAGAAGCCAAGCTCCTCATGTTAGCTGCAGTCGTGGTAATAAAACGATCTATTTAATGCCCCTTGACATGTCTAGATATGTTAATAGGCATGCTAGGGTTTATTTATTTGTGTGAGAGGGACTTGTTGATTTGCAATGTTACATTTGGACCTGATATGTAAGCGTTATTAAAAATAAGGAAATCCCTTACAATTATCACTGACCATAATAATTAATAACAGTGTTTCATGAGACACTCATGATCTATATGGTTTGTGTGTGTGCTATCTGGTCTCAATTAGTCTTTTTATAATTACACCAAAAACTGGTTTTGAGCTACCTGTACTAAGAGCTGTGTTACTTTATGTTGCTGACAAGCATGGAAGAGCTGTTTTGGAAGTTGCTGGTACCAACAATTATCGGCCCCAATCAATTTCCTGGGAAAGCTGACACGCCGTGACAAATAACCCTATTTGTCAGATTATCCAGCCTCTTTTTGGGATATAACTGCATATCACTTTAAAACTCTCATAGGCAGTATGTCATTTTTATTACTTAGATTTCACATTCCTCCATAAGGGGTTGATTAAAACTGCATTTGAAATGTACATCACATAAGGGGTTTTTTTATATACCACATTTTCATTCTTAACCTCATTATCAAGCTATAATTTTTGCAGTGATAAACCTAAAATTGCAGCATTTCACATCAGTATATGCAATATTTCATATTTTCTACCTCATACGTTATAACAAAAATATGGTATAGTGATAAATATATTTGATTTACAGAAAATAAAGATTTTTGTTTAAGTACTTTGAAGGAGAAACATTTTCCTCATCCAAAATCCTTCCCATATTGTAGAACATATACAGATGACAGAAACAGAAGGAGGTCACCAAAAAAAAGCTGAGGAAAGTAAAGCAAAGCCCTCATGATCTCTGCTTCTACATTGCAGTTCAAATCTACATCATTATCAAAGTAGAAAGTTGTTACCACATCATGTCTGTGTACATGACATTTATGTGCTTGTTATAATCGTGTTTTCAGTACTGAGGTGCTGGGTAATTAATTCTTTCAGTGTCTGGCGCTAGATTACAGTTCTACTAGATATGCCAAGGTGTTGAAGATGCCATTCAGATGTTTTGTTCTTTTGTGGGGGAGTTCTTTTTGAGCAAAGTAGATGTAGCAAATTTCTACTGTAAATGTCAGTTTTACAGCTACAGAACAGGCTTCATTTTCCAGGATCCCTGGATTCCAAAACTCAAGGAACTACTAAAGCAGAGAGAAAAAAATACACAAGCCAGTAAACTGGAAGAAAACCAATAATTTACAGTGTTACTAGTGTTAATGTAAGCAAATAGCAGAAATTGTTGAATTAATTCATTTTACCCTGTTTTCAGCTCTTTAGTGCTTTGAGTGGAAGAAAAATGAAACATATTCTTTATTCACAATCCAAACCAAAAGAGTTTCATGGGCAGCAGGTTATCAGATAATCAGTGAATTTCAAATATTTCAACCAGATGTACAATTCACATATAAATCATGTCATTCTGCAAGACGTATAACCTAGTTAATAAATATAGTTTGTATTTCACAGAATATGTAAATAATTCCTGTTTTGTATTACAGTAGTTACTAATACAAGTGTCATCATCTTCTCTCTTATATCCACAAATCATCATGGCTGTAACACCACTATCGTGCAAAAATAATCTGTTCTGTAGTTTGATTGGTTCTTTCTGTGAACTTTCAAGGTTTGAGCCAATGCCCATCAACATTAACCGAATAAATATATAGGAGTAGTTACATTTATACAGCCCTAAAATTACAATTGGCCCTTTGAAGGCGACCTCCAGGCTGATGTGGCTCCTGGTGAACATGAGTTTGACTCTCCTGTTCTAGATCATTAGTTGAAAAAAAAATCCCCTGTGACTTGGGAGTTTAATGATTTTGATATGGTATCGGTGGTGTAGACTATGTAACCCACAGTGCGTCTGCTCCTGTTTTTATTGAAGTCATCCCAAAGTCATTATTACAGCGACTTTTTCTGACTATGACTGTGCTTTCATTCCTGCTGTTGTATCCTTTTCTTTGCTCCCAACCATGCACCAACATATCAGCCTGAGCTCGAAATAATAATAGCATTTTAGATAGTTTATGACACAGCCTTAACCTTCTTTAATAGCAGTTTTATGTATTCAGTACACTGCCGCTGTAGTTGGCTTGCAGTCTTCCAGAAGCATTGGTCACTAAATAAAATAAAGTTCATATTTATTGCTATGTGTCATCTAAAAGCAATCACTCAAAACAAAAATTATAAGATCTTCTAAGACGAAAATGTTTTTATGATGGAAATTGGCAAGGCCAATCTGTTATCATGAGGCATGGAGGAGAAAGGCCGGTGTTCCTGACTGTTCGGTGAATGCACTTATTTTCTTTTTGCGATTTTCATTATGGCAAATTGTTTGACCTAGCAGAGAGACATCTTCTCAAGGCTGGGATCATATTGTTTTGCTAGTATAATTCCATCACAGTCAACAACGGATATAAATGAAAAAATGAGGCTGAAAGGTACAACAGTATAAGATGGTATGTTTTCAGGTGAGTAATCAGTGTCTCTTTAGAATAAAATAGAAGTATATGAAATTAGATGCTTTGACTCCATTTTATGAAGGTGAATTGAAGTTTTATTACTGGTGTTATGATCAAATGAAGGAAAAGATAGGTAGTGAAAACAGACCCATTTAAGCTGCAAGAAGAAAATACCAGTTGACATTTTCTCTTTGGTTACTTCAATTCTATTGACTCCAATGGAGTTAACTGATAAAAAGATGCTGGTCCAAAAAACATACATACCCATGATCTCATATCATGAGTTTATTACTGATCAGACTATCTGAAGTCCAGATGTTGTCCGTATGATTTCTACAGCTGTTTCCTACATCTTGTTGCTTTAAATCTGATGTAAGCAAATAACAAACTGCAGACATTCAAATGAACCCCTTAATTCAAAGATGTTGCTTACTCACCTGTTTAATCTATGTGCTATCTAAGTACACTGTTTAATTGAATTAATAGTGAGAAGAAAATCAAGCTTACTGGGGTGTTTTTCCAGTGTTCATGAGGCTGTAAAGGCTGTGAATATACTTTTCCCAACTGTTAATGAGGATTCCTTGTCCTGTGCAATGGGCATAATCCAGATGAGTGTGCTGTCTGCTAATTTGCCATTATACATTCCCATCTGAAAGCAGTCAGGAGTGAACATTTGGCCTAGGCTAAAATCAATGTAAACAATCAGTTATTGACAATGTTTATCACATATTTTGGGAGTAAGTGTAGTATTAAATGGAGTAATTAAGTGTGGCTTCTCCATATCTTACAATGTACTTTTGCAGAAAGTTATTTATTTTAAGAATCAAAAATCAATTGAAATCATTGCATACTTCTGTCAATCCAAAATCCTACACCTTCCAAATTTGGATTCAATTTTATCTTCTTGTTAGGCTTCAACAACAATATTAGAGAAGCCGGTTAGCGTACTATTTTATCTTCATGTTTGAGAAGCTTTTTTCAATCAGCTCAAATTCTTTAAGAATGCATAGAAAGTAACTGCACAATAATTCTCGGTATTTCACTAATTGTGACAGCAGCACTTGTGACTAGATACCAATGGATGACAAAAGAAGAGTCTGTGCTTTCTATTTAAGTTACCATTGAGAACAGATGAGCTGTCATAGCATTAAATGACAAAAGTCACGTCCACACTACTGAGATTCCAATTAGCCAACTTTGAACACAGTCCATTTGTCACATTTTAGGTGGTGAGCGTTGCTGTTAGCTGGAAGCAAGAGACACTTCTCTACAGGGAAATCTATTACTGGCATAACACATGGAAATATTCAATTGTTCTCTACAAGCTGTGGCTTTTGCCTCATCAGCAAGTGTGGCAGAAAACCTGGCCAGGCTTCCTGCCTAACAATCGTAGCACAGATTTCTTTCATCTGATTTTGATAACTTCATCAGAGATGGGTAGCAGTGTCTGGATTTTGACATTGCCAATTTAATATAACTCAAAGAAATCTCTTAAACAGATTAAAAGACTTTGTTAAGTTATGCCTTTTAAATTTTTTTTGATGCATTGTGGGACTACCTTAGGGCACAATATCAATAATAATGTGTAAGGTAATGCAGATCTGTCTGCCAAAGCACACACTTTCCACTCTTTATCTCTGTTTTGTTTCCACTTGTTTTCTGTATCAACAGTGGCTGTTGAAGCCCAGAAAGAGATGTGTACCTAATGTTTCTCCATGTGTAGGTTTTATTTTCAGGAAAATGTCCACTAGACGTTGTGTGAGCTTCTACAGAAGATAGAAGCTGGTTATTTAATAAAAATTCACATTGTAGGGTTTTTTTTAAATCCATAAATATAAATGGACTGCAGTTCAGCAAAGTACTTAGACATATACATTTTCATAGTCTGATTTACATTTTAAAACCGGTTTCAGAAGGTATTTCTGAAACAACAGGCAGTGGTAGAAACAATGGAAATACTGAGAAGTTATTACTTTCATAGGAAGAATTATTCATGTGCATTAATTAAAAGGGTAGTACATTTCTCTTGTTTAACCATTTTATATACATTCTCTGAGCCTCCATTCAAGTCCTGCATTGGTTACTTAAGTCATTGCTTTTTTTACGAAAGGCCAAATCTTGAAGGCAAGGAATACTTGCAAATCTTTTATATCAGTGAGAGTGGTCCAGCAGACTGCACCCTGTTACCCAGACTAAAATGGCACTGATAGCAAATATTTGCCTATTCATGTCGAGTCCATTCTTTCTCTTCCAAAAATCCCCGTGTCAGAAACTGAGCTCCGTTGTGCTGTATCAGCTGTGGCCAGTCTCTCCACTTCGTACCTCAGGCTGCTTTGCTTGGGATCGTGTTAACACCTGTGTCCATTTTAGATTGTCAGTTCCTCAGGCATTGTCCCCTTATGTGTTTACAAAGCACCTCACACTCTTAGGGTGCAATAATTAAAGACATAATGGATAAATAACTGGCATGTACTAGTTGACATCCATCTCACCAGGCAAAATCACTTTCTGATGAAGGAAGGGGGTATATAATGCATAGCTTTGGAATTTCATTTCTCATTTATTTGGTAGGAAGTTCTTTATTTCAAGTTGAAGCAGGTGAGCTCACCTGTTATGAGTATGACCTTGGCTCTCTTCCACTGAATGTACCATTTGCAGCTTTTAACTCAAATGAGTGGAATATTTCACAAGCTAAATGCGTAATTCTGTATGTAGAAATCCCAGCGAGTCTTAGTTCCACAGGAGCGTTATTCATTCAGTCTGAGACATCTTTAATAGCAATTTTGCCTGACTTGGTCATCTTTCACTGCCTTCTGGAAAGGTTTACTAAGAGATCCTGTTTTTCAAACTCCATACTCCAAATTGCACCTGGAGCCTAGTTTGCGATATGCTTAAATGAGATCAGAAGTTAGATAACACTGTGTCATAATGGTCAGAAGGTTCATTAAGATGACATGTGTTTCCTGGCTTTTCTAGAGTTTCTCAGGCAAGTTTTGCTACTGCTGACAAAGGGGGTTTCAGCATTTCCTATTAGACATGTACCTTTGGCAATGGAGTTAAGAAGCTTCTCCTAGTGTTCTGGTTATGTTTGCTTCTTTTGCCTTCATTTTGTAACTCACTATTATGATCCACTGTATAACTGAAAAATTTCACTTCTTCCCTGTCAAAGATTTGTAGGTCTTATAATATTCCCTATAATCATTCCTTATCAAATCTTATTTTAATCCTTCTTCAAAAGCATTCTCTCTAATCTGCACGTAATCCCTCAGGTTTTTTTCTAGATTATGTTTAGTTCACTGACATCATTCCAGTATTAGCGTGCCAAAAATTATGTACAGAATTCTATGTGTAGTCTCACTAAAGCCACAAGGAGAAAGATGATCACCTCCTTGGGCTGTGGTACAGTATTTCTACAACCCCGCGTCAGCTGTTGTTCTGGCTGCTTCAGCTCTTCACTGTGAGCTTTGATTTGCCAGGCTTGGCTCTCTCTTTGGACCTTCCAGTATGTCCTTTCTGTAGCATTCCAGTGCTTCACAGCCTAACAAAGTATGGCTTTGGTTTTTGGAGAAAGAATTTAATTCTTCTTATTTTTACTCTCATTTCTCATGTCTAGGAGTTGTTTTATGATTTCTCTGTTTTTGACTAGAATATAAAAGTGCCAAATTTATTAAGAAATTATATGCTGATATATGAACTTTATGAAATATGTATTTTCTTCTTTCTCTGAATTGTCACTGTTGTAGATAAAACATGCTAGCTTCCTGTTCATAGCAATTTTCGCTTGCATCCTGTTGCTAAGACAGTGATTGTATCCAAGCTAATTTCAATACATTTTTAATAAGATTTTGTGAGAGGTGTTTTGCTAAGTCTGTTGGTACATCAAACTCTGAAGATACAACCAGTGCAATCCTACAAAACCTTTCCTATGTCCTGTTGTATAAGTGTTTCACTGTTGACTGAGATTATGAACCAGGGTGGGGGCAAGGAAAAGACCAGAACAGAAAATTGTGATGATAACTTGGAAAAACATCCTGAAATCTGTAAGGTGACATCCGATACAGACAGATCTCTAGGTGGAATCACCATCATGCTGTGATTAACTAAGCAAAATCACTGCAGATAATTATCTGGCCATAAACTGAATAGGAGTCACTGCAGAAATGTGATACTGGATGAAAAAAGCAAATGTAATTCTGAAGTGTGGTCTAATTATGCCATGATTTTTAGTAATGCTGGGGCTGTCCAGGACCACTGTACTTGGTTTGCAATCTCACGCTTAAACATGTGGCCAATTCTGAGAAAGCTGAGAGAATGCCAGTGAGAACAGTACAAGGTTTAGAAATGAAAGGCTGGTAGAATTGATTGCTAAAGAAGGCAGCTGGATGTGATAATCACCTGTGAGAATTGCTGTAATGAAGAAGACAGTGATATGCGTTTTTTATTCCCTTGTGTCTACTTCCAATAAAAAGGAAGAAATGGCTCAGTTTGAAACACAGTGTGTCGTTCTGATGTTAGGAAAACCTTTTGATTTATGGGACGAAAGGTTGGGAGCAGGCTGCCTCTGGAAGTTTTGCAAGCTTTTCCCAGAGGATTCTGGGAAAAATAAAATAGGCTAACTATTCCTGATTCTGTCTCAGAGGAGGAGTCTTCCTAAGGCCTTGTCTAGCTCCATATTTTCGTATTTTTCCATGCATGGTGCTGTTTCCATCTCCCAGAATTAAGGCATTACAAACTATCAGAAGGGTCTGACTTAATAACAAACTCCTTATTTTATTCCCCAGCCAGGCTTCGGACCCCTCTCGCAAATGTTAGTGTAGGTTGTCACAGAAATACAATTAAGTCAAATCTCATTGGCAACAACCATTCATTGAAACTTTTTTCATTCAGCAAACTTCTCCTGAAGTGAAGGTAGAGATGTGGGGCAAACACTCCTGCCTCCACGTGAGTCTGCCCTAAGGAAGGGTGGTAAAAGTTTTGGGCTCCTGAGCCAGCCATGCAACATTTTCTTTCATACTTAACTGTCCATACCACATTTTCTTGGTTTTTTTTTACAGACCAAACTTAGAAAACCAACCCAAACCAAACCCACAGTGCAGGCAGCTCAGTCATTTTTTGAATCATTAGTAAGTATCGTGTTTTAACCCCAGCTGGCAACTAAGCACCATGCAGCCATTTGCTCATGTCCCTCCAGCAGGATGGGGGAGAGAAACAGAAGAGTAAAAGTGAGAAAATTTGTGAGTTGAGATAAAGACAGTTTAATAAGTAAAGTAAAAGCTGTGTACACAATCAAAGCAAAACAAGGGATTAATTCACCACTTCCCATGCGCAGGGAGGCATTCAGCCATCTCCAGCAAAGCCAGGCTCCATCACATGTAGCAGTTACCTGGGAAAACAAACTCTGTAACTCTGAACATCTCCCTTTCTTTCTTCTTCTCCCAGATTTAAATGCTGAGCATGACATCCCATGGTATGGAGCAGCCCTTTGGGCAGCTGGGGGTCAGTTGTCCCAGCTGTGTATTCCCCAATTCCCTGTGCACCTCCAGCCCCCTGGCTGGTGGGGCGGTGTGAGGAGCAGAAAAGGCCTTGACTCTGTGTAAGCTCTGCTCAGCAGGAACTAAAGCACCCCTGTATTATCAACGCTGTTTTCAGCACAAATCCAAAACATGGCCCCATACTAGCTACTACGGAGAAAATCAAGTCTGCTCCAGTCAAAACCAGCACAGTAAGGTAATCCTCCTGATGATTTATTATCTGGTCTAATTTCTCATTAGTATATTTTTTTCTTCCTGATGACTTCAAATATTCTTTTATTTGCTGTTTCTTCTTTAACTCAAATTGCCTCAGTGCACATTAGGTTGCTCTTATCTTTGTCCAACTCTGCTCCTTTATACATAATTCTCTCAATTTCCAAAACATTCTTGCTGCCATGCATTCTTTGAGTAGACATTTGGGAAGCTGTACTGGCTGCTTGGCATTTTCCTTTCTTTATCAGCAGGATTATATTGTATTCTGATGCCTTTCAGGAGTCTGAGGGCTTCTTGCATTTTTGTGTCAGAAAGCGTCCTTGAACTTCAATATCTACCACTCTGTGAATCCATTCTTTAGCATGCACCAAAGGACTAATGGGCACTACCAGGGAGCATCCCTATTATTTAAAATCAGTTCATAGCATGAAAAATTGTAGTAATGAAAGTTAGATCCATGATGAACATTCTTTGCCTAGAATCTTTACTTTTATGACTCATGAAATTGTCTTTTGTATAATTTAATTTTCAGATTCAGAGTTAAACTCCATGAGGCCAGTTTTTTAATTATTTTTGCCACATTGCAAATACAAAGGAGCTATATCCAGGCACATATCACCTTGTATATATATATTCAGGAACTACAACCAAGCCCTAGAAATATTATCTGTACATAGAGAAGGTCAGGAGAGGGATATTCCAAAACTACACTGCAGCTCATTTTAGCTGTCACTATTTTGTTGACAGGGGTAATAGGATTCAAGTTAAAGCAGTATAAAGAAAGAGTCCACGGCCAGCTACCAAACAGGGAAACTGTGAACCCCCCTTTGCATTTTCACACTTTGTTTCTCAAATGAACAGAAATCAGACAACTAAATGGTTATTCATTTGCACTAGTCATCCAAAAATGTTTGGCGAGCTTCTAGTGTTTATGTATCTGGTTACCATAATCCTCACTGGATCACTCCATTAATACTACAGATTTTATGTGAATTCTTCTGTGGCCACCTCCCAATGGCACTGGAGTGTCCCACAGCCATTAAATTTGTCTATCAACACACCAATCCCATGAGGACACTGTTATTGCTTTCTATATAGGAAAACGGAATGCCAGGTAAATGTCATGATTAAAGTCATAAAGGCATGCAGCAAATCCCAGGCCCATAGGAACCCTAATTGACAGTCACAAAGTGATGACATATCCAATACGTCTTCTGTTACTTCAGATTATGGAGAGTTGAAATACCTGAAGATGGAACTGAATTAAATAACTTTTAAATACAATAAAAAAAAAAAATTCCACTGGATGTGGCCACTGTGTGTCCTACTTCTGTCGCCACAAGAAGCAGCAGGTGGCTTCTACCGTTAATTGTAATGAAACAGAAAAATGGAGGCTGACAAAATCAACAGATTCTGAATATCCTCCTCAACTTCGTTTTGAAACACCACCTTTTTCACACCTGCAGTCCCATTAATGAAACACTGTCAGTCAGTTCTGCAGAAAACAGGATCCCAGCTAATAAAACCTGGTATTTGTTGGGACTGTAGATATACAAAGGTCATGACTGAGCGGTATAGAGAGTCAAGTTTTTACTTGCCCTAGGGATCCATGAAAAGAGAGGCAGCAAGAAAAGGTGACATAGTAAGATGCAGAGGTAAATGTCATCAGGTACTGATGTAGTCGTGGGTAGATGCAGTTAAATGGAGCTTCTCTACTTCCAATTGAGAATAGTTTAATAATAAAGCTTTTACACATTTCTTACCTTTGTGTTTACCATTGTATCACTGTCTGCAAACTTAACACCTATAGTACTTCTGGAAATGTGGATTTTACAGCTGTCACAGCCTTCACTGGTGCGACAGCAGCCACATTTTGAACTTGTGAGCCTTGAAAATGCCCCTTGAATCTTTCAGTGTATGGACATTATTAGGCTGTAGAAATGTAAGTTGGTATACAAGGGGGAAACTATGAACTGTTTTACATTCTCGGTTTACAAAAGCAAAGAAAGACTGGCAAACAGGACAGATACTGCCTGTGTGTTGTCTTATGGGAAGATCCACGTGTGTTGGATAAGGGAAGCAAAGACTGTAGTACCTCATCATCCACTTCTAAACTAGCTCTTGAGAACCATGTTACAGATAATGCAGCCAGAAAGAGCTATGTAGATGATAGCAGGAGATAGTGGGGAAAGGCTGACAAAGTCAGCTCATGAGCCATGACATTCCATGTTCAGAGAACAAAGCTGAGACTGGGAAATGCAATACAGCAACACATGAGCAGGTAGTGGGAACTGCAGATCTGCATTAGCTCTTCAATGTCTTATCTCTTCAGTTATACATATGACTGAAATGTCAGGTGCCTGCAGATGAGAATTAATTCTTAGTATATTACAAACTCAGAATCATCTAAGGCTAAACATAGAGTCCGTGGGTTCCTGTTATTTTTAAATGAAAAATATTTAATGTACAGTGACATAGGGAGCTAGGGCAGAGATCACTCTGAGTTTTTGCACTGGAAGGGTAAAGGGATACAAAGCCATTTTCCATGGACCCTTTGACATGTTGAGACTGCTACACAGGAATGATGGAGCACAGAGTCACATAACGTGTATCGTTTCAGTATGGTCATAGGAAAACCTGTGCATTTATGTTTAAGGAGTTGCCTTTTTCCTATTCCTGTCTTATTGCTCCCCAGGCCTTAGGCTTCTGTCTCTGTTATAGCACTCTGCCTTGGCTATTCATTTTAGCTATTATCTTGGTTTTTTTGTATTCTCAACCCTGAAGTTATTCAGCACACTGGAAAGAGATCCCAGGCAGAAAAAATATATTTGTGAAAACATTAACTTACATTTAGCTGTGTCATGAAATTGGGTGCAGGAGCTGATTGTGGAGGGACACTTTTCTGTCTATCCTCATAGCAAGCTTTGACCTGTTCTTTCCAGATCTACAGCTTGTGAACTCTGTAGATCACCCAGTGACTGTCTTCTAAGGAGCCAGGCTAGGTGTTGTACTTCACAGCTGCGTTTCCTTCCTGATGCCTAATGAGAGCTCCAGATTTGGGGTCAGATTACAGAACTGCCAAGGAAGTTGGCTTAAAGAAGACACTGCAGTTGACTGGTTGGTCACTAGATGAAGTTGGGACTATGATTCATAGGCAAGTTCAACACAGGTCCTACTACAGGAATGAGCAAAGTAGAGGACTCATTCCTGTCTTAAAGCAAGATAACAACTGTGAAGATAGATACCTTTATTTTCCAAATCTCTTGAGTAGGCCTTAAATCAGTCCTACTAAGCAGACAGTAAATATTGTAAAATCTGATCAGTGTCTAAGCTGATGGATGTATAACACTGAAAAGCTTTAAGACCCATCTCTGTAGGCAGGAAGGATACCTTTGGACTTTGTCCTGGACTGCAGTCTATAGTTACTAGAGAAAGACTGACAGCTCAGAAAATCAAACCAGCAATTTTTTGTACACATGTATATGTGTCTATGTATGCATTTCAATCCATAAAACTATAAGAGAATACAAAATCAACGTGAGTACCATGTTGATCTGCTCCTATGCAGAATGCATGCGAGCGAAATTCCTGTTTGGGTCAGAAATAATGGAAAGGCATGGCAAAGTTCTGTTTTTCATTATCAGAATAACATACATTGCGCTGTAGCGATGTATGTCCCTGGCTGGTCCATGTGCAAAACTCTCATATATACCCTTTATCTTTCTGCCAGAAACTGAGTCCTGAGAAAACCAAGGTTGGCAAATGAATAAAACTAAAATCATTTTCAAATACTTTGTTATAAAGCAATTTATCAATATTTAGGGGCCAAAAGTAGCTTCAGCCTGTTACTGGAGGTCTAAGTCTGCTGAAGATTGTCACTCGAAGCACATCAGTCACCCTTTAGATATAAATGTGTCTGCTAAATTTTATACAGTAAAATCTGTGCATTTGTCCTTGCAGGATGAGGGCTTTGAACCATGGGTGAAACTTTGCAAATTGTTTTGTCACTGAATTGTTCTACAAGAGTTTATGAAACACCTTCAAGTACCAAAATGAATTAATTTACAGCATATGTTAATTGCAGGAGACTTTGCTCTTTACACAGGGCTGTGAGACCTCAAAGCATCTTAAACCAACTGGGTAAACAGTGTGAAAAGGATCCAAAATATTACAGCTGCATGCCATTCTTCAGTCATTTTAAAGCTCATTACTATTGCTTATCTATAAATCCCTAGAAATAGGTGTTTCTAATAGATCTTCTGATAGATCCTGAACCAGAATGACACAAATGGCACACTGTAATTAGATAGGGGGAGGGGGAATGAATCTGATGTTCTGCCAAAGCTCGTTAAAACGGCTTGAGCACTGCAGTGCACAGAATATTGCTCATGACTGGTAGCAGAGGAGCACGCAGAGCTTGACAGGGAGAAGAACATGAAATTGCTTTTCTGAAAACTGAGGGAAATATTGGAGAAGAATGGAGAAGTAAAAAGAAGAGTGAATGTTCCTTTCAAGGACTGAGATATTGCTGTTCCTGACCATACATTGGTAAACTAAAATGCCATTGTGCTTTACCATTTATTAGCAAAGTTCTACTGCTTAGAGGTGCCAAGGACAGAGTCAGTGTCTGTACTGTCTAACCTGACCAGCATTTATTTGGCAAGGTGCACAAATTTCTTAGCAGATCTGGTGGTTCTACTTGCTAATCATGTACTATACATTCCTGTGCATTTATGTCTGACAGTATAAAAAGACGTGTGTGGTGCCTGCAGCTGCCATTTCTTATTAAAGCTGATGCAGTTTGAGAAATCATTCGACTTTGGGATAACTTTTGTGCATTCTTACTCATCCTTGCTTTCTAACGGCCAGTTTTTCACCCTGAAGGATGCTCTTAATGTGTAGATAACACACATACTGCCTGCCACAACACCACTTGCTCCAGCCATGCCAAATGAAACACAAATTGCTCGCTGGCAGCCTTGGCTTCACTGAGTTTACTTTGGCCAGACAGAACAGCCACCCTGCGTGTGGTAGCAGAAGAGAGGGGAATAATATTGCCGAATGCAGCAACTCACCCATGAAGCTCATTCTGCAAACAAATGTTCTGTGGTTCACAGAAAGGTAAAAAACAGTGAAACAGGGCTTTATACAGTAAAACACCCTTAGGTGCATTGAACAGTCACTAAAAAAAATAATAGAAAGTAAACACTGTATAAAATACTAAGAAATGGTGATAAACGAGAGCAGATGTAAACTTCAAAGGAAGGGTTAGGGTAAACTATTTAGTAGCCAATTAATAAAATTAGTGTAATGAAGCTTTCTGTTAAAAAAGCAAGGATATTTCCCTTCTGCTGAGCCTCACATAAAAGGAAGCTTAGGAGAATTTGAAGGTTATTTCATAGCGCATCAGGGCAGGAGGCCAAATTTCAGCACCTCTTCTGACAGGTCTTGAGGGAGAACATAGATCTTTAAAGGTCTAACGTATCTATTAAATACTTCTTTGGCTTTCATGAGCTTTGTCTTAGCCAGTATAAGGTATTATTCTGTAAATCCTATATCGAGGAAAATGATCATTCCCATTTATATAGGGAAGTTGAGATTATTTGTCCCCACTCAGATACTAAACATTCAGTTGAACTGAAGAACTGAACAAAAATACCCTGAGTGCTGGTTTGATGTTCCCTTAGTAAATGCATTTCCCAGCAAACCTAGGTTTCGGACTCCTTGTTTGAAAACTGTTCCCATATCATATGGACATATTGTGCCAATATTACATGAACAATATGACCTCTATGCATTAGTTATTGATCAGAGACAATAAAACACCCTGGATCCAAGTCTGATTTCAGCTGTAATGCTATAAACCTATTGGAACAACAAAGCTGATAACTTCTTCTCAGCAAGAGAATCCAGACTGAAGACCTGCAGCCGCTCCTAGTCCAAATCATGAACAAATGACCACATGGTAACATGTCAGTGTAAGACTGTGTACTGAGACAAGGCACTGGCAGAAATGCTGATGAAAAACAAGCCTTCTCTATTCCGGAGAAAGTAAAGAGCAGAATCCTCTCCAAGGTTCACTTTGGTAGCTGCTCTGGAGCTGACGGCCTTACGTGAATTGACATTTGCTGAAAATACGGGATAGAGGTTCTTCTGTATTCGGTAATTTGGGACTGCAGATTACAAACCAAGACAACTATTGAAAATCAAGGCTATTTGGAAATGAAAGGTTTTCAGCGTCTCTGCTTCTGCTGCTGTGTTATGTTCTCAGCAACTATCATATCTGCCCTCAATCTATGCCAATGGTTGGACAACCCTTGCAAATGCCTGGAAAAGTTTTCATTATAAAAGCCAGGGAATGGCATAGGAAGGTCATGGAAAAGGTGAATTTTCAGGCTTTGTGGCAGATATACCTGGTGAAATGGAGCAGTTAGCTGTGCTGCAGCGGCTCTGGGCTAAGAGATTGTGAAGTTTTTATAATGTACAGCAGCATGAACAAGATGTATAACTTGTTTAAGGCATCATACAAATTCACATTTTGGGAAGACTGAAACCTACGATTGTTCCTAATACTAAATATATGAATTAATGGTAAAGCTTGGGAACATGTCCAGGCCTCTATAATACTTCTTATATTTGCATGCTTCTTCCTGCACAGATAGAGAGTTTCTCTTTGTAAATGGACAAACAGGTGTTAAGATGGCCTAATAAAGAGGTTACAGAACATTAGTTGCTGCTTTGAAGTGTTATCTTTAGGGAAAGTAAATTAAAACATAAAGAAAGCAAGTAGTAAGTCTGCTCCTGAGGCGACAGATAAGACTCGCTTGGAGAACTGACATCAAGTGACCCAGCATTTTACTGCTGCTGAGGGAGGCAGAAAGTAAGATCTATCTGCCAAAGTCTGGTCTGTATCACAAGTGGCCGTTCCTGAATCCAGGGAGGTATTTAGATTAGTACCATTTTCTTAATAGGGTCTTCTGAAGTGGGTAGTTCAGAGCTGGGTCTTCACCAGAGGACTATTCTTCAATGAGCAGAATCTGCAGATGTCCAGCTAAACAGGTCCTATAGTTGTTTTGCACAGTGTATCCGGAGACCTGGCTACTCTTTGTGTGGTCAACTTCTGTCCACATGGTATTTGAGAACTGCTTACCAGAGCAAACTCCAAGGATGCTTGGCTGCACCTCTGTCCCACCTGCAATTGCACCTTGAAGTTTACATGGCAGGTGAGTGAAGTCTAGATAGAGGCAAAGAAATACATCGCTCTGCTGAAGTCAGGAATACTTTTTCCATCAAATTCAATGGCACTGGAAAAATATTTTATCCAGTATATGCAACTCTGAGTCTTTCTTTTGATCACGGGGCTCCTTGAGCTCAGTTGTATGGCATGACCCATTCAGAATCAAAGTGCAGTGCATCAGATATGGGCATCAGTTATTGTGATGAATCCCCAAGGTATATTTCAAGCTCTGGGTTGCCATGTTAGCTGTTGGTCCTACTCGGTCATTTTGGTTCCAGTCCTGGGATTTGACATTTCATATTAATAAATGGTGTTTGTGAGGTAGCAGGCATTAATATCAGAGCGGGTAGGGGCTTCACTAACCCTGATATTTGATAAAGAATTCATCTACCTACATAAATCAGCCTGGTTACTGGAAGACTTTGTGATGTGTTTATTTCTGAACAATAACACAAGCCAAACAGATACATCAGTAAAGTGAAAGAAAGAAAACATAACAACAGGAGTCTGAACAGAAACCAAATACTGATGAGAATGAAACCTTATCTCAGGATGCAGGAATCAGCATTCCCTGTTGCCAACAGCTTTCACAAACTAAAGAGAAATGTTTTATACATATTATGAAAACGTTGGGACACCCCCTTAAAAAACTATCCACCTACATGTAGCTGTCACTGAAAATCCAAACAGCAGGAATAAAAACCAATAAATGCTTATTCTTCACTACAGCCAAGTGTCAGCCATGGGGCTCCAGTGAAATGAAAGTGCTCTGTCTTGTGTAAATATATATATTAATTGCTTGGAGCTGCACTATCAAAGAAAACCAGCTGAACAACAGAACAAGAAAACGAGCTCTAAGGCCTTCCACTGCCTACAGCAATACGCAGTCGAAGATGAGTACTCTGCTCATTTCCATTCCGAACTAAACTCCATCTTCAATGCCATCAATATCATCAGTGTCATTACTGCAACTGCTGCGTGAGTTTGATGCAATAACTATTAATTAGACCATTCTGCCCTCCTTCAAAAACAGACCTAGTGCTTCAGTTCCTAATGGAGTTTATCTTATTGTATTTTGATTTTGCTCAAGAGTAGCCTTTCTGAATTCTAAGTTACTGTAAGGTAATTGAAAGTACAGCAAAGGTTATAGAATACCCTTCATACTTTACCAGCTCATCTGCTTCACAACATTACACATCAGCAGCATAAACAGCCAACTCAATAATGCAGAATGCTGACATGAAACATAGCACCCTACGGTCACACACTCTAAGTCTTTTCACTGTTCCATTTGTCTTACCCCATGATGGTTGTTCTGTATACCTCTGATATTTTTGGATTAGACTAAATCTAATAGTTTGTTTCTCAGCCTATTGGTATATTTAGCATGTTAGCTAACTTGCTGGTCTAAGTCTTTCCATTGGTATGTGAAACAGTGTTAATTTGCATTGTAGGAGCATAGCTTGCTGCATCATCATTGCGCAGGTAATAATGCACATCTCCCTGTACTGACTTGGCTGTGGCTTCTGCCTCCTTTACTTATTGAGTAGAGATAGGACAAGGAATACATGTCTGTCTTTTCTTATCTAGCTCTGTCTCATCTGCTCCTTTGTATTTTTACAGTCCCCATCACAGACAGAGCTGAGCTGCTCTGCTTCAGCAAAATGAAAACAGAAAAAATCATGATATCTTCTGAAAACCCAGCTCCTTCAGTCTGTTGCAGGAACTAGCCACAAAAAGGCTGCAAAGATTTCCCAATATTCCCACCAATGCTCAGCTCACTTTTCTTAACCTGTGGAGATGATGCTTCTTGTCCACTAATTCAAAAACATGTAAACTGATGTTTGCCTGTTATTTTGGAAGGGGACAACAGGTTTTACTGATCATTGCTATTGTAATCCTTGCTGTTACTGTGGGTGAATTTCTGCTTCCTCACTCAAAGAAATTATCTGAAGTTTAAGAGCTAACCTGTCAACCAAGTAAGTTTTAACATGTATATTCACACATATACATACCTACATATGTATATTCACACACACATTAGTGTGCATGTTAGAATCGGTTATCCTATGAAATTGCTCTGTTTCCTGCCTCTGAGTTGAAGTATATTTTAAAGAAGAGCACATTCTGGTCAAATTTCATTTCAGAAAGTAGTGGGATATGTGGGGTTTGGGTTTTTTAATGGAAAAGAGACTTAGATGGAACCTAAGTTTTTGAAACTGCAAAATGCTATGCCTCATATTTGGTTCGAGTTTCTGCTTTTCAGCTTTATCATAACCAGTAAGCCAACATGTAACAGGATCACATGCATCTGATCCAGCAGCTTCTATGCAAGCAAAAACCCCATTGGCTCCTGCCGACTTAAGGGAAAGTTCTTATTGCTACTGATGATGAGTTTGAGTTCCTACAAGTGTGAAGCTTATGTCCAAATGTGCTGAGAGGCTTAAAAATATCCATGAACAGAACTACTGATAATCAGTGTGACTTAAATGTCAGAGAAGTAACTCAAAAGTGTCCTGATGCAGTTTCCTTATCACTGAAGTTATCCCTGAAATGGAAGAGAACTACAGGGGCTTTCATAATCTTTTTATAACATCATTATGGCCTCATCCCTTTAGAACACTTGATACTCTTGGCTCCCAGGACTGGAGCATGAATGAACATGTAGGATACTTGGCAATATCACACACTTGCAGCCCCGAATTCTTTGATTTTGAGGTTCGGTGCAAGTTGTGCCCGAGTGATTTCTGATGGTGCAAGGAAGGAGGCTTGAGGATTTCTCCCTGTATGTCTTTTGGGTTTGGAGGCATAGCTATTTCAAACTCCACTATTGTTCTAGTAAAGCTGTGTAATAATTTGATGAAAACTCTGTCTCCCTTGATTCTTAATGTCTACAGGATATTCCTTATGATAAATATTAATAATTTGCAAGGACATGGATGAATGCATTTTTATAATTATCGGAAAAAACAGACATACTGGTTTAGTGTTTAAAATTAATTATAGTAGGGAAACTAGCATTCCATAAGGGAATTACATTAACTCATCAGAGTGAGTTCATTTTGCCTTTCAATTTACCTTTGTTAAACTTTATTTACTGATTTTGTATTTAACTTCCAAGGACTTAGTGAAATCTCAGTTTTTGTAACTAGAGGGCTTTACTTGTAAAAGTTTGAATTGATGCATATTTAATTTACATCACCATATATTTAAAGCTGTTACAAGTCCATAAATAAACATAACTTAAGAGGAGAAAAAGAGTAATGAATTTTCAAAATGTTTCTCCAGTTGCAACATTCTTTCTGGTGTGAGAATAGAAAATTAGTATTTAAGGATTTTAGGTTTTGGTGTGGTTTTTGTTGTTGTTGTCATTTTGGTTTTGTTTGTCTGTTTTTTGTTTTCCCTCTGTAGATACCTCAGTTTACCACATATTACTGAAAGGCCAGGGTTGCCGAGATCTAGTGGCAATTAGCCATTGCTGATTTCAGGGACAATTAAATGTCCCATCACCTTCTGTGGTTCTCCTGTGTCCTACCATAAGGATCATACTCCACCCAAGAAATGTATTTCCTCAGCCATGCAGTGTTACCTGCAATCTTCTTCATAGTGGGAATGACGATCTGATTACAGTTAATTGCAGAAGCCTGCAATAAATTGGAACCAGCTGTTCAGTTAGTTTCATCAGGTACCTCTCAACATTTCACCTGTACTTTCCTGATTTCTTTGTTGCCATAGGGACTAATTCTAGCTTTTGAAATCACTGAGACTGCTGTGGAGGTTACAGGCTCCAGCTCTAAGTGAGCTGGCAGTGGAAGGACCTTTGCCAACACCCACCCACAAGAAGCCCCAAGCTCATCTGGAGGATGAGAGAACAGCAACAGAAACTAGCGATGGGAAAGATTCAAGGAATGGTTGATGTGTGCTGGAGGGCATCAGTGTGGGATGGTGTTTCTCAGCATTATTAATGTGAACAGAATGCGGGAAAACAGTACAAGAAAAGTCTAAAATATCATAGAAGAGGGTTCTGACATTTAAAACAGGGGAATCAGGAAGCCAGGAAAAGGAGAAAGAGCTTGTGCCACAGTTGCTCACATGATGGCTGATTTGACTGAACATATTTTTTTTCCTGTTTGTATGGCAAATGCTTCTTAATTCTAATACTGCTGGCATACTTCTCTTTGACTCTTTCAGGACACTGAGGAAAAGCAATAAAGAAATTATATAGCCTCCTGGGAATTCATAAGGATTTTCCCTTTTTCTTTATGATGATATGCTTTACTGCAAGGGGAGGAGACACTTCTTCCTTATATTACTCCCATGATTCCAGCATGGGAGAACAGTCCATAATGCTTCTAGAGCACTCCTCCTTCAGAAAATCATGTGGAAATCCAAGCCTGGAGTAAAGTACTTTTTCACTTGAAGCCCCACTGTACCCCACACAGGCCACTGTGAGGGTCCTCAGACTTGTGAGTTTTCAGTTTAATGAGTAGCGAGGGACTCGCAGTGCTTCCATAGCTGTCACCACTTCAGCTCCAAAATGTGTGGCTGAATCCTAATCCGCTGCATATCTGGGAAGTTGTTTAGGAACTGTAGCTCCCTGCAGAATCTGTTTTAAAGTCTCCAAAGGGTTACTAATGTATAACAAAGTGGGACACCATTTTAAGGGCGCTTCTGCAAATACAAGCTCTCAGCTCTAATGCATTCTACTTTAGAGTCTCCACCCAATCTCCCTGGTCTTTTAAAGACTGGTTTGCTTCCATTAGCAAAAATAGCACGGAAAGTAGGCACCCTTGACTAGTCTCCCTCGAAAGTCAAGATTGAGATAGTATTGTGACATTAGTATGCATCCTTGCTCAGAACAGTGTAACTGATGCAATACATTTACAGCAAATTTTAAAATTTCCATCATAGTAAAGAGAAACTGCCATTCAATCCAGTGAAATGCTTTCTCAGCGTCAAAAGATGCTATTACCACAGGACTGGCATCATTTTTCATCTTAAAGAGGATATTAAATAAGCACAGCAAATTCGTGCAGGTGAGCTTACTGTACTAAACATAAAGTAAAACCACGCATTGTTCGGGATGAATTATTTTAATGCTTGTATTTTGAGTCAATTGGCCAATAACTTTGCCAATTTGTTAATACCTGCATTTAGGAATAAAATGGAGCTATGTAACCCATATTCCTACATGTTTTAGTCTATTTCAGTGTTGCCACAATCAGCACCCTGCAGTCCCTGAAGTATCTGCTGGTCAGCACCTGGTTTGCATAATCTAGTGTTACAAGGACACAAAAACCAGCCAACATCAGCTTGAAAAAACAAACCAAAACAAAACAGTTCCATTTTTGAAATGTGAAGGCTAACCTTGTCTAATGATTACAAGATTTATGAACAATTCAATAGCAATAGACTAGAGAAGTGAAAGGTCAGTCCACGTGTCCACGTGTCCACAAAGACTAAGCAGCTTTGGTTGAGATGAAAGATAAGACGAAGATCCAGCTTAGATCCAGAGCTGTATTTTCAAGATAGCATAGCATGCTGAGAAGTAACATTCTTATCTAGAAATATTTAGGTTTGGGCTTAGGAATGTGCTTTAATCGCCTGAATTTGGATAAATGGTCTCCATCTTCATGGATGTTGACTTCCAAGCAGGGTGAGGCAGAGATGTTTTTCCCTTTGCACCACCTCTTTATTAAGATTTAGAAATGACATTTCCCTTGTATTTGGGATGGTCAGAGAGCAGCCATTGCAAACCATGCTTTCTCTGTGTTCCATCTTCTATTTCCTCTGTTAAATCCTAATTAGGTGGCTTGAAATGTCAGCAACCCAAGGCATAAAGGCCCTGAAGATTACTTTTCTGTTTGTATGAGTGAAACTGTGCAGATCAGACTTCACACTTTTATTAATCTCTCTTATGAGTGTCTGTGACAATGCCTAAGACCTTGTTTATTCCTGTACTGTGTCTGTATTTGCTGCATATACTCCTTATGCCCCACTCTAATCCCTTCCCCTTCCTCTCTCACCTTCAAACATCTGAAGTTGCAAACAGGGCATTCTTTCTTCTGCATGTTACTTAATAATACCTGGACTGTGAAACTAGAACTTATAGTGCTGCATTTCTAATTAGTCAAAAAGACATGCTGTAATAATATAGCTACAGATAAGTAGCTGTGCTAGCAGTCACGTAGTGCTCTCTTGCAAAGCAACTTCCCAAGCCGACCCATCATTAGCCAGTTACATCATGGAGCTCTGCATGGGTTGGCTAAGTACATGGTGGAGTAGGTGGTAGGAAAAAGTAGCCAGGTGGTTCTAGTTGAAGACAGGGGCAGCTGAGAAAGGTTTGTGTCAGGTGTTAGTGGCAGGTGTAATGTGTTAGGACAGGGCAATCTGAAAGTATTGCAGTAATCATGGGCTCCTGGACATTTCTGGTTCATCCCTGCATAGTTTCTTGCAGGTCCTTGTGCCTTGCTGGCTGGGGAGGTGGTGCAAAGCAAAATGGGCTGACCAAAGCCTCTGCAGAAGCTGAGAAAATGAAATTGAACACCAGAGCTGGACCATATGTCTAGCATGTATGCTAATAGAGGCTGACCCAGTTTCTCCAGAAATGAGCCTGTGCATAGCCCATCCTTGCCTTTTGGGGAAGAGTGAAGAAAACACAATTTTTTCCAATGACCCATTAGTCTCCAATATGTCTCATCAACTTTTGGTAACTGCTGATGGTAATTCAAGAGAGACTGTGAAGTTTCATAACTTATGGTAACTAGAAATGTACAGAATCAGAGAGTCAAGCACTGTTCCAAGCCAGCATTTGCATGAGGTTGCTTTCTGCCCAGTTCTGTTTGAAACTTTTTTAACTACAAGCTTAGATGGGAGATGTTATCACAGCAATCCTCAAATGATACTGAGAAATAAGAACTCTTGGTTTTGAGAAGTCAAGAAGGTTCAGATTTCCAAAAGAGGCTTCTAAGTTTCAGTGCCCAACTTTAGGCTTCATGGGCTTCAATACCCAAGGTAATACATATTCATAGCTATAAAGTGACAGCTGGAGTTTAATGAGCAGCATTCCTTACGTTTGCTACACAACTATCTCCTGTAAGTAGGGCTGAAGCCACATGGATTTTGTGAGGACCAGTTAGTGTGTAGTCAATGCTCGAAAATGAATAGTGCTTAAGATGATTGACAAAGTCAGTGGTTTGATTAAAATGATTGAGCCAGCTACACAAAAAAGACTGGCAGATAACTCCTTCTTTTCCAACTGAGGAAGAAAGCCCAATACTGCCCACACTTGCTCACCAGCAGGATATCCAATTATATATATTAATATCTCCAAAATCAGTGATTGAACAAACACTGAGCAACTATTACGTTATTTTCTACTAATGTATCAGTCCTGTTGTTTTTACTTCTTTGGTAAGCTTTTGTTCTCCTGTACTATCTGCATGTTCTCAAGCCACAACGCACAGTGCTTCAACCTAGCAGACTGCTAGTGAGTAGGAGCTGATGTGCAGATGGACCTGAGCTCCTCTGCACAGGCTCCAAGCAGGGCGATGTGAGCCAGCTTCATCCCAGAAGGCTTTAGTCACAGTAATGCAGTTCTGTGCCCGAGTTAATGTGCCAGTATATACGAGCTTTCAGATTCCAAGCTCCACATTTTCCAGACTGATACTGCTCGGAAGCAGAGAAGCTCCCATTTATCAGTGGATAGAAACTGAACCCGCCAAAATGGAGTAACCATTGTTGGAGAGTGATTCAGGGTTGTGACAGAGATGGAGCAGTAGGAGACTGAGCAGAGGAAACTCATACAATGAGCAAGAACAGCTTGTGTCACGTTACCACCTGTTCCTTTGACATCTGAATTTATGGTCTAAGCCATAAATGGCCTAAGGCCTCATTTATTTGAACTCGGGACAGAAACAGCACATGCCCTACAGAGCTTAGCTTCACGTTTGAGGTACTGATCTTAAGAAAAACTGAACAAACCTTAGAGAATTTGAGGGCTTTTGGTAATAAAATTAGACACCATACAAACAGAAACTATTGTAGAGAAAGAAGGCATAAGAACAATCTCTTCCAAACTAAAATAAATAAGAAACAAAAGGGAAAGACAAAGCAATTAGATAAATATGAGTGTTTGATTAGAATGCTTTGGTCCCTGGAACCTGGAAAAATGAAGCAAAAGAAAAAGCCAAATGCAATAACCAGAAGGCAGTAAAAGTACTGCGGGAAAACTCAAGTGTATGTTCCTGGCACTGCAGTTTATGGGAGACAATAGATATATAACAATTACCTTGAATAAAATATTTACCGTGATTGGGAAAAGTACAAGGTTTTTTAAAGTTCTGTCAGTTGAATCACAAGCATGAGGCAGGTGGTGATGACAAAGGCTAGGGAATGTGATAACAAGTATTAATAGCAGTTCAAAGAAAGGAAGGTACAGCTGCTGCAGGAAATGTTGGATCCAGCTCTGCAGCTGATCTGAACTTGGTCCTCTGCCCTGAAGCATAAAAAAGAAAAATGAGTGTTTATAGCCATGGATTTGCTCTAATCCATGATTTGCGGATGCCAGAAGACACCCAAGATATCTATCCTGTATGAAACAAAGACTTGTTTTCTGTATTTGTGACAAATATCAATAATATGGCAGAAATGTTTAAACAAGGACACAGCACATCACAAAGGAGGAAAATCCATCTGTTTTAGCAGCTGGCTCGAAGCATTCAGTTAGGTATCTATCGCAGTGAAGAACCTCTCCTACTGTTTCAAAGCTAGTTCCTGCAATGCTTACTCATCCTGGCTAGAGCTGTCTAGGGTGGTTTGCAGTACCAGATTTGGACATAGGAAATAACTTTGTAGTCATTCTGTACTCTCCTGAGTTCCAGATTCTACGTTCAGTTGCAATTAATTAAGCAGACTACATAAACATGGTCACTATCTGCATACTTTCAAAATTACTGCAGCCTGGGCCCATACTCTCTGATATTACCTACTAGAAATCTATCCCCATCTGAATCTGCAAATGGCTAGAACCAACGCTTTCTTTAACAGGCAGCTCACTTGGATGCACAGACCCTTCTTCAATTCCTGTCAGCTTCCCTGGGAAATGAGAGTGCTCAAGACCACTCCGCAATAAGCTCAAAGCCACAAGATTTCATTTAGGCAACTGTTTCTGGAGTATGTTGACATGAATGGAAGAAATTTATACATAACAAAGGCGGCAACTCCGCAATTTCAGAAGCACATGGGACACGAGCATGAAATCGCTGGGCTATGACAGAAGTCACTGGCAGCTATTCTTACACTGTACGCTAACTGATTTATTGCTCTAAGTTTGCATATATGCTTATATAGTGATATATTACGTGAATAGTAAAGAGGGTTTATATGAACCTGTAGATAGGAGCAGTAGCTGTTACCAAAATAATATATATATACATATATATATATATATAGCTTGGCCAATGAAGGACTTCACTTGATTCTCTGACTGTGCCTTTTCAGTTTGATGGTAATGGATCCCCTTGTTGCCATAGTTGTTGTTCAGCCTGTCATCATAAGTGATGTTTGTGTTTGTGTTAGTAATAGGAGGAGAGTTTTCTATTGACTCTCTAATAATACATAAAGAACTGCAAACCAATCCATAATGAACACTTATCCTTCTTGTCTTCCCTTTTTTGTTCTAATGCTTCATATCTGATATTTGCTTGATATTTTTTTTTAAGTTAAGAGATTATGTTCCAATTAACACTTTTACTTCCAGTTGGTGTAGTTTTTCTCTGCAAAGGAACAGACATATGTACACTGAGCTATTCAGGATCCTGTTGAGAGCTCTTATATTATAGTAAAGGTACCCCCAGAATATTCAAATGTAATCCAATCTCCTACCAAATTGTAGTAATCATGTCCTCAGTTGCTTTAGTCCATATGTTAAATCTGTGCTCTGTTTACAGAGGTTATGTATGTCTTCCTTCTTTTGTTTTGGTGGTAGATGGTAAATCCAAAGGCCATGAAGAACAGTTTCTGGTGATGACAAGCGGTACTGCGTACCCTCTGTCTGCGGCCTCCTGTGCTGATTTCTTAACCTTCAAAGTTTCTGACTTTAGACACGGAATTTTGAGTATGCTGCATATTCCAGGATGCACCTTGTTTAACTTTCTCCCTCAAAAAAGTGATTAGAATTAAGTACAGTGTTTCACATGTGGTCTTAAAGCAGATTAGTCCATTCAGTTGAGCTAGACAGATGGTTTCTGAAGTACCCAATACCTTTATTTATGCTTCCTAGATTGCGAAGAAAACCAAGAAATAGAAAACGAAACAACAGCAGATTCAGCAGATCTTATCTCACAATTTTCCCCCTTCTGTTTTCATTTGCACTTCTATTTCGATGCAATACTTCATTTTTTAATGCATCTATCACTGTTTGCTTCTGTCAGAAGTTCAAAGGCAGCCTGCTTTCATAAAGGAGAGCCAGTATTGACTGATCTCTAATATTGTTTCTACCTTTTTTTGACCAATCCTCAATGCATATTTCCAGTTTTGAAAAGCATTTCATGAATCATTGGGCAGTTTGAAAAATCTATAGTGTAAGCTCATTACTTTGCTGCCTGCTGAATCTTTTCCATTGGTTGTGTTTGCAATGCAAAAATGCAGCCCTTTCTCTCAGGAAAAAAGAGGTTAAAATTTTATATATACATAAATAATAAAACAACACATGGAGATGATATCAGTGTGATGCATTTCATTTCCTGTATACCTTTGACTGCCCCTCTGTCCATTAATTCACACAAACTTTCATCATATTCCAACCTCCTTAGCAGCTTTAGTCTCATTTTTCTAGCTAGTCAGACAAAAAAAGCTTACTTCTCCCCCGTGAAATGTGGCACTCCCAGCCATCCTCTCAAATGTCACTGGCTAGCGGCCCAGGACAAGCAATATTCTGTTTGATGCTAGTGATCGTGGTTTAAGCTCATACCTCATGGGGCTGCAGAGCTAGAAATGGGAGCTTTACACTTGCTAGTGAGCTCCTTGCCACAGCAAGCAAAGAGGGTTAAAAGATGTATAGCGATTAGTGGGGCCAAAGTTTCAGACTTGAGCAGAGAGACCCAAGGCTTCGCAGACCACAGGATAGAACACAAATGAGAAAATGATGCAACTTTAGCAGGAGTCATTTTAGATTATATTTTTAACAAATAATTTCTCATGCTTAGCCATGTATAGAATCTCAGTAACTCGTAGTCTTCATTTCAAAGGCATAAGGACATCAAAGTGGTCCTGATACAATTTACCTCCCCCCTCCAATCTATTTTAAGCACTTCTATCACCAATATTTTTCTGAAAAACATCTTCATACATCTAGTGCGAAGGGAATGTAAGTGCTTTCAGCACTCCTGCAGAGAAACATGAAGAACTCACCCAGACTTTAACTACGTATATCACACTAGATACCTTTTCTTGTCACTCTTTTGTGAAGGGTAGTAGATAAACAAAGAAACCTTCATTTTCTTACTCTCTTTAAAACTGGGCACAGATGTAAGATTTCTAAAATATTACGGTTTGTTTGGGGTTTTTAAATTTCAGTTTGGTTTTGTGTTTGGGTTTTTTTGTTTGTTTTGTTCTGTTCTGTTTTGTTTATTTGTTTGCTTTTGTAGCAAAGGAGCCACATTGCCATCAATGAGTCACAAAATAATTAAACATTTAAGACTGTCTGGGCTTTCATTCTGAGGAAGTGACAGGGCTGAAGAGTAGCTGCAGCTTCCAGTTTGGAGGCATTCTGTGTGCTGACTGCACGCACAAACCCCCTGCCTCTGGTTATGGGAGAAAGGAGAGACAGCAAGATGTAGAGCATGCTTTGATGGAGTTACTCGGGGAAAACGTCCTGGCAAACAACATCTGGGTCTTCAGCAGAAATATTAGCCATTGCCCTCATCCTCACTTGCACTGAACATTTTGGCTTCCAGTTGCTGAGATTCACTGACATAGATAAAGAGTAAGAGGCTCTTCCACTCGAGTACTCATTCCAGGCCAACCATAATGTGGAAAGTGTGCTTATAATGGTCCATCATATTAAGGTGTAGATTATCCTATTTTGTCTCTACATGAACTTCAACAACAGTTTGGAAGGAAATCTCTGAAAAACAACCTGGGTTAAAATGCATTACGAAAATATTATTTTATTTCATTCATCCAGACGACTCGGAAGAAGTTGCTGTTTGAGCAGTTCTATTTAGGAATCAATGAAAGAGCTCTCTCACTGCAAGGCCACTGTCAGTTTTGAGAGGTTTGTCTCTACCTGGATCACTACTTCTTACATGGCTTCCTCACTCTACATGGATTTTTATTTTGGCATTTACATCCTAAGTCCTCCTGAAGGTTGAAAAACCTAACCACAGCTCTGCCACGCTTTCTCCTGGGCTGGGGAAAGCAGTTGTTTGTGTTTTAGTCTGTCTTTACCTCTAGATCTAAGGAGGAACAGAAATGCATGGACAGTTCAGCATCCCTTGCATATTGAACATAAATTGAAGCAGGAAGTCAGATGGACTTTAAGATGTTCTGTGTCTTGACTCGTTTCCAAGTTGATTAAATGCTTTTAAGTCAGCCTATGGTCTTCTCCTCTTTGCAAGTCTAACTGTTTGGTATACAGATACGTATCTACATGTATGTAGATTCCAGTAGTGTTAAAAACCAAACCTCCAGATAGCTAGAACTATTAATTCACATGAATTTAAAATTAAATTAAATAGCTGGGCTGCTTTCCAGATGATTTCTAAAGTTCCCATGCTTACACGCAGAAACCTCCACAGGCTTTACATTACACTACTGTATTTGTTTTAGTGAGCATTTGACTGCCAAGAATACTGTCTATGACCATCATGGAAATCTAATTAAATATTTGACAAACAGAAAGCTGGACATCATTCAAGTCAAGCTCAGCATTAAATTAGAAAATTTAGTTTGTCTCCTTTATCAGTAGATTTTAAAATCAGCCTATTCTACCAAAACCCATAAGTTTAATGACTTTGGTCAGATACACTGTGAAACAGATGTCTAACATACAGCCATGAGCCTAAATCATAAAAACAATGCTTTGGTTTGCCACGGCAAAATATAAGGAAAGGCTTAGAAAGGTTGGTCACCAGCAACCTCCTTGCTGATGGTTAACACAGCCCTGTAAAATACATGAGCTGCCTTTTGCAGTCTCTTGCAGGAAGCCTTGGAGAGCCACAGATAATTTGCTTTCAATGATTCATCAAGTTGGCCCTTTGTTTCACTAATTTGAGTGTCAAATGCAACCACATAATAAAGAATTACCAAGACCTGATAAGATTCTTCTTCTATTGCTTCGTTTGTCTTAACAACTGGTACCATTGAAACCAAACCCACAAACTGAATAAATAGCAAGCCTGCGTGCAATACCGCATTCTTCTTCAAAATGATAAAGCATGTTTACTGCTCTATCTGCTGATGTACCATACATTCTTGTTTCTTTTTACTTTCTTATAAGGCACTAAATGCTGTATTCTATGCCAATGCTCGAGATGGCATTTGTTTCACTGTTAGTCCTTCAATGAATTAGTAAAGATAAAAAATGGATTTAAATGACAATTCCAGCCTTGAGAAAGCTGCTACTGTGACCATGGTTGAGTTAGCGTGCTGATCGTTTTCTCCTTAATGTAATCTTTAATGTTATATAGCTATAGGTTAGATGTGAAGCCATATATTAGAACTATTATTTCCATGAGTAATTTCAAAAGAAATATCTTCACGATTAGGAAATAAGATTTTTTTTTTTAGATGCTATGCTGTCAGTTTAATAACTTTGTAAGAAATCAACCTTAAAATGGCTTGTTTTGAAGCGGCACGTTTATAAACATTGAATTCCCAGAGCAAGAAATCTATGTAATTTGAGGTCTGTTAATAAAGTTTTAACAACTGAACTGTACACCATTAACACAAAGAAGGAAATAATAAAAAACTTTAGAAGGCTGCTTAGGAAAGCAGAGTAGGAAAATGTCTGTCTTCCAAACCCAGAAAGGTGGCATGGGGAAGCAAGCCTGTGAGATTTACTTTTTACTTTTAAAAATGGAGAAAGCTTCTGTCAAAAGGTTTTGAAACCGGTTTGGGGGGCTTGGGAAAGAGAGGGTGGTGGCAGCACTGCACGAGGAGTCGAGGGTGCCGATTTTTTTTTTGATAACGTGAATTTAAAGTATTGCCTGAACGCTGCTAGTTTCAGCAAACCCAGCTAGCGGTGGGAGAAGGGCGAATTTTCCGCTAAGGAAAACCACAAATAATGTAATGCGAGAGTAGTGCCCCGGTGCTACAAGCAGGAGCGAAGCCTGGGCCGAAGGAGGGAGCCCCGGCCGCGCGCCCGGCGCCCACCGCGGGCCGGAAGGCGCCGCCCGCCCGGTGCCCGCCGGGGGCAGGAGAGGAACCGCCCGCCCGGTGCCGCTGAGCCGTGTGCTCGCCCGCGGAGCAGCGCGACCGAGGGGGAGGCAGAAGTAAACTTCCACCTGCCCTGGAGCCGCCGCTGCGCCGGCAGGAGGAGGCGGGGGCGGAGGCGGAGGCAGGCGGGGCAGGCGAGGACCCGGCTCTGGCAGGCTCTGAGGGTCCGGCCGGGTGTAATTCGCCCCTAATCCCCGCCACGGCGGCGCTTCCCCGGCCGAGCCATGTCTGCGGCTTCCCCGCCATGCCGAGCCTAGCGGGGAGCGGGAGGACTGGCGGCCGGGAGGCGCACAAAATGAAGACCCTAATGGTAAGTGCATTGTTGGCTCTGCTCATCCCGGCTCCGGCGGCGGGGAGGAGAGGGGAGGAGAGGAGCGGCGCGGAGCGGGGCTGCCCCGGGCACCCTGCACACGCTCTAGCCTTCCCCGGGCTGTGTCCCCGCGGCTTCTCGGGATCACGCGAAGGGAACAAAACCCCGGTGGCGGCGACGAAGAACTTTCCGTCTGCTTTCTTTTATTTGTGTTGCTCGCGGGTTGCGGGTTTTGTGTGTCTGTGTGTGTCCGTTTTAATGAGCGTATAGAAAGCTGAGCTGTTTAAAGGATGAGGCTGTAGGTAGCTGCGCGAGCGGAGAGCGCCACAATCCCCAACACTCGTTAAAATGCACGAATAAGGTGCCCAAAGGGGAACGGCTGCATGGGAATGAGAGGCGCGGGGGAACTGGACATGAAGAGGGGAGAAGCGGCAAGGAAGCAGGGCTGGGGGAGAGGGAGGAAGGCAGGGGAGCAGAGCGGCGATACGCCAGGAGGAGGAAGGAGGGGGTTCCCCAGGTCTCTCCTCGCACTTTTGCCGGGTCTCTGGCGGCGTGAAACTTGAGGGCGCCGCGAGTGCGGTGGGGGGGAATGGAGCGCCCCGCTGGGCCCGCGGCGGGGGGAGCCGCTGCCCCGCGGCGCTGAGCCGCTTCTCTCTCTGCCCCCCGCAGCGCCACGGGCTGGCCGTCTGCTTGGCGCTCACCACCATGTGCACCAGCTTGTTGCTCATGTACGGCGGCATCGGCGGCGGCGGTGGCCACCCGGAGCCGCGGCGGCAGCAGCAGCAGCAAGTGGCGGCGGTGCCCAGCCGCCCACCGGAACGGGACCAGCACCACCCGGCGCTCCCCGTCGGGGCCGGTCTCCTGGAGGGCTACATCAGCGTCCTGGAGCACAAGGTGAGCCTCCGCTCGCACAACCCGGCGCTCGGGGTAGCCGGGGACCCCGCGCTGCCCCGTCCTACCAAGGGAGCACCGGCCCCACACCTGCAGAGCTCTCCTTCCTGCCCTCCGTGCGGCGGCGGGGCCCAGCCCAGGGGCAGGGGGTGCCCTGGTGACTCGGTGTCTGGGATGGCTTCACTGCCCTAGTGCCTGGCCCTGGGTGCGTGGATTAGCAGGATGCGGTGTCTAGCCTGTGGTCAGGCGTTTGTGGAGTGTTGGCTTTCTCTTCCCTTGCCCAGTAGAAGATGGAGGGTGAAGCGTTTTGTTTCTGATGCTGGATGCTGGAGGTGCACTACAGATGTATGTTTATGACAATATTAGGAAGGACTGAAGAAGGAAGTTTAACTATAGGAAGGTAAAGTCAATAGGCAGGTGTTTATTCTTAGCTCATTTTGTCTTAGGAAACTGAACTGCACAAATTACTTTTTCATCCTTCTCCTGGGAAGCAGACGTCATCAACCATAGTCTCCATTCTAGAAATTGGGGGTACTTCTTTAACGGTGAACAAAATGATGGCCCTCCCCTTGACACAGGAATTACCAGTCTGGATTGTCAGACTGCAACACTCGTTTACCAGACGTAGGCAGAGTAAGCTTTGATATCTCTCAGGACAGATGTAATGACATAAAGTGAGCAAGGTAGCACATCCATGCTGAAGAGATACTTGAGCTTCAGTAATTTTCTCAGAAGGCAGATTCCTCTGCTTTTTGTGCAGTGTTGACTTTGTTGCTTTTACCTGGAAACTCCCAAGGACCCCTCTCTGCCAAAACCCCAGATAATGTTTAGTACACACACTTCTTGCAGTAAATATTTACTGCAAAAAATGAGGAAAGGAAGTAAGGGTTCTCCACTTTCTCATGTTTTCATATTCAGACTGGCATCTTTCTGAAAGATTTGTTGTCAAACAAGTCACTGGGCTCAGTTTAGAGGTACTGTGTGAAGACTAGTGACTTTGATTCCTTCTGGCTTCACTTTCTATGCAGGAGTTATCTGTAGGGCTCTTAACATAGAAAAATAACTTAGTGATGGTCCCTTGTAGACTTTTTATTTGCTTTATTACATGGTTCAGGAAATTTTCAAATATAGTGTCTGTATAGAAAAAGCAAGTTTTGGCCATGGGGCTTGCTACTGTGTGAGGTGTTCTCTTTTAATTCTTCCGTTCTTGAACAAAACTGTAATGGTTAACTGTAGGTAAATGTGCACATGATTTTTGTAAGTAGTAGTAATTGAAAAGGCATCTATGGGTTTTTTAGGGTGTATATGCAAGTGGTCCTCTGGCACTGGTAACCCCTTACATTGCTTTCTCCTGGCTCCCAAACACCCTTCATTAATAGAACATACTTAAAATCACTGTTCTGTCTTTATTATTTTCCAGAGTAATTTTAACGTTTCTCTGTGTTTTGGAGAAAGCTGATCCTCTGGCTTTTTAATATATTGTAATATGGCCCAAAACCCACATAAACTCAATTTCTGAATTTCATTTCACATACCTCATGCTTCACAGTAATAATCTGCTGAAGGTTTAATAACTTTTCCACATAACTTCTGTGGGTCAATAAGAAGATTGTGCAGTCCCTGCTGTGTTTCCAGCTTGCCTTATCTTCTTTTAATGCACATGAGATCATGCAGAGAGCTGTGCCGCTGTGGTATACAGAGCAGTGAGAACACTGTTACCATAAAGAGATGAAGTGGGAGAGACGGGCTCTTAATAGTGTATTTGTTTTAGTAATTTAACAGACTCACATATATAACATGGCTTTACAATCCCAGAATACGTAGATTTTCTGCATGTGTTAATGGTTTGGAAAGAGAAGGATGCAGGATCGGTGATCGTGAGAATAGGGAGAGAGAGTGCAAGAACTGAGAAATAGTGAGAAATTTTCAGAGAACATGTTTTTTGGGTGGGACACTGGAGACTGCAGAGAAGACAGCTTGAATAGCAAGTCCAGCCCAAAGGGAGAGGAAATGAAGGAATCAGGGAGGTTTAAGGAATTTTAGGAGATCTGCAAGAAGAGAGCATGATGTAATTCTGTGGCTGTGAGAAAGACATGGTATTTGAAAAGACAAGGAGGTCTGGAATGAGATGAAAAGTAGCTGTTGTTTGAGGACAATAGGCTTGGAAAGGCAAGGGTGGAGTGACTGCAGCCATGGTACTTATTATTTTGATGGCACAGAGGTGACAGTGTGAAATGACAGTGGATGGTAGATTTTTCACAATAGAGCTTCCTTAATTTCCTATATAGAGTTTTGAGATTATCTGTCAGGTCAAATGACCTGAAGCTGAATGACCATTATACAGAATTCATCCTTGGTACGTGTTGATGCATGAATGACAGTTAGCAGAAGGCTAAATCTCTAGATCATTCAGATCTAGGAGCTGGAACACCTTCTCAACTTTAGACTTTGTTTCTGGATCCCATAGTTTGCTTTAATAGGGAAACCTAGTTTCAATCTCCAGATCATTCAGATCTAGGAGCTGGAACACCTTCTCAACTTTAGACTTTGTTTCTGGATCCCATAGTTTGCTTTAATAGGGAAACCTAGTTTCATGTTTGTGGTGGTGTATGCATTCATGACAGTATGCACATATATGCAGAAGCTATATGATAAGTACTAAAGTTGTTATTAATCCGTAATTACAATATGAGAATTGACACACACAGAAGCTGTGTTATATGGTAGTATAGACATTTTTCTTCAGAGATAAAATGTAACAATTGTTTACATTGTGAACTGTTTTCTGTCACTACTAGAAATACAGCTCATTTAGTAGTGCTGGGTGATCATGTATGGAGACTGTTTGCCAGAACATCAAGACAATTAGTAAAGTATGAATTGTTTTAAATTATAGCTTGCAATATTGTAATTACCAATTATTTTCCTCTTTTTATTTTATATTCTGTAAGAGCTGTCCTGTCAAGATAAGCAGGCAGTCTCTGAGAGTACAGCTAAAATACGTAATATTCTTTTTACTGGATTGAAGAGTCCTTTTGCAGGAGTCTCTTGTCACTTGGTCAGATTTGTGATGTTTCGTCTCTTAGTGCTTTGCCTTCATGGTTTTTGCAAGCCCATTTTTCCCTGAATCAATCAGCAGAGATCAGAACCCATGTTCTTATTATAGCTTTAACAGTCTTTCGTGGTTTAGCAGTGCAAACTTAGTTTTTGTTGAACTGAACTCCTAAAACAAGAAAATTCAGAAATGCATTGGATTCAGAGGTTGATTTTTGGCATTTCGCCTCTGCACGTCCCAGAGCACCAGCAGCTGACAGTCATTGTTGATGGATGTTTGAAATGAATAATACCATTTTTGTTCCTAATAGCTGGATGTTTATATCCTAAAAACTCTGGCATTTGGAACGGAAAACATGGTTTGCTGATAGTTGCTATTGAGAGGTCAAGGACCAAATGAAGTGGAGAACTAGCAGCTACTCTTCTACTTTGAGGAGCTGTTGCTTCCTACAGAAGCACATTGGCAGAGTGTAGGACTATTTGGCTATTGCATCTGTTCTGCAATTAGGAAGGATAAGAGACCCAGGCTGTCAAACTAACGTCTTTCATGAATTCTTTGAGTGTAATCTTGAAATGAAAGAGGTTTTGTCACTGGCATTGAGGGAAGCAGAGTGACGCTGTTCCATGGGAAGGCATGGGGATAAGGCTTTTTGTTGATTTATCATAGTGCTAGCAAGAAATTACGATGCTAATATTTTTAAGCAATGGCTGAATACACATAAGAGACCATTAAGGAAATTAGGAAATGTAGCACTATTCCAGAACTTACAAGAAATAAATATCTAACCGTTGTATTAGTATTCTGAAATGAATGTGAGAACGTGCTTTTGGATAGTTAAAACACTTCTTACCCAGTGTTGACTCAACAGTTGGTACTGCGAATCAAATATGAGTTTGTTACGTATGTAATTGAATAATATTTCAAGCCATCAAGGATTTTGTTTCTTAGGAAAAAAAAAAATCAAAATCAATCTTGCAGACAAAATGTGTGATTTAGTAAAACCATATTTAAATGCCTTAAGAGAGCATTGAGATCAACATGATAATTTAAGCAATCACAATGATTTCTTAATTTATGATAATGTAAATTATCATATGCAAAGAAATCTTTGTGATCCCCTTCAATTAATGCAAATCAGAGAGCAGTGTAGTTAATGAAGTGTTTGAGGAAGAGTCATTGTGCAAATAGCGCTATAGCTCCTTAATCTCCGAGACAAAATACGTTGTTCTGGGAGGAAACTATTTTTTCTAGGATAGTAAACTTTGTGCACTTAAAATAGGGAGGGAATCTTGCCATGTTTTACGTTATTTTAAATAAGTTTTAGATAGAGTTTGGAGTCTGAATTTTACCTAAATAGTTAAACCGTTGATAGGTTTGGGCCGAATACTTTGGGGGGGGGGGTCACTGGACCAACCTTCATAACTAACTGACGTGGACATGGGAAGGAGTGAAATTCTTTTGAGGATTTTAGTGTCTTTCAAATGAATTTATCACGGGATCATAAATTATCTTACAGCAAAACTTCTTTTCTTGCTTGAGGTAGGATTGAGCCCACTGGGTTGAAGGAAACCATGTACCATGATTCCGTTACAGGTTTCTTTTTGCCTATGAAATTCTTACCTGCAAAGGAAGGGGTGCAGAATTTATGATTCACTTATTTGATGGAACTTTTATTATGTGAGTGATCCACCAGGGGGAGACTTTATTCTAGAATAACTTTGTGGGGGGACACTTCGTCTGAGACCTGGGCAAGATGTGAGTCCAAAAAACCCCTGTTTCAGTGTTTTGTGGTTTCTGGACTGTTGTTTGTTTACATGCTGTAGTTATCTTATACACTCATAAGCTGTAGGTTCATTAAAACCCTCATACAGCTGACAGAGTTTAAAAAGACCATGGTAGTCGGAGAATGTAACTGAATATCCACAGAGAGAGAGCAGGGACCATTGTTTTAGCAGATTTGCGCAACATTTGAATAATGACTATCTTGTACTTGATATTTTCTTGCTTTTCAGCTGCTGCAGTAGTGTGCTTTTTCAGCCTAACAAATCATAATACTGGATTCATTCATTTTTATGACCCTTGTCTATAATTTTTAGCAGCTTCTGTGTGCACTAGACGATAATACCTAGTGTGCAATACATAGCTCACAACAATGATGCGAAATGATGGTACATTTTTCTGTTTTTCGGGTTGCTTGGCACCTCTGCAAAGAACCAGTAATCCTAGCCCAGCACTGTTCCTCCTTAAAATATCTTGACATATTTTCAAATGTTTACACCTAGGTATCAGTTAGCTGTTCAGTTTATGTGTTTATTTAATGAAAAAGGCTATTTTCTGTAACCGGACATTTTTTAATAGAATTCTGACTCCAGAACACAAATGTTAGCTATCAGGATAATATAAACAAGTAATATTTTACAGTTATCACTATTGCCTAACTCTTAACAAGTAATATTTTACAGTTATCACTATTGCCTAACTCTTTGTAAAAATGAAATGAACTAGTAGAGGTGGGACTCCAGGTAGAAGTTGGAACCCATTGCTTGAAAGTATTGTCTAGAAAGAGCACAGGTGCTATTAAATACTCAGATGTCCCTGAAAATGGAAAGATGATTGGTATGCATCTAACACATGGTGTTATTGTATGTAACATCACGCATAAAAACCTACCCAGCCACAAACTAGCCAAGTTCTGATCATTTTCTGGTTATTGAGAAGGGAAAGGAGAGGAAGTTACCACAGTTATACAGAAAACAGTGAAAGTATTGGAGTTTATGCCAGCTGGAGATCTTGCCTTATGTACTTTGTGATGTTTTGTGACATAGGTTTATTCCTTCTTAGCCAATGAAGCAAAAAGAAGGTTTCAGAGACTGTATCACAAAATCTTGATGATTGCTTTCGGTACAAACATAAATGGTGGGTTGATGGTCAGGTCAAGACAGTTAATGCAGAATTGTGGTTGAATTTTCTCACTTTTAAAAAAAGTCACATCTCACAGCCCTGTCTGATACCATGAAATTGGTCATAATATATTATCTTGTTTTTACAGTTGACTAAGACAAGGTATGTTTTTTTTTCTTCATAGAGGAAGAATTGCAGAATCATGAAGATGTATTTATTTATTTATTTAGTGCTTTTGGTGTTTTCTCGATGGATTCTGGATTACAGGCTTTATCCTGAATTGTGAGAAGTGAAGACTGAGTAAATATACGCTTTCCTGTTTTATGAATATCCTATTGGTCATATTTTAATAAGTGGATGCTGTCTGTTTTCCTTGTCTGCTGCTTCTTTTGTGAACACGCAAAATTCTTGATTTAATGGATACACAAAATACTTCCAGGCAGGGAACTGGTGACACTTTGTCTGCTCGTAAGATTTGCCTGTCTCGCACGTAAAACCCCTTAATTTTTTTTTTTGTTTCATTTTCCTCATTAGTTTTAATGACCACATTTATATTTCTAGTGTGTGCTGAAGTATATTATATTTGATAACCACTTAAAGTTACCATATTATGCACTTTTTGCACACAGTTTTTCACCATGAGCATTTTAGGCTATTTTCATCTTCCTGTGAAGACAAAGTGTTCTTTTGAAGGGTCTTAATCCTTAGTGGAACCAAGTCTGAACTAAATGAGATTTTCAATGACAGGAAATGTAATTTTTGTTCACAGCTGATGGATATCTCTCAATAGAGCTCCTTAAGTTCTCCCTTTCTGCCTGTCGTGGGGCATAAGTGGATATTGAGTGTTATCCTAATGATGTGATATCCTCAGAACAATAGGCTGCAGGTAGTTTCCTTTTCCTGGTGACCTTCCTTATTGGTTTAACCTGTATATTGCTCAGTAATGCTCCGTATGCATATCCTTGTTGCTGAGGTGGCATTGATACAAAGAACACAGTGTATTAATTGAACTTCTAATTAGGGCAATTATGATCAAATCAGCACTCATTTGGTGCTGATATAAGCAGATGTGACAGCACAAAAGCTACTTTGAAGGTGAGATGAAGCATCATGATGTTTCACCTTACTCTGTTTCACCTCATCCCTAAGCACTCTTTGTTAGTCACCAGTCTCTTGCTCTAATAGTTAAAGTGTTAAGATCAGGTTAATTACTGAAGTTTGCTGTCATCTGGAAAAGGAATTATTTTCAGTTTGGATACTACTATTAATTGTTCTCCATTGTCATGCTGAAAATATTCAAATACAGTTAAGAATAAGGGTTGCACAGGAAGTGAAGGGACAAGTTGAAGCTGAAACCTTCAGTCTTTAGAGAGTCTATTTGTAACAGAAGTGCAAAATACAAGAGAAGTGGAGCTTCAAGGTGCCCCTTGATGGTGTTATATGGAAGATGGAATTGGGTGCTGAGAAATGTACACATTCCTATAGAGAATATACCACGTTTGAGCTGGGGTTAGGCAGATCTGGTAATACTGTTAGTGCCTGGACTGTATGCAGAGAGACATACAATATAAGAGAAGCACAGTAAATATGTAACTGCAATAATAAATACTAGATTCTTACTGGAACCTTTTAAGAAAACTTGAGAGTAGGATTGGGTTATTTTAAAATGTGGAGGGCGAAAACCAATATATTTAATAGATTGCTAGAGTATTTTTTCACACTGACAGTGAACTAGTGCAGAATGCTCGTTGTCCAAGAAAAGGGAAGAGTAATGGGCTTATATGGTATATAGGCACCATAGATCAGTTTTTCTTAATTCAGATTTAATAATCTGGACTGTTCTAAGTAATATAGAGCAAGGATATATAAAGGCGTACTTCGTTGTTGAATACAACACATTTAGAATTCATTGCAGCTGTAGAAAAATTTCCACTACAGAATGGATGGCTTAGTAAGAAATAACCTGGAAAAAAGGATGAGAATGTTTCTCAGTAAACAGTCAATACATTTGGAATACGCGCTTTTCTTTAGCAAATATTCTATTTTCATTTTACTATGTTATTAGCATCCTCAGGTATTGGCATGATGTTAATATTGCAGAAACAAAAAATTCTGTAAATTTTGTGCTGTTGGACAGTATTAAATTAGACTATATCTTGCCCTCAGCTATAGCAGGTCATAAAAGTAGATGTAACAACACTCAGCAGAGCATCAGTCCAAGAGTTATCTCTAAGGAAAAGAAAAATTCAACAGTACAAGTTTGTGCAAATGTACATCTGTCTCGAGCTCTGTGCACAGGAAAGTTAAAGGAATATTGTTATGCTTAAGAAATGGCTTGCTGAGAAATAGGCTTCCAGAGACTGCATTCATCACCAAACATGCTACATTCCGGTTTGCCTGCATGAGGTTGAAACCTTTTCTCCTGGTTTGAGACACCAGGCTGCGCTTTTTAGATAGTGAGGTGAGTTACATTCAGGCTCGTTACTTCCTAAGCTTTCTCACCTGCATTGTGTTCTCTGTGGGTTGACACTTCTGCTCAGTTTCAGTGAAGTTCACCTGTGTGACTTGTACAAAACACGAGCACCTGAGAGAGCACATAATCAGGCATCTGGCAGGAAGGTAGCACACGGTTACAGGCTAATGAAGTGTGATGCAGAGATCCCAAAGCTGGAGGAGGCCGGGTCAGTAAGTCTGCTTGGTGTAGTTCAAGACATGCTTGTTAGCTTGAATTTGGAAGCAGAATAGACACAGTGTATCTGAGCACGTAAATCCTGACCTTTGACAGGTATGTTTCTTCTGTAACTGGGCTGGCTCTGGGCTGTGCTTTCTGTGGCGTTCAGGGTCAGGACAGGCTGAAGCTACACGGGATGCTTAGGGAATGGTGGTGCAGACATGCCTGAAACTGTTCTGGACAATTCTCAAGTGTAGTGCCGGGGATCAAAACTGCACCTGAAATACTAGCTGTTCTTTAACTTCAGCCTTCCAAACTGCATACACCTTGTATTTGCAGAGATTGACCATTTGGCCACAGCAAAGAAACGTTTTGAAAACATGATTTGCAAGAGTTGTCCATAATCCTTATGAGAACACTTTCAGCCACATCGCATGCACAGAAGCAGTGCCCCCCGCAACCTTATGCTCAGTCTTGAGTGGAGTGCAGAGGCTCATGGGGAGTATGTGGTGTTGTACAACCTGTGCTGTCCCTTCCCTGCTCCGCTGTAGCTTTCAATACGGCATCTTTGGGTCAGTCCTTCAGACACTTGGATAAGTTTCATCTGTGAAGGTTAGAATAATTACAAATGTGCTCCTAAATTTTGTTGTTGTCCATTTTATTCCTAATGCTACTGTAAAAGGGTTAGTTTTACACATCTCAGCGTATTGCTTGGTTAAAATAGGAAGATAAAACCTCAAAATACAGCAGCTGCCAGAGTGATGTAGAGTTAATACTGCCTCTCCTTCCTCAGCTCATCTGCCTGTGCCTGCACAATTGTAGGTGAAGTCTTAAAACATAACAAAACACTTTGTGTTTTATTTAGATAATTTCTTTATTAACACTTACATTCCATAAAGTGGTCATTCCAATTAATATTAAGGATGACTACCCAAAAGACATTTTACAAATTAAAAACTTGTGGTCAAGTCACCGCTGTTTCCGTTTGTTCATCTACTTACGTATTCTCTTTGTAACACTGCTCCGCTTTTTTTCCGTTTTTAGTAGTGATTCACGAGCCTTACGAAGACTGAGACAGTTTGTTATAATATTGCTCACGTTATCCATGAGAACTACCTCGGACATCAGTGGCACTGTACATAATAACCAGCACTTCAGTAAGAGTTTTGCGCTCTTGCCGAGTGCCAGCTGACATGATGTCTCAGCATATGTCTACGTGGGATTTTGCCAGCAGACGAGAGCGTGCTCTGCTCTCCCTTTGAGCTGGCTGGAGATGCACCGTCTCTGCTTTGGCAGCTGAGTAGCTGCAGTTAGCATGTTGCTAAGCCAGAACTAAGAAGCTTGACTGAGAGGCAGGGTTTTGTCATCTTAGGCTTAGCAGCATCTTTAGTGCGATTACGTAGTTTATACCATAGAGCTTGTCTGCATCCTACAATCTTGACGCACAGGCTGTCGTGGTTGAGACAGAGAAACAACATAGACCACGTTCTTCCAGGATGAAAGTAGTAGATGCCATTTATTGCCACAAGTGCATTTTTATACAGTTTTACCGATTTGTATGTCTCCTCACTACTGGTTACAAGTTACAGCAGTAACACATCATTGGCTAATTTTGCTATCATCAGTGTTATTCTCTACTCCCTTCTCTCTCACGAGTACACCTTAATATCTCCGGATGCTCCTTTACTTCCATCTTTCTCATGGGTAGGCCTTCATATCTTCAAGGCTAATTTCTGTTCCCATGCCCTCCGTCAGGGAATCCACAGACCCACCGTAGTCCCCCACAACAGGCAGAGTTTGCTTGTGGTTGGTTGTACAGAGCACGGTCAGTATTTGCATCTCCTTGCAAAAACCTACTAGCCCATATCCCAGTGTCTTCCTAACCCTGCTCTGGAGGAGTGTTTCTAGCCCTCTGCTGCACCACCAAGAATTACTTGCCTAATACGATTGGAGAATATAACTACAACCTACAGATTTATTGTACAGTTGCACGCTTCTTGGTGTTCAGCCAGAACGTTTACTTACGTGGCACACAGTACTCTTGTTGCTGAAATTTTGATCATTGCATTGCTACATTTTTAGGACACTTAACGAAAAAAGACTGTTTTTCAGCATTTCTCTTTTGTACAGCAGCCTAATATGATAGATGGTGTTGTGGATCAGGTTTTTGAAGTTTGAAATAAGACCCTAAATGAAGTTCACAGAGCATGATTTAGACATCTAAGTCACAATTATGACAAAAATCTGCTGTTTTCACTGGGTACATACTTACCAAAGAAAACATTTTAAATTGCTCTGCTTTAGAAAGGCATGTTTGAGAATGAAGCTAAGAGTCTTTTGCTTGTGTCACGTCAATTTCTATACACACAGGTTATTTTTGTAAGGTTTGTGTTTTCTGGTGTTCTCACCATGTATATTTCTTTGGAAACATTGGTGACTGTATCTTGATGTCAGTCAATGAAGAATTTTTGCTGATGGGATCTTTAGTAATATCTTCACTACTGTAAGACTGCTGAACCTTAATGGTACTCTTTATGTATGCAATTACCAGGTTAATAAATTTAATTTTATCTTTTTTACGAATAGCCAAAAGCTCTGTTTTTTCACAAGTAGAATCAAAACTAGGGCAAAATTCTTCACTTCTGCTGTGTCTGCTTTGTGTCTCAGTAGCAGCGCAAAGAAACAATGAACCTAGTTATAGATATGCTGAATATTCTTTCTCAGGAATAGTATTGGTGTATCCGTGATGGTTTAAGGGCACAAATGAGGTACTTTGTGCAGCTGGTAGATGTGGAGGGGGGATATCAGGGCCAGGAGGGTATCTCTGGTATTACTGTGTCTGATTTCTTCCAGCACAGTGATCCCTTTTGATCTGCAGCAATTTGTGCAATACAGAGCAGCTTTCAGTGTATTTATAATTATGCCTGTGGACATTTTGGCCTGGAAAGTGAAATGAGACTTCAGAATCACCTTTCACTGCCAGCTGTGCTGATTTGAAACTTTGCACAGCTTGCTACCTACCTGTAAGGATTGTTTCTGCTCTCATGAAAGACACCGTATGTGCAGCATCCTGGGCTTCAGTAGAAGGTGCAGCTGTCTCTGTCTTTTCGTCAGAGCTCTCGCTGCTCTCAAGATAGAATAGCAACAAACCTTATATATACGTCTACATATAACCTGGAATAGTACGTATCTTCAGATCAAATTGAGATGATTCACAGGACCTGAAAACCTGTCTTTGAAGTTTCATGTTGATATGGAATACAGTGAAACGGCTGTGTTAGGAGCACCTCAGAAGCAGAGTTTATGCTAAAAACAGAGCCATTATGCTTGTATCAGTGCTCTAAGACACATATAGAATAAATTGATTGATGATAAGATGCATCAGCTTTATTAAAGTTTCTCAGGAATGATTTTTTATAATTAAGCCACTTCCTAGGGATATTTTTCAGTGTGTTATGAAGATGACATATCCTATTTGTAGTGCACGATGTGAAGAAAAATCATTTTAACATGACAATTAGTGTCCTAACGTTTGAACTTTCGGGTACAATGGTGAATTTTCATGGTCTGTAGCAAATAAAAAAAGATATATTAATTGCACTTGAAGGTGCAAGAGGTGATCTCAGCCATATCATACTAAGTTGAAGGACCAACAGTTATTTAAGTTCTCAGGACTGTTTTAAATGGGATGCAATGTGCTCACAGGGAAATGCAGGAAACCCTTGTGGCTAAGATCAGAGGTAAAACCAGCTGTACCAGAGCAGTGTGTAAACCAGCTGGGCTGAAATTGTAGTCCCCTCACCTCTGGATCGTGGATGATGAGGTTGCATCTGCTCGTCTTTTTTTAATTGGAATTGCTCATTTGTGTACTAGTCTGTGCAAAGCACCGAGACTTCGAAATTCAAAACAGAAGTAATCTGTTTAAAAAAATAGTAAGTTTTCTAATTCCTTTTTGTTTCCCCTGGAGAACAAATAGATCTGTCAGTTTTGTTGCGTTTCATACCCTGTGCATTGCATCAGTAAAACTAATAAAAATTACATTACACTGTGTTTATTAAAGTTGTGCTCCTATGCAGTAATACATATAAGACATCTTATGCTGCCTTAAGGATTAAGTTAAGCTCCTTTGTCAAGGCTGTTGGTATGGCAGGACTCTTAATCTTTAACTGTCAGAGGCTGGTTAGATCCTTCTTTAGACCGAGGCTGTGTCAAAGTGCAAAGAAATAAAAGCGAATGAACTCTCCTAATATCAACGCCTTCGTATTTTTGAACAGAGTAATCAATAAAAAAGAAGCTGTGTAAGACTTATTTCTATAAGAAGATTGCATTCCAAGCTCTTATTTAGCAGCATCATAATTTGCTTTATGTTTATGCTTGTGGAATATGAAGGCAAAGTTGACAAAGTGTTCAAAATACTAAATTCATGAAAATAAGATGGGCAGTGGGTGACAGCTCATTGAAAGGAGGACAGGGGATATTTTGTGGACCTACATTTCCTGATTAAAATTCTGTAGAGTTGTCCACAGTACGCTCATGTTTTATTACATCAGTAATTACTCCTACATTTTCCTTTCAAATTACAACATTAAGTCTCAAAAGAAGAAATGTGCTATAGCTGCAGCATATTTAGCCAAGGCAAGACTCGAACAAAAACTGTGTGAAAAGAATGGTGAAGATGAGAAGCCAAATTAAATTCATTGTGAAAGATTAAAGCTAATGTTTTAGACCCAACAGGGTATAAAACTGTTAGTAAGGAGCCACAATATTGTGCTATAGGTAGCAAAGGTTTACGTTTCGCTGTGAATGCCTGTGCCATTCAGTTAATGCTGTCCGAGCTAAAACTTGTCAAGATGAATTTTTAAATAATTGTTTGCTAATGGCCAACTAGTGCAATTTGTGTAAAAATTCATTCAGCGCATTAACATAATCATCTGATGAAGCGACACAGGTTGTATGTTGAAGCAGTATGTAACATGTACTATAAAGAAGTTTTTGAGTGTGGTAAATACCTAAATTCTACTTTTGCAATCAGGCTTTATTTTTTGAAATAGTAGGAAAAGAAACCCTCAACAAGTAAAAATTATGTTTCGTTCTCCTTCAAAGGCGTTTTCAAGTGGCTGGTTTTGTATTTTACACACATATAACCATCCCGTTTTCTGAAACAAAAGGTTCTTTCCCTCAGCTCATTAAAAAATAATCCTTCGTACTTACATATCACCTCGCTTCTGAGGATTTCCAGGTCCCGTAGAAGCATTAAACGGAGAATTCTGCCTTAAAGTACAGGAGTATTAATTCCTTATGGCATAGGGGGATAGTGAAACAAAAGAGTTCAAACCATAGTTTTGACCTCAAGTGTCCAGCGTGAGTTTCAGGTAGGAGTTTGAGAAATGCTGAAGTGTCAGAAACCAAGGGGACTCAACCTCAGCAATCACTTGAGATACCTGACTTTCATGCATGGCTTGGAAGTGAAATATTTGGTATCTGTTTTAGATTGTGTTGTATTATATTGTGCCATTGTTATCTATGATATAACATTAAATAAAAATATATATTCTGTTTAAAAAGCAGAACAATAATTTCAGTGATGGGGAGAAGAATCATGATAGCACATTCCAGATTGTTAAATTGTTTTCTCTTTGCATTTTCAAGTAATTCCGTCATATTTTAGTGTAAAGAAAAATAAAATCCTTACCTGAGTGCAGAAGATGACCAACAAATGAGATATATTTAAAACATAGTTGAATATGAAGGTTGTTCTTGTATAAAGTATGAAGTGTATCACAATCCTGTGGAACAGAAACAGTTCGGGAAGAGCAGGAAAGATCTCGCCCATATACCTGGAAAGATCATCTTTAAGAGCAAAGGCAGAAGTGGTCTTTAGACTGCCAGCTCAGCCCTTAACCTCTCTGAATGCTCATTCAGAGTTTCCTGGGACATTGAGTTGTGGCAAAAATCATTTGTGGGGTGACTGTATTTGATCTAGCAGGTGAAAACAGCAAGTCTCCTGAAATTCTGTGAACTCTAAGGGTATCCACTGTATGCTTGGTGTTCAGATAGCCCTTGGTTTTCTTTGCTTAAAATTTATGAACTCCAAAGAGGAAGTACAAAAATTATAAATACAAGAATGCAGATTCAATAAGTTCCAATTATTTTCTGTATAGCAGTAGTGGGATATGAGCAAGTTGGTGCAAAAATACAGGATTTATGGAGTGTTATCTTTGGAAAAAAATGAAGGTCGTCTTTCAGGCTTAACATTATGCAGCTGAAATCTAAATGGCCTCAGTTTGCTTTCTATGGATTAGGAATAAATATTTTTCTCTTCGCTTTCAAAGGGTAGAAATAAAGATAACACAATTCTGTTATTCTCATTTAAATTGGGAAGGCCGGAGAGGAGAACTGCAAGTAGCGAATCCTGTTATCATGGATAATGAAACTGCAATAAAAGCTGCACTGCACAGCTTTTGGAGAGAAAGTGTACAGACCAGGCTATTCTGATTAGACACTGAAATACACACATTCCTGCCACGACGTTGTACTTTAACCTAGATACATGACACACAAATGGTGAACCCTGACAAATAATCCATCAAGTGATGTTGACGGTCTGTGAGGGAAGGCAGACTCAAACAGCTCTTTTTTTTCTTTATTATAATCTATCACTTCTTGTAGTGCATCTCCTTACAGTCTTATGTTGGCAGACTCGATGATCTCTGAGGTCTTTTCCAACCCAGTCGATCCTGTGATTCTGGTAACTCTCTGTTTCTTGGGAGAACAACAACATAGCATCAGGTGACTAAGCCCATTCCCACATGCTGCTTTGCAGAGCTAGGAAGAGGCACGCAAGGTCAGGAAATGCTACAAATCAAATATTGTTATTCAAAGAGCCCAGTCTTGCTTCTGGTAGAACTCTGTGGAATTCTCCCCTGGAAGTCAGCAGGAGCAGGATTAGTCCTCAGGTCTGCAGCCCAATCGGTTGTTATTAGCAGAGGCTGCCAGTGCTGCGGGCACAGGCCTGTGAGACGTTAAGCATTGTAGAATCAGTTTGGTTGGAAAAGACCCTTAAGATTATGATGTCCAACCATAACCTAACTCTGGCACTAAGAACCTCATCTGCGCATCTTTTCAACACCTCCAGGGATGGCAACTCAACCACTTCCCTGGGCAGCCAGTTCCATGGTTTCAAAACCCTTTCTGTGGGTAAATTTTTACTAATATCCAATCTGAACCTTCCCTGGTGCAACTTCAGGCCATTTTGTCTTCTCCTATTGCTTGTTACGTGGGAGAAGAGATGAACACCCTCCATGCTACAACCTCCTTTCAGGTAGCAATAAGGTCTCCCCTCAGCCGCCTTTTCTCCAGGCTGATCATCTGCTGATCACCTCAGAGAGCACCTCTCTTATGTTGGTACATAGACTATTTCCTAGTTCTGCTTTGAAACGTTGAAACCTATAGATCAATAAAATTTGAAGACAGAAAGGGCAAGTAGCGTGCAGGATCAGGCCCTGTCTATCAGGTTCACACAGATAAAAGAGTGTGAGGCTACAGTCTTGGGCTAATAATTGTTAGGTCCCAAATACTTCCTACACTGAATGTTCCTAAAAATCTTTGTATGTGAGTCTCATTGTTAAAGGAGCATGAGAGCTTACAGTGCCACAGAAGAAGCTGGACCTGAAGTGTTCATACAGAATCAGGATCGGGGCAATAATTATGTTATTTTTAAACATTTTTTAGGATTCTCTGCATTAAAGGGTGTCAGTGACAGAAAGTGACACTTGTTTTTCTATCAACAGGTCTAGGCTTTAATAAAGTACAGACTTTGGCAATTCTTATTGTCATGTTATTCTGATAGTGTCGTGCAATGACCATTTGTAAGGAATTTCTGTTTGAGGCCTGATGTTTCAGTGGTCATCCTCAGATCTGAAGAAATCTGTATGGTTTTATGAGTGATGCCAGGATTCTAGTATTGAAGGACACTGAAATTCTGTCTTATCGTTCTTGCAACTAGCACTGAGCTCAAGTCCCAGTGGTGCCCTGAAAGGCCAGAACTTCCTTTCATAAATCACTGACCTTTCCTCTTGATTATCTTTGTGAGCTGGTGCTGTCTTTCAGTTAATAGGACTTTGTAATCGGAGAGCTAAGAGGAATAAAATAGAAGTGACAATTTTTGCTTCTGGTTACATGTCAATTTGAGTTCGAATGCCTTTTAAAAATGTTATTCTAAATCTGAGGAAATACAAAAGAGCACTTGTATGTATGTCCTGGTTTTGGCTGGGGTGGAGTTAATTTTCTTCCTAGTAGTTGGTGTAGTGCTGTGGTTTGGATTTAGAATGAGGATAATATTGATAATGCACCGATGTTTAGTTGTTGCTAAGCAGTAACCAAGGACTTTTCCCTTTCTCACACCACGCACAAGAAGCTGGGAGGGGGCAGAGCTGTTGACAGCTGACCCTAACTGACTAAAGGGATATTCTATACCATATGACATCATGTTCAGTATATAAAGCTGGGGGAAAAAGAAGGAAGAGAGTGACGTTCAGAGTTATGATGTTTGTCTTCACAAGTAACTGTTAACATGCGATGGAGCCCAGCTTTGCTGGAGATGACTGAACACCTGCCTGCCCATGGGAAGTGGTGACTGAACCCCTTGTTTTGCTGTGCTCGTGTGTGCGGCTCTTGCTTTACCTATTAAACTGCCTTTGTCTGCCCCAGGAGTTTCCTCACTTTCACTCTTCCAGTTCTCTCCGCCATCCCACTGGGGGAGGGTAAGCGAGCAGCTCCATGGGGCTTAGTTGCCACTGGGGTTGAACCAGGATAATTTATTAAAAAGCCTAGGAAAACAATAAAACACACAACCCATTTGTCTGATGAGATTGAAGGATGGGTTGCTCACTTTGAAACCGGAGGTCCAGGTCAAGAATCCTTTCATGAATGCAAAAATACACTGCTGTCTTATACTTTTGTATGCTTTCTTGAGAGATTTGCTTTTTAAAATATAAATCCTGTCTTTAAATAGTAATACACTGCAACTGACTCCTGGTTTAATCCTGTAGTTGAGACTGAAAGAGAAATTCAAACAGCAAAATCTTTCTGGAACTGGACTGTATCACTTGTGGCCTCTGGTGATAGAGCAGCTCCATGCTGTCTCTAAATTTATTCTTTCTTTTTTGGTATTATCCATATTTAAAGCAAAGAGGGTAGTTCAATTCTAAACCATTTGCTGCAGCCTAATAGCTAAGGGAAGGGTTGGTATGAAGCCATTCTTGGACACCTCACAGTATCTGCCCACTTAAACACTCTGATGTAATATTTTAAAAGAATGAAATGGGGTTAGTGTAAAATAGAACCAGGCTAACTAGTCTTAGTTTGAAAGTCTTAGCTTGGATATTAAAACCCCAGCATTTCAAGAAGAATCTGTGTTTGGACATGCTCCAGGTTTCAGAGAGAGTACCCCCTCCTAAGAAAATTAGGGCTTCACATCCTGAGGCAGTACAGGCTTTCCGTCAGTAAGGTGTATGGTTGATAACTTTGTAGAAAGCATTAGTATATTTTAGGTGAGGACTGAAATGGTGTTGGAAGCTTCATGTCTCTTAACCTTTGCTCTAGCTCCCACTTTTAAACACTCAACTCTCATTCCTACAGAGGCCATTGAGAAACAGGGAAGATATAGAACAACTGCTATCAGCACCCTCATCTGACCACAAATTTGAGAAGCCCAAGGAGTGCATATTCCTGTGTTAGTCAAATTGTTCAAGTGTTTCTATAAACACTTGCTATGGACATATTCGCCTAGGAGTGATGTTTTCTACAGGATGCACTTCCCATGAAATGGTGTTTACCTAATTCTTTGTATCGAAAGCAGAATTTAAAGAAGGCAAATTACAATTTGGCTTTAGCGAGTGATGTTTGGCAGTTCATTTGCTTTCTTAATACAGAAATGAAAATAGTGTGACAGTATGTGAGAAATTGTTTATTCAAAGCTGTTCAAGAAGTAGACTGCTCCAGACCTTACTGTTGTTCCTGCAATGCAGTAATTGGCTCCAAGGGCAATACAAGCAGGACACAGTTACAGAATAGGGTCTTTATTTATGTTAACGTTATTACTTTAGGCCTTCTTGCAGAGCAGGCTCTGAGATGCCAGGTGCTTTCAAAGGGCAAGGAGGCAGTCCCATTCTGTCGGTTTTAACATGACATACCTAGCTCATGCATAACTCTTCCGAAAAGTGCTTTGGGCCCTTAGGGGTAAAGAACTGATCAGTGTTGTGACCCCTATTTTAAAGATGAAATTCAAAGTGATAATTGGACTATAAACAAGGCAGCCTGTGGGTTCAGCATGATCTACAAGGCCTCTCCTTAGACTGAAAGGCAGCCTGTGTTGTTTGCTTGGGATTTCTCTGTTTCGTGGCCAGTGGCTGAGTGGAAGGATCCTGATGGCTGATGGAGAGGTACAGCCTGGCTAGCTAGAGTAGGACTTACTCACTTCACATCTGTACCCACACTTGCTGGACCCGCTGCATGTCTGCTGTGGTGTGATGAATAGCAACAAATTCTTATTTGTTTAAAGGGGGGGCTGACTTGCAGCCGTGAAATGCGATAGAGAGGAAAATGAGATGTTTTCACTTTTGTGTTCGGCATTTCTCCTACAAAGTTGTGTAACTCTAGTGTTGGGTGCTGAATCCCAGTGAAAAATCCTCATCCTTGGAAAACTATAGAGAGAACGTCACAACCAAGTGTCTGTATTTGGCATACAATTGTGATGTTCTATTTTTTTTGTGGAATGGTTCGATTGTGTTAATTTTTATTTTACCCTGTGTAGCACATCTAACTGCAAAAGCACTAGGCATTCTTCGCTGCCTTTGGCATTTAATCCAGTGGTGTACGTGAAGTCACCGGTTTTGAAGATATGAGGGAGGGGATACCAGATTAAGTATTTTCTCACTGATTAAGCTTTTGCAAAGATTCTTCCAGCTTTTGAAATGGCTCGGTTGTGCCAGTTCAGATTTGCATTTCAGGATGGTTCATCTTATTTGCAGTAAAAGTGAGGATATTGATGGGATATATAGTGTTGCAATATGGGATGGGATACAGATGGGATATGGAATTCACCTGTAGTGACTTTGTGATATACGGTGGATTTGGTTTAAAAAAAAAAGAACAGGTTTGTGCTTTGAAGCCCAGTGATGACAATTTAAATTAGTTTTTAGTTATATCATAGCTGCTTTGACCTCAAATCATTTTGAAACGCCAGTGCTAAAGTGGAACATAGTAAAACATTTGTTCTGAAGTCAGAGAAACTAGCTCCTTGGTCTTCTTTCAGTAAAGGTTAAATCCTGTATGGGAAGAACAGTACTCTCAAAAATGCCAGTTGTACTTTATATATCATCTCAGTGTGACTTTTTTTTTTTAAAGTTCTTTTTTCTGTCTGTTATTTCCTCATCTCGTTGCAGTCTGTTGCTGTGCATTCAAATGAAATATACCATTAAGATATATAATACTGAAAGCCTCTGCTGTGAAATCCAGTGAGACCCATTTTCCCTTTTACTAGTAGGTAGTGATAATGTAAGTCTCTAATCTCATTAGTTCAGAGGAACCACCCCATAGCACTTGGGTGCTTTAAAAAAAAAAAGCAAGAAGTAGAAGACATGATTAAGTTTGTAGGAATTGGAAGGAAAATGTTCCTTTTGAGGTAACAATACACTTGCACTCTTGCAGTATTAATGTTCTGGAAGACAACGGAAGAGTCTGTGATTTTGAAGCTAATTTACCTGTATCCTGCATGAGAAGACTTAGTATTTTGCATTAGTATGTTTTTGATACAAGTACAAAATGGCATGTTGATATTTTTTTTACTATTTGTAATTTGCCTTTCTGTCAATATTCTTGATGCTGTTTATCTTCCCACCCTCTGTGAGGGGAGCTGGCAACTCTGTTCTCAGGTGTGTGTTGCTATTCTTGGCAAATAGAGAATCTATCAGCTCTTCATAGACATGTATAGTAAGTAGCATTATTGTTTTATTGAAGCATTTAAATTTGACTGATGAGTTCATCTCTATGATTTTTGCAAAAGTCTGTTAAATCCATTTGTTTGTTAGTCGTATATAATTGCCTGTGCTCGTGTTAATGCTGTTTTACAGAAGATTAAGCAAATGCCATAGAATCTAAATTCCAGTTTTTGAAAGAAAAGTGCTGATGATTTCGGTGTCTGATTTAGATAGAAAATTAAGCTTGGTAGGGGACAGACGAGAAGCAAGGGGTAAGAAAATAAATGTCAGATCAACTCTTCATGTATTAGTTATTCCCCTGAGCAACTTTACTCTCTGGTTTGTAGGTCAATCTCATGCTTCTGGATGCCACATGTTTCTTAGCCCTTTGTGCTACTCTTAAATGCAAATCTCATCTTATATTTGTTTCTCAGCCTGTTTTGTTGAAAATATGGACAAAGGCTAAAAGGTCAATCATATTTATCTTAATCCAAAGTATTTTCAGTAGCTGTGTTTTCATTCCTCATTTATTCTAATGAGGCAGGTATTATACATGCCCTAAAATCAGTATAAAGTACAAAGTACTATTTATAGATTTATGAGTTAAAAAAAGGAAAATGTCCATTATGATTCATGTAATGCTGTATGTGTTTTATCAGCTATGCAGTGTGATTTATCAGATATGGTACATTGAATCACATTAGAATCAATGAGAAATGGATATGTGACTATTCACCATGCTCATTTGTTATAATCTTTTGGTTATTTAGAGCTGCTAAGGGTTTATTATCAAAGTTGTATTTTTGTGTGTACTGCAGTTACCCTTAAAACTTGCCAGATAAATTAGCACTCAGAATAGAATAATTTGTTGTAGCAGCATTTCTGGTAGGTGTATCATGTCATGTCTTGTCTTTCCTCCCTTTCCTATCCTTTGTTTCATCCTGTCACATACACACACACACACACATATATATATATATATATATATCGCATAGATATGCATTTGAAGAGTGGTGGTGATGATGGGGTTGCACATGTGTATTAATGTAAGTTTGATCTACTGGCTTGGAGTCTTGCTGGGAGAAGAACTTAATTGTGCTGTAGGTAGTGAAGCGACAACCTGTAGAGGTCCATGACAGCCCATCTGACTTATTACAGATGTCATCTAAGAGATTTATGGTAGAGATGAACCATATTGCAGAACAAGAGGAAGGACAATCAGTAATCCTAGTTTATAATACCATCACTTTGAATTTAAATAGTTATTGGCTGTGCACTCTTCTCCAGAAGGACAGATGCTTATTTAACGTATCAGGTTGTAGAGAACTGTAACACTACCTGGGAGTTACGATCTTAAACCTGCTCTTTCTCCTTGGCCTTTTGCAAAGCTTTATCTTGTGACTCTCTGAAAAAGTTGGCCTCTAAGTACCTTAATTATTCACCTCTTTTGATAGGAATGGGTATGGTCCCATATTCTAGCCCCTTGCTCCACCTCATCTGAGATAGTTTGCTAAAGCTCAGTGCTTTTCTCTACTATCTACTCAAACACATCCTTCAGTAGTGGCGGTGTCTTCTGGAATGTTAATGACTAGTTCTTCCTTAGGGTTATCTTGGTTTTCATCCTGAATGTCAGGTAGCCCTGTGTGGTGAACACAACATTAGGCATTCCAGGAACGTAGACAGTGCTTTCATCTTGTACTTGGTTAGAATTTATTAAATTAAAATGTCTGGTGTTGGATTCTGAAGTGCTGGAGTCAATACCAAATTCATCAGTGACTTCTATGCAGCATCTTAAAGGATAGCAATAAGTATTGAAATATGTTCTGTGATAGTTTTCTATTATTTATGTTACTGAAAAAATCTTTTGTTTTGAGATAGACAATCTCTTATCTCCAGGAAGCTAGGAGATATGTTTCTTTCTGCTTTGTTTCCGAAGAAATTCAAGTTATGTAGAATCAAAAGCCACAGTCCTGCTGGCATGTATGTGCAAGTTCAGATGTTCATTTGTTCAAATAGTTGTATCAATATTTCATTTATTATATCTGTATGTGACCGACATCAGAGCTTGTACTGCAAACCCACAGGTGTAAAACCAAAGGGTGCTGTAGTAGGAGCTAAAGCACTGAGTTGCTCTATCTAGATTGAACTGTAATAGGCTGATACCTATGGTAGAAAGTATTTTCGCTGGACAGCTATATGGGGCTATACTTATTAGATGTGATAATGTAATACATTATTGTAATTTGCATACTGGAGAAACTATTTTGCTTCCTGGAATATGAGAAAACCTGAAATATAGAGGAACTTGTGTCATGAATCTTAGTGTAGCGTGGCGGTTCTTGAAATAGAAACTTGACTTGTTCATATACCATCTACTTACAGCTTTTAAGTGAATTGATTAAATGCAAAGTGCATTGCCTGTTTCCTGTCTTTTACATTTATTAGCATAACCTCTGGCTTTTTGAAAGCAGAAAATATTTGAGGTTGTGTAGTTTTTCTTCTTTTTGGAAAAAAACTCTGTGTTTTTGCTTTGTTTGCCAAGTTTTCAGTTTGAGTTCTCAGCTGGTCTGAACACAGTTTAGTATCATTCAGTCTTTTGTACACTTCTCCAATATTGGTCAAATGATTCCTACTGTCTACATGTGGTTGGAACTAACACAGTTCCCGTTTATTCCTCTCTAAGTCAAGTCTTTCACTTTGGGTGTAAGAATTCTAAGTCCTTTTCAATGTTCTTATGTGTTCTCTGCAAGATTTCAGTGTTATTATGCAAGTCTGTCTCTGAAGAGGTGCTGCACCCTTATACTAACTTAGTTCTTTAGATTTTAGCTCTCCATGAAGAAGTGTCATACAGGGTCTGGTTTTGTGCATAGATTTGAGGAACAGAATATAATCCAAGCACTTTTTAATCACGAAGTGTAGTTTCATTACCTCTAATAGCTGATATACCCACTGATGGTTTTGTATTGTAGGAGACCAAGCGTGCCCTGGTCCCCTCCCGCAGACGCCTTCTCTCCCAGAGGCACCTCGCACTGTGTTGCCTGTTTGGCTGGTCGGTGGAGCGTGATTTTCATCACCTTCCTTTCTTAAGCAGGATTTGATGTCAAGAAGAAAGTTGATGAGTGTTATTTTTACTGATCCTCTCTGAATACCAGTTAAAATACCAGTGTTTGAAGGACCGTGAGTTGCGTTCGCACTTACTTACCAAAGTTTCTTTAAAAAGTGTCCCATGTCATTATCCATTATATTTTCTAGTTCTCTCTTTGAAAGTTTTTGCCTAGTCCATAAGTGTAGGTTTTTTTCATATTACAGTGTTACATATTACATTACATATTACAGGCCCTCAGTTCCAGAAGGACAGGGAACTGCTGGAGAGAGTCCAGCGCAGATGCTGAAGGGAGTGGAGCATCTCCCATGTGAGGAAAGGCTGAGAGAGCTGGGGCTCTGGAGCTGGAGAAGAGGACACTGAGGGGTGACCTCATTAATGTTTACAGATATATAAAGGGTGAGTGTCAGGAGGATGGAGCCAGGCTCTTCTCGGTGACAACCAGTGACAGGACAAGGGGTGATGGGTTCAAACTGCAACACAAGAGGTTCCACTTAAACTTGAGAAGAAACTTCTCAGTGAGGTTGGCAGAGCCTGGCCCAGGCTGCCCAGGGAGGTTGTGGAGTCTCCTTCTCTGCAGACATTCAAACCCGCCTGGACACCTTCCTGTGGAACCTCAGCTGGGTGTTCCTGCTCCATGGGGGGATTGCACTGGATGAGCTTTCCAGGTCCCTTCCAACCCCTGACATTCTGGGATTCTGTAAGGCTCTTTATGAAATTTCTCATTTTCTTGCCTTTAGTCCTTTCTTCTTCTTTGCTTTCTACTTGCTGAGTTAATCCTGTTTCATGTTTTGTTTTTCTTCAGCCTTTCAATTTTCCCAGACTTGTATCTTTGCGCTAGGTACATCTTGGAGGCTTATGGTACTAATCAGGGCTTACAAGGCTTGTTTTGCCCATTATATGTAATAAGGATCAATAGCTCAGCTTGACTGCACCTCACACCTCCATGTCTTTGAACAGGAGTTAGGTTTGAGTCCCGTATCTCTGCCTAATGCTAGACATCATGTCCATAGCCAAACTGCTGCAGACAGCTTACCTGTTTGGAAACAGATGGGGATTTGGAGGACTATAACTCCTCAGTGTCCACTGTCAAATTTCCTGATACTCAGAGCTCTAAAGTGGTGCCTGTTCGCAGTAAATCCAGTCAGGCATCCAGCCTGGCGCTGTGCAGATCTTCTCAGTCATATTTAATTATGCAGGTTTACCTTTAAATTGTGTTTCTGCAGGCGCATTTATTTTGTCACAGAAAGCCTTAATCCTAAAAAAAAAAAAAAGGTGGTTTGAAGTTAATCATCGAACAAATTAATGGTTAATTACCTCCCCAAACTACACTGTAATAGAAGTGAAGTTAAATTTCAAGCTAGGCACCCGAATCTTTGTATTAATTAATAAACAGAAGCTGTCCTGTACAGTCAGTTATTTGCAGCTGCAAATATTCTTTGTTGTTATTTATTGGGTGTTTTTATTGGTAGCTTGTTTGTTTGAATACAATTGTAGATGTGTTCTGACAGCTGTGAACATGCATATTTCATATGTAGGTGATTGCATGGAGAAAAAACTTGCCTTCTAAAGAACTAATGATATTGAATGTCTGAAATATTGCACAATATAACAAATGTTATTTTAGCTGTTTATTGGATAAATTAATAGCCTGCACCTTTGCACTTTTTAATGGGCATTCATAAATAACCTATGGGAGAGAGGTAATCCTTGTGAGCATTGCTATATGCTCTCCTAAAGGGAGGCTCTGGTTTGGTGACCATGGTTTGTGGAAGAATTAATGTTATTGAGTGTACGGAATTACTTTAAAATGCAGTATATTTCCCGGTGTTTTGAAGATCAAAGCAAGCATAAGCATGAAAACAAATGGGATCTATTTACTTATTTCGCTCTAAGATGAAAAGGAATCCCAAGTGAAATTAAATTTATTTTAATTACTGATTTAACATCAAATAATTTGCATGGTAAGTGTGTTTCTTCAGTTGTTTTTAAGTTAATGGATTGGATATGAAAATGTTGCCTATAGCTTGTATACTTTATGTGTTTACCAGTGAGCAATATTATAATAGTAATGAGAAGGCGAGTTTCTTTTGCTGTTCTGCCATACTATGCTGTATATAAAGGGACCAGCCTTAAAGAACCCAGAATTGGATATCAGTATGTGCGTCTCTTAGGGAGAACCTACCTGGAAATGAAAGCATTTAAAAAAAAATATATATTAAAGTTCTTTCATTTTAGATATTTGGAAAACAGATTTTCATATGTTATATTAACATATTTTTATGCCTGGAAAACTGTATTTTTAAAGACTATGTTGCATTTAAAAATGAAAAAAATTCATTTTAGTAAGACCAAGTAAACCTAATACTGAGGGAAAACCACTTTTCGGGAGGCTTAGTTTTCTGTGTGCTTTGTTGGGTTTTGTGTGTGTGTGTTTGTTTCTTTTTTAATATTAACAATTTTCAAAACAGAGAGGTTTTGAAAGGTTTTCTGTGGAGAGAATCTGTGTTCAAATTGTGACCATCATCAGTATCTTGCTTTTCTTCTAAAGGAATCAGTTAGTAATGGTTATGATGGGATATTAGTTTGAGAGGTAAAGATGTGCCATTAAGAACTTCTATATATCCTGCTAAATCATTCATTGCCTTTCACAGTACTGTTATGATGTTGTTTGACCATTAAATACATAAGTGAAATATTTACCTGCATCTGTAAATTTTTGAGGCCAGATTCATCTGTCTGCCTCGTAGCAGTTGTTTCTTCCCCTCAGTTAGTGCCATCACTGTGCAACTCCATATTCTTAAAAGAAAACAAATCCCTGAAACCCCCATCTTCGTATATAGTCTGTAACATTCCGTTATGAAGAAATATTTAATGCAGTAATGCAAGTTCCAAGTTCCAGTGTCAGTGCTGCGTGTTACAGTGTGTCAGGGGTTCAGTGAATAATCAGGGCAAGTCACATTGCTCTGTAACAAACCTAGCTGGTATTTTCCACTGTACCATACTTTTCAAACTTTATAAATGTTTAATGATGGCACCATTTAATTATGTGTTCGAATTACAAAGATTGTGTTTATCATGAATTATTTACTAGGATGAAGATTTTATTCAATTTTTTTTGTTCAGTATGGAAGATATTAGGAAAGGGGACTTCAGGATCGGTTTTAATGATTATTTAATGCCTAACTCATTTTGACTTTCTATTGCTTTACAAGCCCTTGGGAAGGCATAATGTTTAGTCAAATAATGCATGCTACTGTATTTTAGGAGCATCACTGCATTGGCTGTTTGAATACTCAGGGAGATTTCATGCTTGGGATAGAGCAGCATGTGAGTACTAACTCAGATGATACTGCGAAACTACTCAGTGACTCTGCTGTTGAGGCCCCCTCCTCTCAGCCACTGTTCTAAGTCTTAATCCAGAAATGTCCGTGTGCTTTGGAGAATATTTAGCGATATTGAAAGATACTGGCAGGAAAAATAGACTATAATTACAGCTATATTTCAGTGAGGTGCTTAAGCATCTGAGTTCATCTGTTACTACAGTGAGAATAATTAAACATTTAAACACAGGCTTATCTATGGCACTAGTGAAGGCTGTAGTCATCAGTGCTGGACTCCTGCTTATCCCAGTTTGATTCTGAAATGACATCTGTTTCCCCCAGTGCACGTGAATGTTGTCCGCGGGTTCAGGAGGCGACAGCCTCTTGTGAAGCGACCTGGTACCTTTAGGAATATGTGGCTACTTAAATCTGCACGTGGGTAGTTTTTGGTTAGTTACTATTGACATGACGCAGTCCATAAAAGTGGTGTTAGTGCTTTTATACCTGGAACTGAATGAAGCCCTTAGCATAAAAAGGCCTCCTTCTCCCTCGCTTTCAGTTTAATGCTGTACCTTAGTGATAGGAAAATGCATGGATTGTTGCGCATTTATGGTCAGAGTCTGTTTGAAGAAGATCAGAATTAAAACCAGCATCTCTTGGTTCGACCAGAGAGATCAGTTGTTGCTCTGCGTAAATCAGCACACACTCCACAAATCCGAGAAAGTATAGATTATAGAATGGTTTTTTTTAAGGATGGTTAGATTCTACTTATTACGTTTGACTGTATGGGTCAGTGGTGCTGAACTGCTCTTTCTTAAATGCAGTAGTTTGCCGTGAGTGGAATGTATACATTTGCATTGTTTTGGTGAGAGAACTAGAAAGAAATGAGCACTGAGACATTGTTGGCCAGTAGTGTCTCTAGGGAATTGCAATAGGGAACCTTTTCTGTTATCATGTATTTATTTTAAGGTACAGGTAGGGAACCAAGCCTGAATATGCCAGGAACTCTACAAATGTGTGATAAATAGATCAGTTGCCAGATCTGAAGAATTTGAGGACTAAGATGAAAGACAGTAGGTAAGGCAGGAAGATGCAAGGTAAAGCATAAGGTAAAAGCCAGGTGACTGTCACATTATACTTACATCTGAACTATAAGGAATTTTTTAACGTGCTACAAATGTAATAGGTACTGTTTATGTCATATTGGTACAGTTATATACTAGTTTAAACAAATAATGTAACTGTGTCAAGCACCATAAAAAAGTCAAAAAGCAAGTTGAAGCATCACAGGATAAAATAAGGAACCGAATGAGCTACAAATTTCTGTGCTGCTTGTAAATGCTGCTGCAGTGGAAGGTTGCCACAGTACTGCAAAATGTTTTGAAGGCTCTAAACTCCTGTGATCCAGAGTGATCTCTCTGTTAGTAGACATGACGTTCTCAATACACATGTGAGGTTAAATGCCCGTGTGTGTTACTCCTGGTTAAGCTGAATAAGTATGGTAGCTAGAACGAAATATTTTACAGTGTTTAAAAAATACACTAGATGAGATTAAGATTATTAACTACTTACTAGGCTGCAGAGCGAGGTTGAAATATTTCTTTAGAGCACTGGTACCAAAGCAACAGACCTAATGCATGTGAAACATCCACTGTGAGGATTACCTCATATATCAGGTGCATCGTTCAGTTCATGTCTGTGTGCCTATTGCTTTCTCAGATTCACCATCTTGTGTCCTTATATTGGTTCTGATCCATTAAGAATACGAAAGGCCACATTTGTCATAGTACTTCAGAACGTGTAGAAGTGCCACTGCAGACACACAGTGGAAGTTGGATATTTTGGAGTACACAGGTAGCGGCATCTGAATATTAAGGAATTTTGGTATGATGCAGTTAATTTTTGAAGTATATTCTGAAGGAGAAAGCTTAATGTTTAGTAGAACGTATTCTGAAAGAAATATTCTGCCTCATTTCGGTTTGCTGTTGTGACACTGTGCTCATCAACTGTGTAACACTGGAAGGTACTTCAGCATCTGTCAGACTTGTAATCTGATGAACTATACTTGGAATAAACCTGAGTTGATGAAACAATCAGTGAGCCTTTGGCACTCTCAGAACTGATTAGTGAAAATCCAGCCGGTCTTTACTTATGTGACAGATAGCACTGCGCTGTATATATTAAGGCTGAATCATTGAGATTTTCCACTGTGACTGACCATTACTTAATGCTAATAGCTGCTAAGGGCATGATTGCCTCATTTAGAGAGATCACATATCCTTTCAAACAGGGTAGAATTGTAATTATGTAGATATCCAGTATTTGTTAACAGGTAGCCACCTATTGTGGGGCTTCTTATTGATATTCCAGACAGCTCTGGTCATTTTTATGTAGATATCAGTAGTGCAGTGACTGCTAAATGCACAAGAATGATTGATTCAAATTTATGCATGTTAATTTTTAGACTTTCTGTCTAGACTCCGTAAATTTAACCAGTCATCCACTGAGATATGACTGAATTTCAAGGTACTGCTTGACAAACTCTATTGACAGCTCCTGTGACACACCCCCACAAAAAGCAGTGACTACTTGCTACTTAGCTGATATACAACATGTACTATACCCTATTTGCATTTAACATGGTTCGGGGAAACAAGTATGCACTTTTCTATTTGAGAAGGATTTGTACAAACCAATTGATGTGATTACTTGCTTGTATCAGATTATGGGATTGGCCCTGAAGTCTGTGGATACACTTGAAAGTACAGTCAAGGTTTGTGACCTTTGTCTGCAAGTAAACAAGAATACTACAAAATAAACATATATGTAGTGTTATACTGAGAGATTTGAACCAAAATCTGTCTCATGATAGTTCAGTGAAATTTCTGTGAAATTCAGGAATGTCTTTAGCACACTCTACATCAAGTAATTATCTCCAGCTAAGATAAAATGAGGGTGGAGACTGATTTTGCCTATTAGAGCTGGAGTGTTGCTTTCTTTATTGAATGTGGTAATTTAAAGCTGCATAAGGAAAAGATGAAAAATAAAAGATTCTCCAAAGTGAATTTTGTAGTGACTTTTTTGAACGACTGGTCACAAGTTCTTTTTAGAAGTTAAAGGAAGGATGTTTGCAGTTAACTGCATGTTGGTTGGATGGACACAAGCTTCCCTAAATTGGTACTAGTTAACTCCTTCTGGTGTTGAAATTGGTATCTCACATTTAGGGCTTTTAAATGGAAAGATCTCATCTTTTATTATAAAATGATGACAGCAGATTTATAATTTAGCATTTTGTAAAACTCATCAGAATGATACGTATGGAGAAATATTGTAGCCCTGGTGTCTTATCCTGACATGCCTTAGACTGGTAACATTGTAAATGATGCCACTTGGTTAGTGTGGCTTGGTCTAGCCACAATGTGGTGGAATCATTGTACCTAGGAGTGATGGGCAATGCCATCAAAATATTTTGCCTGGCACACATAAATATTGCAAATGCTGTAAATACTCTTTGACCTTATAGATCCTTTCTCTGATGCCTAATTTCATGTCTTTAGATCTGAAACTGTCATGGCTATAGGCTGGACACTGCAGTCCAAATGGGTGCTGGGACGTTCCTGCCCAACCTTTCCTGTATGACAGGGCCCTTTCCCTGCACAGCTCTCTTGTTCATCTATGTTCTCCTCAAACCCTACACATACTTTTTGCGTGAGTTGCAGAGCAGCTCTGCTTTTGCTTTGGAGAAGGATGTGAACAGCCCTACCTCCCACTCCTGTGGGCCCAGGAGCCCCATTTCAGCCCAGCCTGAGGCCATCAGTCCCCGCCCCAGTGACGCTGACACTAAGGCTGTAGGCGTGCTGGCCTCCAGCTCTGCCCCAGCCCAGCCCTGCTGAGCCAGGCCTGACCCACAGGCTGACATCCTGGCCTGGCCTCAACACATCCTTGTCCCCGTGGTGCCCAGGGCTGGGGGCTGTCCCTGAGCTGTCCCCAAGCTGTCCCACTCCCTGGCTGGGCTAGTGAGGCTCTGCCCTGCCAGCTCCTGGGAGCCCCCACTGCACCCCAGGCAGCTGCTGGACCCGACTGGCACACAGATGTCACGACAGCATGGTAGAACCCATGCCTACTCGTTTTAATACAGTTCAGTATTTTGTGGATTTACAACCCTGATCTTGCAGCATATTAGCCATTGTGGTAGGAAGGGATCAGGCTGCACAGAATAATATTAGTGTTTGAAAATGTTCAAAATTTTACTATGAGATTATTCTCTTCAGTGAGGAGGGTGCTGCAAACCTCAGCTGATGGATTGTGTGACTAAGCCAATTTCTTTCCTGTGTGAATACATTAACTGAGATGATAATCTCTTGAGAAATCCAGAGGGCTGGTTTTTCAGAAGTGGTTTGATGAAAATTCTCATTTTATTTCAAACAAATTTAAGTGTCCGTGTATTTTAAAGATCTAGGCCAAAATATTTTAAAATCCACAACATTAAATAGCAATAATGGAAATGAACGTCTTTCGACTGCGACTCAGTCGTAGGTGAATGTATTGGTTAGCTGTTCATCACTGCTGTGGTTCTCACCTAACTTTTTAAATTGATATTTGTTTGGAGGTTTGTTACAGTTAATCCATTTTTCATAATAGCCAGTGTAAATACAAATATAGAAATATATTCTCAGTTGTTTATGTTCCTTTCTTCTAGCACAAGAGGAATGGTTTAGAGTATGAATTTGCATCAGAATAATTCATAAAGCAGCATTTCTTTCAGGGCCATTTATTTCCTCCCAGGCCCTCTCACAAAGAAGCCGTAGTAGAATTATGGATATTGTGATCTTTTTGTGAATTACTTGTACAAGTGCCCCAGGAGGCAACCTGCTACTGGACTGTGGTTTGGTAGATTGTGGGGGCAAGTTAGGATTGCAGGAGGCATTGCCTAAGAACACAGCAGGAGGTAACAGTGCTCGATGTTGGGGACAGCACAAAGGTTATCACGGGTTTCTGTACTCTGTAGAGTTGTTGGAATAATCCAAGCAGAGTAAGGCTGTGTGTTCATCCTAGCACATCACAGGCTGTTTCAAAGCATTCTGTTTCAGCCAGCAGGGAAAAAAAGTACATGTATGTTGGTGTCACAGCAAGATGTTTAGAATGTGTTGATATCTGCAATGTATCTGGCCACAGTAGGGGAAGATGATGTTTTTTTACGTTAAAAATAGTTTTAGTTGTAGTCAGGAGTTAGTTTGGTATTTCAGAGGAGCATTTCTGGATAGCAGGTAGGATGGTTCTGTCAGCATGAGACGTTTCTGATTCTCCAGTAGATATTCCTGCCTGAGTGCCTGTCCTGCAGAGGTCTGTTGCTCTGCTTCTCAGACAGTTTTGCGTTGTAAACATTTTGGCTCTTATCAGCTCTGTCAGGAAGCAGACAGTCTGCTGCTCTGTCTCTACATTAAATTGCATTCTGAAAATGGAAATATTTGGAACACAAATGCTCTGAATAAATATTCCGAACAGCAGAGTGATACAAAGCAGCAAAAATAATAAAAATGCTAGGCTCAGACTTGCAAAGTGATAACTCCATTGAAAACACCTCATAACTGTGGGTCTATTTCCATTTTCTATAATCACACAATGCGGAGAACTATTAGCGGAAAGACTGTATGTGCAAACCCTGAGGAGGGCATCAATGAGAGGAAAAGTTTCCTTTGTGTTGCTAATGGTGTGCCTTTGATGTACAAACAAAAGATAACCGCTTTTTAATGCTTTTTTTGATAAAGAACTCTGTTTTCCCCATTTCTGTAAAAATGTACCCTCTTTTGTTGGGACTGGTCTACATGCAGTTTTTGTTCTATTATGTTCACATGCTGTATGGAAGTAGTCATCCTCTGCCGTGGGCATAGATGTACAGTGTCAGGATGCCCTATCCCAGTAATGCCCTTTATTCTCGTTGTCCAAGGCTAGCTTATCGTAGAACGAACACCTTTATACCACTAAGTCTGCACCCACATTGACACAATTGTACTGCTTTAATTATACTTTTATAATTAAAATGATACGACTTCTACGTGTGCACTCTATTTCTGGAAATACATTGCTTTTGAAATATTTTTAAAGATACCCATCTTATTCCTAACATGTTTGTGTATAGTCCTACCTCTCACAACCAGTAGTCTATTATGTGTATCTAAGTCCCTGATGGTGCATTGTATCCTTAAGTCATTTAGCCCTTTCTCTGTTGGTAATGATACCACTGACCCTGCCGAAGCAATTCCTTGAAAGGAGATAACAGTTTTTCCCCTGCCCTTGACCAGTAGCTGACTGTTGTGTTCAGCTCTCCTGAGGACACTGGTCTGTTTCTCTCAGGAATACGAAAAAGTAATTTCCCCAGATAACAGCCAAAAACCCAATTAAGCTTAGATTAAAGAAAAGGAGGATTTATTGGCGTTTTATGGAATGGAGAGAAAAGGAAAATAAAAGATAGGAGATATTAAATTGCCTGAAGTGGAGACACAGTCTGTCCAGTTTGCTAGCATTGCTCTTCAGTTTACAGAATAATTGGTGGATTTTTAGCTGGTTTTAACTGTGCAACAGGAAGACATTGGCTCTTCCACAGCCCAAAGCCATGTCTGTCTTTTTCTGTCAGAGCTGGAAAGGCTGTGACACGCAGTCTTTGAAACACTCTGTGTGGCTGGGAAGCCCCCTCGCTGACTTGGTTTCTGAATTGGATGTGAAGGGGTCAGTTGTTACAAAACGTGTTTATTTTCCATTGTCTTCTCATCACCTATTTAAATGGAACACTAGGTACTTTGTAGCCTGAAACACAAAACAAATTGTTTGCATATCTTTAATTAACCCTCTCTTTCGATAGATTAGGATTGCCTTTAGTAACTGTCAGGTTACTTGGCCAGTTGAATAAACAGCTTCTTGCATGCATTTCAATTACTGCACTTTTGTATTGCTAATGAGACTAAGCAACAGTTTCTTGGAGGCAATCTTAATTTAGTGATTTCATTCACATTTTTATACAGGTGGAGTGTTCCAGCTATGTAATTAATGGTGCCATCTCAGCTTTAGAGGTGGATAGAGAATTAAAAATCAGCATGACAAATACATCAGGTATAATTCAGATTGTGAAGCCGTGTTATAACTTATCTTAAATTATTTTCATACCACAGAGTTCCAAACTGCTTTACAGAGCATATGCAGAGTACACATAGTACAGACCATTCTGTCCTCAAAGAGCAGCAGCCAAGTGGACAGTAACCGACTCAAGAAGGTTTAGTCACGGCCAGAACGTGACTCTTGTGGATAAGAGATGCCGTCTTCATTACTGGGAGCAAGCAGGACTTTTAGGGCTTTTATGGCCGCATTAGGAGGACTTCCTCATGGCGAAACGAGTGAATCTCACTAGGTGAAGGAATGAGATCACTAGTGTTGTTAGTACAGTCAAATTCCAACCCAAACCAGTGTTTATGTGTACAATTGCGTATTTTGAAGTTTCAGCAGCATTCTGAATGCTCTACAAGCAAAGCTGTGCTCTGATGGACAACTGCGAAAGCAGTGGGATGAACGGTACTAGGGTGGTTTGTAAATGAGCCTTAGGTCTTTTGTAGTTAGGCAGAGGAAACTTGAAATAATCCTCACTACACTATTGAAACTACCATTCAGCTTTCTGGCTGTGTTACTTCAAAGAGGAATTTGGAGCTATTGCACTAGGAAAGCAACCAGTGATGTCCCAGGGTCAAGTGGTAAAACAGCGTCGGGGAAGGTCAGAGGGATGCATTTGCAAGTTGAGATGACATTGAAGGGGATCTAATTATAGGCTTAATTGCTGTAGGTAGTGACAATTCAAGCTACTATATTTAACATAGCCTGAACAGTGTAACAGAGGTCATCCAACAAACGGAACAACAAATCCAAAGCAAATTTTCAAGAAACATGTAGAAAGGAATGGAAAGTCTTTGACCCACTGAAGCCAAGAGTACTTTTATCAGTGAATTGACTTTTCCAGCAGAGCCCAGATTTCATCCCATACATAGGACTGTGGTTTTGTTTCAGAAAATATCTTGAATGTGATTATTCATAAATTTCTAGTAATGTGTATGCTGAGCATTTTGCTGGAGCGGTGCCCATGATAACGCTGCAGGTTTCTGAGCTGTCAGCTGAGCCAGGTTACGTGCTATGGTCCTGTTACCAAATCCATCACTGGCTTGCATGGTGACTTTGGCTGAATGTTTATGATTATTTGCTCCTGAGTCTCTCCACATCTAAACTGCCTATCTGTCTTCATAAAAAGCTTAAACATCTATGATGAATAGTGCTATATAAGTGCAGTAACTTGATGTGTTCAAGGAGGAGACAAACAAGGGCCGGTGAAAGAGTTGACTAGGTGGGTGAATGTAGCTGTATTGTCTTCATTCTTACTTGGCCATATTTGTAGTTCACAAAAGCGGAAACAATGTGGTATTAATTCATGGTCTATAAAACAAAATCACATTTTTAGTCTTGCATTTCAGTCGGTCTCATTTTTATGAACTTTGCAGTTGTGTTTCACTTAGGATGTGTTTGGCTGCTTGACAAAGTGACTGGAGATTTATAATTCCTTATTAGTAACTCAGGGCTCTAAAGGGAATAACAGAGTACTTATTTACTTTTCTAGGTCAGACTCATGATGTAGGAGTTTAATGAACTTCTGCTAAACAGGAATTGAGGCAGAATTAAAATCTCAGAGTGCATCTGTCCAGTAAGGTTATTCAGGTTATTTTCTATAGGTTAGATATTTTTTCCTTGTGCAGGGCTGTTTAGGCTGTACTTTCTAAGTAATCAGCCAAGAAGATGAGACTCTCATATAGAACCTGGTATTAAGTCAATGCACTGATGTGATTTTGCTCTGAAATTACGTTATGTCAGATAACTGTATTTAGGTAACAGTGTTCAGAGCAGCAAGATCCCGGCTCAGATGTGCTGAAAAAGAGTTTGTGATTCATGTTAGCAGTTAAACTATTGCTGCAGTTTTGATGCCTCTCAGATATTGTTTAAATCAATAGGGTGGGCACTTCTCTGTCAAGAACACATTCAAATCTGTGTTCAAGAAGAATGGTTCAGTATCTGTGCTTCATGTAAATGTGGAGGGAATACAGTGTTCCATATTCTCACAGGAGATATACAGCGGGATTTACTTGCAATTACAAAATTAGTGGTGGAGATAAAGATGCATGGAAGAAACACAAAAACATGTTACATAACCACAGCCATGCTTCTCACTGGGCTCATATTGCAGGAAAAAAACCCATCTCTTTATTGAAGAATTTGTATTACATTCAGAAATGTCTATGATGAAATATGTAAATCTCAATAATATATTTGAAGATCCTAAGCATTTCAACAGATACTGTTAAAGCACTGGAGGTATAACTGTATGGTTCTGCAGTAGGGTTCTGCAGTATTTAATAAATATACACCCATTAAGATACGTTTAAGAAAGTATACAATTATCTGGGGAAAACAAACGAAAATAGAGATAATAGAAAACATTGAGTGAAGGGTTTTGTCTTGAATATCCTATCTTCATGGCCCTGAAGAAACACCTTCCTTCATGCCGTCCTAAATGCTGATCTTGAAATAAGCTCTCTGTTCTTTTCTTAAACATCAGAGATGAGGGTCAGTTTTTTGGCTGGACATGATTTACAATTCTTTCCTAAGGATACAACCCTAATCTATAAATTACAATCTAGCGTGTGGGCCAGAGTACTTTGTACTTATTGGAACTGTGCCTCTAGGCACAAAGAACTGAGAAGTGGGTGTGTGAGCCAAGGGAAAGGAGAAAGGGAGCTGGGGGTCCCACGGACAGCAGGGTGACCATGAGCCAGCACTGGGCCCTTGTGGCCAGGAAGGCCAATGGTGCCTGGGGTGGGTTAGAAGGGGGTGGTCAGTAGGTCAGAGAGGTTCTCCTGCCCCTCTGCTCTGCCCTGGGGAGACCACACCTGGAATATTGTGTCCAGTTGTGGCCCCTCAGTTCCAGAAGGACGGGGAACTGCTGGAGAGAGTCCAGCGCAGCCACCAAGATGCTGAAGGGAGTGGAGCATCTCCCGTGTGAGGAAAGGCTGGGGGAGCTGGGGCTCTGGAGCTGGAGAAGAGGAGACTGAGGGGTGACCTCATTAATGTTTACAGATAGATAAAGGATGAAAGTCAGGAGGATGGAGCCAGGCTCTTCTTGGTGACAACCAGTGATAGGACAAGGGGTAATGGGTTCAAATTGGAACACAAGAGATTCCACTTAAATTTGAGAAGAAACTTCTCTTCAGTGAGAGTGCCAGAGCCTGGCCCAGGCTGCCCAGGGAGGTTGTGGAGTCTCCTTCTCTGCAGACATTCAAACCCGCCTGGACACCTTCCTGTGGAACCTCAGCTGGGTGTTCCTGCTCTGGTGGTGGGATTGACCTGGATGAGCTTTCCAGGTCCCTTCCAGTCCCTGACATTCTGGGATTCTGTGGCTGGGAAGAGCTTGGGCTCAACCCTCCTCCTCTTTCTGCGTATTATCCAGTGACCATTTTACAGAGAACTCATGAAAATCCTCAGAGCATCAGCTGGCTTCTTCAGCCTTCAGACAGGTGTCTTGTACAGTCTCTGTTCACCATTTCTTTGCGTTACTCACATTAGGCTTTCTTTGGCTGATTTCTACATTAAGTGATGGAAAGGAGTATTGAACTTTGGATTCTTTCTGCCTTACTCCTCATCAACTAAGTTGCAAACTGGCAGAGAGTGCAGAATCCTAATCACTCTTTGTGATGTAAGAAAGAACGTAGCATGACATTTGGATCCCAGGTGCTAAGAGTCGCATGGGAGAAAACCAAAATGGCCTTTTTATTAAAGAAATACAATGTGGAGGGGAGAGAGGAGGGATTTTTTATTTGCTTTTCTGGTTTTGACCAGAAAATATATAAACATTTGTACCTGTAAGTCTTGTAAAATTTGGCTTGATTGTGGGGGGTGATGCAGCTTGCCTAGTACAGAGCACTTGTTTACCATGTACCTGTGTGCCAGATAGGACTGCTTTTTTGGCATAATATGCTTGTTTTGCTCTAACAGTAACATGCCTCTAGAATAAAAATGACCCAAGAATGGAAGAGCTGAATACAGAGGAAGAGCATCTCTCTCTTTGGGAGGGGTCGATGAGACAATAATGTAATAATAGCATTCCTATCCTATTCATTGATATGGATTTTTTTTCCACTAAGATACAAGAACTACCTTGAAAACTGGGTCAACTTAAATGCTGTCACAAATGCTCATCACCAAGCGTATATTGCTGCATACCTGTCACACTCGGTAGCTGGAACGGATTTCATGAAGAGACTGGGGTAAAAGGTGAAGCTCAGCAGGATTATTGGCTGTGAAGGAATCACACTTTTGCAGTTTGTCTGGTACAAAACAAAATAAATGGGGCAAAATTGTGCTTAATACTGATAAATACCAGTAGTATTTGTCTTTTTCTTTTAAACTGATATTTTTGTTAGTCAAATTTATTTGCTTACGTTTGGTAAATGCATTATTATTCCCATGGTGGATTATTCTTGCTGCTTAAGAGACTGAATTTATTGACATATTTAGACATGGAAATTTACTGGGAATTGCTTGGAACCCTTTAGGGGTTTAAAGTTCTTTAAATGGAGTTAGTTTCAGTGTAATAATGGGATTGTTGGTGATAAATTATAATATTACATATTTACTGATAACCAAGGAAGAGCTTTTTAGAAGATGCTCACACTTTTATGCCAAAGTGAAGTTGCATGGATGAAAGCCATGGTGTCCTCTCATGGCATATCTTTGCTCCAGCAGTTCTTGATGATCGTAGTTCACTGTAGAAAATGCAGGATTTGTGATGGAGAACAACAGCATCTCATCCTAGTTGAACTGTCTGGCAAAATAATGGCACATAGGATTGATGTGCCCCTGTGTTGTATGTACGTAGGCAGCTTTCCAGCCTGGAGAGAGCCAGCGTCAGGGCTCCAGCCTGTACTTTCCTCACTGTGTTAACAGGAGCTGAAAACACCCTCTGAAATGCATAAGCTTTCCTGTGCGGGTAGGAAAGTGGTAGAGAGCAGTTAAAGCTCAGGCCAGCTCTGCAGCTGAAGTTGCCATAGGAGTAAGTGACTCTTATCTGCATCTGTATCCGTGCAGTCATTGGCTTTTTCACTTGACAAAGCCCTCAGGATGCCAAAAGGCAGTGGTGGCTTTGTGATGCAAATCAGCCCTGCCAAGTCTTACTTACTAAGAAGGTGACTCATTCATTCGGCATCAGTTTTTAAGGGAGCTTGTAACATCTCCCTCACTTGGCATGGGGATTTTGCAGAGTGCTTCAATGAAACAGTTACAATCTCACTCTCTCTCTCTCTCTCTCTCTCTCTCTCTCTCTCTCTCTCTGTATATATATATATATATATATATATATATATATATAAATAAATTTAATTTCCTTTCATTCACGTTGTCACTCTGAGAGTCATATGTGAGTGGCCAAGAACTGGACAGAGAGACTGAAACACAATGAATTCACTCTCACAGGGTGAGGGGAAATTTTGCCTGCAAGAGTGAGTTGGAAGAGTCGCTGGATTTTTCTCAGGAGGAAGGCAGGAGCAGAGAGGAAAAGAGCAGTCCAAATGACCTTGCTCTTTTTACCAGGGCATATGGCAGGTGCCTCCTTAGTGGCTTGATTTTCAGAAGAAGTAGAGGGGAAGCAGCACAATCGAGTCTTTTGCCAGTATAACAACTAGAGGCTCCAGTGTATCTGTTGGAGAGGAAGGGAGTAGGAATAGACTTGCTGAAATGTGCAGCATGTCCTGGAGAACAGAAATGGAGCCAGCAGCAAGGTGGCCAAGCAGAGAGGAGTTGCGGTGATGCCAGAGGCATGTTACCCTGTACGAACTGTGCGTGTACAGGGAATTCTCAGGTTTTGCTGCAGAACTGATTTTGGGGAGGGGGATGTATTAAACTGAGGCAGAGGAAATGCCAGGCTAAGCTGGTTGGAGGCACAGTGCCTGCAGTCCTGTTCTCCAAACCCCTGCTGGGAATCCTGACACTAACAGGGTTAAAGAGGAGAATGGGATGGACACTTCCCAGTTAGGACTACTCAGACTTCTGGTTAGAGAGTAGTTACAGATTAAGAAGTAGTATCTCACTTGTAATAACTACAGAAGTCTGAAGTGAGCATATAGGATCGTTGTTCACACGTTCCCTGATAACATAGCCGTTGACAATTCGAGTCAAACAATCAGAAATTACATCCAAATAATATATTGGTTAAAAATTTGTATGCTGTAAATGCTGATATTATATTTTGGGTTTATTTTTTCCTTTGCTTTTGAAGTTCCGTTGTGTACTAAACATTACACTTTCAAGTTTCTCAGCCACTCTGAGAAACTTGTTCTCTTCTAATCCCATCAGCCTGGGAGCTGGAGATCTAAGCAAGGCATGCAGTATTATGAAACATGTCTTAAAATTGTAACAACTGGCAATATGGTAGGAAGAGAAAACAGATGATCAAATCTAAGACTAATGTATGTACTGATTCATCGAAGTCAAAAAAAGCCTTGTGTGGTCACTAGAAAGGAGATTGTCTTACTAAGGTCCAGAAATGCTGTTAATTTGCAGGTTTAAGTCATAAGCAACTGTCACTGTATTCCTGAGAAAGAAAAAAAACCAACAGAATGTAGACCCTGAACTTGTAAATATATTGAAGTTACCAAAATGCACTTTACTAAAGTAACAGCTGTATGTTTTTAACAAGTGACCGAGACATACAGGAAACACAGTTTGCAAACTGTCCACAGGCTGCAGTTTGTCCATATGAAGTCTTTGGGAACCCTGTGCTGATAGCAAACACAAAAGAAATAGAAAAATTACTGAAATCCATAGCATGCCCAGCTAACTTCTATAACATCCTAAGATTCACATTCACATCCTCGGTTTCAGTGCCCTCCCTTCATCTTTCGAAATGGGTTTTGGGGATGTTTCAAATACGTTCTTAATTTACCGTATGTACTTCATTTATGTTATATCACTGCAATGGCGTATATGTGGCGTAGAGATTTTAGCCTAGAAAATAAAGATGTACTGTGGAGTGAAAAACCGTGAAAGAAAGGAAAAAACCACTGAAAAAAATAGTGGAGAATCTTGGTGCAAAGGATGCAGCCTGGGTATGAGAGAGAATTCAGTGGTGCCAGCCTGCCTTTGAAAGCTTGCTGGAGTGTGTTAGTTGAAAGCAGAGTTGTAAAGGGGTAATTTAATCTCCTTCTTAGAAGACAGCGAAATTTAACTGATGCTGGATAAAGGGGAACCTCCTGTGATGCTGTATGGCTAATTTTCACTGAGAATGTTTAATCCTTTCAGATATTGCAAGACTGCATTTACCACTTTAGTAAACAGAAATTGCTGCTTGTGAAAATCCATTTAGTAAATGTTATTTTGGAGGGTGTTGGCATTTTATGCAGTACTGAGGCTTCTTTATCTGCTTTTTACCTGACCTGCCAGACAGCTGCAAGTTTTCATTCAGTAAGGTTTAGCTGAATAAAAACCCCTACCAATTAATAATAAAATAATCAGATAAGAAAAGACACGGTATTTAGATGAATGGTTAATATGTGGAAAATTATTCAAAATAGAAATATTCTGCCTGCAGTTCCATTAATTTTATCAGTGCATATATAGTGCACAGTTGTGGTATGTGAGAATTACATACACCCATGTGCAGTAGACTGTATGGTATCTACCGAATCTTTACGCTGTATATAATTTACATTTATTGCCAAGCAGAATCAGAATTTTCCAATCTCAGAGGAAAATAAAGTCTTGTCAGCCCATCATGTTGTCATTATTACTGAATGCCTGGTAACCATCTCCACAAATGGAAAAGTCTAGACATCCTACCTCTTCTTGGACGAGATCAGTTGATTGGTTCCTGGAGCCAGTTTGCTCAAGATGCAACTGTCGTTCTCAAACTTGACGTAGCATTTGCTCTGGGTAAGAAGAACAAAGAGAATTCTAGCACTTGTTTGTGCTTTGGGCTAATCTGGAAAGGGTAGAATATTTTATTTTATATTTTATATACCCCCTGCTACTACACTTGCTAGCAGGGAGAAAGGAGGCATTTTTCTACCATGATCCAGTGCTTAATTAATACTCACCAGAGCTAAGCCCTGTAGAAAACCACAGATAAGGTTTTTTGTTCTTGAAGAGAGAGGGCGACTAACTACTAAGACCCAGATTGCCATGGGTGACCACAGGGAGTATGCAGTTATTTCTGATGAAGTTGGTGTGTTAACATTTTGTCTGTCTGTGGGTTTGAGTTGGTCGTTCCAGCCTTTACTCAGGAGGGACAAACACATTGCAAAATATTGCGAGATGATGTTAGATAACTGATCCTCACATAGGATTAAAAGGCACCGTTCAGAACATAGGAGGGAAGCTATTTCAACATGCGAAATGCACAGAACCAGATTGCTTCACACCATATCCATCTGCAAATAGTAAATATAAATGAAATTCACATTTCCACAGTAAGAGTTTTAACAGAGCTTGCATAGCCTATGCTTCACAGGCAAACACTGTTGAAGCAATTCAAGGTGGCAATCAGTCCAACTTGTGTCACTTCCCTAATCTAAAAATCCCGTTGACAGAGAGTTGAGTTGCATAAGAAAGCTGGTTTGACATTCAAGTTCAATGCATATGTTTTAATATATAGCTTGCCTGTGATACAAGTGCTGCCTCTGTAATGCAGATTTCTTCTCTTAAGAAATACGCACTTCAAAGTGTGTTGCAAACTGCTGCACTCCACCAGCAGCCATAGAAATACACAGCAGCGTGTCCCAACAATGACAGACACCTGTCGAGCACAGGGACCGAGAAAACAATCGAGTGCTGGGATGGCGCTGGTACAGTATTTTCTGCCAACTGAAGCATAAAGGCCTAGGACAGGGCTGGTGTAATGTCCAAAGCAAGCGTGTTGTGGACACCAAGCTATGGCATTATGCTTTTAACCTGCTGTCAACCCAGAAGCCGCTACCTGGCAAACCAGTAATGTCTTCCATTTATGCACAGTAAAGTGAGCACTAAGCAGGACATGTCTTTCTTAGCTCTGGGAAAGAGCTCTCCTATTCTTCTGTTAGCAAAGGCTGGATTTGTTACAACGTAGTGTGGGAAGAAATTAGTCACCCGTGATGTGGAGTAGGATCTTTTCTCTTTCACGTGGTTTCTCCATTTCTGCCTTGTAAACCACTAGCAGTTTCCTGCTTTTTACGTGATGCATTTGCATTTTCAGTTGGTACATTTCCCTTCCTGGTTTTGCTTTTCACTGGCAGATGAGAGGGGGATAGATATGAGAATTAAGGGGAAGGGTGGTGACGACACCCAAAGCCACAGCAGAATGGTTTGGGGAGAAGAGGTGTCTTTAGATACTGCTATGGCATCTGGATACTTGGGAACTATATCCATGCATGTGAGCTAAACATAGAAATGCTAAGGTACTTACAAAGGGCCCGGTTTACAAGTCGTGTGTCACTTTTTGCACTGAATAACTGATTTGTATTTGCAGTTCACACCATTTGTGTCTGAGATAGAAAAGTAAACCCAGTGTCCCTGTTTGCTGGCAGTTCAGCCTCAGGACTGTAATGTAAAGTATAATGTCAGGCAGTTCCTCGCCTAGTCTTAATTTATGGCTTTGGAACAGCTTGTTACACACCCGGTGTGGGGCTGGGTGATGGGAGTAAAGAAACCCCCACCTTTTCATGTGCCCTCACAGCAGATTGCCTGGGCTGCAGAGCTTTGCTGCATCAAAAGTAGATTAAATCTTTATTTAAAAATCACAGGATGGTGATAGTGCTCTTAAACAGTAGCTGCTATTAAAATGTCAGCCTTGCTGTCAGTCACCACCAAGTACCTGACTTAGCGCTGTTTCCCCTGATACTGAGAATGGAAAATAGACAGGTTGCTACTTAAAGTGAACTATTGTAAATGAGTAGCACAGATTTAATCCTTTCTGATATGGCTTATTATCCATCTGTAAGATTAAAAATGTATGTTGTATTACTTCAGGGGTTGCACTGACCTCTAGATTTCATGCTTCTGGATTTTACTACTTCTTATGGACCGTTACGGTTTTATTCCATATTTTGGCAGTATCAAGGCTTAGTCATGTATGTGAAAGAAAATGTAAAGTTACGGATAACATAGTAATTGTCCATTTTATTAAAACTTTAGGGCTTTGTCTTGTGAGCATTGTGCAAAATGGCAGATATTGATATCTTAACTAATTATTCAGTCAAGGATTTGGCAGGTCCGTCAATGGGAACGATGCATGATGGACTAGAATTGATCACACTTCATTTCCCATCAATTGCCAGAGCAAACAGTAGCTCAGGTGCTAAGTTAGGATCATTGCCAGTCATTTTTGGGCTCAATCCTTCCTTTTTTTCTATTTGTTTTTCTTCCAAACAAGAACCCCCAGACTGTTTGATAGAAGTGAATGTCCTCTGCTGTTGGTGAAAAAAGCAATGCAGAGTTTTTGTAGCCTCTGAGGGATGTGAGACTATTTCTGGCTCCATAATTGATGCTGCTGCATAGTCCTATAATCACCTAACCTTATTGAATTGTCCCCATGTGAAGATTTGATTTCAAATTTAGTAATCATTATACATCATTTATTTTCACATAGATTACAGGTTCATCTGTAAAGTGACAGAATTTCGCCCCAGAGCTGAATGTTCAGTTCTTCACTTTTAGTCTTTTTGGATACGCTTGTGACACTTCCAACTGTAGTGATTTACTAGCAATTAGTAGGCTTCCATGACAGATTTATTGTAGCCTTCCAAAGAGTGATGAATCAGGTATGTGGCTATGAAGAAATGGTTCCCTAGGACTTTTATTTAACACAGGAACGCAGAGTTAGATCCCTTGAAGAGCTTTGGTGTCTAAAACAGGACTTAACCCAATTAAATCTCCATTCCTGAACCTAAATGTAAAATTGCAGTTTAAAAAAATCTTTGCTTAGCTGCTGTCTAACCCTGCAAGCACATAAACCAACTCACTGTTCCCTCATTTGAATTTCAAGTGAACTGAATGCCTACACTTCTTTTTCTGCTTCTGCTAAAATCTTTACTTATTCCTATATAAGGCTGCTCAGGAGCTGGAAATTAGGATTTCTTTCTCCCAAATGCTCTGCCTGGTTCGGCAGATCCACCCGACTTTCACACGGCCATGCCCCTAGAATTGTAGCTGGAAGGGATGGTGCCATCTGCCCTACCCATAGGATTTGTTTCTCCATTCCGCCCTTGGCTGGGGGTGGTTCGTGCTTGGTGTGAGATTTCCGCAAGCACTCCAGTTTCCACTGTTGCGCTGTTTTGTTCGTGTCGGAAAGGTGACTTACTGGTTAGTTTTTGGGATAGGGATCGATTCCTTTGGAAATGGTGAATATTCAAAAATAATCTAGTTGTGACAGGACCGAATGTTTTTACATTAACAAGCTTTCTTTTGAAAATCCATTGATCTGTTCTTTTTATTTGTTTTCCCAGATGTCTATTGCTCGATACTGATTGGAAAAGAAATCTCATTTCTGATGTGGAACCATCCACATGCTAAACAAATACACATTAAAGCAAAATAAACTATTTTAATAACTTTTTCTAATTACATGCAAATGTAGCATCCATTGCAGTCTGTTAAAGCAAACAAAACCCCCAGCACGTTTAGCATGTTAAAAGGAAGATTTTTGCCGTGTTCACAGTGTTACACAATAATTAAAAAGGAAATCAGCTAAGCCTTCAGAAACTGTCCCCTTCTATAGAATGTAATTAATTTGTTTAATTATGATAGTAGGGCTGTAGTGTGATTATTATTTTTAGAGGGGTAGAAAATCTGCTCTGTTCCTGTTTTTTTTGTGTTTTGGGAAGCAGAACACATGATAGAAAGGGAAGGGTTTAAAGCACACTCCAGCTGTAATTAAATGCCGACACGTCAGTGCAGTTTGCAGGCTGGAGGCTGCTCCCGGCTGTACTGTGCTAACAGGAGCAACAGTTTCTCCTGGGAGGATGGATGTGTTGTTTTCTCCTCAGATGTGCAAGTCTGGGAAACAGGCAGGTCTGGCACAGCGCAGACACTGCCATGCTCAAGGTGAAACTCCCGTGTGGTTCACACTGGTTTTTCGGATGTCAGGGTGCCGAATGTCCACAAGGGCTCTCCCTTGGGAGCGGTGTGGACACTGGTGTCTTCACTGTGCCTATGACCGGGCAGGCTGAGTCAGGATTATGCTCTCATGCCATCTCCTGGTAGATTGTCACCGTGTGTGCCTCTCCCACACTGCCTGTGTCCCTTGTGCCTGGCCCCGTCCTCTGCGGATGTATTTGTCACAGCATGAAAGCCCATGGTGCTGCAGGTAGCCTTGTGTGGGCTTGGGGGGGGATCAGAGAGGATGTCGCAGGCCCGGGGACACGGCGCAGAGCCCTGCTGGGGCTGCTGCCGGGTGCAGGCTCAGGTGTTACACCTGCGCAGGGTGTGTGCAGTAAGGTGGGCATGGCTGCTGGGCTCTGAGGGTGTGCGAGAGTGTGGAACACCAGGCAGCTCCTGAGAGCCACCTGATAGGTGTGTGCAGCACAAAGGCTGTCCCAGCTCCCCTGGCAGCGAGGTGGGGGCTTTGGGCAGCTGCCACAGCATCTCCTGGCCTGTTCTGCTGCAGGGTGAAGCAGCCCCTGAGGGCAACCCAAGGGCTGTGCAGTAAAGGCAGGAGGGACCACCTGCTTACATCTTTGTTCAGTGGAGTGAAGCAGTTACATCTGATGAGTAGCTGCTCTTCCTCGTTTGAATTCTTTGCTGAAAGATTCCTATACTAAAAGCTGCTGTCACTTCAGTATTTCTCCCCTACAAGAAGAAAATACCCTGCCATCTCTCTTGAGAGTTGAAATTGTGCCTCTACAGAGATGTAGGTTTGTCAAAAATGCTGTTAGGTGGGTGGCCATCATTTGGGGCAGAAACGTTGGAAAGATGACCTGCATGTCCAGTGCAGGAAAAACTACTTCAGAATAGGCCTATTGCTGTGAAGAAACTGTTTGACAGAGGTTCATTCGCATGAAACAAGAATCCTGGGCTGCAGCCAGGTATGGTACAGAGATGTGAAAAGCAAGCGCTAGTTACAGAATTTAAAATACCCTGCTGACAGGTATCAGTTAGATGTCGAGGCACTCGGTAGTGGTGATTTGAAACAATGAAAGTCTAGGACTCTGAAAAACCTCTGTAGCCTCGCACCTTTTGGTCATGCTGCCATGTTCTTTTCAATCTTCCGTGACCACCATCACCCATTGCATGGTAGCATTGTAGACTGAATTCTGTGTACATTCAGGGTCATTAAAGAAAGCAATGCCTTCCGCCTGTTGTTTGGGTTGGGTTTTTTTTCCTGCCTTGTTTTTACTTCTGTTTGACTTCTGTTCACACTGTGAAATAGATCCAAGGAGAGATCCAGTGAAATACACTCCCCCCTTAACCCAGGAAGAAGTGAGCAGCAATTGTTTAATGTCACTACCAGGTAAAATGCACTTCAAATGACACACACATCACACCCAAGGAGTACAAATTAGGACTAGTCCTGTAGAATATAAAGCAGATAAAGTGTATAAAGCACCCACAAATCCTCTGGGACTCCAGTACTCTTCATTTCACCTGTTTGCAGGAAGGTTTTGCCTCTGCCGCTGCTTACTGAAAGATTGTTCCTTTCTTCTGATTTCTGTGGTATCTGTTCTTAAACGTACCTCTTGCATCCTCTCTGTGGCACACACACACTTCAAATTCCTCAACAAAATGCACTGGGTAACTGTGGATTTAAGTTATATCATTTCCCCAGCTATAGGTAAGCTACATCTTTAACCAAGGAATATTACTGAAGTGTGTTAGCCAAAGCAGTTGACGGTAAAACGTAAAGCATTTTTGTGCCACAGCCACAAGAGATGGCACAGTTATAAATGGCTGTGAAATACATAGATACAGAAACAGACTTAACTCTATTTCTAGCAAGGTCAAAGCCACTCTGTCCCTGTAATTAGCTGACTTGCTATCAGCTCTTTCCTGGCTCAGTTTTTCAAGGGCTCCCTCTTCTCATTTACCCTGCAGCTCAGGGCACCTTCCTCCGAGAGGGACCTTCCTTTCTCTCCAGCCAGCCTTGCTCTCTGATTCCTCCAGAGATTCCAGTTAACCTCGTCCTTTTCACCTGAACTTATTTACCCCTAACTTATTGAGAAGATGGACGTTCTGCTATAAATTGAAGGGCATCTCTTTGGAGAAGCGATGCCGCGGCGTTGCCATCTCTTGTACTTGACTGTCTAATTAAGCCTTGGTGCCAGGGGCATTTCAGTGCTGAATGTTTCCACCCACTGAGTGCTGAATTTCATATTAACCTGTGCGTTGACAAATAGACTCAAACATCCTGATCAGACGTGTTTCTTTGTTTATGTTTGGTTCCTGGTCAGGACTGTGATAATAGTAAACTATTTTGGAATGTTTGAGAGTTTAAAAAAACCCAAAAAAGCTCACAGAGCTGACCACTGAATTAAAAGGATTATTTTTCAAATTGAGTTGTAATCCCAAACCAGTTGAAATTATAGTGATACACAGTTGGAGATTTAGATACAGATTTTAAACATCTGTTTTCAAGATGTTTTGTCTTCATCTGGTTTTGGTCCAAAACTGAATAATGAAGTATTTTTGCCCAAAATACACTTTCTTTTTCTTCTCTTGCGTATGTGCATGGGCAAAATTCCAAGTGACTTTCTGCATCCTGTAGCTGTTGAATGAAAGGGATGTTTTGACCAGTTTTGCTGCCTGTTTCCAGCGTCTGTCTTTAGTGTCAATACGCCAGTGATTTTGGAGGCTACCTTGGGATCCTGCTGTAGAGGTGGAACAGCTTTGTGTATTGTTGAACCCGATGGATCCTCAGAGAAACATTTTAAACTCAGATGCAGTATTGCAGTATCTACTGAAAAAATAAATCTGCTTTCATTCCCTAATTTTTGATGTGCCGTTAACTCAGAGGGACAGAAGTAAGAGCTTACAGAGCAGTCTGAGTTAATATAAAATAAGCTGATGAAGGCTACATGGAGCTGGCCACATGAAAATTGGAAGGCCTTAGAGAACGTTGTGAGGCTGAACGTTTTTGACAGTTTTTTGAAATGAAGATTTTTGAACAAAGACCTTTCAAAGGAATGAGGAGCTTTATTTTTTTATTTCGGTCCGCTTCAACCAGATAGAGAAATACAAGAAAAAATACAGAGAAAATTCTCTATGGGCTCAGTAACTTTGTAATCAGACATTTGGCCTTAAACTACCGTGGCCTGTCCTACGGCCCCTGTGTGCTGTGTTGGGGTTCTGTTAAAACTGGATGTGGCTGGAAAGACTTGCCCGCGTCCTTGCAGTCGCTATCCTGTTAGTGCCTTGCAGCAATAATAGTTGTAGTGAGAGTTTAGGTGTGTTTGGCTGAGCCAAATAGTGTCACAGAAGGAAACAAGTGCTTGAATTTGAAGATTTAAGCACGGAACGTAAGGATCAGCGATGCTTAGCTTCAAAGTTGGGTTAGATTAAAAAAAGTGACCCTGTAAAACTTGAAGCTCAAACAAAGTCTTGCACAGCCATGACAGATGCAGAGAGCAGCTGAGGGCGTATTTCCATTAAGTGTTTAAACTGGAAAGAATTGACAGAACGTGCCAAAGCAGATGAGAAGAGTTGATGTGAAAACTTTTTGAAGCAAAACTCCAGACTGTCCAATAGCTTTTCTGTAGACTGTTGAAGTAATTCCTGTTTTTCTGGCACTGGAGTGATAACAATTTGCGTAGTTAAGACACCATGCTCGTGGCTTTATTGCATTTTAGTGCAAGTACTGCAGAACAAAAGTAAAAGAGTTTGATGTAATATGGATGTCTATTTGCACTCCTTTTAAGATAAACATTAGGCAATAACCATTTCTTTAGAGCCTGTGTATTGTTCATATGATTCTCTCTCTTGTATAGCAGCTCATGTTCATCAACATGATACATTCCTGCCTGATTTTCCAGTTCTGTCTTTCACAGAGGATATTCTTTTCTTTCTCTGATTGCTTTTTCTTCTTAGACCATTACTCTAGTTGATAGCTTCAGGTTATCGTTGTATCCCATCTCCCTCTCCAATAAGCCTATGATTGATACTAATCTTCCTCGTGGGACACGTTTATAGGATGCAGGATAGAAACTACTCTCTAAATCTTAGCTTTATATGTGCTGACAATTTGCAAGGTTGCACCTTATATTCACTTCAGGTGGCTTAGGGGAAAACATCAGCACCTGGTAATCGTGCTTCCAAATAGGAAGAGAAATGCGCTCCGTGTACTAAAAGTTATCTTGTTGTTCAGTCTCCTGTGCTGCTGCTTGTATTTTATGTAGCTAGAAAGGGCTCAGCTTCTGTAGGTGATCGATGTCCTGTAACCAAACTCGTGCCTTTTCTTTCCAGTGAGAGGAGCCATATTTTAATTAATCTAATGGAAGCTGTAACTAGCAGGCAGTCCTCTGAAAAAGAGTTAATGTGCCAGAAAACACTTCACACAAGCAGAAGACTCTTCATTGACTAATGTGCTTAACGGTACTTTTTCTAAGAAAATTATCCCAGTGAAAGCTTTATGGAGTGCATTTGGTTTTCTATTTTTTCTTCTCATAATATAGCCTCATGTTTTGAAATGGAATTAGAAATGCCTAAGGACCTTTTGAAAATAGAATTATTTCGTTACTACAGGTTTTGCAGATGCCCATCAGTATAGAATGGAAAACAAAAATATTCCATTCCTTGGAAGAATAAAACCTGGGGCACTGTGCTCACTGGTGTGATGAATGCATTTGCTGAAGTGTGCTTGTTTCACTGTTTCTACTCACCAAATACCTGAAGGAAGAGTCCAGTTATATAAGGAACACTGAAGAATCAATGGGAGATGAAGATGCTAATGTTTCCACAACATTTGCATATTCAGGCTCCACAGCCCGAGAAACAAAGCGAAGTAGTAAGAAATTCATTTGTTTTATCTTTTATCTTTTTTGAACAGACATGCATTTATCTTTATGAACAGACTCGCCAGACCTTTTTTGAATTGCAAAGTTTTGCCGCAAATGCTTGTTATTTGGATTTGCATAAGGATTAACAATGTTGGGCAAGTGGTATCTCCTCACCCTTTCTGTTTACTTGTGTGATATCAGTCACCGCGATGCAGTTTGCAAGGCAATCAGTGCCTTTAGTTCAGTGGATAATGCAGTTTGTTTTCATGGCAGATTCTTTAATGTTCCAGAAGTCTAGTTCAATAAAAGTTATGAATGTATTTGCTCAGAGGATTTCTTCCCCCTTCTTTAGGAGCTCTCCGTACCTACTAGCATCAGTGTTAAAGAATGAAAATGTATGAAACTTGAGGGGAAAGTCTGAGCTGCCATACAGACTGGAGAAATTTAGCTACACTCCCTATCTGAATATACGTGTGAAAATGTCACGGTCAAAGCAAAATGATCTCTTAGATCAGTACTTGGCACCACAAAATCAAAACTCCCAGAGACTTGAAAGGGGCATGTGCCGCAGCAAGTGGAAGATGGTTGAAGTTCAGAGCATTTTGAGTGTTTCAGTCTGGTTTTTGTTCCAGCTTTTTATGCACAGAAGTGTTACCTAAAATATCCCAATATGCATCTGAATTATTGTTCAGTTTAAGAGCATCATTTCATAGTGTGTCAAGTGGATGGGACTTGAAAAATACCAAAGCAAAACTCTTTGTGCTTGTATGGTTTTTTCATTCTTGATTCTTTTCATATCATTATGAAAGCACTGTTCCAACATCAATATATAACAAAGCAAAAATTATCAGGGGACTCGCATTATTTTCACAGGATAACGTCTCCCTGAGCGCTTGCATTGTGGAAATCACTTCTGAAGTGCACAGCTGTACCCCACTAACGAGGCAGCCCGAGCCCCCAGCTTGCTGCATTGACTTACACAAGTTACTACGCAAATGTGAAGCTTTAGGGTTTCTATTCTACTTTCAGGTTATTGTTGGGAATTTCTCAAAGAAAAGCAGATTTGGCCTTACAGTCATCAGTCCTCTAGGAAAAAGAGAAACAATATGTATAGCTTGCTCATGAGGGATGGGTATAATGGCAAGAGAAGCTTTGTGCCTTGAGCAGTGCTGAGTGATGGGCTCACAAGAGCTGGTGCAGCCATATGATGGGGATGCCCGGAGCTTCTGCAGAGGTTGGGGTGCCGTTGTGACAGCGGGATTGTCCTCAAAGCCTCTGGGACAGGAGGACTGGGAAGGTGCAGCCAGCCTAGTGAAGCCATGGTCCTGAGCCAGCAGCTCGTGAGAAACCTCAGCGCTGCTCAAGGCAACGAGAAAGTAAAAAGTTAGAACTAAAGCTGCCAGGACAAAATATTGTATTCCTGGAAATGCATTAATGAGTGTTGTTGCCGGTGGCTGGTGACCCAGCAATCAAGAACAAGCCATGAGTAATAAATTACATTGAACATGAGGTGAACACAGGGTTCATTAACATCACATAAGAAATGCTGATTAAGTCCTGTGCGTGAAGCAAGGAACATAAAAAGCAGATACGGAGGTACCGTTCAGTGAGTGTCGCCAGCTAGGCTGTTGGGCTTAGGCCAGGCACAACGGGCACTGGGTAGGGAAGATGTGAAACTCCTGCCAATGAAATTATCTACTTTATTAACAAAAAGAGAAAGCTAGACTAGCTCGCTTTCTCCTGAACCAGTACAACTGTTTCTTGTAGTGCTTATATGTGCTTTTTTAACCATTAATATAGCCCTATACTGAATTAATTCAATTGAAAATGGAAACAGTTTTACTTTCCTGTACATCAGTCTTCTCATTTCTACCACTGCTTTTACTTCAGCAGTCAGTTTGGGAGCTCTTGCAGGGGCGTTTGTTGGTTCAGTAATACAGTTCGGAGAGTTAATATAGACTGAAGAAACCCTATAGCTTTTCATTCTGGATGAGACAGAAGATAAGCACACTGGTGCTGACTAACATCGTGCTGTAGGGCTGTTATAGTGCAAGAGAAAAACATGGCTGTCAAGTACTTTATTGATATTTTGCACTTGGAGTCTCAAGTGCTCAGTTAAAGGTCACTCATCCAAAAGGAATTCGGATAGTCTTTAACCTTTTTTGGTCTCTCTTGCTCGCTCCCAATACACTTTGAACTTATCTGTGGTATTTCCAGATGATCTCTGAGGAAATGGTGGTGTTGATGAACTGACAGGTTGACTTTTCCTGTTGGACTCAGTAATGAGGTGTTCTTCGGTCCAGAAGATTTATTTGTTTGGCTTTGGTTTTGTTGTGTTTTGTTGGCCAGGTCATCATTGCCAAGGTAAAATGCTCTTATTTTTTTATTTATAGAAGGGAAACTTTTATACTACTGATAATGGAGCGATCTGAACCCAGGGGTCTTGAAAGCCGGTCATTAAGTACTTGTTATAGGAAAAAGTGTGTTTTCCACTGTTCTGATTTTACTGAAAGGAATCGCTTTGTTTTCTAAATCTGGGCTTTAAAATCAAAAGACTACTATAAGAAAAAAAGACCATTTGATTTCATCACAAAGAAAATAATTTTATCTAAGAGTAACATATTTTGAATCGGGAATAACATTTTTCCATTGATTTCTTTTTTCAAGCAATAAAGTGTCTGAAAATAACATTTTTCTATCATTGGACAACATAGATTTTAAAGTCAATAACAGAGCAGATTGCCTCAAATTGCGAAATACAGAAAGAACTGCGGCATTGTTTCTTGTTTGTGTTTGTCCGTTAGTACTAAACAAATCCAGAGGTATGTGATGTAGCAACAGGACTAACTGGGCTCTAATCTGTGGACGTGACAGTTGCCAGGGGTCAGTGTGGCCCAGGACACCTGGTGCAGCGCAGGGTTGCACTTGTTATGGCCACCCAGGGGCTGTTACGGGGTTTACCAGATCCCAGCAGGGTTCCCCGGCTCCCGTCATTCCCTTGGGATAGTCCGGCCATCCTGGAAGAGTTCCAGTACGTTTTGCAATCTTCTGGGGTTCTAGCTTGATGTCTTGTAACCTCTTTTCTCTCTCTCTCTCCATATGTATTATATATTTAGGTGACTGAAACTGGGAGGTAGTTTGGCCAATTTATATAGCTGATACTTGGCTTGCTCACTAAGTGCCCTGTCAGGTACGCGTGAGAATGTGGCTGCTTTTTGACAATAGGTACTGTTACGTCAGCAGCTTTTACATGTGTGATATATTTCAAGGTAATTAATACAGATGCCATAAAACTTACCTACCTCTCGCCCCATCCCTTTCCTGGGCATTTTGAAGCAAGGCTGATGAAGTAAGGGTTGCATCGCCTACACAAAATATAACTCGTGTCATGGGTCTGCTTTCTCTTTGTCCAAATATCACTGTAATAATTACCGTAACAGAGAGTTTTCTGTAGAGTTAATGTTCTTCTGGCTTAATGGCCCCTGGTTATTTTCAGGCCATCAACTCTTCCCCGCTGGTCATCAATCCCAAAGAACTGCCTTGTGCCTCCATTATTATTGCTTAAGTAGATGACATTTCTGGTGCTACCGCTGCCTCCCAATGAGATGATATTACAGCCAATAGCTTTTCCCCCCCTCCTTGCTTTCAGTATTGTCAGAGCATTATAAACAGCTGGTAGGAGAATGTTGTGGCTGGTGGCTGTGAATGCCTCTGACAGTTTTTAGGTGCGAGTTTTGTAGATCTTGGCTGAAAGAATCTGAGTGAGGTGAGCGAAAATGACTTGCCTGGAGCAGCTATGTGAGCTCAGCCCCCATGCATCATTCAAGAAGTAGCTAGGCAATAGCCGAATGTTTCAGTCTAAAGACTTTTTCCCAGAAGGAACAGTTTTCAAACAAGATCTGGGACAGATGTTTTGTGGGGTGTTAAAGTTTATCATCTAGCAAACATTGACATCCTCCCTCGCTCCAAATTTCCACAGCTCTGCTGATGGTCAGCCTTGTTTCCTAACAATTCATGGATTCTCTGGCAGACTTTTAAAAGAAACAAGAAAGTTGTAGCTCAGTAGGCCAGAAACCAGCAGTGATTGTTTAGGTGAAAATGTCTTGCTATGTGGATACTCAAACCCGTGTGAGTTAACGTTGGTGCTCACTACATTTCCTTTAACCTCATTAGCACTTCATCTTGCTTTCCCAAGCATGATGGTGGAGCGGTTAGTTCACCTTAGAGCCTTTTGCTGGGTAATTCATCAAAGTGGCAGATGAAAGCTTAAAGGAAAATGCATGTAAATACTGCATTAGGAACCTTGGCTCACAAAGGCATGAACATTTCTACCCATATCATTAGCTCTGGATTACAGTCTGTATATGTGAAAGAAAATGGACTGTTGTTTGGGGAAGGTGGAGATACAAAGTTTACTGATTGTACCATAACGCAAATTGTATGGTTTAGTTACTTTGTCTTTAATTAAAAAGCACTTCATCATTCATTAGCTGTTCTCATAGAACATAAGCTCAGACTGCAAACACTTATTACCTTCAGAATTAAAAACTAATTACTTGAGTAAAACACCCCCTTCAAATGCTAGGGGCCAATGCATTTTCAAATGGGGACTGAGATTATCTCAGACTTGGGTTATGTTTTCTTTTCAGCTTTAGAGTTTTCAGCTGTGCATCACAGCACACTGATTTGATCATTTGATTCCTACATACATGCAGCTGATACTAATTGTAATTATACGTCACCATAACTTCTTGTCAGTGCTGATAAACCCACCTGTGTTTGGAATGGCATGAACAAGGAGCTGCTGTGCAGAGCCACGGGGTTGATCTTGAGCTGCCGAGGCCTTCGTTGTCAAAGACGGTTTGGTTGCTAGTGATTGTTTTTTTGGAGCCAATGAATACTGTCACCTCCTTGGTACAATACAGGGCCAGTGCCACAGGGCAGGAGATGACTCCTTTCAGCATGGTGAGTCTGATGTGGGGCCTTTGGAATCCACCACGCCTCTTACTCACCAGGAAGGTATTGGAGTGCCACTCCTTATGGTTAAGGATGAAAATCAAATTCTGGTGGACATCCTTAGGGAGGAAGATCAGTAGATCCAAATGATCATGAACCAGAATGGCCTTCCCAGGACACTCAGACTGGTGAGCAACCACAGTTCAGTCTGTCTGCCTTTTAAAATATTTTTTTCTTTTTTTTTTTTTTTTCCCAAAGAAACAGTAAGATACGTACTCTGTTCTGTAACCTGATGTTACTGGGCTTAAATACTGCAAGACACTGTTTCATGGAAGGCCACCAAGGCATACCTTCAGTCAGTCTTTACCTTCAATTAATTGTCTTCTTGTTAGAAAGCAGCACTTGGGGGATACTGTTGACCTCTGCCCCTTTTTAGTTCTCACACTGAGCAGCAGATACACTTACATACTTCTCTTATTCATATCTATATTGGCGGCATACATCAGTAATGTGATTTATAATGCATTTTCATTTTCATGAAAGCTTGTTTTACTCTCCTGATTCCATTAGGTCAGACACTCGCTGTATAGGCACCTCCTGTTCCATTTTACTGTGTCACTTTTAAATGTGACCTGACAAGCTAGAAAAAGTTCAGTGCTCCAGCTCAGTGTCACGTGAAATACACGCAGATGGTAATGACCAGCTCGGACTGTTGCACCACAGAGGAGGTACAGGAGCATTGCAGTGGTCATGGTGTGGAAGGACTGGACCAAGGTGTAACTCTCTTTAGCAAAATGTCCAGACCCCAGTGTTGAAAAGCTGTTCACACTTGTGCTTGTGAGGACTTTAACAATTTATTATTTGCTGAAAAAAACTGGAAGAGGAGGACTCAAAAATACTCTAATTATAGCTCATTTATGGCACATGGAAGAAGTACAATCCTGTGCAGCTGGGAAAAGTATAGAAGCTGTTGTGATTACTGTATATGGCACAGCAGTGGAAAGGAGGATTTAAACAGTGGCCTTAACTCCACAGGGGAACTTCAAGGGCTATACACCTATACCACATTTTCCCCGTTACAAAATCTACAGGTAATGCTTCCCAAGTCACTTGGGAAGAGTGCTGGGTGAGATTCATGTGAAGTCCTCTTGAGATTTTTGCTGTAAAATACGCCGTGTTCACGTAAAATACAGTTATCATGTAGTGAAAGGGAAGATGTTTATGGCTAATTTTGAAGCATGTCTGTCTTTGCAGCCTTTAAAAATGCACTGCAAGAGTTGTGCGTTGGTAACCAGCTCTGGACACCTTCTGGGAAGTAAACAAGGTGACAGAATCGACGAGACCGAGTGTGTAATACGAATGAACGATGCACCTACTCGAGGGTACGGAAAAGATGTTGGAAACAAAACGAGTGTTCGAGTCATTGCACACTCCAGTATTCAGAGGATTTTGCGGAATCGCAATGAACTCTTAAATATGAGCCACGGTGCTGTGTTTATCTTCTGGGGCCCCAGCAGCTACATGAGGAGAGATGGCAAAGGCTTGGTGTATAATAACCTGCAGCTGATGAATCAGATACTGCCTCAGTTAAAAGCATATATGATTTCTCGCCACAAGATGCTTCAATTTGATGACCTTTTTAAACGGGAAACTGGGAAAGACAGGTAAGAACTTATGTGGATACATTTGGGGGGGGTGCCATACAGTAGTAAAATCATGTAGTTTATATACACCAATTGCAGATCTGCTCAGAGGGACCCTCAAACCCATTAAATCCTCTGCCTCCTGAGCTGTAATGTGGTATGACAGGCCAAATAACATCACTCATAACATAGGCAAAAAATACGCATCAAAATAATTTGTGTGGAGTATTGCCTCATCAAGTTAGAATACCAGAATCTGGGTGTACTGTTTATATAGCTGAGGAGGTAGGAGCTATTTAAATCTCACTTTAGAGTAATATACCTGGAAGGTTTTTTTTTAACCAATTCTGAAAAAAATCAGAACAGATAGGTTATGTTTTCTTATAGAGGAGGTGCCATCGTTCAGTGAATTATAATAGCTGTTTATTGAATTTAAGCCTTGTTGGAACAGTGTGGCTGTAAAGCTTTTTGTAAAACAAATACACATTAGTCATATGTTAGGTGCTTCAGAACAGTTGATCTTATATTTCCAACTGGGAAAAGGAAAGTTATTATGATAGTTACATCTTTATGAGCCTGTTTATGATTTGTAGGCTGATCTTCAAATCAATTTTTTAATAAGTGACCCACTGGAGGACTTCAGCATTTTCACATATGATGTTCAAAAATGGGCATTTAAACCAAAGACTTCCTAGCAAGAAATAGATTTATTTTAAATGAACTCCTATTTTTTTTTAATGTATTAAAGATACTGCTGTGAAAATGTAACAGGGTCCCCACTTAAGTACCAATGAAGAGTTAGGTTTATTGTGCAGTAATTCAGTATGAAATTTTGTATCTAACTTCACAAATACTTATACATAGACACCAAAGAGGACGCAAGAGCACAGACTTTATTTTTCTGGGCTGCACAATGAAGTTGAACCAGAGTTACAGGAATCTGTTGTAGCCTCGTAGCTGACGGTGCCTCTGTCTTTGCTTGGCATTTGCTGTCTTCGTCTGTCATACCACACACGGTTTCCTTGCAGAGTTCTGTTCAGTTATTGTGGATCAAACTATGTATCTATCTAAATTCTTGACCAACTCACACTAACAGTAGAGCCCACAGTAACTTGGTCAGTTTCTTACCACTAAAGGTCCTTTGCATCCTCAAATCAGTGCTTGTGAGTCTCTGCCAGACTGTGCCAGAATGAGAAGGATAACAAGGGGTGAGAAGGTTAGAAGCTATGGGAATTAAGCATTTGAACCTTTCAAAAAAAGTGCAAGGGATCATCTGTATGCCCAGTATTTACAAAGGCATTATAGTTAACACAGCTGTAGTTGCACCGTACCATAGGCCACCATCTGCCCTGCGGGTCAGACCTGCACACACGGAATGCATACAGCCACCTCCTTCCCAGCATTACTTTGCCATTGTAAGACCACGCATCCAGTCCCGAGTTTTGAGGAACAGTTCACCCACTCTGCTTCTGTCTGGCCAGTTCTGCCATGGGGAGCCAGGGTCCCATTCCTTTCCTGTCACTTGCTGTGTAGTTTTGGGCAAGCTGCTCGTTCTGGTTCTGCATCTCCTATGCAGAGCAGGAAGCCTATAGCTGTGCATGGGAGCAAAGCATTTCTTTTTCTGCACAGGCAGGCTCAGTCTCGGCTCCTGGAACAGTCTCAAGGCATCTGAGACATTAATGACATTATAACAAGTTTATAGTGGACTCAGTCGCGGGCACCCTGAACTCACAGTGCAAATCGAGGGCACTTGGATCCCAGCGAAATTCAGCCTCATGAACAGGTCCTGTTGCTTTTAAGAAATTGCAGGCTCTGCTGTGTATGAACTGCTCCTTTTAGAGGGCACATCCAGCATACTTGAAGAACTAAGAAGATTAAAAAGGGAGATGAAAATAAATGAATAGGCAGCACAGAAAAAGAGAGTGAAGATGAAAAGAAACACAGGTAGGAAGGAATTTGTAAGGGAAGAAAATGTATGTAGCCACGGGGGTAGGAGCAGAACACTGTACAGCCCAGAATGCTGCTGTTCCCTGGGAGGTTTCTGCTGGGCTCTTGACATTAGTGCCTGCAAAAAACAAAGGAGGGAGAGAGAAGCCTGATTGCAAGGTTACAATAATCAAACCATTCATTTCTGTATTGAAAATGTTGAGAAAAAAGGTAATTGGAGGTATTGTGCTTTTCAGAAAAAAAAAAAAAAAAGGTGATTTTGAAATGAAGGGAAACCTTCAGAAAACATTGTCAGTTAAATAGCATGGTGAATGACAAAGGCTGCAGAGCAATATACTTGGTATTATAAAGTAACCGTACTTGAAAATAACTTTATAATTGAATAAGGGTACATTAAGAAAATATGATTCAGAACCAATATTACAGTAATTAGATAAAGGAAGCATAAATGAAATAACTGCAGGAAGAGTATTTCCATAGAGATTATAAATGAGATTTTGGTGGAGCAGAAAGGCCTTTAATTGTAATTTAGTGTGCACTACAGAATTATCAGCACAGTGTGTTAGTTCATCGTATAAAAGAGTATCTGATAATTTCCCCTAATAAGCACATGACAGTTCTTCATATTCTTTCATTACAGCTGATTAGGTATAAAAACAGTATTCTTTTGTTGAACCCTTGTTCAGATCTTTTATGAAAAGACAGGACACTGTAACCCTGTTTGGTATTTAAAGAGGCCAAAGTGGCACTTGAATAAGTTTTTAAATCTTTCATTGTTTAGCTTTTAAGCTAGTTTTATTTAAATTAATTTCTTCTCCTATTAATGGAAAACGCTAAGTTACAGTATAAGTGTGTGTAAGCAAAAGAAAACTAACTCAGCAGACAGTGGAGCCAGGTTGCCCGACCTGTGCAAAGCCCAGTCAGTTCGGTCATGGTCGATATAACTGCTCCCTCCGTTTTGGAATGCAAGGTCGTAGGCACTAAAACAGTGGCCTTGTGGCTCCAAAGTACTCTGAGCCTGAGCGTGTTCCTGAATTACCCAGACAAGTAGGTTCAGAAACCCCCAAGTGGGAGAAAAGTGAGTTTTTTAGGCTTTTCCCTACATTTCCCTTTCCTAATGATTTTGAGTCAAAATTATTATTTACTGTTTTGGATTGTTGCAGTGCCTGAAGGCCTCTGCTGAGATTATGACCCAGCTATGACATTGTGACAAATCACACCACCACCTCCCAAGCTTAAGTGCAAATTCAGAAAATAAATAAGGTCTCATAATTGGAACTAATGAGATGCTTAAACCATGTAATTCTCCAAATGCTAGCTTAGCCTGAAAGTCTTTATGTCAGGAGCAGTAAAAATGTACTTTTCGGGAGTTCATACATTACCAGGTTACCCACATAGGACAGGACAAATTACCTAGGCTCCCCAGCATCCTTCAGGCATTTTTGGTTAAAGAATTCCCTTATGTTTAGAAGTGCCCTTTAAGCAGCAAGCACTGATACCACCACCTTTTTCTTTTTGCTTTGCAATAGTCTAATTTACTGAGGAAGTGAGAAACCTTGGTAGTACAAGGCATTTCTCAGTCTTCTGCCCCTGCGCCTGTAGGTGAAGCTGTGCCAGCTCTCCCCGGCACAGTCAGGGAACTAACACAGCACTGGGATTTGCGTGCATGAGCCAGGCAACCAGTTACCATTGGTACCTCGCTCTTACACACCTGAGCAATGGCAAGCAAATGCTGGGAGGAGGAAACATTACTGCTGCCATCGTCCTGAGCACCTGGTGTGCATGCTCCATTGAGTGATTACAGACGTGTATAGGTTACTAGCAGAATGAAGTTTCAGTCACTTAAGGTAAACTTTTACCAAAAGGTCAGCTAAATATTAACATTGCTGTGCCCCAAATTAATTACAGCAAGGGTGGTTTCTGCATAATTAGTCCACTGGCAGAAAACCCTAGCGAAAAACATTAAAGGATAAACAAGCAAACTAGTCTTGGTTGCCCAGTTTTCAGAACTTCCGCAAGAATGAAAGAAATGCCCAGAAATTGCTTCAAGTATCTCCAGAATTATTTGTCAGCCTAGAAACTTAATTATGTTTTTGCTTTCAGGAAGATATCCAACACTTGGCTTAGCACGGGCTGGTTCACAATGACTATCGCATTAGAGCTCTGTGACAGGATAAATGTTTATGGCATGGTGCCACCGGATTTCTGCAGGTAGGATTTATTTTGGAACCGTTATTAGCCAACAGGGTTGAATGTTACAGATAAGTATCTGAATCTTTTAGGTTTTTTTGCTCTGCAACATGTGTTCAGTCTTCTTAAAGCAATTAATGAACATGTCCCAAGATCTGATTCTGAAAACAACAAACAGCATTTAATTATGTTACATAAAATATTTAAAAATTTTGTTTGTAGTGTGGGAGAATTAATCCATCTTGTATGTTTCCTTTAGTCTCTGAATATTTATCAGCTAAAAGTAATGCAATAATTGGCATGAAATTAATCTGAAGAAAGGAATACTGAAAACATTCCTTTTAATTTGTTTTTAGTTTCTTCCTGGTTAATGGAGGCATGTAGTTCTCACAGCGACTGTTTTCTGAACTGAACCTTCTATGCAACTCAAATTAAGATTGTTGTTACCTCTGTCACATGAAAGCTCATCTTCCAGTAAATCAGCTTCCTAAATAATCCCCACCAAAAACAACCCCAGAATTTGGACCTGCAGAATAGATGACCAGCCCTGTAATCACCCAGTTTGGCCACGCAGGGTGTGGGTCACCCACGGTGGCAGCAGCACACAGATTCTGTCACTGGAAGCTACATGACCCGTCACACTCTTGTGTAAAGTAACAGCTTGTGCACATTTTAGGGCTGCGTTGTGCCCCCAGCTGTATTCAGAACTCAGACCCAAGGTGCTGGTTAAGGTTTCCCACTATGGATCCCGGACAGAGGGAAACAATCTTCAGGACTTGTGGTCCTGGACCAGAAATGTTAGCCACATGATTTAAAACACTGAACCCGCATAAATTCATACAAATTTGTTTTGCATCAGCAATCTTTATGCTGACTTAAGTATCACCTGTCCATCCATTACCAGGCCGAGCACTCTGGCCCTTGTCCTGATCCCATTTGCACTGTGAGGTGACCCAGCAACACGCAGAGCTGGTACTGGCAGTCTGGAACGATGGCATTAGTGTAACGTTCCATCACCTGCTCACAAATCCCTTTCCCTAAGAAGCACTTGCTTGAATTTTCTATTGCAAATGCAGTGATCTCACTGAAGTCTGGTTCCCCGAGTTAGTCAAATGCCTTTCAGGGCTTAGGGGAGCAAGGCTGCAGTGACACCTTAGCTCATCTATCAAAGACCAGGACTGCTTTGACTTTCTTTTAAGCACCAAAAAGGAATATTTAGGAATCTGCATTTGTCTTGGGCATAAAATAGAAATCCCTGAAGAAATCACCATATAAAATGTCAACACTAAATTCCACTTTGTGAGAATTTCTACAAATTATAACAAAACACTGGTGATAAGTGCTTTGATGTACTGCCAGATTTCATCATGAATTCTCCAAGGGAAAGAACAAACTAGATCAGATATTCCAGGCAACATAAATACCTTTGAAAGCATTTCAGTTCCCCTGTCATTTGAGTTGGCCAAGACACACTTCTTCAGCTTCTCTAAGTAGCTGGTCTGTCCAACTCCAGAAGTGGCTGGATTCCACGGCACATGGAGGTAATTCGTAAATAAACCGATGATCTAGAAACACAGAAGACAGCAATTCACTGCAAAGCAATGCTCAATCCTGACATTTCAGGCAAAATCAGATTAGGTTAGATACATACTTTTAATTTTTAAAAAAAACAAGTGTTTTTAAGAGGCTAAAATGGTCACTGAGACCTTATAAAAGGCTTTCATAGAATTGATACACTGAAATCAAATGGATATAATATTAAATTATAACACAAGAAAGGCTGTAATCAATCCTGCCATTGATAGATGTAATAATGTTTACGGTCTGCATTAAAAAAAATCTTAAAGATACACTTAGCTGGTTGTAAAAAGGGAAAAGGTCATTTCTTAATCAAAAGAATATGAAGTGTCTTTACTGCAGGTTTGTTCCCCAGATATTCAAGGGGAAAAGTTTCCGTGCCTGGAAGAAACTATGCATGAAGATGAATGAAAAGGAAGCTCTTGCCATAAATTACAGTTAACCTTCCTGGTTTGCTCTTCAGCCACTCGTTAAGAATTCTGGTCTTCCTTTCAAAGAAACAAGACGACAAAATTGAATAGCAGAAAGAAAGAAAGAAAGATTCTGTCATTTTAAGCCATATTCCCTGGTTTTCAGACAAAATACAAATCTATCAGTAAAAAACAAACAAACAAACAAACCCCACAACAACAAAAAAACCCACACACCTCTCAGGTGTGTGTGAGATGGTTATAGGTACTTCATTTGCTGTACAACTAAAGAATCATTGAGATTCAAAAAAAACCCTCTCTTTAGTTCTATTCAGAATTAATATCACCAAATTTACAGCTTCAGCAGCTACCCATTATTTTTTAAGTATTAATTTGTGGAGTAAGTAATAAGTGTCGGTGATCACTGTCATGGAACTAAATTAGTATCACATCTGTAATGTGAAGGACATCTCAAAGGTATCATGAATATCATACTGTTGATTCTGCTGCAAATTATTATCGTAAGATCATTAACCAAATTGCTTCCTACCCTTGCAGGAGAAATAGTCTAGTGAAGGAGTCTGGAGTACAGACTAAAAGATTCGTCACTATTAATTGCAACGATGTGTTTTAGTTTCATTTCTATTTACTTTCACTGGACATTGATTTTTATGGCTAAACTGGAGTTGGTGACCTGATTAGTATAAATTTCTAGTACTTTACAGCAAAGCTATATGTAATATTGAATCCCTTTACTTTGCTACAGACTTGTGCTGTAGTAAGGGTTGATGGCTTTGATATTGCTCTCCTGCTGTTAAATACATTTGACTTGCACATTGCAGAATAAGATGAAAGCTTGTGCTTCCGTACACATTGCAAAGATTTTGGAGAGTGTGTGCACCCCGCGCTCTTTTGTCACAAGACAAGCCATCTTGCTACATTTTTTTCCAGTGCTCAGGGATGCAATCCCAGCCTTTCCTGGAGCAAGCCAGCATTCCCTCTGCGAGCTCCCCGGTGTGCACAGGACTCGCTTCTCAACTGGGACGTGGAGGACTTTCCTCTTGCCTCCCTAGGTCAGCAGCCAGGTTGGGGGGCGCAGATGACGGCACCGCAATTCCCGACGGCCCTGCAGTGCTGCTGCTGTTCTGCGTGGCTGCTCAGCAGCCTCGCTGGGAAGGATGCGGAGCAGCATTAATGCAGTTTTAGTAACTGGCCTGGTGGCAGTGAGAGGCTGGTTCCTCACAGGTACCTCGCACACAAAGAAAACTCAGGGTGTTAGTGAGAAGAGCAATCTTTAACCCCCCCACCTCCCCATTCATCTTCATGGGCCTTCTGGAACCCACAGAAACTTACAGCTTAATTCTGAGCCTTTTTTAAACTAATATGAATAACTTTTGCTCCAATTATGGAGTAACATCATTTTCTTAGAAAAATCTCATTTGACTGCCAGGCCATTCCCCATCTGTGATAATTTGCCTGAAAATTGGCATTTGAAATCCTTTAATTTATTCCTTTGGGCACAGCTTTTAAATCTAGTGTATTCTTACCTCCCTCTTTTCCCTCTCAATTGCTTTAAATCAAGGGCAAAGCAGCAGTTGTTGCTAGTTACATTTCCTGGGGCAGATGAGGGGCTCGATGGAAGAAGGGGTGCTCACAGTATTGCAGACTGTACGGGAGAGTCATGCCCTTTGGTCCATATGCCTGGATCTCACCTCATTACCTGAATAACTTAAAAACAGAATGTGTAAATGACTTGGAAAACAGGGCTAGTACGGAGGTGAAAGACATAGGATCCTGAGAACAGAAAGGCAAAAAATTATCCAGCAATCTTCATAGAAGCTTGCCCATCACACAACATATTAATGACACTTTGTTCACCCTTCTAAAATACGAGTTATTTTACAAAGCATGTGAGTACATATAGTTTTAGTGGTTTGATTTATAATGGCTCCTCATTTGGAACGGAAGAGGTTGGCCAGAATGTGATATGGGATGGCCTTGTTTTTCTGCCTTGTTCCTTTTGAGGCAAACCCAGTTTGCTGTATTTTCAGATTCCACTGTGGGTGGATCCCATCTGTGGGAAAATGTGCACTGAGGTGGCAAACAGTACATGACTGACATTGGGTACAAGCACTTGGAGGGTTGCGGTGCTGGCAGGATCCTAGGCAAGAAGAACAGCATATTTTACAGAGGAACTTTCCTAGATTCCGCCCAGCTGCAATATTAATATGCATGCGAAGTCTGACAAAATACTGATTAATGTCCAGTATCAGGCAGTGATAAAACAGCATCTGTTTTAATGTTAATAAATGAGGTGGCAAGCAATTTCCGTACAGAAATTACTCATGCATTTCATTTGCTGGTGACACAAGCTAATTGCAGAGTTAGAAGATAACACAGTACAGTTAATTTGGGTTACAGTATAGTTACTCAAGCCAGAGTTCACATCCAGACCTTACTAGCATGCAATCTAGGGGAATCCAGAACTCCTACAAAAGGAGAAAGACTTTAGACAAAAGGTTCTAGGTATCTAACTGCATTTCACAGTTCCTAAATCCCAAATGTAACATTTGGAATTTAGCCTCAAAGCCTGTCTGCTGCAGAGGTCTAAAGACACCAGTATTTTCATTTTCGCATTGAAGTCACCCCCAGTTCAGCCAGCAGCCTGCATACAAGCCCTGGCAGCACCCACCAGGGGATGCCTGAACCCAGCGGGGTGCCTGGACTGCACTCCCGTGCCTCCCACCTGCCGGCCCTGTGCAGCAGGTGCTTCTGGGCTGTTTCTGATGGGACCTTGCACAAACTACAGTGCCTCATTACACGCTGGAGCTGAGAGCATCCACTTAGGATACCTGGTGTTAGCTTCAGAGCCTTTGATGTAATGTGGAATCCCTGTCTACAGAAAAGAAATCCATTGCTAGAATCTCCACTGGTAGAATCCTGGTCACGTAAGAAATAAAGCACTTACTGAGAGGTACAGACTTGGAAATGTTGCTTCAAAGAGGTAACAGAAGTGTGTAACCTGAAATAAATACTAAGCAGAGTGATGGAGAAGAAGGAGGACCATTATCAAGCCTTCTCTCTTTCATCTCTCCGTCTGATCCACCTACCCCCTGTATCTGTAGACTGTGGGGTTGTGTGGAGGAAAAAATTGACCAGCATTCCTATTAGATCCTCTGTGAGAAATCCTATTCAAGTTGTCATTACCATCCACTGCTAATTTCAGCGTACAGCAAAGGAATAGGGAAGAGACATCCAGCGAATCATTTCCTGCAGCAGAGGGGGGATCCCAACCAAACCTACCTGGTGGTGTGAGGGCAGAACTGGGCCCTCAGTGGTTACCTGATTTCCACTGCGTTGGTTCAAAGTCTGTTGGAGATAACGATTTCAACTTCACTAATCCACCAAGCAGCACAGATTTACCCTTGAGACCACTTCCAGCTTCAGTGCAGAAAGGAAGAGCAGGCTAAATGAGACACAGAGGCCTATTTGTTTAGTAGTTCTTCAGAAAAACACAAATCACATAAATGTATCTTGTTGGATTTACAGTAACCATACATATGATTTGTATAATATATTTGTATAATAATTGTCCAATGTATCAAAAAAGTATGTGAAAAATTAATTGAAGATTGAGATCTAATAGTTCTAGCTAAAAGAAATTAAATTTCTATATGAAGGGTATTTTGTACTTTACAAATACATTTTTTCACTTTTTACTTTCTTATGTATTCCAGTGAGAATATATACAGTAAATTTAGAATCCATCTTATTCTCGAAATGTACCTTTATTGTTATTCTGGTTTTGTAAGATTGATCACCTTGTTGTTTTACCAGGAAGCCAGATTGATTGAATTAAAAACGTTAATCTAGGGTACAAATGGAAAGCAGCAGCAATATCATGCATTACTACTGCATATCCAATATGGATAATGGTAAAACAAGGAAAAATTACAGAGTTGTGTAGGTGACAGAATTACACAGCAAAAATAACGACCAGGACAGAATACTGACAGATTGTGGATGCATTCAATTGAAACTGAGCTTAAATATTAGCTCTTCAAAATGAAAATAATCAACTCTGTATTAGAGCTGACAGCTCTGAATCTGCATGAGATTTCTTGCTCTGTACTGCAGTTTAATATAGAGCAGTTCCAAGGCTTCACTAAATGGTCATATTTGGATTAACTTTTCTGCCACTACAAAATAGTCTGTTGGTAGCAGCTGTGGAGGTGGGTACAATTGGGTTATTCTGTCTGGGACAGCCCTTTCTCTTCAAATTTATGACAGAAACAGCTCTGTGAGTTCTTGTCAGCTCCCAATGCCTGTGCCCAAAGTTAAAACATAATGGGTACGGCTTAATGTAGAGAATAAAACGAAAGGACAATTAATCACTATGGCTTATTATAATACACGTGTCTTTTACAGAGTGTAACATCAAAACACCGAGGTTAGAACTGTTAAAATTTCCTTTATCCTAAATAACTAATTGGTCTTCAGAGTATCCTCTGTGTCACCACAAGTACTGCATCTCCTGCTGGTTAATGCCCATGGGCTCTCAAGGTCAGAAGGATACTATGGTTGAATGGTTGTAATTTCTAGCTTAGATACATGAACATTGCCATTGTAACATCAAAAAGAACTCATTTGTGCATCAGATGTTTGATTATAACCCAGCAACAGCAGCTGTGTCACTGACCTGGCAGCCAGGCTGGCTGAAGTCGTGCACTCCAAACCTCGAGCAGGGCGCTGGCAAAGTCCAGCTGAGCTGATGTGACGCAGATAACCACCTCCCCTCTAGCCTCCTCTTCCCTTGCTTTCTCCAGTTTGGTAAATACCTCTGCAATGCTTTCTTACAAACCACAATCCAAATATAAATCTCTTTTAACCAGTTTGCTTCCAATTTCAGAGTAGTAACATAGCCCTGCAGCACTCTCCCTTGGTTTTGAGCTATTGCTGTCCTTTATTTAACTGGGAGGAGGGGATTAAAGGATTGCATTAGAAAGAGCAAAGAAAACACCTTTGCCCTGTGCTGATTTATTAAATATGCAAGAAAAATACAGCAACCTAGAAATTTGGGTTAACTGGGAGAAAAAGTGGATTTAAGCTCATCAGCGTATTAAAGATAGCATCTTTTTAATCAGTAAAAAAGAACATCTCGGGCTTCCATCTATTTTCTTACTTCCACAGGGATCCTAATCATCTTTCAGTACCTTATCATTACTATGAACCTTTGGGACCTGATGAATGCACAATGTACCTTTCCCACGAGCGGGGACGAAAGGGCAGTCACCATCGTTTCATCACAGAGAAACGCGTGTTTGAGAACTGGGCGCGGACATTCAACATTCACTTTTTCCAACCAGACTGGAAACCAGAACCACTCGCCGTAAATCACCCTGAGGTTAAACCGGTGGTCTGAGGGATGGATGCGTAAGACGGGAATCACAGTCACCTACTGTGCCAGCCTTTGGGGTGCTGGACCTGCTGGGACAGCGGGGCAGCCTAGAGGAGAAGAGAAACGGGATTTGCAGCTGACAACTGCAGCAACAGTCAGGAAGTTCTGCTGAAGGAGAAGAGCATATGGAGAGTACTTTCTGTCAAACTGTGTATTAATCCAGTATATCGCCTTTTGGGGCCACCCGACTTCCTGTATGTGTATGTGATTTGTGAAGAAACTTGAGTATCATTAATGGATGGTTAACTCATCGTGGTTTTTTAAAATACAATGCCACTGAATTTTCATAGTGAAAACTTACGGTATTTATTTAATGGAGGTTTTTATGCAACCTAGGCCAGTATTTTTCTAATTCACAGTTATGTGGTTGTTTATCTTTCATAATCTTTCAAATCCAAAATTAATATTGCTGATGGTTTGAAAGGCCTAGCTTTTTATTTATAAAACTCGTTTGAAAAATATGATTCTATATAGCATGTAATTAATATTTGATCTGGAAATGTTACATTTCTTTTAAAAATTTTGGGCGCTGTTCCAGCCTAAAGCCTTTAACAGCGAGAATGGTCCCATGTGCAGATCTAGCTAACTTTACATTCCGACATCTCATGTTAATATGAAAATGATAGTGAAAAATTCTGTTTGATATTAATGTGCATTTGCTGCTGTGCTATCAAGCTGCTGTTTTCTAATAAGAGGTGGGAGGAAGGAGGGCAAAGTTTATCCAAAGAAGCCACTGGCTCCAGCAGCATACTTTCAATTCTGAGAACAGCATAAGGCTGGAGGGTTGTGTTGCTGCTCTGCCTTTTGTGGTCCTGCAAGAGGCTGAAGGAGCAACGCTCCTGAGCCAACAGTCGACAAACCAGGTAACGGCTGCTTGAAACAACACGACCAAATTCCTGAAATCAAGAAGTTACACTGCTAGGTACTACAATACCAGCCATACCAGCCAAAAGGATCACAACGCTGCACCTGCAAAAATCTCTGCCTTTCGCTGTCCCGAGATCATCGCTGATCTCAGAGATTTTGGACTGCATTGAAGTTGGGATGTGAGGAGAGTTCCGTGAGTACAAAATCATCCCCTTTAAAAGAGCAAAGTAACACTCGTCGGTTTTTTGGTGAAGTACACGTGCGTGACGAGTCCCTGCTGACCAAGGGGACACACAGTGCTAGTGCTGTATATGGAACCTCACAGTGTGAACTACCGGGTTACATTTGGCTTGTGAATAAAGAAGATTTCAGTAACAGTATTATTTTTCCTTTTGCCTCAAAAATATTGAATCTCTCGTTTCTGTGAAGTAATCAGTAGGAGTAACTATTGCATGAAACATTATACCTCAGGTGACAAAAGGTCTCTCTCATTAGATGCATACTAAAGCTAGAACAAAGATATTACCTTAAAAGGTCTAAATCCAATAAGCTGAACTTCAGAGGTGATACGTAGAACTGGCACCAAACTCACTTAAAACCCATGGTCTTCCTCTTTCCAAAACTGGATAGCAATAGCTGGAGCTGTCCTACAGATAACCCAGTTCTGGGGGAAAGAAAGTGATCTGCCCTGTTGGGGGGCAGAACAGTGTTACCTGCCTGGACCCAAGAGCCACTCACCTTGCTGCAGCCCTCCCCACTACCAGAGAGCAAGAAACTGTGACCTATTTTGCCTTAAAGTTACCTTCCTGGCACACACCGCTCAGCATACACACTGAATGCAAAGCTCTACTATTGCCAATTGCTTGTAACCTGTCTCTTGTCAGCTGGTGTTTAACTCTTCCCCCTTTCACTGACTGTTTTACTCCTTCTGCTTGAATTCACAACATCCTACAAAGAACAGAATGGATTTTGAACTAGCGGAAATGCAAATATCCCTTTTGGCATGTGTCCTGGGGTGTGTATCCAGCATATATTGCTCAAATTGATGAACTCTGTCAAACTGATTTACAGATCATTTCTAATGCGACTGCAGGAGATGGCACAGATCACAGTAGGTCCTCTGATGCCACCACCCTTTTGTTATTTTGTATAGTGATATAATAATAAAAAGATCTTTTCATTCTAAAATAGAGCTCTTAGTTTTTCCATTAATCGAGGGCTGCAGGATGTTTATTCTAAATGTTTAGTTATGTTATTGTTAAAACCAGATCATTTAAAAATACATTACACGGACCTACTTTTAGCGTTGAGAAGAAACACAGGGACTTGCCAGACTCTCTTGTGCTCCATGTGCTTGGTTCCTGTCTGCAAGACTGGTCAATACCAAGTGGATCAGATGAAGCATTAACAATGCAAAAAAGAAACATGGGATAAACTGACATTAACTGTCCTAACAGAGCGAAGCTAAGGATTGTAAATATTCCTTCTTCAGTTCCTGTTAATAACTACGTGTTCTTATCACCCTAACACACATCCAGTCTTTTAAACAAAACAAACACAAGACTCACTTTAGTCTCATCAACGTCCTATGAAGTTTCAGCAAGTTCCCCAATTTAATTACAAAAAGTGTGAAGGAATATTTTCGAAGAGTAATTCACAGCTGCGTATATAAAACTCACTGCAAAAGGAATTTGATTAAGCCAAGGAAGCAGTGAGTTTTAAATAGGATTGATCATGCAGATTTATGTGGAATATAAATCCAGTCCAAAAGCACAAGTTACAAGAGTGCAAAAGTAATGTAAATAATTTTTAAAGTGCTGCAATTTTAATTTCCAAATTACTAATGTATTTTTCTACAAAAGCACAATTTTCGAACTACAGCATATCCTGCTACATTTCTGCTTGAAGTGAGGTTTTATGGCTTAGTTATAAACCAAACAGATTTATGATAGCCAATGCTGTCAGACCGGAGATCCATAGTACAGGTAGGCACGGCTGCCATTCTCTGGTTTATGCTGTCATCTTACACTTTTCACTATATTTTGATTGATTCACGATCTTCAGTGCACATCATTTCACATATTAAAAAGTGTTGCAAAACAGCGTTCACACACATCAGCAGTTTTAAGATCTATGTTACTTTAGTTCTGAACTCCTTGCATACCTTATGTGTTCACGCTTGGCTTCATCAGAGTAGCTATTTTTCATCTTGGAGAACCGCAGCTCTTACGCCGTGAAACGCGCAACTGCAATTGAGAGTGATAAAGGAAATCTCTCTGCACCTAGAAGAGAAAAATGCGACCGTTGGTTTCTGTTATTTTGGCACAATGGTTGCGAGATGCCCAGCTGACAGCGTGACAATACAAAGCAAAACCACCACGCACTGTGAGAGAATCTTCCATGCAAAGTGTTGAAGCACCTCAGACAAGTTAATACTGTTTATTCCTTACCCACAAATAGGAAAGGGGAGGCTAAGAAACTCAGCAAGTTACAGCCTTGGCACTAGATTTAGGCAGAGATTCAGGCCTGCCAACAAACAGCTTACTCCTGGCTCTGGACAGCAGAACACTCAATGGCAATTTCAGGTATTATATATACAAACACAAAACCAGAAGCATAAATTGATACGGTCGTGCAGGAGGTGCTTACCTGGGTCTTGTCCTGCAGTATTTCTCAAGGAAACTTCACAGGAAACTGATTTTTACCCAAAATATCTCTTAGGGAGGCAAGGACACAATAATATAAATGTAGCTGGAAGAACATTGGGAGATGGGGTGAGGGCAATCTAAAGAGTAAGGAATAAAACACAGTTTGAACTGTCTAGCGGTGCTCCCCTGGAATACGAAGATCAAAGGCCGGAGCTGACAGTGGAACATTGTGGCTCAATAGCAACAGTTGTCCCGCAGAAGTTTCAATATTCTACAAATCTATCACGTGTGCCACGAAAACTCTTAAAAAATTCTGCAAGTCACCTCTGACTAATGAAAGTTATTTTATTTGACGCAAGGAGATGGAATATCGTGCTCAATTAAAAACATAGCTGAGGGATAAACAAAACACGAGGAAAGAAACAGTTAAACAGTGAAAGAGTGCTGGTAAGACAACAACATGTAGCGCAGAAGAGAAGGGTGCACGGGAAAAGTACAGAAACCTTACAGGTATGGTGCATCAGTTAATACTGATCACTTCTCAGTGTCCAGCTGCCTCCTGCAAGCCCATATGACATGTATAAGATTTTAGAAGGAGAAGAAGGGGGAAAAAAAATGGAAGACAATCTCTTTTTTTAAAAAAATAGGAAATACGAAAAGGCAAGAGTCTAAGATGGTGAGAAATTCCTCTGTACTGAGGCAGAAAAGTATAAAAGTCAAAGGATGTTTTATAGATTGGCTGTAAAATGGCTCTGCTTATGCTAAATACCATTAAAATCACTAGATTGGTAAATGTTTTCTACTCTGACTATTACAACAAAACATGAAATGTCAAATGATACCCTTTGACCACCGTGAGGACGGAGTTCCAGCATCAGAGTGGAAACAGAGCTGGTGACTTGTCAGGGCTGACTGTAGAGGAGGCTGCGTGGCAAACACAGGCGTGCGGACACGGGCTGTGAGGCGGCGTCTCCGTCCCCTCTGCGGGGCCTTCCCGGGGTGGCAGCCGGGGGGCTCACAGCTGTCACAGCACACATGGGAGACACTGCCTTGTGTTTTCTGTCCAACACCAGACCAAGCCATGGAAACTACTCAGCAGATCATCAGCACACAGCGCCTTTGCTCGCTGTGGAGCACTTCGACCGAGTGTTGTCTCCAGAAATGGGGAAGACAGAAAGACAGTGAACTACAGACAAGCCTTCCATGAGAAACACATTTCCCGGTGGGTAGTTTGTTTGGCTTTGTCTGTCACCACTCAAAAAATGCAAAAACTATTATGCTCTTATTGTGCAGAAGTGTTGAAGTGATGGTTGGGAAGACACTTTCATTATATACACGGCTATATTCTGTAGGTCATAATTTTACAGAAAGATTAATCTTGAGGGTGAAATATTTCATGCTTGTCCAAAGGTGAATTAGTCTGGAAGCGTGATAAAAATCTACCAGGTGACACACAGCTCTGCGACACTGACAGAGCTGGAAGATCTGTACACAGGGACACTGAGATTTCTGACACCTTAAATCTTTGTTCCCAAATTGTATCATATACCAAAAGGTTGTCATCTCTCCAAATGCTGCAGACTCCATGAAATATACCATTCCCACTTGGCCAATCGCATTCTACTTCCTCTATTTTTATCAAGTCCAAATAATCCTGAACTTGTAGAAGCTTTTCAGTTCACAACAAAACAAAGTAACAAATCAAATCTATTTACCAGCAACTGGCAGCATCTCATTTACCCATCTATACTGAAGGGGTAATTAGCTCAGGTTTTGGAAGTCTTCAGACCAGACACCTCTTTTTATTCCTTTCCCTCTAAGGATCCATCAAAGAGAAAGAAGCAGCTCTCAAGCTTCAAAAAAAGCCTTGTATGACATGCTGTTGGTATCAGGGCTGCAGACCTGGGCTGCCTCAGTGTGATGGCCACTCCTTCAGATCTCTCTTACGTGTTGAATACAGCAGAACACCTCCCTGTCCATGTCACTTCGTAAATCCTCTCCACCCGTGATACATTCACAGCTGAATCTGGTCTTCAGTCCCTCACAAATCATTGATTTAGTGCTACATGCAACTCAGCCCTGCTTTAGCAGTGATGCCCATCTGAAGGCACCTGAGACCACGAGATCCGTTCACTCACAGTACGTTTTGTGGATGTGGTACCAGAGAGTGGAAATCCCTGACTGCTGAAACAGATGAAAATAGGCTCAGTTTGCAGACACTCAGCAACGGAATTAGAACCAGATCACATTTGCTTTTCTGTAATCAATAACGCAAGACCAGTCTTCAGGGTGGGAAAAAGAGTGAAAACCAAAGCAAAACAAAAACCAAACAAACCAATAACAAACAAATAAAGCCCACCACTAACCACAAGCCAAAACCCAAGTCCACTCTCTAGAAGAGAATACACTTTTGATAACGATATTTGTAAAGATACTTTTGGAGTCTATGATCTTCGCTTATGCTAAGAAGGGAGCATTTCGTGGTGACAGTCACATCAATATTAAAAGATTTCTCTGGCGTACACTAACGAAACACTGATTTCTCATCACTGCTCAGGTTTTTTCACCGATTATTGTGACAATCTCGCTTTTCAGGCTGTTACAGAAGCGTAGCATGGTCACGCAGAACAGCGTTCTCAAATGTATTATACACAGCATTGCGTAGAGGTTTCAAAAACCAAATGAAATGCCGAGACATGAGAGAATGTGTGAGTATGACCCCACTGTTAACTTACCATTTCTTCAGGTCAATAATAGTAATGAATTTCCAACAAGTGATCCTGAAAAACAGCCGAAAAACTGAAATCACACGACTGACTTATATTTTTATCATCCACAAGTGCTCCAAACAATGCCTATAAAACCCATTGAAAGACCTGTCAATGCAGTTACATAGTACATGGTGCAGACATGAATGTACAAAGTTTTGCCAGCATGGGGATGTTTAGTTCACAGACCTATCTGTGCAGACTCAAAAAGATACAGAAATCTAATTCTGCTCTAGAAGTTTCTATGCAAAGAAGCACCAAGAAACTGCCCTCTGACATGTTTTCTGGATCATCCTTGTAAAATGGGGAAAACATTTGTACTGCACAAGGCCATTGTTTGGCCTGCAAAACACAAATGGTCTGTGAGTGAGAATGACCTGGCTGGTTCCCAGAGCCTGGATCCCAAACTGAGTTTGAAGGGCTCTCAGGGAAAATGCAAAGATTACCAGCCTTCAATAAAGAAATAAACAAACCACAATGCATTTACAGACAGTTCTGTGACATTTCTATGCTTGCTTGCAGACTGTAACTACTCAAGGAATAAGTTATCACAGTATGGAAAGTACTGTCTCATAAGTGTAGCACGGGCAACTCTACAGTGTCTCTGGGAACGATCTATTTGGGCTCGTCACTTTATGCATATAAAAAACGTTAGAAATGCCCAAAGCATAGTTTGCTGCATTCCAGTCAAATTGTTCTCACTTCAATTTAATCACCTTCACAGGCACATTTCTAAGTGTTTCTATTCATAAATAGCTTTTTAATAACCCACCTAATTGCCTCCTTTTCCCCAAGCAGATACGCTTTTAAAAAGAAAGCATCTTTGGTGTCTTCTCCCATTTACAAAATTCTGCTGAGTTCTGTAGATGTTTCTATCACGTCCTGCAAAAGGTGCTGAAAGAGGGAAAGAGGAAAATTGAATAAGGCCTGAGGAGTCTGGGTAAGTGTAATTGCAACCGAAGCAAGGAACAAAGCTCTATCAACTTCACTCTAACCGCTTTTTAAAGTGTGACAAAACCTGCCAATAAATATTTGATTAAAAATATTCGTTACAATTGAAAAGGAGTATCAAAGGCTGGATTAAAAAAAAAATGAAAGATAAGTAAATCCTCTAAGAAATTCTGTAGGATACATTTTGATACCATGTCTACACATTTCTATAGTGTCTCTCTGCATTTCTACACAGTCTGCCTACAAAAGACTTCAGTTGATTGTTGCGTTAGAAATAGATGAGTGGGAGGAGGGAGAGGGGGAGGTTTTCTGATTTTAAGAAGAGTCAGCATTGTATGAGATTTTGGATACAAATTAATTGCCTGTGAAGGGTGCTATCCAAAAAAACAACCCCAAAACGCAACACGTTGTGAAGAGGTCCAGAGATCCAGCACCAGGAAGGCTGCTCAGAACCCTTCAGCTCCTCCCTCTCCCAGGGAAGCCCTTCAGCAAACAGAGCCTTCATCTCTCACATTAGTGACCTTGTTGTTGCAGGGGATACCTGTGCATCAGTTAGACCAAAACTTCTCATCGGCAAACTGGAAAGAAATCTCTAGTAGTATTTATCATAGAATAACAGTTTACAGAACTACGGCGACAGTGGCGTAGAAATGCTTTCATTTTAAACATAGATTAATCCCTATTCCCGGTGCTTAGCACGTGCTACTGAAAACAATCCCCACCGTTCACCAAAAAGCACAACAAAGTTCTCAATACCGTGACTTTATACTGAGGTAGAGCTGTAGCAGGCAAGTGTTTACCTCCCAGCGATGGATCCTTTTGTACCTCTAGGCTCTCCAAGCCTAGAAGATGTTTGAAGGAAACAAAATAAGGTTTTAAGCCTCAAGAGACGCACTACGGTGCTGTTTTTACTGCACCAGGCCTCCCGAGCAGCTGGAAGGCCCAGTGGCTGCCGTGTCTGCAGCCCCGTCACTGCGCCCTGACGCGTCCCCTACCCAACCCGAGGCCGCGATGCCGCAATCAACCTGAAAGAGAAGAAAAAAGGACAGCAAAAATGCTGAGGCACTCGGATTTGTATGTTCTGTGCAATACGAAAACGCCCGATACAATATTCTAAGAAAAATATATTGGCTTTGATATTATGTGCGATTACAAGTAAGTCCTAATCACTTTGAGACGCGTGTCTAGCGTGTACACCATGTACGCACCGCGTAAGCTTTATTGTGATTAAGCCAGAGAACAGGTTCCACAAGCACACGGCAAAAGCTCCTCCTTGCTGACAGACTTGTTGCTATACATGCACAGACTTGCTCTTCACTGATATCAGTATATGATACAGACAAAACCCTTTTAGCATACATTCATCAGTAAATGTCCAAGAAGGACAAATCAATATGCCAAAACAGAATGTACAAATCCTAGGTGACAAAGCTCATTTTCCAACGGCTCAGAAACTACAGAGTACAATAGTACAATTCATCACATTTTTCATCCTGATGCCAGAGTCTATTTTCTTCTGTGAAAAAATCCAGTGCACTGAAAATCCTGAAAGCATCCAGCTCCATGTTGTATGGAGTGAAAATACAACACCTATGAAGGGTTCCTTATGAACACTGAGAAGTCACCTTTTTTTTGGCATTTTTTGAAGTAGATTCAGTGAGGTCACGTATATTTTTGTTCCACCAACTCATAGAACCCCAGACTCAAAACTGACTAAGGCGAAAGGGCTGATCTAAGGGTTGTATTTAACAGGAAAGAAAAAAGAATGAGGAAAAAAAAAATCAATTTCATTTTTTTGTGTGAAGAAAGCTTTCAATATGTCATGCCAGAGTCTGCAAAGTGGCTTAAGGTTTTATTGATAAAACGACGTCTTAAATAACATTCTGCACAATGTCTAGTTCCTCAGTGATAGGCTGATTACTTCCAAGATTTAGTTTGAAGTACAGGGGAAAGAATTTGCCCATTTACAATTCACAATCAATTTCAGAAATTCTGTTACTGTGTTTAGGTCCCTCCTCTTTTTTTAAGTTTAACCAGAACAAAAAATTGCTCAGAAAAGCATTAAAAAGTGTTTATAACAAGATAAAATAAATAAAGTATATCATGAAAACCATTTGTTAGACTTTTCAGAAATAGGGGCAGAAGAGACGACTTCAAAAGAACTTTTAAAACCAAGATCTCAACACTTTTTCACTGCAACCATAATAAAGACAGAGAACTCAGATGACACCAATGAATCCAAAGTAGCAGTCACTGCAATCATCTTGCCTGAATTCAGAAGACATGTTTCATGTGCTTGATTCCATACGTTTTGAAGAAAACCATGATGATCAGTGCCCAGAGTCCCAAAATGAATCCTCCAGGAGGATGCCAGTCCTTTTGTTTTGGTTTCTGAAAGAAAGAAAACCAAGCAAAAAGAGAAAAACAAAGAATCCGTGCTTAGTTTTCCATTAAACATTTATCCAGAAAAAAATGAAAAGCCTTGCAGCAGAGAAAAAACCACCAATAATCTGCATTTGTTCCTAAAGCAGAAGCACCGTTGTTGATGTGCTGGAGAGGCCGATGGGAGGTGAGCTGCCACTGCACTCGGGAGGGCAAGTACCACGAAAAGGCCACTAGAACTGTGCCTGAGACACCACTTTGACAGAGCCTGTCAATGCCGTGGGACACATTCCAACTCATTTGTTTGGACAGAATTTCTCCTATCTGGACTCATGTTAATACAAGAGGCAAATGCTGTATGAAAAACACTTCCTGCAAGTGAAAATGTGGAAGAGAAATGACAGTGTTGTTTTTCCACTACCTAGAGTGTTTTCTACAGTTCCTTTTGTACTCCCAATTATGTGAATAAACAGATATCTAACCACATAGGAAGCTGAGATTCGTTATTACGGGAATATCATAAACCAAAATAGGATTGTTTTTAATGTCAATCACATTTCCCAGGGGCCTCATTGAGTCTAACTGCCTTTCCTTAACGCAGAAATACATTCTGCAATTCAAATACCTGTTCCTTTAACATTTTTTTCCATCTTCAGTGAAAAGCAATACACTGCAAGGCCTTTTCTGTCTCACACTTAGCAGCAAGACAAGATGAAACTTGTCTGTCCGCTTCTTCCTCATGTTTAAAAAACCTCAGATACTCCATATTCAGCGAGAAGTGGATTGTAGAAGATAAGAGCTGCCATGTGCCCCAAGATTTGCTTCTGAGGCCAAGAATAAGGTGAAGCTATAGGAACGGAAAATTTTAGTTAAGAATATCTTAACAAAAATATCAGAATTACAGTAGTTAGAAGTGTAACTCATGCCTGTGCCTTGTCTTGCCCTCAGCAGGTGTTTTATGGATCTTCTAGGCAGACAGAGACCATTTACTATTACAACAATAAACAGTGAAGTGCTTGCTGAGCCTTTTACTCCTACCCTGCTGAAGGATTTGCACTATTTTGTCCTTGTATAGAACGAGGCACAAGGGGCAGAGAGTTTGGTTTTGTTGCACTGAAGTCAAATCTAAAATTCTCTTTCTGCCATGTGAATAACTATTACAAAAGATGGTACCGTTTCAATTTCTGCGTGAATCTGTATAGAGAAGCTTGTTGTTTTCCACTAAATGTACCAGGTGGCTGGTGAACTTTAATGCAATAAGGAACAATTTGCAGCGTCTGTTCTTTCCACACAGCTTTCCTATCAACAGGAAAACAATGTTTGTTGATTGCTCAGCTCCCATTTGCTAAGCTACATAGTTTTAGCTTTAGGATTTTTCTCTGAGTACCATGCTTGTATTTAAAAAGTCTAACAAATAGCCATGTCACCTGAGACACCTGAGACACAAGAGAACTTGGTTCTCTGAAATATTAATGATTTTACTCTGATACAGGAATCACAGAACCAGCATTATAATTTACGTTAACAACGCCAAAACCAAGGATATGAGCAGAGATGGTGCCTCTACACGCAAACCACTCCGTTTCCTAAGCAGCGCTCATCAGGCGCAGCGTTCGTGTGATGTGCACCTCGCTGATATTCGCAGCCACGCATCTCCGCACCAACACCTCAGCAAATGAGCTCTGCCTGTTCAAAGGGCTGCCAGCACTCCTCGCTTCCCCACAGAACTGCGGGTGACACTTCCTTGCTTAAATCCTCCTAATTAACCCGTAACTTCGTATGCATATTGCAGTGCCTGTTTCATCAATCTCTTTGTACTATCAATCTTTCCTTCCTTGGATCTCGGACAAATTCCTTACCACAAAGTGGCACCTGACCCTTCTAGACAAATGACTTCAATTTGCAGTCTGTGACACTAAAAGCCCCTCTCCTATTTTGTATAGAACACGTAATTTAATTTCTTTAAAGAATTTATATGAATAAATATTTATAAGGTGATCTATGAGTATGGTTTTACATTTTGTCACGCCAAGTACTGAAGCCTCCATGGAATTCCGCAAGGAAACCGAGGCCAGTGCAGCAGCAGCTCCATGCTGGGAAAGCAAGGACACACGGACAGACGGACTAGAGCCACAGGATGCAACGGTAAATGGGAATTATTCAAAACACATGAGAAACTATACAAGAGCTACGTATTTAGTCATCTTAAAAATAAATTATCTTAATGAAAAAGATTTATAGACCCAGAAACCGAAGTCTACAGATAAATATTAAACCACAGTAAAAGGGCAAAGAGATGCAACTCTATTCCAGATATTTAAGTCAATAGCGAGGTTAATTGAGCACAAAATTATATTGAAATATGCCAGTATTTTCCAGTAGGGGCATACAGACATAGAAACCTTATGAATACCTAAAAGGGGATTATAGAGATTCCTATTTAAAGCTTCAAAGTATACCTGTAAGAGCTGAAATACATAATTTTCATTAAATTGACTTGATAATAGATTCCCAAGGAAGTCCACAACTGAATAAAAGTGTAATTAGCTTTTGAATTGACAAATTCATCCTTCTAAAATTCTAACAAATATAGCATAGAAAACTTCAATAACCAATCTTTGTCCCAAAGCAGCAAATGAAAAAAAGTCCCTTTACAAAAAGCTGCATTTTGCACCCACGAATGCAATTTTTGAAAGTCAGGCATTTTCTCCACTTGTGAGAAAACGCTGAATGGCCAGAAAACGTTAAGCGTTGCAGTATTTTAATTTGCCATTAATTATGTGTCTTAATTATGCCTAAATTGATGTGAGAATGTGTACTATTAAAAGACCACAGATTGGCTGCAGTACTTAGAAACTACGCATAACTTCCTCGTATTTGGGCCTGATCTGGAGGAGCAGAGGCGGTAGCGCTTTTGGCTCAGGTTACTCTGAATTTCCTTCTTGCAGTACCCACCTAAGAACTCACTATACCAAGTACTGCTAAAGTCACTGACGTGTTTAGGTTCTGTGACCTATGCCACAATACAACCCCATTATAAACGCCCTCTTCAGCCCTACAATAGTAGCAGCAACACAGAGGTGAAAGGCGCATATAAAATGGTACAATGTGTCGTGAACAAATACATTTAGCAGCTTAGGGGCTAGTCATTATGGAATTGCTGGAAATTCCAAATTAAAAAGGTAGGTAGCTAAGCAACAGCAAGCCTCCTCCTGTGAACAGTTTTCTGCTGTACGCTCTCTAGTTCTGGTAGACTCATTATCCTGTGGAACTTAAAACCAGTTAATAGAGAGTTGCTCCAAGTACTGTAATTAAGGAGAGAATAAAAGTGTATTTTCAAACTGGATGGGTCTGTAGGGACCCAAATGGAAACCATTCAAGACTTTCAAGGAAGGTGTTTCAAAAAACATGCAACACTCGTTAGTCCAATTAAAATGAGTTTTATGTAAAAAAAAAAAAAATAAAAATAGAAAAGTATTAAAGCCGAAGTGGTAATTAGATTAAGAATGGTTTAATTTTAAAATGTTACATCAGAATGGAAGATTTAAAGCATCACATATTAGCATTTCACATGGAAAACACTGTGTTAAATATCATTATAATCCACCCCTACAGTCTTCTCCCACTGGAACTCCCTTTGCATTAGTGTCCTCAATAGGGACCACAATACTGGTACGGAAAGCTTTGGGTTAAACTCAGAACCCACATCTGGATGGCAGCGGTAGAGAAAGCAGTGCATATGGTCAGGAATGTAGGAATTCCCAAATGGAAAAGGGATACACAAATTCTTCAGTGTCCTCCAGCATCTCATTCCAAACAGGGCTTCAGGAGATTGGGAAAATCATCATCCTTGTTATGGGGGATGTTCTCCCCAACCTGAGGCAGATGGTGTGTATTTGTACCACGAGTGCAAAATATCCATATGTAACTGAACAAAAATAAAACACTAGAAGCACTGTGTTCCACCAAGTCCATTAAAGTGGCAGCTATCTTATTTCAACTTAATTCCAGCTTAATTCTCTCAGGAGTTTCAGTGCTGAGCGCCCTGGACCCAGTTTTAGCCAATTTATTGCTGCAGGTGTGGTATAAAACACCAGGCAGGCTGTGGCAGCGATGGCACTGTGGGGACGCAGAGCACACTCACCACGTCTCTGTGCAGTGCCCACCACCACTATTAGATCACTGCAGTGAATTTTATGTGTTTTGGGGATGTAAACTTGCAAGTTTTTGTCTTGGTACTCTCCATTTAAATGAACATTCCTACTTCTCCCATTGCAACACAGGAACAGGCTGCCCAGGGGGGTTGTGGAGTCTCCTTCTGTGCAGACATTCAAACCCGCCTGGACACCTTCCTGTGGAACCTCAGCTGGGTGTTCCTGCTCCATGGGGGGATTGCACTGGGTGAGCTTTCCAGGTCCCTTCCAACCCCTGACATTCTGGGATTCTGGAATACTAATGGTTTTCTTTCCTGTTTCTTAAGATACCTATTTTTTACGTTAGTGTCTGTGTTAAAGACAAGTACTGAAAATCTAAAAGAAGAAGAATCCACATTTCAAGGTAGGTCTTTGAAATCCAAGGCCAACCTCAGATCCAAAACTGTAATAACTCACCTGCTTCTTGTCTCAGAAACAAACAAACAAAACCAAACCGAGCAATCAAAAAACCCAAGCAAACAAACAAAATCAAACAAAAAAAAAACCCAAAACACAACAAAAGGAAACAACAACCAACTGATCTCAAACTGAAGGACGAGAGAACCCCTTGGAGAAGCCAAATTCTGCTATGGAGTACAGTGCACCGTGCCAATAGCACATGATGTATTTCCTAGAGGGACTCCATAATAATTCAGGTTTTAAAATTTCAAACTGGGTAATCCTCTCAATTCCTATGACAAAGCACACAACAAAGTTGAATTTCAGAATGAATTTATATGTATCACAAGCAAATCACAGCACAAAGTATGTCCTCAAAGCTTTTAGTGGAATTACGCATTTCTAATTTGTCAGTTACAGTTTGCATTTGGGGTCTTTGCAGGGGATGGGGGAAATCAAATGATTTCAGCCATCTAGTAATAGTTTAATCCTCTTTGTGCCCACAGCAAGATCAAAGTCCTAACAGAACTCCAACATAAACGGCGCCTCTTAATCTGCAAAACAATTTAAAGCACTTTTCTCTGCTCTCCCAGTTTGTATTTATTAACCACAGTGCCATGATTACTGATATCTCCAATATTAATAAAATAACGAAGAAAGTTCACTCATCAACAACAAAAACTCATGAAGGATACAGGAAAGAACAGTAGTTAAACTAAATTAACATATCAATGCCAACAACTGCATTTTAAATATGTGCTTTGAACACTGTGTAATCACTGCAATATAAACCACAACACTGCTATAATAGCTTTAGTTTTTCATTTCCTTCTAAAATATGTCACCTATAAGGGCTTTTTAGAAATTAACTTCTACTTCAAAAATGGCTGCTCACTTATTATTCTTTACTTCCAGTGTTATCTCTCGGCATTACATAGCACTTTAAAGCGCTTTTAGTGGTTTAACAGTTATTCATTAATCTTCCAACCTGTGACACAACACATAATACACTACTTGTAATCAAAGGGAGCTTCCCCAGCACCTGGGTCCCAGCGCAGTTTAATTCCCAGACCAGCCAGTGCTCAGATGAGCGATGCCCACCCAGCAAACACAGCAGGGACTGTACGGGGGGGCCCAGCCAAGGTGTGACCTGCTCAGCTACCAGGTACACCATGGAACTCAGGTGCACCTCAGGGTGGAGATGGAAAAAGTCACAACATAAAGGTGTATTTAGAAAAAAAAAAAAACCAAACACCAAACAACTGGCTACATCTATTTAATATGAAGCTAATTGGGTTTTATATTTTAATCCATGCTCTTCTATGAAGCCATTCATTATTAGAAGGGGGGTGGTTAGCTGGTCAAGAAAGGTTCTCCTGCCCCTATGCTCTGCCCTGGGGAGACCACACCTGGAATATTGTGTCCAGTTGTGGCCCCTCAGTTCCAGAAGGACAGGGAACTGCTGGAGAGAGTCCAGCGCAGGGCAACAAAGATGCTGAAGGGAGTGGAGCATCTCCCATGTCAGGAAAGGCTGAGGGAGCTGGAGCTCTGGAGCTGGAGAAGAGGAGGCTGAGGGGGGACCTCATTAATGTTTACAGATCTATAAAGGGTGAGTGTCAGGAGGATGGAGCCAGGCTCTTCTCGGTGACAACCAATGATAGGACAAGGGGTAATGGGTTCAAACTGGAACACAAGAGGTTCCACTTAAAGTTGAGAAGAAACTTCTTCCCGGTGAGGGTGGCAGAGCCTGGCCCAGGCTGCCCAGGGAGGTTGTGGAGTCTCCTTCTCTGCAGACATTCAAACCCGCCTGGACACCTTCCTGTGGAACCTCAGCTGGGTGTTCCTGCTCCATGGGGGGATTGCACTGGATGAGCTTTCCAGGTCCCTTCCAACCCCTGACATTCTGGGATTCTGTGATGACCATTACTTTTCACAAAAGGCCACCTAAGTCCAAGCAAATATATGAATTATATTTGCAAACACGAAGCTTCATGCCACCTGAAGCATGCAAAATAGAAGATGAGCAGCTTAGTTAAGTAAGTATTCAAAACTTGGTCACTGTTACTTTGAGAAGGATCCTTCTTTGTCTATATGTGTATGTTTAATAAATCTGAACAAGAAAAATACTATTAGCAAACACAAGACTAAGGACATTTAGCACACAGTGTCATGCCACAAACAGAAACTTCCTGAGATCCTTCCATTAAAGGGGGTCAGAAAATGACAAAATGCACACTAGCAAGGCAGAGCTCAGCGGAGAGGACCTCCAAAAGCTATCAGATATAAAAGCGACCCACTTGCTGCTACCCAGACAAGCAGACAGAAACAGCAGCTGCAAAGAACAAAGGAGGTGAAAAGGGTGTATGGAGGCTGCTAGAGGGATGAAGGTATTTTGTAGTCCCAAAAATTGTGTAAATAAGGCCAACCTGTTCTCAGAGTGTTATCTTTCCAAGCTGCATGCCCTGCTCCCTCTCCACCGGGAAAAGATTATCTCTAAGTCTTCTATGGTACAGATCCGGTTCACACAAATATAAAGTCGTGTTGCCAGTGGAGCAGAACCAGAACCAGCGTCTCAGCTCTGCAGAGACGAGGCAGCGTCTGCGTTACTCCAGGTACCGGTCTCACCGGCCCAGCCTTTCAGCACAGCATCCTCCTTGGAAATCTAACCTGGATTGCCCAGTGTCTCTCTGGAACACATGGTGAGTCCGTACAAATGCTTTTCAACCAATATGCTCTGAGGCAGGTTTTTTTCTTCATCTCATAAAATTAATGGTATGCCTTAGAACTTCCATTATGAAGTATAATTTTGATCACCCAAATCCAAATGAAGCTGTTTCTGTTTGCATGGAGAAACCATGATGTTCATAAATTATTATGCTATTCCTTTCAAAGCAGTAGTGATGCTTCTAACCACACATTTTTTTCCTGGCTATCCCATGAGTATCTGTTCATTTATTTCCAGGTGACAGACTGTATTAACAACAGATGTTAGACAACATTAGATCTTATACTCGATATGCCATATTGAGTACAAGATCTAATCAAATAGCTCAACAGCTACATTTTAAGAAACTGGAATCCAAATAAATATTCCTTATGCATGTAGTTTTTACTGCTCATTTTTTAAATCTCTACAGCTGTAATGTTAAAAGTTCTCCTTTGCCCTGAGCTGTGTGCTACATTATACATGTGTGCAGTAGAGCTCCACATCTTCCATCTCCAGCTTGCACAACACAGAACAGCATTGCATCTAAGAGGAAGGAATGAAAAAATGGATGGAGAAGCAGGGCTGAGGCAGAAGGTGCCTGCACATTTATATGAGCAAGATCAAATTGGGCTGTGTTTTTATTGCAAAATATTTTCATTGTTGGTTGGAAAGCAGTGTATTACAGCTGGAGATAGATCGATCGGTTTGTTCCCAACCACTACCCAGCTTTAAAGACGATTGTTGTATTCAGTAGTTTGTGCACACATATGCCAGACAAGTATTCCCACCCAAGTTTATGTTGTACGTACTCTCTTTGTGAGCAGAAAAAAAAGGAAAAGGAACTATTCTGAAACATCAACCTCATACTTTTGGCTATTCTGGCTGTTATACAAACTTGAAAACAAATCATAAAACACAGACACAGCAGTGATACACCTGCACCAGAAAGCCATTTCTATTACGCTTGGTATATCAGAGAACAAGGAGTCCCAGAGAGCAAATCCATTCCTGCAAGGAGTTTTTGTAGGCAGCTGCCATTAAGAAAGAATGGCAGATTTATGGTATCATAACTACTCACCGTTCCCACATGACATTTGCATGACACAAGGTCCATCAGTCAATGCTACAAAGACCATTTGTCTGGAAGAACAAACGAGTGTAGCTGAGTACACACCCTCCCAGACTACCACAGGTAACATGTACAGTGTCACAACTTTCTCAAAGAGTGAGTCTTTACAAAAAGATAAAACCACAGATGGTCTTACCTAGTAGCAAAGCAGTTGCACCTTTCGTGCCTACCAGCTAAACTAACCCCAGGTTACTGCCCTATTGATGTAGGAACACGGAGCCGGAGGGACGGCCGTCAGTGTGTGGGGTCTCCCAGCCTGGGGGCTGGCGATGGTGGGGGGCACACAGCGAGCGAGAAAGCCGGTCACTGCACAAGGAATCACTTGCACAAAGCTGAATCACAACCTCAGGTAAAGAATTAGCACAGGAGTGACAATGTGGGATGCTCTTGTCTGCCCAATAGTGTGAACACAACTGCTCCATTACTGGAGTCTTCATTCATTTATCCCTTCCATTCATTCTTCAAATGGAAAGGATTTCATCAAATTCCAACCTTTTGAATTATTTAGGAAAACAATTCTAGACAGAGCACCAGAGAGCAGCCTGCCAATATCTCTATCTCTGGCCATTCATCAGTCCTGTCAAGAGCTTGCGAGTTACACTGCCGTGCTCCTCACAGCATGCTAGTGCAGAGTAAACAAAATATAATTAACTTAACACCAAAAAATCACCAATAACACCTCGCTAAGTTTATGCGGTTAAGTGGGATAAATGTGTGAATATATTTGGAGCCAACAGAGCCTTCACCTGAGGAAAAGCGTTCAGAAAGGTATCGCAGCACTGCAAAATACGTCAAGTTAAGATTGATAACATTTGTGCTTTCCTTATCAATGTGAGCTTATTGGCAACAGCTACTTTTTATGCTGCATAAACTCAGAAGAACTCTAGTCGATAGAGAAAAAAAACAAGAAAACTGTTACTGCTAATTTTACTACTCACTGAAATACCATTTAAATAAACACTATCAGAGAAGCTTTCATGGGTAAACAATAAAAAGTAATGATTAATAAAAATGGTACAAGGTTATGTGAGAAATGAAAACGTTACAGAACACTGAACTGACACCAGAAAATGGAATTAAATCTTGCATCTTGGACAGCCTACTACAATGTACTTTGTTAATCTGCTTTATTTAGAAAGGTCCTGATCCTGTTTATATTTAGTGACAGGTAACACAAACTAAGTCAAGTCTTACACTCAAATTAAATATGTACTTATACACACACAGACTAACGCTGTTTCTATGCCCAGTGCCATCAGTGCTAAGCAATAAAATATGGAATAAAGACTAAGAAACACCTTGCCCTTTGCAAAGGATCTACCAGCATCCCCTCCTTTCCCTCCACACACACACATCCATGCACGCACTTGGCTTTCTTCTTCCTCGGGTTATTATTCCACAAACACAAACCACCAGAAACCTGTAAACTAGAGAACTAATTGAACAGATGCTGGCCCTCCTGCCCAGGCCTCATCTCGCAAAGCTGCACAACCGTGTTGCATGTTCAGTCGGGTAGTTCCAGTTCACAGCTTTTGGGGAGAGCGGAGCTGAGGAAGAATCAGACCACTCCAAGGTAAAAGTGGAGAGAAACCGAACGTGGGTCTGGACAGAAGCCATTCAGTAGCGTCAGGAAAAGGGATAAAGCAGGATATGCTTCACCCCTGACACACAGCAGATCTCTCTATTTCATCGATTTCTAGTGCAGACAAAGCCAGAAAAATTCTGAAGAAGTCGAGCATAATTTGGGGATAGCAAAGGTAGCTCCTTCATAGCTCAAGGAGGTTTCTACAGAAAAATTAGCTGAAAGGTAGGAAAGATGCCTTTCTCTGCATAGAAAACCAAACGTCTTACTAATCAATGACCACTCCAGAGTATTGCTTACTTCACATTTCCCAGCAAGCCTCATTCCAAACGCAAAACTTCTTCCACCAACGACTCCTCCTGTGGAACAGCAAAACTGATCGCCAAAATGGAAGCAATTCTAGAGCAGTATTTCTATTGTTACATACTGCGTTTGCTAAAAAAAGGTGATTTAATTTACCGTAAAAGTTTTGCCTAATCAGTTTTCTTTTAATTAGGGAAGTCCTAAAACCTGTTTTAGAACAAGCAGAACTACTACCCTAGCACTTTATAGGCTGTTATGATATAGACAAGATTTATAATTTTTTAATTCAGTAAGAATTAACAAAATAAATCCAGCAGTAGCTCTTCATTCCAATATATTTTCAGCTTTTAATTTAGCCTAAAAGACAATGAATAAAGTCATTAAGTAACTTTTTTTAAAGTAGCCTTTTACTGCTACTTTTTACTATAATAATAATGATAATAACAACCCCAAAATTCTAGTGCTAGGAATTAAACTTTCTCACTGAGGTTTTTGTGGGTTAATTGTCTTCATCTAATATTGATATTTGGTACTTGGATGTAATTAAGAATAGGGGAATCATTCTTAGAATACTATTTCAATCCATTAGGCAAATTTTCTCACTGTGCTATGAAAATTTACATATACTTAATTAGCACACCTCCTTCTTCTGAGCCTAAGTGCACCTAAGCTACCTTTTATGATGGCCCAAGGAAAGAAAAAACCAACCCACAACACATCAATTATGTCTCCACTCAATTGTACAACTATTTTAAAATGTGTGAACGGTTACGACAAAATTGAAAAATTACCATAATAGGCTTTTGACACTTCCCTGCTTAAGAAAAAATTAATTCTAACTCCCCGGTTTTATGCAAAGCCTTTATAATTTCTCTAATCTCGAGTTCCCATGACAGAGAACACAATACTTTCAAGTACAAGAGTGCGAGGCTTGGCATCTTCTCTGTTTAGTTATGCAGTTTATTTGAGGGAAGTCTAAACCGCTAAGCCTCCCTTTGTGTTTCATATAAGCCTTCCTCAGTGGAAATACAAGTTAATTTCAGTAAAATGAAGTTTTAGGAAGAATGTATTCTCTTGCACAGAAAGCTTCACTAAAGCAAAGCTTTTTCACATGCAGCATCTGTTTCCCGAGTTGCTCTACAACCTGTAATAAAAATAAACTAAAATGAAACCAAACTTTTAAAAGATACATTCACATGTGAAACATCACAAACATAAAAACAGCCTAATGGAGTAACTTATTTATTGGTTTACTGGATGTTTTTCAGTTTCATCTTGGTTTGTGCATGAAAATGCTCTACCAGTGTAATGAATTAGGGTATTCTAAGCGTAAGACATTAAGCATCTTCTGTTTTATTAATGATAACTATTATTAAAACCTACTGTTTATGTTGCAAATCAACTATATTGCTGGTATACACTTTCATACACAGTAAGGTGTGTGGATCACATACTAAATTCACAGAGTTATTTCATACATTTCTCTGCCCTCAACCACAGCTGAAATACCTGTATAGCAGATACTATGCTCCAGCAGCACATGGTATATTATGATGCCTACAAACCTATTAAGGTCACAGAAAGCTTGTGCATATATTTAGTCTATTCCCATGTGAGGCAGAGGTATATTATTTGCATACCATTATGCACTGAAAACCTATTCAGTTATCCCCACTGGAGACAACTCACCACAGTGACCTAAATAGTATTCACTTTGCCCATATTTGAAGGAACAGCAAATAAATGGGACCGAGTGCAGACAAACCCAAAAATGAGTCAGAACATCTAAGAATCCAGGCTTAGAAAGCACAAATGCAAATGAATGCAGACCAGTGTATCACAATAAAAATCTCACGGAAGCAAAGAATGATGAAATAAATGAATTACATGCTTAATAGAGGACTGCAATTTTAAGAGTGAAAATGGCTGGAGAGATGATTTTAGCAAAAAAAACCTCTGACATGAGCCAAGCTTATTATGACCACAAAGCAAAGCAGAGAGTCTCAAATCACAGAACTCACTTAAAAATAACCTCCTTACATTTGCAGAGACGGCAGCAGTTCTAATATCAGCTGCCCAAACCAAAGCGAAACAGCTACTGATATTTTATCCATAGCACTATGCAACAATTCACATGACATTAGCAATTGAGACCCCTGGGACACGTACACGTTGCTTCTTCAATAGCAGCTGTAATATTGAGCATGCTTTCCGTAATCGTGTACTAACATGCCGTAATTGTCCTCCTCATTTACATTCCCCCTATAATTACAATATTTTGATTAAACATCTATGAGCCTCTACTCACTCCCTTTTTCCAGTCATCCTTCCTGATTTCGATATTGGCACAAAGAAGGGAGAATATAAATAAAGTCAGAAAGTCAGAAGAGATTAACACAGTGGTTCTTTAAGGCCTTAATCTACAAATCAGAATCTCTCACTGCTAACCTTGTTTTGCTTTTTGCCAACATGCTATGTGGAGTTTACTTTCAGCTGTAAGCATTTTTCAACATGTCTCTTTCTGTAAAGCTCTGAGCAGAGCTACAGCCCAGCAGAAACAGGAACCACAGCCTTCAAATCACAGTTGTGAGCAGGTTGTAAAGCTCAGCAAAAGAGGATCGTGACACAATCAAATCCAAAGCCAAATTAGAGACACAGAAAGATCAACAGTGAATATTAAAAAGTTTGTACATACTGACTCTTCAAACACGTGGCTGATTCAGCTGAAAAAAGCAGAAATGATTTTTTTTAATATAAGAAAAATAATAATTTTTAGAATTTATGGTCATTCAGCTATTACCGACCCTTCGAACGCAGTTATTTGAAGTTCAGATGAGTAAACCACAAAGACCTGCAGTACTCTATAATGCCTGACATGTTACAGTCACTTCCTGAACCCCTGCCTTCATTTCACATCTTAGACCGTGCTTATTAAAAAGAAACAATTACAGGAATTACCTCTTAAAGAAGCTGCAAGTCCCACATAGCACCTCTAACAATTATAGCTACAATAGAGCTGGGCTATCTTTTAATATATTTTTAATAGTACACCTGACAATTCTATATGCTGGTGGGTATGAAACTTGTGTCTCATAATTCACGAAATGCATGACGCTACATTCACATAGAAAACCTCATATTACCAGCATTCTCAAAGGCAAACTGAGCACTCCATGATATGCACAAAAGCCTTAAATTTATTACCACGTCACCTTTCCAGAGTAACAATTATATTTCTCATGAACAGGTGAGAGTGAAAAGAAACAAGAGTCTTCCGGGAATATGCATGCATTTTATAAATTTTGGTTGCTACCTCCTATTCTATTTGGCTTTAGAAATCCTGCAGTCACATACCCAGCCAGGCTGAAAAGATGCCCTTTTTGTTTTCTTTAAGCAGCAGTTTTCAGCTCACTGCTGTGCCTAACAAGCACAGAACTCTAACATGGGGGACAGCCGAGTGTGGCCACTCGAGGGGCAGCCTCCAGTTAAATCACTCCAAGCTGCCTGTCTAACGGATCTCGCAACCCGTGCCAAAGAAGAATGAAGACATAATGCCAGTCTTTAAATGTAAGGGTTTTCGTAGGTCAGGGAAATAGAAAAAAGACGTGACCTCAGAAAATTGCACAGTTCAATGCTATAATTCTTCGTCCAAACTGCAGGACCTGTACAGTCATTTTGAAAACACTGCATCACTTGTATCCGGTTTTGCCACTGCAGCTCCCTGAAGAGGTGACTATTTTTGATGGAGACCATGGTCTAGGGGTTACTGTCACCTTGCTGGGTGCCGCTTCTGTGAAGAAGTGATAAATTCACATTTCAAGATATGACAGTGGAGAATGGATACCACTGATGCCCAGAAAAGCTGACGTTGTGCATGCACATCAGACAGAACATTTTGGTAACTGCTCAACTGTTCTCAACAGAGCTGTGCAATAGGAAAAAAAAAAAAAGAGATCATTCATTTTTCTTGTTAAAATATATTTCTGTTTCATTAAAAAAAAAAAATGCAAGGAAGGAGGTGAAGTTACATGTTTTAATGCATAAACAGGGAAAAAAAGGGTGGACCATGCATGCAACATCTCCATCTCCAGTGTCTCTGGGCAGCTGGAACAGGTCATGGCAGTTTGCCCTTCTTGGCCTTCAGAAAATATTCAGTGTGGTTTTTCTAGTAGCAAACAGTTAAAAGCAAGATCCCCACAACTGACTGTTCAGGTTCCTTTCGATGCATGTAGTTATTCAAGCCATTGTACTCGGCTATAATTGGAAGAATTTAATACTACATTCAGTTCCCCTGGAATGCTTGGTCAGCAACAAAACCCACTCCTGCTTCTTTTCTGGCTCTGCCAAGCAGCGTTGTGTGCAGACAAAAGATTTCCCTGTGCATGAATATTTTGGTAGCCTATCCTCATAGAAATGAATTTCTTTATAATTACGGCTAAATTTTTAAAATGTGGGAGGCAGCATTTGAAAGAAAAATAATTTTAAGATGCTTATCTTTATGGAAGACTAAGAGAAGAGCTTCTATTTAATATCTCAACTTAACAAAGTGATAAAGAAGGACCTTCCCTGTGATTCAGAAATGGTAAAACAATGATCCTGGAGAAGCAGAGTGATGACCCACGACAGTCCCTTCACAGGAAGGTGGCGGAGAAGAAGCTTCTTGACTAGGTCTGTGCTTCCAGAGGGTTTCCCTCACGCTCTGAACACAACAAAAGCAGCTGTGCCTTGTCTGTAAAAACAGATCATCACTCATTTCTGCTAACTCCACATCACTGTGTTCTGTGATTAGAAAGAATTTATGAGAAAAGCAACAGCAAATAAAATTATCATTGAAATATTTTACAAAAATATGCTACACTAAGAAAGATGCTCTATTTCAGGAATGTTACGACTTTGTTTATAAGATTGCATTGGGCTAACGTGTTACTTAATTTCTGAATAAGAAAAAAAAGAGAAAGAAATGACTGTTTGCATGGACTACTGGTTTACATACGAAGGTCCTGAATACCGTCACAGACTGCAGTACTTCACTAGAGGAAAAAATGCCTGAAAATGTTTCTGGTTTAATGCTTTGCCAGTAAAAAATCTGTACCAGCTACAACCAAGCCAAGAACACGTTCCGTCATTTCTTGGAGTTAGTCTATTATTTTCTATTATTTATAGAAAACAGTACTATCAAAATAATTAAGCACTCATTCTCTAGATTTAAAGGTACACATTGCATAGGCTACATGACTCCCACACACAGCAAGACTCTGCTACTCACAATGTTTTTTAATCAACCATGATATTAGAAGAAATATTAAGGGCTGAACTTCAAAGCACCTATATGCACCAAGTAGCACACAGTGTTGGCAGGAATATCTCTGCTGCTATATGACATACTGGGTGGTTGGCAAAACCATGCAGTAATGGCTTTTCACAGAAAGTTTGGTTTGCTCCTTTTGAGCACAGAGTTTTGTACTAGGTAGCATTCAATTTAAAGGAAGAAAGAAACATTAAATGATCCCTAACTTATGCAACAGCGAGAGAAATTAAATCCACGTACTGTATATAATTTAGGGAACAAAACAAGCTCTTATTTACTGGATAACACCCAGTCAGCGTTACACTTGAGACCACTGCCATCTGAGCTACAAAATGCAGGCAAACCACCTCTGGTTACACAATTCACAAATATATGTTTTAGGTTAAACATTAAAAAGGAATTGAAAAAAAAAAAATCTTAGGAAAAGACATTGATTTCTTACTCCTATACACCCCAAGTACCCTAGATTAAGAAAGGCTGGATGAGCAAAAGGTGGGCAGCACACCTGGGTTTAATTCTGCACGTGAATATAGTCAGAAGGCCTAAGCTCCACAACGGTCTTTAAGTCAGCTGGTGAGGAAGAGGATGTTGACAGATTCCCATGCCACGCATCACAAACAGCTTTTCTCACCTCTCGCCTGGAACAGGCAGAGGTGAACGCTGTCAGAACAGGCGGCCGTTCCCCGGGTACTCCCAAGTGGCCACAAGCAGTGGCACTGCTACGGGGACAACGCCGTCTTCAGAGCTGCAAAAGTAAAACCAGACCAGGGGGTGTCCTAGTGCAAGGTGACATGTCACAAGCCTTTTTCTTGGGTAGCCACGTAATGTATTTTGTTAAAATAAAACTGAATTCTAAAGAGAGAGCATTTCCTAATCTTTGACATGAAAAATTCAATTTTCAGTAGTCCTGAAAAAATTTGGTTCTGGCAAAGAAAAGCATTCCTGAAAAGACCTGCGTCTGTGCTAACAGATGCAGCAAAATTTGGACCTTTTGGTGAAAGGTCATATTTTATCTTTGACATCATTTAGCTAAATACTGTGACCAGAGTTTTAAAAAGCAAGCTATGCTTTCTTTTCAAACACAGCCACAGGAATGTATTCTCAGAGAATGTATAAATAGCCATGTCTAAAACTTTGCACATCCAACCTGACACAGCTAAGTATCACCTCATAGCTTTTGGGCCTTATAGCCCGTAAAGACACAGTAAAATGCAAATACCCCTTATCAAGGCACTTTAAGACTTTTAATAAATTATTATCCGTAAACTAAAATTACTGTCTGCTGTGCAGTTAAACACCTTGCATACTTAAGTTCTGCACACCACTAATGGTTTTTATAAAACATAAATAGGACCTAAGACTCCACCATCAGGACAGGCGCAGAGTGGGTGCGAGAGGCCACCCTTGAAACATAACAAGTGCTATAGGGCAGCTGCAGGGGGTCGGCAAGGCACCCGTGTGACCCCTGAATTTTACAGGCTTACTTTCAAGACTCTAGGAGCATGTGATGGGTTAATTTTCATATTGAGCATTTCACAAAGATCGCAAGTCGCATAAAACTGCTTTAATGTAATGTTTGCGAAAACATTTAAGTCTGAGAGCTAAAATGGTTGTGTTATAGATTATCAAAAATAACTTTAAAAACATCTATACAACATGATGTGTTCCATTTTCTTAATACTGTTTCAACAATTTCTGCCAAGGCCCTCTCAATTAAATCAGCGTGAAACAGGAGCAACATCAACAACTGAATAAACTAACACCCCTCTACCGTGTGAGAATGAGGTCCCAAGAATGAATAAAAAGTAATCTTGAAAGTAAATGGATTTTATTTTGGGGGAAGGGCAAACTCGTTAGAGAAGCACAGAAATTATGGAAACAAAGACCTTCTTGCAAGACTTAACACAGATCTGCAACTCTACAGCGATGTTTGATGACCATCAGCCTGTCCACCTATGACTCTGGCGATCCCTTTCCCATCTTCTTTCTTAAATTTCTTATTTAATTTCCCTTATTGTGGACTGAGTCGATACCCTCCAACTAGACTGGATGTGGCAACTCCCTAAAGTCCTGCAAGCCTAAACTCAGCAAAGCCAGTGGTGCTCACATGAGTTGCTCAACTGGAATGTGGAACAGAGAGACAGATTCACTCAACAGGGCTGGCATGGCCTCCCAGTAACCTCCTGAGATTACAGATGGCATTTTCCACTAAGGCTTCTACAGAGAGGCTACAGAAGTGTAGTGGTTTAAAACCTTACAAAACAAACTTAATACATATATCCAAAAGGAAACGCAATCTAATTTAATTAGAAATCACATCTAACATGCCCCGTGCATTGTCCTATATGAGAAAACACCTAGGAACTCTCTTGTTTTTAAGTAAGCCATGTCAAATTTAAATAAATTGTGCAATCGCCACTATGGGTTGGAAGTTGGTTTCCTGAGATACCATCCTGTTTTAACAGCATGTTAATTTATCTACTTAATATTTTACAATGGACTAAAATCAGTATACAAGTCGATCGTAGTCTGAATTTGCTGTTTCATTTTGTTTTCAATTATAACAACATCAGGAGATCTGGCATTTATCCACCGAAATGTGCCTTTCATCAATAAAACATCCTTCCATCAGTAAGACACCTGTAACAATTTAAGTCTCTTCAATACCCTAAATCCCAGTTAGGCAAAATATATTAACACATACTGACATTCAGAGCATGAGCACGGGCACTAAAGGTAGGTACTTTAATTAAAATACCTGGCTGAATCGGAAGGCCAGCAATGAATATCCTTTATGATAAATGAAAACAACCTTCTCAAATGCAGTTTCTCATGTTCTTTCACCAGATCTGTTTCAACTAAAGAAGGTGCAGAATTAAAGTAATCTCTCCTTTTTCTCCCTTACTATTCATAAACTCAGTCCGAGTAGCAGCATTGTATACATGGCTGTACACTAAGAACCTCATTAAAAAGGCTGTCTTATGTGGGAATTCTTCCGAAAGTTTAACTTTTGCCATTTTAGAAGCTTACACTAATGACTGCATTCCTCTACCGAGCACTAGTGGTTCTTTATTTCAGTAGAAAACACACAGTTTTCTTTTGTTTTTGAAAAGGGAGAAAGCCACTTCATTTTGGTTAGTGTCTAAAAACCAGTGGCTTATATATTAGTATTTGTTTTCATTCTGCTATTTATCTTCATTTCTTCAAATTTGTCTTTTTAATAATTAACCATGGTCTAATGCATTCAATATATCACATTTCTGAGAATTGGAACTATGAACTTTATAGGGTTGTTATTCTTTTTGGTTTATACTGCTATAATAACACATAATTACCATAAAGTTTAAGATCAATCCCCAAATCAGATTCTGGGTCTCCTTTCATTGAATAGTTTAGTCTGTATCAAGTCTGAAATTTTCACATGGAGTAATCAGATTAGAAATCAAAAGGTACATTTCTCTTCATTAGGATAATATTTTTTAAAATACCAGGGAAGTACTGAAGAGAATGTTAGAAATCACATGTAAATGCCCAAGGAAAACACACAGACTTTCAGCAGCATTCAGAAGAATAAGTTTACAGTAAAATTCGGATAGAATTAACGGCCGCGTTGGCTACTCACTATAATTAAAATGTACTTTGGCGTTATACTGATTTAGGATACTGGTCTCCCATTGTGAAATATTAATGTATATTTATGCCACAAATATACACCACTGATGCCTTTATTTCTGCCCAGAGGTAAACGAAACATTGGTTAACATGGAAGAAATCTTCCATGTGATATAGAACCAACAACAAAAGCCAGTACTAAACACAGCGATTACCCATTTGGATAAAGCACTATAACATCACAAATTGTATTCACTGGTTTTACTCATGTTACCTTATTTCTTAGAATTTCTTTCTTTTTTCTTCAAGTAAAAAATATTTATTCGTATAAACTTAACATGGGCCTTGCACTACATGTCCCAATTGTCACAGGGCCCTCAGAAATGACACGTTATAATCTTTGCAATGCTAATTCAGCAGGACACGAGTGCAGAGTATGCTGAGCTGATTACAGCTGGAGGCTCGAAAAGGACATCATCATCATCCAAAACCAGGGCATGATGCCTGACTCCCTGGCACAATAGCTGAACAACAGTCATTTTGCTCTGTTTCTCCACATCAAAGACATTTGCAGTTCTGTTGGGTCTGTTTTGCTGCTTTGTGTGGACCACAGCTCTACACTCTCGGTAAACTTGCTATAGCAAACAGATAAGAGCACACCAAAAAAAGATTTTTGCCTTTCCACAGTGCAATATTCTATTGCGGTATAACACACAGCAGCCCAATGAACCCTCTGTGGCTATTACCCACCTAATGTTGTAAAAATATTACTATGACATTTCGTCTGGTCGACCATCTTAAAGGTTAATTCTGTTTCCTATTTGAGATTTTCCTCTAGGTGAGCCATTCCATGCAGTTTCTATTTACTGATTCCAAACAACCCCCAACCTGTTTCATTGCTCACTCTCACTGTTAAGAACATATTGACTGGCTGCCTGCTCTGCTGTTTAATTCATTTATGCTCAGAGTCAGACATGAAGACAGAATTTTAAATGTGACATTTGCAGGCTGTTGGGTCATTTGAAGCTCTGACAACACCAGGGAGTTCCTGACATACAAACTGGTCCTGATTTCCAGTCTTCCATGTTCTGAACACATCAGAAATTCTTCCCGGAGGTGCAGATTTCAGCCAAAAGTTTTCAAATCCCTTGTGTTTACCTCTCGCAGAAAAGACCGGTACACTTTAAAGTTTTAAAATAAAGCTTGTTTCCTTTAAGGTAAAACCAGCACTGCCTGCAGCGTCTGACTCAGCTTCTTAAAAACACTGATTAACACAGGTATTCAGAAAGATCTACAATAATAACTAATACTAATAAGATTCTGTAAGCAACTTTGACATTTAGTGAATTTTTATCTGTTCCTCTTGATCTTTAAGCATTCAAAACCAGCTCAGTCTGAAACCACAGCTTTATCTAACATTGTCTATCTGGGTATTGCTACCCTGGCCAACATCAAGTCCCAGTTTCCAGCTGGAAGTTTTCCTCATCTCAAGACAGTGGATGGACTGTACCATTTTGTCCCCCATGATGATCTGTCATTATCCTCCCCAACCTTCAGGTCAATTTTTTGGAGTATACCTGATTACCTGATTGATTCCATACTGCCAAGGTACCATTAGGAAGACAGTAATCTGAACTATTCAGTCCTGCCTTAGGAAAACTATTGTTACCTGTCCCTGAAGCAGGACTCGCATCTACAAAGTTAAAACAAATGGTTTGGGTTTTTTGCGAAAATTCCAAATGACTACAACAGAACAGTAGTTTTATGTATGTTATTTAGCCATGAGTATTTCCACAAAATAGGCAGAGCCCACTGTGGTTAAGAGCAAAGAACGAGAAGACGTGAATGCATGCTGGGCATCTCATCTACCAGCAGGATGGATTGAGAATCAGACCTTGAACTCTGAGAAAAGAGCAAGAAGGGAGTATAGAATCTTCTGCACAGAAAAGGTCTCTTCCTCCTTGCCATGAATTGGGGGGAACAAAAGACATGCTGTAATAAAAACTGTAGCCTGCTATTCAATTCCAACTCAAATGTCCCATCATCCCTCACTTGTTTACCTAAATAGATGGAAGAATATTGACTCTCTATATAAAGACACAGTTAGAAGACACAATCTAAGCTAAATCTCAATCTTTTTTGGGTTTTGTTTTGTTTTTATCATGCAAAACAAAAAGCAAACACTTCTGTGTACAGCAGGAAGTCTGATGACACTGCTGTAGCCAGAAATGGAAACGGTGCTAATTCAGAACTGTAGTAACAGGGGAGATTGTTTTCCCTACTCAACTCGTCATGACAGTTACTCCATTCTAATGACTCTATACTTCGGCTGCTTTTTCAGGAAGGGGAATATAATTTAGGTCAAGAGGCAAATTTGAAGAACTTAATGGATTTTTTTTCTTTTATATCAGTAGACAGGATTTTAACAGCAACCTCTGAAGTGTCAGCTGTGTCACACAGTAAGTCATTGCCATGTTCAGAATAAGACTTTTATAATTTAATAGTTGTCATCTGAATAAGAGGATGTTGTTTTTACATACTTCCAGCATGAGGACATTGATTCTGCATGACCTAGAAAAGTAGTTTAAATATTACAGATGTTGTTTATTCTCAAAGAAAATCCTTAAAATAGAAAGACATACCTGGTGTATTATCTGAGCTACAGGAAGTTGTTCAGCATATTTTAGTGGTTCTGTTGCCACCTCATCGCTTGGAAGCCTGAGAAGAAAAGAGGTTAACATTTATTAGTTAGTATAATGTTTGTTGAGTTAAATTCTTGAAATGTAAGAGTTTCAGATACATTACTTTTTAAAAAGTGTGGTATATGGGTGATTATTTTGCTTAAGATGAAGAAAAAGTGTATTTTAGGACCGTAACTGAATATATTTCTTAGAAAGCTCAGTGAAAGAATAAATCCATAGTAAGCAAAAAATGTGTGTAATGTGGACTTCTTCCTGATCAAAGCACAAATTTAGCAGCAGAAACCTAAGAAAACCTTTAAATTTAGTTCTGGGTGAACAAAGCACTGGTGAAAGCTGGACTGAAATCCCCACAGAAGAAAAGTCTGATGCGTTTACATAGCAGATTCAGCACTGTTAACAATACAAGCTTCTTCACTCAAACCTGCCAAGATCATTCAAATACAACCATGTCACAAGGCAAGAGGGATTATTCACCGTTTCCCATTTCTGCACATCAGCGCTCGGCTCTGGTACAAGTTCACCACCACAAACATCTGTGCCTTTGCCAGCACACTGGTGTGTTCCACTGGCTTCGAACACGCCAAAGAACTGCCATGAACAAAACAAGTAGAAATACTTCACAAAGAAAATGCATCATATCCCTTTAAACTTCAAATAAATTATAGTTACAACTGGAAATTCAGAATCCATAAGCAGTCTCTTAAAAGAATATTTAAATGATGGTAAATTAATATGAAAGCATGTCTTAAACCCTTCAACCATACTGCTTTATTCTACTGGAACTGCACAGCATGTGCTATATTTTCAAAGTCTCATTCAAGGTTTTCATCAGTCACTCCTCAATCTTTCTGAAGAGTTCTGAATATAGGGATTTGAGTAATATGACAAGAAATGAAGGGGGAAAAAATAAGATCCCTATGACAAGAAAGCCTTTCTACAAACTTAAATTAGAATTACTCTCGGAAAAAAAACTGTGGCCAAGACATTATTTTCGAGGTTCAAATTACTACCTTATACCCATTCTAGTCAAAAATGATACATGCTTGCTGAGTTAATTTACCTGCAGGTAAGAGCCAGAAACTAAAGGCTTAGACTCTGTAGTGTAGTAAAACAGAGGACAATAAATGCACATCTAGTCCCTTTTCCATTTTGGAATTTTTGTTGTGGCTTGGAATGCTTTTAAGCTCCAAATAAGAGCCTGATTACCCAGACATTTCTATGGAACAGAGTAGAGGGAAGTATGGAAGTTAAAATTCAGAAGCAGAGAAAAAAGAAACCTGGCAATATTTCAAAGACCACAGTGACAGCCCATCCAGCACTGCTTAATGTGCTTAAGGAAAATTAAGTAAGCAAGCTCTGAATTACTGAAACTGGTCTACTGAAAGAGCTCATTTACCCATACGGTTTTTAGAATTTCTGGACTGTTACGGCAGTTCGGAATTTGCACTGACATGATGAAATATACTGCACACAACCATCAGAGCTTATAGTGGGCTCAACAAGTCCCCTACAGGGTGCAGAAGGAACCTTTCCACTGTTCTCCTTTCTATCATTTGCAGAGTCCTGACCGGCAAAGATAACCAGTGTCTATTTAGCTACCCACAGTTGGTGTGAATTTGGGATGACTTCTGTTCTACCAGGAGCCTGTTAGCTGACACAACACCTTGATTTACGGATACCAGTTACATAAAGCCATTTCTTAGGCATAGTTCTAGGTATGAAACCACTGTACACAGAACAAAATATTGATCAATATCTCGAACACTTATCTCTGCAGTCTGTGCAGGGACACTGCAAATTTGGTGGGAAAACAAACAAACACAGCCACACCACAGTATCTCAAATTCCAAAATTAAATCCGTGAAACTGCAAGTAACAGCTAAAATTACTACAAACTGAATATTAGCAGGGGAGGAAAACAAAAAGGCTTGTCTGTTCTATCAAGGACTTTGTACTTTTGGCAATGTTTTCTGTCTAGACAGTCAGCATTCCCTTGCATAGTCAAACACCCTCCTTGGCAATTGCAGAAAAAAGACCTTTATTCAAATGCCAAAGGATTTTAAAAGATAGCGAAAAATTATCAAGGTAATTTTGAGCCTCAGGAAGCCTCACTATAAAAAACAGGGAGGGGAAAAGAGTATAAATATGTATTTTAATCAGATTTAAACTGAAATTAGGCTGAGAGGAGCCTTTCGACATCAAGAAAGACTATTTTCTAGTTTTTTCCTATTTCCTTTCTGAAAAAAATAATCCAGTTGATTGAACTACACTACATTTTATATACATATATAAACTCTAGGACATAGATTAGATAGGTGGACATTATATTATATACATACACGTGTCTATATATAGCCACACTATAATATGTATACATGCATGTACACAGGTATCTCGGAAGAAAACTTCAGAAATGAACTCCCAACATCTTTGCTTAAATGCCATCAGATTCTTGTATATGTACTCCAGTGATGTACTAGCTGCCAAGTCTACAAAATAGAGTTTGATTCTCGTGCAGATAAGCCTCCTCAACTGGCTGAGCATGCATCTCTATCTTTTATATTAAACTGCATAAATTAAAGCATGGAAGCTCAAAACTCTTGATAAAAAAGCTGTATGAAATATTGCCCAACTATATCCTCTACCTGGAGCAAGTCATTAACTTGAGCTAGCAGGCATGATAAAGCAGTGTATCAATAAACTTTGGGCACTTGAGGTTCCTTAATAAAGTGCAACAATAACTCACAGTAAATTATCTTCACAAATTTCACAATAATACTGTAATATACGTTATTATGATGCTGCAGTGCTGTCATCTAAAGCCATTGCATGGCATTTTTAATCTGAAAGTACATACCATTGCCTCCTAGTACCATACGCTCAGATCCATCTAACAAAAATTAACTGTGAGAAGGATATGCAGATTATTAAGCCAACCTAAACCAGCAACAAGTTCTTACTGACCGTGACCAAGGTTTTTTTTACCTAAATTCATAAGCATAGGTATGGCTTCACAAAGGCTTTCCTGAAAGCTTTGGTCCTAGTTCTTTTCTTTGATGAACTATCAGAATATTTCAGCACATTTTTCTATGGATAGTCTCATCCACTTCTACTCCTGGTTCTGACTGAGTCAGAGCTGAACTGTTGTTATATTCACTGTTGATAGTTATTTACACATTGGAAAATTAACAGCACCTAACACTAGTGACATTCTTTTCGGTTAAAAAAGGGAATTACCCCTGCAAGTTATGTTGTATTTTAAACAAATAAAAGTAAAAACTTTGTGAGAAACCCACATTTTTTGCTGATTTATGTTTCTCACTTTTCTATCAAGTGATGATACCTGTGACAGAAATCAAACTTCGTGACAGAGGTACCTTCCAGGCCTCAGTTTTCAAATACTTATATACAGTCAGTTTGGAAAATGCTTTGAAGTGCTTCAAAATGTCCAGCATGCTAAGTTCTACCATCATAACTACATCAGTTGGCCATACCAGTTTCAGTACTTGTTTTAACAGATACAAGCAATATAAACTCCTTTGAAGACCATTATAGTACTATGAAGGCTCCACAGACCTCTCTTTCATTCCTCAGACCAAGCACCAGTTTACTGGGCTAAACATTTGTAAAACAGGTTTAAGGCAACTTCCTCTACATTTCTTTTTGTTTCTTTTACGTTACCAACAAAACCTGTAGTGCAGTCATTCCTTTTAACAAAGGTGAAAACTGGATGATGCAACAAGAAATTGCTGTGCTCTGAGCAGCATAGAGGATGAAACACCGCATACGAAAGTTTTCCATGAAACAGCAGCCGTCCTGAAAGCTCCAAGAACAGGAGTGAAGTCAAGACTTGTCTGTCCTGAGAAAAGGTCAGGAACAGCTACCAGAGCCTAGAATCTCCTGCAAGTGGGCACAGAGGATATATTTTAAATGGTCTTTTTAAAAAGAACAGGGACAGCTCGCTGCCAGTAAGATCAAGCAACATGATGTAGCTCACAATTACACAGTTGAATTCCCTCCCCTAAAGTGGGGGCTGCATCCAAAACCAGCTGCTCTGGGCACATGTTATGCCCTGAACCATGTGCAAGCCTTGTCCAGGAGAGCATCAGCTGGTGTGAACCAAAATCGTACCAGGGACCACACTAACAATTAAGCATCCCATGTGACTGCAAGACAATACATCACTCTGCCTAATTTACAAGCACAGAAGCAGCCTCATATTCGTCTTTAAGAAAATTACATTGGCTGGCTTGGTCAGTTTTGCAAGTGGATCAAAGAAAAGCCAAAATCAGGGCAGTTAGTAATGAGGAGGAGGAAACTTGCTGCAAAACTGCAACTTCATTTTACAGTAGCCTTGAGTTAGTAGCCCACTTAACGTCGGGCCTCCTGGACTGGCAGAATTACCGGTCAAAGATGATCCTCTTCTAAAAAGCATAAAAGGATCAGAAGGCATAACTGGAGAGGAGAAAAAGGGCAACACAGAAGAGGATGTTCTACTTCCTCCTCTTTTGCAGGGTGGAGGAAGGGAACAGCTCAGCTCATTTCCATTACAATCATCCTCACCTTGCCTCTCCCTTTCCCAGGGACACACAAGTAAATTGGTTACTACTCTCCTTCCAGACATAATTTCCAGATGCCTGGGGTGGTGTTCACTTTTGCTCAACAACAGCTATATCAGGGAGAAAAAACTCAAACGAAACAAAACCCCACAGCAACCCTCAGCTGACTGACTTTGTGCTCTAATCATGTCTGTCAACTTGAGGCTGTAATTTCACAAAATCAGTTGGCCTCACTGTTTAGTTCATTCATATTGACACTTAAACCTTTATAAAATTAATATTGTGATACGAATTTCTTTCAAAATAATTCTATTGCAAAAAAACCTCAACCAAAGTCGTTCTTCATGAATTAATTTTCCAGTAAGAAATAGTGCTTTCTGTCTCAATCGAGCACGACAGCAGAGTGCTGCCAACAGTGCCAAAGCAAGCTAACACCATGGCATAGCGGCATATACCGCATCACGCCTGACAGCTGGCAATGCAAGCCATAAGGACATCTTGATTTTCAGGGAGAAGACTAGAAAGAAACATAAAATCAGAAGAGCAGTGGGAAGCAGTAAGAGATAGCAGAAGAGGAGGATCTTGAAAAATTCAATTTAAAAGTTATTTTTATACTGCCACTGTGACTGCTCTTAGATGAAGGAAAGTAAGCATGAAACAGAAACTGTGGAAATGAATCTAAATCCAGTAAAATGTGTCAAGATATTTAGTGAAAAATCTTATTTGTTATTTATATTTGCATGCCCACTCTTACGGGAAAAATCCCAAGAGAGTCAATGTGTGCTAAAGAAAAATAAATTCCTAGCAACAAGAGGTGGCACATGTTGCCACAAGTGCTAATCCAGCCTATGGTCTGCTACACAGAATAGCTGCGGTGGCCTTAGGGCAGAGATGTAATTTATCTCATGCAAGTATTACAAAAATACAGGAAAAGAAAAGCAACATGATCACTAACTGCTGCGCTCACAGCAGAAATGGGCTGTTAAGACACTTCAAGAAAGTCTAGATAACAGGACAAGCCATAAAACCCGTCACTCTGGGCAAATATAAAAATTCATTAATTATATGAGGCAATAGGTCTAAGGCCAATATTTCTTCCTTCCTATACAGTCTCTCTCTTCCTTCCTATACAGTCATCAAATTTGATGGTTTGGACAGCTCGCACATTCTTCTATGCATATGATCCATGCATAGGTTATATTGCACTGCCTTGAAACTACTTTTGCTTGATGGTAGGTCCTAATATATAACCACATCTCGGAAACTACACAATATCAGAGTGTGAAGAGTGTAAATAAGAGAACATCAGAGACAAAAATGCATTTTGGAAAAAGGGGTTTGAGTATTATCTTCTTCATTTGCTGTAGATGTACACGACTTGCATTGCTCCTGAAGTGCAGTCTGGTTTGTCTAACATATAACTTCTGAATAGAATGAATGAAAATACCAGAACAAATTGTCCCACTTCTATAAACAGCTCGATAGCAGAAATACTGCAGCTGATGGGACAGTCAGTATGTGACCAAAGGATGCCAGTAACACAGCAGTGGTCTAAATCACACACCCCAGACTGAAGGGTTGAAATTATTAATCTAAACCTGTGTATAGCACTGATTGCTTTATTGACTGTAAATACAAGAATACACTTGCATCTGGCAATAAAAAGAAAACAAAATACCAAAGGTTTACGTACCACATCAGAAAAAGTTATTAGGTTTCCTATTAAGGAGAGGTTGAAATGGGCTATGTCGGGTTTGAGTGAATAGTTTTTAAAATTGGCCATTGAGAAATTTATCTACCATATCCATACTACAGAAGATTAAGAATTAGACCTTGGATTAATGCCAGGTACTCAATCTATCTGCTAAATCCTAACTTCACACATATTTAAGAATAAGGTAGGTTTAAACAATAGAAGCACCAATAATGTACGTGGAAAATGCCAGTGCTTGAAAAGATGAGATCATGGTTAACTCTGTTCTTTCCCAAAAAGGGCAGTCATCAATCGTTTTCTTATCTTCTAGGGGAATACAAGATTTTCCTGTAAGCCTGTTTACAACACAGATAGTCATAAAACAGAGAAGCACTTGAGCATAATCATTCCAGGGAACCTCCTTATCACGTCTCCTCCATGGCATCAGTTTCTTCAGTTAAAGGCTCAAAACAAGTCTTTCAGATACTTAAGAAAGCATTCAGTGAACACTTTGCTGCTGCAACCTTTGCTCAGGTGAGCGTGGATGCCCCCTCTGAAAACCTGATACACCTAATAATGCAAACAAGTTCATTCACTACCACAGTACTGAGCTTTGGTAAGCTGGACAGCTGGCAGCTTACCCTGGGTGACCTTGCAGGACTGACCAGCAGAATGCTAATGTGCATCTTTTACAGTTCATTGCTGCAGAGCGTTAAGTCTTTGGATGTGTAAGCGATTAGTGCATATTCAAGGATGAGGAGAGGAGGGAGCGATGCCTACAGTGGAATTATGCAGGCACCTCACACCTACAGCCAAGCACACCAAGATTCTTTGGTCTACGGATGCTTCAGTATGCTGGCCTTTACAGAGATATTCCTGTAGAATAACACAGCAAAGCGTTTAGAAATGCAAAATACTCTCTGTAATCTGTTCATTTCTTTTCAAATGTGAAAAATTTTGACCCAAACTAGTTGTACAGATTTATTCGTGGAGTTTAAAAAAATATCTTAAGTCTCTGAATGCGCTGAGATTTCTCTTGGACCTGATCATAAACAAGTCTGCTGGTGTTCCCAGAGTCTGCCAGAGACACTGTTATAGTTTGCTGCTTCATAAGCTGGATAAAACTAGACTGTAACAAATGTTCCTCTGCCTTTCTCTGATCCACACATAATTTCTTATCTAAAGAATTTCAGGTGATTAACCTTCGTCAAGCCACATATTCCTAATCATCCCAAGATCCTAAAAAGAAGTAATAGAAGTCTACAGTTTTAACACGGGCTGACCAATATTGTTTCTCTACTCTTTTCTAGCCAATTACTTTTGTCAACGTATGTTTAGTCACTGAAGGGACTCTCTGTTCTTCCTGCTCCTATTTTTATACTTAGGCAAGACACAAGAAAGGAATTTAAAAGAATATTAACTTACGTAAGCAGAAGTGACTTTGCTGCTACTGGAAAACACATGACCTGTAGGGCTTCATTTTGTTATCTCAAATACTCCACATTTTAGGTAAATTAGAAAATCTCTTTTGAATTAAACTTCAACATGACGATGCTGCTGAAGCACAAAATGCTAATCAAGAAAATGGAGATAAAAAGACCAGCTAAGTCTCTCCTCTATCATTGAAAAATCACCATTTGAATTCACAGCTAAAAGTAGGTCCTCATTGCTTAGTGATAATTCATTCTTAGAGTAGGCAGGGGCTTGGGGAAGAAAGAACAAGTGTCTCCATCAAATTTCCCAAACTGGGGCATGTTTATACAGACAAGTCCAGCAACATCAGAGGAGCTTCTACTGATAGTCCAAACCAGTCAGAAAAGAACATCGCCCACCCAGCTGAGAGAAAGTTCAATCTAGTTTGAATTGACAAGGTGTTGCAGCTGTAATTGAGGCTGCAAACTTCACCCTTGAAACTGGTCGTTCCTAATTGCACGGGAAAACATTTAAAAGAATGGTTAAAAAACCCACAGGTTATTACTGCTTTGTGACTAGTAGTTGGAAAACTTGTGACTGAATTTCACAGAAATCTCAATAAGAAAGGCAACCAAACCCTCCCCTGCCCTACATCATCTATGCAGTTTAAAATCCTACTACTAGTACATGTTACAATTATACTTCCAGCTGGATAAAGCGAGCTTGTTAATTTTTCATAATTGACAGTTTATCAGCAGTGCCTAATCATTATGTAAACCAATTCAACTCCACCTGCCAGTGCACAGGAAGAGAAATCAGTGGGAAGGTGTTTTTAAACAAAGAGTTAACAAGCGAATGTGCCAGGATAACAATTCCATTATTTAGTGGCCATAATTAGTCTGTATAGCAAAGTTCATATTTTGTGTAATACCAGTGTTCCTTCCTACGTATGTTCAAATTAAACATATCTGCATTTCTTTATATTGTTACACTTTTCAACAAGTACCTTCTAAAAACCCTGTAATACATACATTTTAAGTCCCAATATTTCTACACCTACAGTACATATTTCTATTTTTTAGTTCATGAGTCACGTAATGTACCATCCAGCTATAATTTCTCATGAGACTGCTTAGCTCACTACAAGAATCCATCAAAGTAGCTGTGGCAACATCTGTTATCCACCCAACACCATCCTCAGACCTTCTACCTTACCCCCTCCATTTCAAGTGTCCTACTCTACTCTTTCACCCCTTTACTCCAATTAATCAAAGTAGGTAACTACACAGAATTACAGAAATGTTGTTTCTAAGGGACTTTCGGGGATCATCTAGTTCAACCTCCCAACACCAAAGCAGGTCAGCCATGGCTTTGTCTAGCTGAGTTTTCAAAGCCTCCACAACCCATCTGTGGAACGTGCTGTAGTGTTAATCTACGCTCTTTGCAAAAACATTTCTCCTAACATACAATCTCAACCTCCCAAGCCATAACCTACAGGCAATGCCCCTTGTTACCAAAAGAGTTTACCTTAACCATCTCCACAGCTGCATTTCAAACCATTGCAGCCTGCTATCACATTTCCCATATTTTCAAGGCTAAGCAAGCCCAGATCTCTGAACCGCCTCTCACACGTTGTGTGCTTTAGGCCCTGACCATCGTGGCAACATCTCTCCACTGTCTCAGCATCCTTTATGAAGGAAGCCAGACAGTATTTCAGGTGGGGTTTCACCAGCAAGAGAAATAACAACGATATTGCTCAGCCTGTTAATGGTCTTCCTCCTCATGCAGCTCAGTAGGCAGCCTGCCTTCTTGATGATGATGGCACTCTGTTGGTTTATATTCAACCTGGTGTCCACCACCACCTCCAGATCCTTTACAGCAGGGCTGCCAATCAGCCTGTCAGCTTCACTCCTACTGAGATGAAATAATGAGAAAAGACATCAATTGAACTTCTTTCTGCAAGTGTGTAAGAGAGCATATATTGATACCAATAACAGGCCCGGGTTTTCGTGAAAGAAGCACACTATGCATTGGGCACTCAGAAAATTAATTATAAAAATTACATTTCTGGGCTTTTGAGAAATGGTTTACTATGCAATCAAGTCTCCCCTGAACACTAGAGGTTGCATTTGATCTCTCTGGATACAAACACGATCAGTAACACATTTCCATAAAGCAGAAAACCAAGCTACACCAAGAACTGCAAAACACTGTACCACAAAGCTTAACCAAGTGCCTTCCCTTCTCTCACCAGTAACTGTTCCTCTGTGTACTCAACTCTAAGAGTGGTCATGGCAAACACACCTGAGCCCCATTCCAATCAGCTGCAGTAAATGCTTTAGCTCTCCTCTCAACGCATGCACCTAGCTAACATTATTTTGCTAAGCACAATTAGGAGGGCACAGAATATATGTAGTTCTTCAGTTTTTCATCAGGCTTATTTTCTGGACCATGATTTTCTGTTATTTATAGATGACTCGTGCATTTTTCTTGTCTGGATTCTGGTTTTGTTTGTTGCTGTTAATGGCAAATGAAACCTTGAGTTCAAGTACAAACACTTAGCTAGATTATATTCTCTGAGGCCAAGGTACTGCAGTTTAGTGAGTCTGCTGATGTTGAACAACGAATCTATTAGTGTTTCACACTGTAAAGCAGTCATTCTTTTTCATCATATTGGTATTTTATGGTCTGCTTTTCTGTCCTCACCTATTTCATAGTATCAGAACCAGAAAGGACTCATGTCCTGTCCACCACAGACCTTTGCATATTAACCGGAGTGCCTTACACTAAGTTCAGTGACTTTAAAAACTTCACAGTCATTAAACCCGAACAATTTTAGTGGTCTGCTCCCAGGAACAAAAGCAGCAGCAGCAAGTCATACTTCTCCTGGGTCAAGCACACAGCACATCACCTGCAGCCTCCCAAAGGGCACACAAACCTGGGAATTCCCCTGCCTGTCCAGGAAAGCCGCTAGATCTGAGGTCTGTGGGACAGAGAGAGGGACACTACCTTCTTCCATTCAATTCAATCCTGTAGTAATTCTGACAGCTGCACCTGTACAAGGCATATGCCTGGATTTGCAAGTTATTCCTGGTTGCAAAGCCAAACAGTAGGCTGGACGAGCCAGGTTTCTCATGTTCCAAGGTGATTTCTAATCCAAACACTGACATGAAACCCAGCATCTCAGATACCTGCCAAGTCCAGATTTCCAATTACCTCACCCTCTCCTTGCTGGGAAGGGACAGACGCAGCGGCTTGGAGTGTGCCACAAGCCATCAGCTCCCATGCTCTCTGCTGTCTCCAAGGGACAAGGCTAAAGCAGGAACGGAAGCAGCTACAGGCATCTCCCTCCCCATCTTTCCTTCTCAGTTACCTTCAATTCTCCATAGTGTTCTACTTGTCTCACTGTAAGAGTAAAGAGATAAAATCACTTTATATGAAAAAGCTCTTTTACAGAACTTTTCATGTCCATTCCTATGTTGATGCGAGTTCTTAATCATCAACACGGTAAATGCTGAGCAATGTTTAGGCAAAGATCTTTATAATGTAATAAAGCAAAAGCTACTACTATGAGATGTTAAGTTTCTAAAAGGACATTTTTCAAGAACACCTACATAGGTTGGACCTTTCCCACAGTAAAAATAACTTCTGAGTTAGTAGAATTACTGTTGCTAATGAAAATGTCTAACAAAGACTAATATTGAATAGTTATTTTTGAAAAGGGGACTTCAACCTTTAAAATTAAACCTTCAGTATTCAGTCAGAATATGCCCAAACTTAACTTGACCATGACTTTCTCGGACTGTCTTATGGCATTAGAGTATATACATTAAACTGGTTTATCTGGTTTTACTTTCCAAATCAAAAACAAAACACATAAAAGAAAACTGCCACTTCACTCCTTTGTCAGAAGATTGTTCGTGTTGTATTTTTATGCAAATGTAAGGGTTTACATATAAATTATTTGCAGTTTTAACTGATTGAAGTCCTAGTACTATTAACCTAATCTTGGTCTTTATCTCATTCCAGTAGGACATTCTTCCAGTATTTAAAAGTTATTTCCTGCAGATGTTTATGATCTACACAACAATGTATCAGTAAATTTGAATGCTGAGTATACATTACTCGTAGATACTACTAGCAAGAGCCTCTGTAAAGCAGAAAACATCTCAATGCCAGTCTGTCCCTCGGCTTTCAGCATTTCAGGCTCTCAATACACCTAATTTAAAAGAACAAAATCTCCAATGCTGCTAAGGTCCTCCACAATCCCATATAAATATACGTGTCTGTGTATACACATACACATAAAAGGCAGCTATGAAACTAAGGCAAGAATTACAAGTTTCTTGGTTCATTTAGTAGAGATAATAAGGCTAAATTTCTCTTTCACCACCTGCATATGGAATAACAGTTATAGAAACAACGGAATGACTCCAATTGCACAGCAACATGCTCAAGGCAAAGAAAAGGCAAAGTGTGGGAAGCAGAGAGACATGCAATAGCCAAAAGATTTCTTTCAACAAAATTGGGCGTGTTACATATTATCAAATACATGAAGTCTACTGAAGAATTTACATTCTGTCCTGCGCCTTTTAACTTCACATTTTAAATGTTTTGTGGAAAACACACTTTAATTCTATATCATCCATTTTCTCTCATGTTTTCATGAATGTTCAACATATCTGTCACCAAAAATGTTAGAATACTTACACAGCTGCCACCGTGGTGCTTACAGTGCATCTTTCTTGTATATGTTCATTGCTCAGCTACAGTGCATCCTCATTCATGAGTGGGACTCCCACACACTATTGCAATGCAAGTAACCAAAACAACAGCAACTGATTTTTTTCAGCAGGAATATAAAAGCATTTTAATACACATACTCTGAAGCCCTTCTGTTTGCATCATCATATAATTCTACTCTGGTTTTGGAGTGAACGATAAACAAGAGGGTATGACGGCACTGGAGTATGCTGTTCCCCTACCCAAGGAAACCGAGAAAGAAAAGATTTTCTTTCTGTGATTTAAATATAATCCCTCTGCAGCAATTTTTCTGCCTAGGCTATAGAAGCTATATGTTCTAACAAAATCTTGTCATAAAACTCAAAGTATGTGTTGACTCTTTATGGCTGCTGGTCAACTGAGATTTCACGGGAACAGGGTTTTTATACTTTAATGTCTCCCTGCCTTACTTCCTAAAAACAAACAAAAACCCACAAACCAACACCCGCTCCTGCTGCATTTATCAAGGCTAGGATGAATGCGGCAAACACCCATCCCAACTGATGGATATATAAGTCACTTTGAAATGAAAAATTTCCATTTCAGTAAATACACTGCACTGTAAAGTACCAAACTTCCACTAGAGAGCTGTTAGTGACTGCAGTTATTGTCTTATTACAGAGTCCTGGACTGACATATGATAATATAGTATTTATTGATGCACTGTATTCATTGAGAAAGGCCTGAAAGACAGATATAGTGGGGAAAACAGGAATAAGAAGAACAGCCGCTATCTCGAGCAGACTGCTAGGCAGCCAACACCATGTTCCCTGCAGCACTCGCCCTTCAGCACAGCCCAGTGTCTCCTCACAACCACGGTGCCGCCGTCTCAGAAGAGCTGGCTGCCTGGGGTCCAATGGAGGGCCAGAGTCTGGTAAAACACAACTTATGACAAGAAAATTATAGTGCTGACGGCTTTCCATAAGTGGAAGACACCAGGAATTTCTACCTATCTCAAGATTGCGGAGCGTTTTTGTTATTCAAATACTTTTTTTACTGATATTTTGGCTACACAACTATGTTGACCAATGCATCTTTGGTAAAACCATCATTACTCAGCAGGTCTTTTCAAATGGAAAGGAAGAGGAGGAAAAGAAAAACAGTTTAAAAATGAGCTGAGAGATTATATAGTCTAAATTCAAGACAATGGTACAGCCAGCACAATACAAATTGATAATGTTATATTACAATCACCTCCAGGAGTACAATGAAGGAGTGCTTCCAGGTTTGCAGTTTTGTTTTGTGGTTTTCTGGTTGGTTTGGTTGGTTTTTTTCTAAAGCAGTGATCTATTAGACATTCTGCATTAACCCTTACAGACCAACCGCATACACTGTATTTCAAAAACTATTTTCTACCGGAACCTTATTCACTCCACTTCTATCAAGACAGCAAATTGACAGCACGCTATTGTAACTTACTGTTTGAAATCTGTTTTTCTCAAAACCAAATCGTTTCAATTGTATGTACACAATACTGTCGCAAAGGTAAGCAAATCCAAAGTGAAACTGGCAGGGGATAAACCACAACAAGAGAGATCCTGACCCAGAATTCTCCAAGCAGACGGGAAGTCTGAAAATGCCCCAGTAAGCCCCTAGGACAGATATTATTTCACAGCAGCCACTGCTGAGAGCACAGTGAAACACAGTGGAAATCCCCTGCTACTTCCTCTGGGAGCCACCACCCCAGGTACAAATGCAGCATCGTGACACCAGCCTACGCTATGAGAAAGGTTGATACACAAGTCCAAGCCAACGCCAGAGAACACCTTTTTGTCTTAGAATGCTCTTTTCACATACAAGAGTTAAATGTTAGATTTTAATAACTATCGTACATAACCACAAACGAAAAAACAACTACTATATTTTCATTTAGTGACAGACACCCTTTCCCCAAATTTATTCATCTGGAGAGAAGTATTTTGCGAGGTGATTTATTTGCTTGCACCACCTAGTGGGGTTCAATTTAATCTACCAAACTAGTCAGAGCTTAGATGCGTTCCTACTTCGTGATATCAAGTGACAGACCGCATTTTCTCACAACAGTGATAGGGCAAGAGGAAACGGCCTCAAGTTGCACCAGGGGAGGTTCAGATTAGATCTTAGGAAAAAATTCTTCATGGAAAGGGTTGTCAGGCATTGGAACAGCTGCCCAGGGCAGTGGTGGAGTCACCATCCCTGGAGAGGTTTAAAAGCCATTTAGACGAGGTTCTTAGGGACGTGGTTTAGTGCTACAGTTAGGTTATGGTTGGACTCAACGATCCTGATCCAAAATGATTCTATGCTTAATATTTCAAGCCTGCATGACCCACTAACAGCACTCCTCTTCTAAGTTTCCACAGATCTATAAAAACATATCACAAAAAAACGCTAGAAAACAGTACCTGTTCTGCTTATATTAAGTTCTACAGGAACTTAGCACAGGTGTTGTAGAAAACTGTTTCTCAGAGTAATGTTTATGGGTTTCTAATTTGAAGTATATGTCAGCAGTACCTTGTCAGAGAGTACCAGATCGTGTTCTGTGATACCAAGGCTGCACATGGAGACGTGGAAGATTTCTCCAGGACTTTTGGATCAAGTCCCTGGCAGAGACAGGCACACAGGGCCCTGCCTGCGGGGAGGAGGCTCAGCAGGAGCAGCACTGCCTTGGTCCGAATGGCTTCTGGGTGTCCCGCTCCAGTTTGTGCTCACAAGGGGCTTTGTAACACACCTCCCCAGCACTAAACTACTACGTGAAGTCCAGCCACACTGGAAAAGTTATTTTCTCAGGTCAAACCTCAACCTGATAATAGACAAGAATTCATTAAATATGCCATTTAGGACTTGTATTTAAATGTTCGAACTGATCCAGAATACATTTTTCTCGTAGTTATTCTTAAGGAAAAATTCACATAGTGTAGTAAGAAGTCTGTTGCATTTAATTTGGAGCAGAAATCATGCTATGGAGGCACTATAGAATGTTTTTTGGATGGGGCAACTAAATAAACAAGACATCAGTGGCAAAATGCTTCTAGGTCTCTCACTTTAAGTTTCCAAAGTAGGGATCTTAAGCATTTACAGAAATTCACACCATATTTATTTTTTACAACACTCATTATTTCATTATTACAGCTTAATCAGTTGCAGTTCTCACTTCAATATAGACATATTTCTAACTCATGCAATATCAGAGAAGGAAAAAAAATACTACACCCACTACACAATCAGGAACTCATCACAAATGTTTCATTTGGATTCACAGGAAGACTTTGGGGAATCATGCAAAACATTTTAGCCTTCTATAAACTTCCATATGAGAAAAGAGGGAAACATTTTCATTTCACAGTGGCTTAAAAAATAACCAAAATCTGTTCATTCAGAAACAATGCCCCCCCCCCCTTTTTTTCCAGAAGACAACTGCACTGACATACATGCAACAGCCCAGGCCATGGTACTGCCTAGGACAGCTTGATACCTTCTACTACCACACAACAGAATCATATCCTAACAATATCAGAGGATACCTGTACCACAGCCACGCAGACACTAACACAGTCCTTCGAAGAGAAGGCAAGAAGGGAGTCAGACCGTGTTTTAAATAAAGGATAAAGTGGTTTTTGTTTCCCTTTTTGTACTCAAAACTTCTAGATTGTTTCAATACTCATACAAGTACTCTTTCAGGACAGAACACTAAAGGGCATTTATCATAGTTTCCTTATTTGCTTAAGGTTCCAACATGGGCCATTTTGCTCTATGAGGACTAAGATCAAATTTAAGACTTAATAGCTGCACAGGAAGCAGAAAAGAAACGATGCTTACAATTTTATCCCATGTACATTTGATGTTCACTCGCATCAAACCTAATTTTGCACAACTGTGGAGCAATATACAGGCAAACCACTGGACTTCATACCCAACATCAAACCACTGCAGAATGCCGACTCCATTCAAAGAGACAAAAAAAAGAAGTATCAAAGCTCAGTCTTTATATTAATCACTGATATCTGAATAATCTGAATACAGGTTCAGAATTAAAGGCACATGCAACTGACTGTACATGTACTTTACATAAATCTGTTAAGTATGGGCAACTCGCACCCCTAAACTTACTGATCTCCATGAATGAATGTGGTCAATTGACCGAATATACCATCCCATGAAGACCTCACAGTATTGCAACTGTGAGCGATGTTCATTAGGAAAACTTTTGGTCATGTTTATACCATGAAAGGCATTTTCAAAGCCTGTTCTACCACAGAGATTACGGCTGCAGTCACTTAGAAAATGGTCCAGAAACAACCACAAACCCACTACTGATAAAACTTCCACCCATTTTTCGCTAAATTCACTAAAGTATCTCCTTAATAGAGTCTAACAGACTCCAACAATAAAACTTGTTTATTAATATTGGTCCTCATGTTTTTATTGGAAAGACAACCTGCTGCTTATCCGGGATTTCTAAGTGATAAAAGCTGATTATTAATTTGCCTTAAAATGTCATTTTTGTTTTGTAATACTTCATGACATGGCCCTCATATTTTCTGTTACAGTTTTCCTCTTTTTACTTAGCTTCTGTCCAAAGCACTGCTGGTTGCTATGGTAACTTTGGCTTTTTCCCCCACTGTTCATGCAGGTTTTCATCAAATCCAATGACTTTTTTTAATCTTATCTGTTCTATAACAATAGTTCCTTGACTAAGGTGCTGTACACTGTACCAGATGAGAACCCTGGTATTTCACAGTAGGAACTGGAAAAATGGTAAGTTTTGCTAAATTCTGAAAACCAGCAATTGAAGTGGGGTTTTCTAGGGGTTTTATTTGATTGTTTTTTAACTGAGTACATGTCTTTCTTTTAATCTGAATATTATTCAGGCAAAATATACTAATTAACACACCAGTAAATGTAAGAGCAATTTTTTAAGAGAGTAATGCTTAAGGAACAAAAGACCTTGTGTGGTAACTTTTTTGGAAAGAAAATTATCACTGTTGTTTCACATAGACTGATCGGGACACAACTAAACAAAAGGACAACTGAGTTATTTTCTGCACTACTATTAACACCAGTTCAAATCTCCCTGCCACAGAAAGAAATACTCCTGGTCACTTTAATAAAATACTTCTTAAGGTTAGCATGTAGTCTGTTATCAAGCTGGCCTATAACCTGCAGAAAACAAACTGCATATGCACACAAACTGATGAAGTATGTGCAAAGGCTGGAGCCATTTCCACACTCTTCACTAGGATTCTATTTTAAATCTGTTTTTCCGATAATATTTAAGTTTAGGACTAAGTTCTTCCACGCGAGTTTCTTCTTGAAGTTTTGCTTTGCCTTGAATTCATGCAAAGGAGATGCTCTCTTGGTGTTTTCTACAGGACAATGTCATCTATTTGTGCTAATATTAAGCACCTCTCATGGGTACCTACCACTTCACTCAGGAAAAGTAGCTCAGACACAGGGAAACAGACCAAGCAGAACTCATCCAACATACAGGACTGAGCATTAAAAACATAAAAGCACACCAACACACAAACGCATTAACTATTTCACTCACTAAATGAGGTCCAGAAGTATTATAGAGTTCCTGGACTAAGGTTTTACTGGAATATGGTCACCTGAATCTGGCCCCTAACTTGACTCTGTGGTGCACACAGGTAGGGCCGCGCTCAAGACGTGGTCCAGCCCAGCGGAGCAGGCTAGAGAAACAACCTCTTGTCAAATTAATTCACCTTTAAAACTGTCATCCCCTGAAGCAATACGAATACTAGGAACAATAAAGAGAAAGGCTTTACAAACTAAGAAAATTACTATTTCATAGAATTCCACCCCGAGAATGATTTTGCATTAGTTTGTTTGGGGACGGGTTGCATTCAATATCTCTTTGCGTCCAGAATAATAGTTTATCTCTTCGTCATATATTATGGATATGGAAATTTTCCTTAATTTCAGGTTTTATAATCAGAAACACATGATGTATTTCAACTTGGCTAGACAACTAACATGTATATTGCTGTTATTTCTTATTATATTGATTTCCCCATTCCCTTCTCTCCTATTAACTTTCTTCAGTTTGAAAAGAAGCATACCTAAGAATTACTCTCTTATTTTTTAAGGATAATTACCAGTGAGAATAAATAATCTACAGTTTGCTTCACTTCAGCAATTTTGTTTCTTTTCAAATTTCTGGTGGAGTTAGCTTTATTACATAATTATTCTTTTGTACAATTCTGATTACATTTAGCAAAATAATCTGATTGCTGGATCAGCACAGTAGGCACAAAATGCATTAATACATTAATTATTCCCTGTCTCAATTTACATTACATGAGCGTTACTGAGACTTGAGTTTGTTACCATGTGCAGGCTGCATATTCATTTGGCACATTAAAAGATGGTGGGATTTCCTCAGTAGGTGGGATTTCCTTTCTAATGGTATCTATATCGGCCATAGTTCCTACAGCTTTCTCTTATGCTCACAGCCAGCCATAGGCAACAGCTGCATAGCAATTAGGTCTTGTTCCATAGCTGCATTTTATGATATAATCACTGACATGCAAAATGAGCTTCCCCATCCCTTTTTTTTCTCAATCCCAATGTGTTTAGTAAAGGACTTCATTTTACATCCAGAGAAAGTGGAAAGAAACAGCTAGAAATCAGTAAGAAACAACTACCTAGGATGTTTAAAAACTCAACTAAGTACTGCTTGGGTGATATGCTACCATAAATAATTCCATGTCACACTACTAATCACTATTATTTTAAGGCATCTCTTGCATCTATTATTACCAGCCATAAAACTCACATATGCGTACACGAAATGCAATCCAGTGATAATGACAATATTTTAAGAATTGCACTGTAATTTTAAATGCTTTCTATTTAGTATTAGCTGAATTTAAGAACAGTCATAATTTGGCACATAATTACCAAATGACTCATGTATTGAAGTGTTAAAGAAATAATGATGTTTGCATAAAACCCTGATAGTGCAATATAATAAGAATTTTGTGACCAGTAATGGAAGCCCTCTGTTTGCAGGATATGTACACCACCAGTACATGTTTTTTCCATGCTCCATCACCAAACTGGAAGCGTGTCCCTCCCCATAACCTTTCAACAGCCACCCGTGCTGCTGGAAGCATCTCTAAGAATGGCAACTGAGGAAGCTGCTTTCATAGTGCTCCTTAGAAGTTTGCTCATTAGTAACTGAGCACACACACATCACTTAAAATACAACAATTATTACTATCAAATATTTAAAGCAACCACTGACGTAAACCACCTTTGAATCCATGGCACAAAAAGTCTTCCTGGCACAGCTAACATAATACTTTCTCTGGTCCTTCCTAAATTACTTTATAAACCCACAAATTAATACGCAGTCTAATATTTTTCAGTAGTGCCATTAGATTCACAAACCATGTAGAAATATTCTGTTTTAAGGACAATTTTCCATCTAACCATATTTTTTGTGCACATATAGAGTTTCCAGTTTTAAAACATTACAGCAGAGTGCAGATTTATCCATTTTAAAGATACACCATATATTTTTATGGAGACATTTGTAAAAGCTCCTAAGCATCTAATAGGATAGAAGTCAGCTCAGAATATTTTGTAATAAAGTACCTATTAGTAAAAACTGTATCAGAGGGAAACCACACACAAAGGAAAAAGGAACTAGGTCACTCTATTTGACAGCTAAGGAAGAAACAGAGGTTACGTCCTCTATGGCTGAGATTTAGAGCAGTTTCACTTAGTGGCTGTTCTGCTCCAATTCCCCAGATAAAATTTAGACCTACAGCAAGAAGTCTTCATTCCTATTTTATTCCAGTGGGAAGTCATGGTTCAGACTCTTAAGTAACCAATAGAAAAAAAAAAAATACTAGTCAGTGGGGAAATATGAAGCTTAAATATTATGTTACAATTAAATTGAGATAAACCTTACAGTAACTACAGGGTTCATTATATTCTCACAACCCGAGTCGTAAATTGCTAAATAGATACGGATGTAAATTCTGTCCTACTATTTCAAATAGAAAAATATTACTGAAATTTTAGAGGAGCTGAAACAGGCTTATGGCAACACATCTCACTTGCAGGTAGCACAGGGCCAGAAATCACCCATGAATACAAGTAACCCTTGCTGATTTTTATCTCATTCGAATTACTTAATACAATTATAATATTATATGTACTACCCCACCTGTCGAATTTAAATAGCTACTACAGGAAAAACATGTTTTTATCTACTTCTTTTGCAGTTTACACTTAAAGTAATCTTTCTGATTGCATAGAGAATCTAACCATTTCTATCCTTCAGAGCCCCGTGCTGCTCAGAAGCAAAGTCAGATGTATAATCTGCAAGCCAGATTTGCCCCTAGTTTAGGAAAGCTTCTGCCAGCAGAACCAGTGCCCTGGCCCGCAGTTCCCCATGGGCACCCAGCAGCCCAGCCCTCCCGGCCACCCAGGAGCCCCCATGGGGTCTGTGGAAGCCACAGAGTCCAGCAGCACCTTCAGCCACAGCCTGGCACGTCCCAGCCACAGATCAGCGCTGCCCGGCATCCAGTGCCCTCGGTGAGGTGCAGAACGAGCACCTGTTCTCTTCTTGCAGTCAATCGCCCTCCCAAGGAGGGCAGCAGGCTCTGCTGCACCGGCAGAGTACAAGTTACACAGACTAACACACGACCTGGGACCAGCTGCGGTACGGATATGTACGGTGGGATACACATTTTAGTGGCTTGCTCCGATAGCCGCTTTGGCTTTTCTTAGCAGAATAAATGAGGCAGCTTCAGCTCAAGAATATGCAATGTCCCAGGCCAGCAAAACCACCTCCAGTAATTACTGATTTGATGGGGGTGCTCAGATTCCAAATGTTAAATGTGAATTCAAATGTTTTGCAGAATAAGCACAAGAGCTGGCCCACTTCTACAAAGGACCCCTCCACACACCTCCTGAAGTTGTATGACTCCAAACTGCCTGCCATTTATCATTCGTCACTGAAAAACCAATGATTTAACAAACTTTTTAAAAAATATTGAGATAAGAAACATAATAAACCGCAAAGATACCGTCAATTTAAAGATTATAATCTGTTGAAGATTATTCTGAAAGATTAGTAGAGTTCTTCCTTATCCTTCAATCCAAGTGTTTAAAAATGTACCACTACAAGGTCAGTATGATTCAGCCTTTTCCTTTGCATCTGGTCCCTGCAGAACTGATTTTTTTCTATTTTTTTTTACATAGCGGTTACACAGAGAATGACACAGAAAATACCAAAATCCAGCAAGAAGAGGCAGGAGGGAGGTGCAACATGGTTAGTTTCTTTTCAATTTCTGACCAACCATTCCAGTAGTATTGGAACAAACGTTTATGCCAGCTAGACTTCAGCCACAAATAGCTAACCTGTAATTCAAGGAACTTAGGCTAAAGCAACTGTGAATACCAATATTCAACATTTTTTTCTTCCCTACCTCACAGGAAAGGCAATCCCAGCCTCCACTGTAGTCTTGCCTTCTCTTGGGAGCTTCTGGATTGAACTATTCATGTCTGAACACTCGGCAGGGGTGGGAGAGAGACGCTTTCCCTCTCCAAACCTGCTTCTAAATCCCCGTTCCTGCCAGTCACCAGAATGCTGTTCAGGTAGAGCTGTGCTCTCACTAATTCCATCCGGTGCGTACAAAGGGAAAGTGAAATTCCCTAAACAACACTGGTGGTTTCAATTTATGGGTTTTGGAAGTCCAATGATTTGAATCATTCCCACATCCATAAGCAACATAAATATAGTTTGGTTATATATAAACCTAGTTATTTCAGCTTGCAATGAAAATATATTTGTACCGTTTACGATATGAGAATATACTGCTCTCAGGGGTAATAAATTCTAGTGCTGTATTACAAAATATGAACATGCCTCTACACCTATACACACAGTAGGAAATTCCAGTTCATTTTGTGAAAGAGAAATCCTGCCTGACTTTACGTTCCACGTTAGATCTGACCCCTGGGCAGATGACTACGAGGCCTGCAGGCTTTTTAGTTCTTTTTCAATATTATGTACAGTTGTGGCAAATTCAGTCTTGCTTATTAAACAGTAACTGGCACAAGGGAGATGGGCTGTCACCAGCCTGTGAAAGCACCACATCCACAGTTGTCACTGTATTTCCTTGCAGCCCCAGGAACTTCCAAATAGTAACTGAAGCCAACTGAATTAAGCTCGCTAGGATTCAAGAGACACTACAACACATCCAATAGCTATTCCTCCAACTCCCTTTCTATCCCACTTTCCTTTTTTTTTTTTTAACTTTTTCCACTTCGGGGGATGCAAAATACTCTACGTGTTTCTTTGTTTGTTTCTCCTGGTATTTACCAACACCAACCTTTCATACATACGTGGTCTCCTGCCTGCAAAAAATGCTGAATAAATCCCATTTTGCCCTGTGTTCTTTGTTCATAGAATTACTTTCTTTTCCTGACAGATCAATCCTACCACACAGATAATATTCTGCTGCCCTACAAATCTCATACAATAATCTTAGCAGTAGCGTGGTCACTTGGGTAGACGTATTCAGCATCTGTTATTTCCCCTCCCACAGTTTCTATAGATTTCTGATACCCTTGACCAAGCACATGAAACAATCTCATTTTGTAAAGTAATATTAAACAGTGTCCAGCAAGCCATCTGTAAATCCACTTCTTTATGTGACCAGAATCACCTTTTGTAATCACCTCTAGTTTTCCTTCCATCCTTTGATGCAGTTGTGACTTGTTTGCTCTCCCGTTGCCAGAAATTCGCACTAGTCTATTCAAACAGCTAAGCGGATAGAAAAGGGATGCCTAGCAATAATGCTCTGCTTTTCTTGGAGTTCAGTTCTTCTCCTCTCACAACCCACATTTTGCTGTTTTTGCTAAAGAACTAGGGCCCCTAGTATTCTCACTAGGAAGCAGAACTTCTCGGAGTGTAGCAGAGCCTTCAGAAATAAGCAGTACAGGGAAACATATTATTACCTTCCCGACCATCATGCGGCTTACCAAAATCAACAACAAGGCTTCAAGGACTTGTATTTAAGTAATAAATTAAATAGCTCTATGACAAGAGCTTTGGTCCATCAAACACCTGACTTGAGAAAAGCCTCTTCTGTTGGGAGGGCTGGGAGATGTAGAGAGAGACACCGTTTTATGGTCTTTTAGCCATCGGTTATATAAATGTGTTGTGAAGGCAGAATGGGCCTTTCTCCCCCACAGCTTTGGACAAGATATGAATTTTCAGTGGCAGAAATCTCTGACCATCTGGAAGGTAATCCCTCAGGCACACAAAAAACAAGTGTAAGCTTTTTCACAATATCGGAACAGGGAAAGACTAAGAGCATTTGCACATGTCTTAATGCCATATAGAAAAACAAATAAATAAACAACCACTAATGTTGCTTAAGCCCCAGAGCTTTAGTAGTTATGTGCCCAGATTCATTTCTGGGGCATAAGGGACGCTAACATATGCATGGCCACTAAATTCCAAAGACCTAACAGTTCCGTAATCACTGCTTCAAGCTGCCTATTTGCTCTTCGCCCCCTATTTTTCTATCTCCTAGAAATTATCTTCTTAATCACACAAAAAGTCTATCTTAACAAACATCAACAGCAGCTCTGGTACTTTTGACAAGAAGTAAGTAATAGCATGATGATTTCGATAGAATTCTATTACTATCTCAAAGTGCTGAAAACATGCCAAAATTACATGAAAATAATTCCTGGTCAGACTTACACCCAATGCTACCGCTGTTTGCACAGTCTTCTTGAGTGGCAATGTACAGCACTCAACTACAGAAGCACCTCTAAGAACAGACATTGTATTTAGGATCTGGACAGCAAAGCAAGAAGATCAAGCCAGCACCTCCATATAAAGAGCACTAGAAAGACTAATGAGCACTTCAGGAGACTAGAATTATGGAGCAGCCCACTCAACTGCAAAAACAATAGCAGGTAAAGACCCCACAAGGGAGAAAAAGTGAAGAAGAAATCACATGACAAAATAAGAATGCTACATAGGAAAGGTGTAAAAAGGAGTGGGTAAATGAAAACAAATCCTAGACTGAAAACCCTATGATTTCTGGGTATTCTCAGCTGTCTAGATGATGTCAAAATCTACTGGATTTACTTAAGACCTCCATCTAAATCTGCCATGCAAGAATTTTAGCCATTACTTCTCTATTACCTAACACTGTTATGTGTATAGGTCAATTAGCATATACAAATCACTTACACATAGAACATGCAGCTTCTGGACTTGTTTCAAAAGCTGAAGTCAACAAAAATATTGCCATTGACTTGCATGTGCTTCACAGCACCTCTACAGACCAAGCGGTTCGGTTTGATGTCAATGCCTATTAAAATCATATGTAGGAATAACTATTTGTAGATTCGGCAAAGTAGGTTCTACTGAAAACAACGTTAAACAACTGAAGCACAACCTGGTACTAACAGTTGAAGATTTCTCATATAAGAATGCAGGATGCCACACAAAATCACATTAACAGTTGGAGGAAGAGGGGAAGAAATCATCCAACACCAAAGAAAATCTGTCTCTACAGCTAGTTTTGCAACAAAATATATTTTCTTACAAAAAACCAAAATGTGACAAAAAGCACCATCAAAAATATCCTTTCAAATGAACACATACTTTGTTGTTTAAAGCTGGTTTTTTTAAATAGCTTGCTAAATAGGGACTGTAATTACCAAGCATAACACTTCAGCTTATTTAAAATCTTCCCAACACAATTTATACCCGCAGTTCCTTTTAATATTGTCAGTCATCCATATTTATTTTCTACTGATGTTATACTAGTGAAATTGCACTCTCCTATATAATTTCTCCTGCTATAGCCTTTGCATTACTTTTAGTTGCCTTCTCTTGAAAAGTTCTTTTACACTAACATGTATAGGAATTTATGTATATGTGCATACAGGTATATTGACCTATCTCTAGGCAAGCAAAGGAACACCAAATACATTTACAAAATACTTTAAGAAATAGAGCAGCAATATTTAACAGCAAGTATTAGTGTACTCCTGTTTTTTCATTACTTGTACACTCCTGTTTTTTCATTACTTGTACATTCCTGCTTTTTCATTACTTGTAGGCTACTAAAATGCACATGGATCAAAAAATTCCACACTTAGAAATTTATTCTGCTGTAATGGTAAGACATCAGATGAAAATATACTACATGTAGAGCTGATTAGCATGTTTCATGAAAAGAAAATATGAAATCCAGCTGAAGATGCTTCCAGGAAAACAACGTTACCGGGAATTAACAGCTTCATAATCCCCCTGTCAATTCGATATTCAATTTACCCCAAATAACAAACAAACAAAGGTCATCTCGTCCTTTCCTTCTCTATCTGAAGTAATTTCAGACTGACCATAAGAAGGGGGTCGGGGGGTGGGAACCACAAACCCCTCTGCACATTGGGTGTCATGAACGCCAGGCCGATGCTGCCCCCTGCCGGCTCCGCCGGGACACCGGAGGGACGGGCCCGCCCGAATCCGCCTCTGCCACCCACAACACGGGCTGGCACCTCAACTGACCCAGCAACTGCCCAAGTCTTTGCATAAAAAATAGGTAGAAAATACAAAGAAGAGGCGGGGGGATATAAAAAAGGCAAGCTGAGGTACATCTGTCACTGACATAACAGCAAATCCAGATGCAAAGGAGAACTGGGGATTTCTCGAAGAACAAGAGCTTTCAGAATTAGCCTTAGAAATCATTTATAGAATTACAAAACCTGAGGCATCTGATAAAAAAAAAAAATGAACGGTGGTCACAGAACAAACTCAGCCTTTTCTAAGAAAAACCCACTGAGCCAAACAGATTCTACTAGCCAAAAAATTACCTCTTGGTTTCACAAACTGGATCCACAGGGATTCAGGAACACACAACAACTGTTCAAGCACATCAAGTTGAAAATAACTGGTGGAAAAGAAGAAAGGGCAAGAAAGAGACGCTAACACAAAAAATAAACAGACTGAGAGAACAATAGCTATTAACTACTGCAAATGAACCAATGACTCAAAACGGTTCTGTTACACAAGCATCACTCCTAACGCAAGCGGCCAATTTATTTATTTTTAGGAAAACACTCACTGCCAGTAGTATCACATTTCTTCTTAACAGAAGTATTAAATATGAAGCCCAATTCTCAAAAGCAATCAAACTAAGATGGTTTTATATGATACTGTCGTTAATTCACTTCTTACTACCCTCAAGAGAAATATCCATCCCAATTTTCACCAACGCTTTCTGCTGATACACATCTTCTCCTCATGATAGGAACTGAAAAGGAGAAAGCGTTCCAACCGCCTGTACAATCCAGGTTTAAGAGACACACTCCTAATTTATTAAACGTATTAAACTCTGTAAGGTTTCTCCTCCAAAGATGCAGGATTTCTTCTACTCCTTAAAGTTTACTTTATGCTCTTTCCTGCAGATTTAGACAAAATACAACCAGCTGTAGCCCCAGAACCCCTAGACTGTCAGGTTTTCTGCTAAAATTGGCAGCTACAAACCCAGGTGGGACTGCGGTAGCTGTAGAACAAGCCCTTTGAAAGTGAACATAGCTTAGATTGAAACTGCTACGAAGAAAGGAAACAGCAGAGGATTCTTCCTTTTATTTTGTAAAGCTTTTACTCAAAAATGTTCACCTGCTAATACATGGAGAGAAAGAAAGCCTCTTCTTTTGTTTCATTAGGACTTGTTTCTTTGTACAAGTCTCAGCCCAAGCCGAAGGAAACTTCAGCGGCCTCACTCGTCAAATGTCACGGTTTGTGCTCAACGTGAACCTGTCAGCTCTGATTTGGTTGCACCGCTATGGCTCACGCTGAGCTTGGGAGTGGATCCGTATTATGAAGTAATTGCTAAGCAACTGTGTAACAAAAGAACAAACTTCTATTGAAAAGATTTGGCAAAGTCACAGTGGTGAGATGAAAAACTGAACAGTCTGCCAGCGGTACAATCCCAATACGTGTCCATGCCTGACATGATGGCATCTTCTTTACTCACTATCTGTGTAATCAGTGCTTCATCTCTTTTGTTAGTTTGGTTTTTAATGCCCTTATCTGCACGTATGACACGTGCAGCTTTAAAACAAACAAATCAGATCTAACATGGACTATTTAAGACTGGGTCAGAGTCGAGGTCTGTATTTCATTTTCTGGTTACGCGCCGTAACACAAATATTCTGCAGCATTCTACTGCCACCAGTGTGTAAAAGGAAAATAAAAAAGGTATCAAGCTAACATTGAGGGAAGAGTAAAACAAAGAGGAAATGATCCATAAAGGAATGAAGCCAAGAGACTATATCAAATATTCAAACAATAACATCTCTGCAAATTATCTTTTAGGAAAAAATGTAACTGGAATGCAATACAGAAAAACAAACAAACAAAAACCTTAAGATTCTGCATAGATTTTGTAAGAATACACAAAGATCTGCACACTCAGTGATCAATGCTGTTAGTGGTACATATTCGTGCTCTATCAGATACCTCCTGGTAAAACTTCTTGGAAACCCTTAAGGGGCACAAGTTCAATTCTACATGAAGCTATAATTCAAGCTATAATTCTTAAATTTGCTGTAGTGAAACAGATCTGTTATACCAAGAGGTACTAACCTCAGAATTCTGCTTAAGGAATGTATTAAGCACTCCACATCACTATCTGTACAGCTATACTATAATTTTCCAGCACTTCTCCGCAAAGTCCATACTTTTTTCTCCATTAAAAACGCAGCCCCTATAAACTCTTCCAAAGCAGTAGCAAGAAAGTGAAAACTGAAGTACATTTTCTGACAATTGTATCTGAATAAAGTGCAATGAACAGCTTACTGTTTTACATGAAACCACTTCAAATGGTCATACACATGACATTTGAGGCAGAATTCCATAAGCTGCTGATATGCATGTCTATTCCTAAGCATACATGTTCTCAAAGACGCTCTCAAGGTAAAAGAGAACTATTTAGCTATGAAACCAGCATGTTCCCATCCCTGCCAATTTCACAGATTTCAGTTAACCAGAATTGCCATGCTAATGTAATAGAGCTTTCATTAAATATCAGAACTTTTCACAAGGATAATATTCTTCTCTGTGTACGAGTGCCCCTTTTATTCTTCAGAGAAAAAACAAATTCAGTGTCACCAAGTACTATTCTAAACTAAGGAGTCACAAAATTAGCCTAAGATATATATGGTTAGTACTAAAATGCATGTTACAGATAAAAATACAGTATGAAGATAAAATACAAAATATGCTAAACTATGCAGGATAGTTTTAATTATGAGGTGCAGAGTTATCGTTAACTTTAAAATTAATCCATCTGCTATGCACTAACTTGTCCTTTGATTTGAGCAATAGTAAACAACAAGGTTGACAATAATTTACATAAAAGCATGTGTTGAAAAATATTTCATCCCAGGTATACCAGACTATTTCGCACCCTACAGGACAGTATCATGAAACATAAAAGATGCAACAGAAATGGAAGAACAACGCTAAATAAACTCTACGGTACAAGCACATCTTCCTTTACATGTTCCCAATAGGTGGCAACAGAATACCGAAAATACAAAGAAGTTTATCATTCCTTCTTCATCCACAAAGCAATGGGAGCCCTCTTACAACTTGTATCGATGAACTTGCACCGGCGATTTTATTCAAATGAATCGTTGCATCTCAGCAACAGAAATTCTCAGGACAGGTAACATCAAAAGCCAGAGAATCCACAGACCAGAAACAAAGCATTTAATAAAAAGTTTGTTGTTATGAAACAAATAACTAATGGCTTATACTCAGAGCTTATCTGAGGGAATAAACTATTACAAGCATTAATTGACATTAAAAAAAAAATCTGCCCATTATAGAAGAAACATTCAGGAAGAAAGAAAATTGTAGACTAATTTTTTATTGTTGATGACATCCACACCTTAGTCTTCAGCAATATTTATTTAAAAGATTGAATAAAGGGATGAGAATTTTTAGAGTTTTCAGCTGACAAACCCCAACTTTATCAGTAGTAGCAGGTCTATACTAACTCCCCAATTTTTTGTAAGGAATGTCAGAAAATCGGAGTAGTTTCCTTGACACCTATAGGATTTACTTGTTCCTGTGGCACAAAGCTATCTAAATCAAGTCTAAATAATGACTACTTACTTGCTTTCAAAACCAGCTAAGTCACGGTCCAAAGAAATTGTCTCTGTGGTAATTTCCACCTTTCTCACACTGCCGAAGAAGTCTGTTATCAGGACATTCTGAGGGTCTCGCTGAAAGAGGTCAGTTCGGTGCCCAGGTGTGGAAACACACAAGCTCTTTGGACAGACCTGAAACTGAAAACCAAGATGGACAATCACATCCTGTCCCTTATTCATCAGTTTCTATGTATACTTTCCCACAGGAAACTGCTATTAACAAGTAAATGCCACACATCACTTGGATTAATTTCAGTACAAGCCCCACAGTTGAAAAAAATGATTGAACAAAAACATTAAAAGGCATTAACATCTTGATTATGCATTTCAGAAAACCTTCATCTTCACCACTGTGCCATTGCCATTTGAGTTCAGAAATGCTTCTGTGAAAGTCGACCATCAATTACAGCTAATTGATCAAATGCACAAATGTATTTCTGAATGTAGATGCAGCAATGCCACTACAACCTCCCAAAAAGCACAACTGGGTATAAATTCTTATTTATCAAAGGGAGGCAGGCAAGATTTAAAAAGCCTTGATAATTAGCTAATAGTAAAGGCTTCATAAAGAAGCAAGAATTTACAGCTTGGCTGAAAACAAAAAAACCTCTTGGTCTTATTTCTACTTTATAGCCTGCAAATTAATGCAGAATTAGGATCTTCAAATATCAAAGGACTTTTATGTACCTTAAGTTCACAAAGACATTGTGTAAAACCTACACATTTGCTATATAGACCTTGTTACTTATTTTACTTATGTATTTTATCTGCATATCAGATACCACTATATCCAGCACACATTGCAACAAAAACAGCACTAACAAACTGTTTTCAATGGACTCAATTCTCTATAAAGGTACATTTGCAGAAAATAAACAGATGTAATAGTGACAGATTTGTTGTAGCATTGAGAATATCTGAGAAAACAGCATGCCTATTAAATAACAAGACAGTTATGTACCCAGCAGGTGTCCAAGCCAAAACTAACGCATTTGGGACATAATGCCTTTTTGCACAAGTCTCGCCACACTCACCACAAACGTCTCTAATATTTCCCATCCGGATAGATTCCTTATTTCAAGAGACCTTGTAATGCACATAACGTAATACAATAAATAATTATTGGTTTGCATGTTTTATTAATAATGCTACATAGCTTCAAGTGCCAGGAAATGCAGCCCAAGGCCTCACTTTCTCTAGTCGTCTTGATGAGCTTGCAAAGCTGATTTCATGGCTCAACCAACAGAAGGCAATTCACAACCAAACGCACAACCCTACTAGACAGAGGTGCTTGGTCTACAGTGCTCCGGCCACTTTAGTGAGCAAATGTTACTGTCCACTCCACTGCCTCATGGGCAGCCCACCTGGTAACTGTAGGTTATACAAGTCCTTGCATGTTCCAGCAACAAAGAACATTTATTATAACATTTAGAATAACAGAAGAGTTCTGTTGTTTATAATAACAGAACATATCAAGGTACAGGACTATGAAGGACGCTCCCCACATGGGTGCTCATCTTCCTGCATCTTAAATTCTCCAAGTGATACTCGCAAACAGGTCCACCAGTTACTGGACCTGGAGCTCATAGGCTTAATTACATCATGGGTCAGCTCTTAGAAAGTTGCACTCCGGACAAAAAACACAGGTCCTAATTAGCTCAATGTAGATGCAGCCTCAATTATCCCAGATTATGACTGAAAAAAAACCCATGAGTTTCAGGTCATACTTCTGGTAGAAATTCTGTGCTCAGCCTGACACAAGATGCACGGACTTACATGGCTGCTTCGCTTAGGACACCAGAGCCCTACAATTAAAAAGTTTCCAGACAGGAAACAATGGACCTGGCTCTTCTTCACAGAGCAAGATTCTATCTCCCCATTCCTCCCTTCTGCTCCATTACAGTTTCTCTTTCACACCCTGTCGTTTCTGCCTTAAGCCTGTAAGCACAGAGCATTAGGCTGCTGGTCCAGGGAGACTTCAGCTCCCTTTCAGCGGTACCTTACGTGAAGCGTACAAACACACGTATCCACTGAGCTCTTTTTTAATAACTCCCAATTCTCTTGGCAGCTTATCACATAGCAGCTAAAGAAAAGACGGGGCAGATCAAATCTTACTGTTATCCTGCCTGTGAAGTGAAAATGAACTAGACTCATCAGCATCATGCTTCCCATACAAAGTCACTTGTCATTGCACACAAACCCTCTTAAGTTTCAGTTTCACCAAAATGCAATCAATTTTCTTCAACTCTGCTCCAACTAAGGGCACAAACATACAAACTAAGTCTCTGAAGTAAGCTATAAAAGTATTTGTTTTAATCCTGCTACTTGATGCATAAATCTATGCTGCAGTTACACCACCAAGTCTCTCTTCCAAGCTCTCAAAGAGTGTCAATGTCCCAAAACAAGTGCATCAGCACTGAAAGTGTGAAATTGATACTGCACTCAACTATTTCTAACCTGTCCCACAACAATTTACTACCATAAGATGCTGAGATGAATCTTGAACAAAAATGTGCAACGGCACGAAAAGGAGTTCAGTATTAAAAATCTACTTATCCAGGACCAGTGTGAGACAAGAAAGACTGCAAAGCAGCTACACCACAGCAGACTAAGACTAATAACTGAAGCCTTCTGACAAAAAAAGGCAAACACTGGCTAAATGAAACATATTTGTTCATATGTAGATTTTTCCAAATTTTTAAAAATTAGATATTGCTCAAAAAAAAAATCCAAACAATTCTGCAGAACTGGAACTTTGTTATCTTGAGTTTTCTTAACATTTTTAGCTATTTTATGACAAATTATATCTCATTTAGAAATTTATGTGTATCTTATTTTAAAAGTTCAGATGTTTGACATTTCAATTTAGTCTTTACTTTTTTTTGGAATTGTGATCCAACCAAAAGTCAGTCATTTGCACAGCTTTATGCTATCCCTTAGCAACACAGATGGAGCAGGTGGGGAGTAGGTGGAGTGGATTATGAAAAAAGATGTCTCATTCTTTGCAGGAATGCAATATCCAAATCTTAGGTGGATGTGAAGAGAAGCTGTTTTAAGAGCGGTTGGGGAAAAGTAAAGCGATGCAACAGAAGCCATATAACACATAGTACTTCTAGAAGAGCAGACATTTGATATATCAGAAGATCACACAACTAAACACTAGCTAATAATTTTAAGGTAGTCAGTGAGCCACATGTTATCCTGAGTCTGGAAGGCGTTAATTTTTAAAAATTCAGACCTGGATAAGCAGTATATCCTTGTTCTTAAACCAGCACAACACTAACAGTCCATTCCAGTGCCAAAGTATCCCCTATAACTGCTGGCAAATAAGTGGACTTATATCCTTACCAAGGACTAACCACGTCACTTTACGACTCTCAGATGAAGGCCTGAAAAGCACCGACTCAAAATCGAGAGGTCGCATTTGCTGAAATACGTGCGCATCACGAATCGGTACATGATCATCACAACTCATGGTCTATTTGGGTCCATCCTCTTCCCTTCTCAGAGCAACAGTAAGTAGATGGATGACAAATGATAAGAGGATGTAAGGTATTTACTAGTATGGGATAACTTCCCACAGCTCTTGCTGAGTATTTGGTGTAAAAGCAAAAACAACAATGCAAGGGAAAATGTCTAGATAATCTTCTTCAAAGAGCTCAAAAGGTGAACTGCTTGGCCAGCTAACAAATATTCTGTGCTTTTCACAACAACTGGATTACTATCTAGCTGGCTGGACTCACTATACCACCTCCCAGATGGTATCTTATACAGTAGAAACCACTGTTCATTTTTCATTACTCTGTTTTTTTAACATCAATTAATTTTCTGGTCTACAGAAGAGTGTTCTAAAGTGCCATTTGAATGAACTGGCTAGAAGATACTTAATCAATAAAGAACTTGCATATTCTTCTTCAACAAGATTTATTTAAAAATTATCTGTATCCCATGATCAGAAGGTATTAAATTACAGGACAGTATTTCATTCCCACAGTAGTAAAAGTATCTTGAATCTTAGTCACTGAATCAATTCTGTATCAACATAAAATCTGCCAAGTGTGGGCTGTTTAGAGTGAATTCTACTCTACATCTAGCAGCCAGGCTAACACCATCCTCTGTAGACAGAGGGTGGCATAAAACTTTAGAGCAGCTGCTCCTTTTACAGAACCGAAGCAAAGACAATCTGTTCTGCAAGCGCCGGCTCGTAGATCACTGACACAGCGCGTCAGGTTTTACAGCTACAAGGTACAAAAGCATAATGTATTACAACAAAGAAACTAATATTGGAACAGGTATAAAGGGTTAATAAAGAAAATATTGTTACTTTTTATGTCATCCCACCAGTGCATACATCTAACTGTTACAGAGGCATTTTCATAAATTTTATCATAGGTTATCCGGTGATTGGGTTTTTTTCCCTTCTGTCTCATACCTGAAAGCTACCATTAATATTTACCTAAGATATAATTAACACTGTTTTACTTGGACATATCTGCTCTAGAATCTATGCAGATGCACAGAGAAATTAGTCTTTGCAGGCATTTGTGAGTGCACGGTTAGAATTTTAACTATTTAATCACCTTTGCAAAACAACATCAGTGGCTGCCTTTCCACAACTGCAAAGTGTCTGTTATCCATTAAGCTGATTTCAGAAGCTTCCAACTATCATTTTTCAAATGTAAATATTTCATTCTATTGAAATGAATATTTAATTAATACTTCATTCATTTTTCAATGAATACAAATTAAAATCTGGCTAATTTTGGTTAATTTTTTCTGTAGCCAGCAAACCACTTTCACATTGAGGACGATCCTTAAAATGTTACGCTATGATTACATTTAATAATAGCCAAAAGACCCTCCCCTCAAAGCTGCTTTGGAGAGAAACAGCAGGAGAACAAAAAGCATTTAGAGAATCCTACGGACAAAATAAATCAGTTTTGAAACTGTTGAAGTCATTAGCATATTCATGAATGTTGAGTATTCTACTTACTAGGTCATTCATATTTGTCTGACTGGCTGGATGAATTTCTTCCAAGAACTCCAGCACATAGAATGTGTATCTGTCCATAAGATGAACACCAATCCCAAGATCAGGTTGATGCTTAAAAACAACACAGAGCAGTTATTGGGCATTTGCAGGAGAAAATTTGATATTTATGAGAGGGAACAGAATGTAATACCATGTTACAAAAGTCAAGCAACACGATTTTTTGTTCTTAAGCAAACTACACCAATAAAATGGCTGTGAAGAAATATATTGTTGACAAGCTAAATAATACAGTTTATCTTAATTTTCTAGACTATAACCTGGTAATCTCAATGTCTGCCAAAAAGCAGGGAACCCCTTCTTCTTAATGGTCCAGCACAGGTTTGTGGGCTGCCCTGAGCTGCTTACGACTTGGAAAACAGGTCTGGGAGAGACAGTGTATTTACAGCACTGTGTGGTTCAAGTAATCCTGACCTGTTGGTTTTGGTCTGGCTAGGATCTCTCCCCCATCACTGCCTCTGTATTCAGCTGGGATGTAATTACAGCAGGTGAAAGGTAGGCATTTTTTTGGTATATCAAGTGTAAGAAGCCCTAGACTGAACATTTGCCCACACATCTCTCTCAGCAGTCTTCCCATAAAATTTCTTCCTCTCGTAGGCAATGCATAAATTGGCTGTAAGCACAGAATCCATCATTAGCCGGGTTCTTTGGGGCAGTGCACAAAAACAGGCAGGAAAAGTACACCTAAAAATTTTGTCTAAACCAGACTTTGTAACTAAATGCCTTACACATTCAGCAATTAGAAGGGAAATTTTTAGTTCACAGTCAATACGACCTGTGCTTTTAACTCAGGTATTCTGAAAATTGTCTTCAGGATGACAAAAATCTACTTACTGATAAAGAATCTTCTCCTACTTGGCTGCTAGCCAAGGCCATTATATTAGGTGAATAAAATCGTTCATACATAGATGCTCCTTGACAAGTATCAATAATAAACAACAATTCATTGTACCTGAAAGAAATAAAACAGCCTCCTTACCCACCTCTCCTTAAATTGAAAATCATATACACACTTTGCTTTTTAGTTACCAGGACAGCTGCTAGTAACCTAAGAAACACAAGAGTTCACACCGATTGACTGTAACAAGCAAGTTGAGTCGAAACAATAGATTTGAGCAGCTGTAACTACAGGAAGCTGAAAACAAAAATTAGAGCTCTTCTTTCTAAATACACACTTCAATGCAGATGGTATCACTGCTGAAGGTAAGTCATGCCCACCAGTAAGAATTCAGGCATGTTCATGAAATACAGTATTTAACTGCTAAATAATGCTTTTTTTTTTTCTTACCGTCTTTTCTGCCACATTTGTTCAAAGGCATCAGCAAGTTCTACATTTGTGATTTCTTCAGAATCTTGAAATTTTAGGAAACCATTTCCACCATGGCCTGACAGAAAAAAAGGGAGGTTAGGCAAGTATGAAGGTTAAAGGAAAATACTTAGCCTGGTTGACCATTTTCCTGAAAAACAGGCGAACACAATTCTCTTTCTCCGAATAGGCTCCAGCAAAAGAAAATAAGAATAGTACACATACATCTTTTAAGCTGGAAACTATACTTGCTAAGTAACACCTTATAGATTTTCTCCTAATTACTATGACATGCTAAAAAAGAAATTAAATCATTTTGTTGATCCTCTTGTTTGTTTGGTCTCCTGACAGGATTTCATGCTTTCAAATAGGTTCACCCAACTGAACAACAAAAATCAATAAATTGTATACAGAGACCTGTAATTACCTGTCATATATATTAGAATGTTGCTTCTGTCATCAGAAAGAAGACGTTTAGATCGTGGTGTGCTTGGTGGGATTCTTCCCGTTAAAACACGCAAGAAATTTTCAACAGTAACCTACGAATAGAGGCAGAAAGTAATTTTCTAAAGAGAAAAAATATTGATTAACAACTCTAGGCTGGGTTACCCAAATTAAAAATGGAACACTAAAATATGCAGTGTATCTAAGCAGACACAACACTGCATGGTATAAACTGCATAAACAGACATTTTCTGTTTAAGGTTTTATTGTACATTCACAATAATATGGTACCTTTTACTTCATCCCACTAACATCAGTCTGGTCTTAATTATATCCAATAAGTCCACTACCATTATAATTTCTAAACACACTTCCATTGATCTGAAAACTTGTCAGCATATAGCTTTGTTCTGCCAAAGCTGCTCAGGTACTCACAAAATGCTCCAGCATTAGTGTGTGTTACCATGGAAAAAGAAAAGTTTAAATTCCATCTGCAACTCAGGAAAGGAAAAACAACAGCAATTTTGGTTACATAAGTCTCTGAGTGATCAGGTAAGACCCATCTGGATGGTGATTGTAAAACATCCTATAAAACACCCCTTCCTCTTCATGCAGATGTACAGAGCTCAAATGCTAGCAATGAATCCATATTCAGGAAGAAACACTATAAAAATAAACTATCTCTATTTCAGTGTTGTATCTTCTCTATACAAAGCTTCAGAGAAATAAAACATCTACTATGTACTTAAAGACACTCCTGTAAACCTTTTGGTAATGATTACACAGCACTATTAAACCATGCAACTGATGTCCAATTTAAGATCAACTAGTAAAGACACTGTCTGTTTCAAGGAATATTACACTAAAAATGAGAAGGTGATAGAATGCAGATTTCCACATAGTTATTACTTTAGAGTAACGATTAGGTTATGCTTTTTAGTTTGATAAAAGCATATACTTAATATTAGAAATTTAAGTAGGTCTCCCTAATAAACATTTCACTTGAACAGCAGAAGTTTCACAGTGGTTTTAGGTGTTTGCAAGATGAGACATTGACCAGCCATTTCCAAAGAAGAGAAATGTCTGTAATGTGTTGTACTCCTAAAACATACAAGGAGTTCCATACATTCTTTTAACTGTGGAGATTCCATTATTTAAAATAGCAAATACACAACGTTTTTCTAGTATAATAAATTTCAAACACAAAACCAAGTATCAAAGAGGGGAGGAGTGTGTGTTTTAAACCTATCCGTTGATAGTAAAAACCCAGCCCAAACCCAGTAATGTGAACAGAAAGGCTTCCTCAGATGACACAGATGGATAAATCTTTAAACCAACACTAAAAACAATGACTTCAAGGATTTAATTAAAGTGTAGTCACCTCATAGCTTCTGTAATCCACTTCGACATCGTCTCCATAGACATTTAGCTCCATGTTTTTATGACTAAACACAGTAGCTGGTTTGGGATTTCTGGGATTACATGCCATATCATCTGCTAGCATCAGGACAATGTGACTATGGAAGATAAGACAAAAACATTTCAGCCATTCTACTTTCACATAACAGTCAAACTGAAATTACAACACCACTGTCCTGAGATTAAAACAATAGCTTATAACATTAAGAAGATACTTGGAACTGTAAGTGAAACTTTGCTTAGTTACACTCTATTTCCTTATCTGGATCTTCACTATTATAAAGATACCACACACAGAGATATGCAGCTGGCTGTTAGTTCTCTACAGGATTAAGTTAGGCCAAAGATGAGCACAAGAGTAGTTGACATTAGCAACTTCATGATACGGACTTGCCTTGATCTAGGCTGGCAGAACTCTATAAATAATTTGGAGATTTTTATGGGGTAGTAAATCACTTCATGCAGCTCCATGGAAGAAACCCCAGCCTGTTTGTATCCTCTCAGACAGATCAATTAAAAACATTATGACAATTTTAATTACATTTGAGGAGCTCCTGCACATTTCTCAAACCATTATACTACATCTGATACACCACTGTATGATTATGTGTATTAATGGAATTTTCCTGAAGAACACAAGTGGGTTGACACCAGGCATTTTGTCTTCTTAATAGTGCCAAGAAAAAAAACACCCAACCCAGCATTTCATAGTATCAAGAAGAAAGAACAGCACATTATAAAGCTGTTCCAAATTTGCATGCATCCAGAGATCTGTATTTCACCTGCCAGGGTCAGGTTTGGGTCAAAATACGAAATAACAAGTAGTCACTGGAGACTGTCAGCACTAGCAAGAATGTGCCAGAGATGTCTGGAACATGGTGAAGTCAGTTCTCTCCTTAGACAACCCAGTCTTGGATATACAAGGTGTTTCCAAAAGACGGACCCAATTTGAAATCACGTATATATGAAATTGGCTCCATCATTTTGAAACATGCTGTAGTTTCTCCTCTCTGTGTTCTCACAAGCAATGCTTACAAAACAAAACCTGTATCCTGCAGGAGAACGGTGCCAACTTAGACTCTCAGGAACACAGTTATAAATTCAACCGTGTCTTGTTATTTAAACACTGCTCCTGCGCTTGTCATCGTTCACTTATACTGCATAATGATTGCAGGAATCAAAAAGAAATTCCAGATTCATTCTGGCTTGGGGTATTTTTTAGCGAAACTTTTATGAATTGGAGCATTGTGCCCACAAGTCAATACACCAGAGCAACTTGCGTTTATGAAACCACCACCCATTTTCCTAATGAGTTCTGCTGGTGGTTGACATCTCTTTAAGCCACCAAACTGATATAGTTCCATTCAAAATGAACCTATGTGCAAACCTCTCAAAGAAAAAAATCAAATGTGATAAATGTTTCTTTTTAAGATGTGATTTTGGGGGTCATTTTTTGGTGTTTTGTAGAGTTTTTTGTTGGTGGTGGTGTTGTGTTTTTAATGAGGTTTTGCAGCAAAGAGAGGAAAACAGGTAGAGGAAGAAGTCTGTCTAAGGGAGAAACCCACTCAAATCCATGTAGAAATTGCTGCAAATGGGAAAAAAATGGGTGTACCCTCTCTAGGTCTTCTCCAATGTCTTATTCCTGACCTTAGCCTCAAACATTCCTGGATTCTCAATTTCCAGATCCTTTGGTATGAATAAGAAATAGATCAGGCTACTGAACAACAGAAATCTCCAGCCGTGCTGTAGGTTTTGTGGTTATTTCTAAAACTGCCATTTATTTTGACGTTAATGGTGAAGATGGATGGATGGATGGATGCAGCGAAGATGAAAGTTCTCAGCTAAGGGTAGCGCTATTGAAATAATTTCTAAGGTAGTGTTCAGGGCAACTCGGTTTCAAAAATTACACAGGAAATATGACAGATGCTTCTAAATGAGATTTGCAAAATAAAATTACATATTTCTGTAGCTTTCAGCCCATAGTGCTTAGGCAGTATGTTCCCTTGGATTTATAGCCACCAAATGCTTCCAAAAATTAGGTTTCAACATCCCCTCTTTCAAAATAAACACAGGAAACATGATGATACTGCCACTGCATTCACGGTTGAGTGGAAGCTAAGTGAAGACTCCACATACTAGTTTTGGACTTGGACAAAAAAAGTCATACAAATTTAATCCAGCAGAACATGCAATTTGCAGAACTGGAGAGGGCCATACCTCTTTGGGCGACATGATGGAGAAACTAGCATTAAAACTAACATTAAAAACCAGGACCAGCAGGATTTCCATAGGAGCCTATGGATACATTTGGCCTAATATTCATTGGGTGCTGGTGCCTAGAATTTGCTTCCACAGTTCTGGTGCAAGTAACTTGCATTCCAAAACAGCTGGATGGACCTGTACAAATACCCCAGAACTTCCAGCAGGAACACAACGAAAAGACACTTCAGAACAGTTTGTTCACCTTCCTAATCTTGTTATCAAAGAAAGGATAGTACTTTCACCATTGTACCATCACTAGAGAGGCACAATTTAACGGACAAAGCTTCTGGTTTCTCTACAAACATCACACAAAATGGGTTTTTCAAGGCTACTTTCAATATGTAAGAGCTGCTTTGTTCAGGGCCTTTAGTTTAGAGACTCTCATTGTAGTTGTAGATGTGGAAATCTTACATTTGAGTACAGTTAGGGTTGCTAACACCTCCACACTGCAAGGAAATTAACGTACAACAAAAGCCATACCCAAGAGTAGGAACGCACTTTTCAATTTGCATGTTATGCTTTCACCAGTTTACTAAGTGGTACATTTTAGTGCCTGGATAGCTCCTCATGTTTTTCATCTAATTAATCTGTTCCAACTGGAAGTTTTATTATATAACCTTGTGTTTTGCCGTTGGAACAACACTGCTGCACTTTTCAACACGCTGATGTGATCGCGTCCTTCCTTTTTACTTTTACGCAGTTAAACTGGGAAGAGAAATGTATTTTTATACCACTTCAGACAACACGAGACCTTTAATAGCACATTTGCAAAAACAATGTATTCACCAAGATTCCCTCACCTATCAGGAATGCCCAGTCTCTTGACACTTCTGTATACTGAAAGAGTATTTGCCACATGACGATAATTAAACCAGAACCGAGATGTGCACACCTTGAATTTTTAAGGAGGGAAAGAAAAAAAAAAGTGTATTAACTAGTGTGAAAGATACAAATTGCCCTGGCACATTGCATCAGAAGAACATGATTATAGGAGTATCAGCAAACTTGTAACAAACCGGAAAGAACACAGCAACATCAAGAAACTTGTGATATAAGACATATAAACCTTCATTGTTCCAAAGCAACAAATGCTGAAAATGGAAGTTAAAAAAAATGTTAACTGACTCACGGAAAAATTGTCGTTAAACCCAACTAAGTATATACAGTGGCACTTCTGGGAATCATTCAGCAATAGCAAGTGGATAAGCTGAATTTTTCATTTCCTTTCTCCATATCAAATGAAAGAAAAATCAAAGGCAGAGTTCTCATGTCAGTAACAAATCCATTCCACCACAAAGGAGTAAGTGAAGCTGTGCAGAATTCACACACAGGGGAAAATGCACTGAGGACGTTTGCGTTTAAGGAGTCAAATATAATAAAGAGCTAAGCGAGCTCTAACCAAAATCTGAATATAAATTCTCAAAAATCTCAAAAGAGTTCAGGCTCTACTGTTCTAACTGGTGAAGAGTTGAGGATCAGCCATTCTTGTACTTACAACTACTCCCTTGGTTGGATATTATTTAATCTGTCCTCAAAAACCTCAAACCAATGAGATTTAAACAAAAACCTTCAGAGGCAATCTGCTGTAGCTCCTTCGTAGCCTTATCATCGTCCTTCTGTTTAACCCAGCTTCACTACTTTTTGTTTGTTCCACACCAAGGACAGGAGTTCTCCTTTGGAAACAAACTTCCTTCTCTTTTACATGCCTTTCAAATAGGCAAAAGAAGCAGCATTTTAGAAGGGGTGACTTTAAAACCACAAAAATAGAGACATAGGAACGAGCATTTAAGACAGTTTTTTCATTTTTCAGCTTTAAATGTACAGTTCTAATTTAAATAGAAACATCTTTAAGTTATACTACGTAGCACCTTATTCTCTAGCCTTCTCATAAAAATAAATGAGTAGTAGCTTAAATTACAATAAAAATTCAGCCTGAAAGGATCCCCTTGCGTGTCGATCATCCCGTCAATCAGAAATTTCAAAACAGCCCATGGGAATCAGTCCATGAGAACACTTGCCTTTCAGCAACATTTAAGGCTCTGAAAACTAACGGTGGCCAGTCTCGCTGTGACATTTCCAGACATTGTCACCTGCCCCTTTCGTCCATCACCTTCCTTACAACACAGTGCAAAACGTGTCTATTCTTTAAATACAGCTATTCACTCCACAGCATTTAATTCAAGCGACTAATGAGATGGGATTCCAGTATGATCCCAGGCTGGAAGTGCCTGATAGCAGTAAAACCATCCATATTTTACTCATTAAAAAAAAAGTAGCAACTGTTATAAAGCTTAATCATGAACTATCGAAAAAATATAACCAGCAGCAAATTTGTTAAGGACAGAAAGTATAGCTCCTTGAACCTAATTTTCCACTTTCTTTGTGTGTTTTTATGGGTACTAATAAAAGCACCTATTTGTTAATAGCATTAAAGCAGTACTTTACGTTTTAATAGTTACAAGTTTGTACTTTGTAAAATATATCCATTATTCTTTCTAATTCAATTAACTACTGTTAGCCTTCCATTTGTATTGCTCGATTTTAGTATCTGGAAAACAAACAGCTGCTACTGAGTAATTACAACAGTGTTCTGAAACAAATTAGTCATTAAGACCTGAATTGTGATTAAGAAGCAATCGTGTAGCATGATTCAAAGCTAATAAAAGACTCATGGCAAAGGAAAAAAAAACAGGATAAGAACAGTTTATCTAAACATTATGTTGCCTGATTTTCTTTTTTATTCTAAGCCTGTTATCACAAGTTAACAGGTTGAGTAAGCAGAAAAATCAGAAATAAATTGCACCTTTCTGGTCAAAGAAATATACATCTCTGATATCAGAATTACGCTTTTGTTCAATATGCAATATGGCAATTGAACTGTTTTAATGCTGGCAGAACCTTCGTTTTATGAATCCTGCCACGTAGCCAGACATTTTGAGTGCCTGAAATGCAGTCGTGCTGAAAAAATAATTTTATTATAGTGTAGTAAAGTTTCAAATCTTTCATTCATTTCAAAATCTTTATCTTTCCGTTTCTTACAAATGAACAGAATTTTCCTGATGAAAAATTGTCTTTTTTATTGGAAGAAAACTATCTGGATCACACTTACCAAAACTGCCCAGTTATTTGTATGTCCACTTTTAAAGAACTGTTCTGCTTGATCCTGAAAAATGGAGAAAATATTAGATGTTTATCAGCAATAAGAAAGAAATGACCACTCATATTTTTGTTGTTTCCACAGAACAGTGTTTGATGCATGTTTACCACACCTTAACACTGAATAAACCTTACAAAAGCTTCAAGAGGAAGTTTTACTTACTCCCTTTTGTACATTTCATGCAAGCTAATTGCTCCAATTCTTTCCCTGAAACTTGCAAAATAACAAAGGAGTAAGAATTAGTCACTTTCAGCTTAGTTAAAACAGCCAACACATCTCTATTCCAAAGGACACTCCAAGAACAAAATAGAATTATTTATTGACCTGCAGCTTCTTCCTTAATGAGAAAAGAGACTTGGATTAATTTCTGTTTTCTTTGTTCCTCTCATCTTTTCAACAGCAGGTAAGCGAATCTGCAATTTAAACCCATTTTAACTCCAAGGTGGTTACATTTATCTTCCAAAATAAGGAGCTGACAACAACAAAATTCCCCGTGATCTGTGTTATCAATAGTTCCCACTATGCTTCACAGAGGAGACGGCATAAATCAGGGCACAGAGAGAGGATAAGACTTCCCAGAGGTAAGGGATCGAGTCTGTCCCAGAGCAAGAATCCAGACTTGCTGATTCTTAATCAGACTCTGGGACACAGGGCTGACACCTGTGGGCTCACACAGGACACACAGTAACAAAAAAAGCAGTTGTTAAAATATATGTAAAATATACTGTGCTTCATGTAGTAAACAATTTGCAATGTAATTAGCAATGCAAAGACTCTGAAAATATTCCTATTGGCTATTTTAATTAAAAAAAATTGTAATTAATTTCAAGTGTAACATTTTGCTAAAAAAAGCAGAATTCAAATGCAAACAACACTCCAGATGTAGTGTGGGCACTGTGCAAAAAGCATAATTATTGAAAAATGAAATTACTCCCACTTAAAATATATGAGCTCCTTCTGTGTGTAAACGCCTCACACCTGTGAGAACCACATGTTGATCAGCCCAGGTGTGCAGGGCAGCTCCACCGCCTGGGAAACTGCCCACCACCCCAACCCTGGTTTTTAACCAAAGAAACTCTATCGACACATAATTCAGCCGGCAAGTGTCCGGAGACGGAACTTATAACGCCAACTACTGAAAGTTGCACTCTGCAGCCAAAGAGAAACTGCGTTTCGGAAACCTGCAAACGTATTAAAAGACGGGTGGAGTTAACTTTAAACAGTTTAAACAAGTCACACGGGCCTGCCGACCCCGCAGTGCCCGGACCGCACTGTCCCGCATCCCCAGAGCAGCGACCCCGAGCCGGGCAGCCCCGCAGTGCCCCCGCCCGGGGCCGAACGAGGCGGAGCCGGGGGAGGGTCCGCCCGCCCGGGGAGGCAGCGCAGCGCGGGCACCGGCAGCCCCTCGGCTCTGCAGAGCAGATTTCGGCCCTTCGCAGAGCGCTACGAGCGCCCCAGGGCCGCTCCACCGGCGCGGCCCCCGGAGCGGGCTGTGCCTGCGGGGGGAGGCAATGGGGGAACCGGCAGCACAGAGCCTGCAGCGCCGCCCGCCCTATCCCCCCTCCGGCTGTTCGTACCTGGACGCCGCTGGCGAGCGCTGCGCCGCAGCACCCCAGGAGCAGGGCTGCGGCCGCACGGACCCAGCAGGCGGCGGGAACCGGAGCCGCCATCTTACCGCGCCTCCTCCGCCGGGCTCCGGCCGCCGCCGCCGGAAGGGGCGAAGCGGCCTCTGCGCCTGCTCCGCGCCGCCGAGCCAGGGCTGTGCCCGCTGCGGCCGGTTCTCCGCCGGCGCTTGGAGGACGGTTCCCCCGCTCTGAGCCCCGCCAGGCTCTGTCACGGCTCGGAGCTCCGCCAGCCCCCGGGGAGCTTGCTTTGAATTCGGTTTTCACAGCGCCGAGGCGGTAGCGGCAGCGGATCTCACCGCTGGGCTCTGCCGCAGGGACAGCGCAGCCCTGAGCTTGTCCAGCCCGGCGGGCGGGAGGAAACACGGTGGCCTCGCATCTCGCCTTTGGCTCGGGGGGCTCTTAGGGGTTAACCACAGCCATTTATCTCAGTCTTCTTTTAAAAATATGCTCAAATCGCTGGGCATTGTTGAAATTTAAAACATCTTTTTAAGCTTCCATGCTTAATGCCTTACAAATATTCAAGCCTTCTATATGGGTTTTGTCTAATAGTGTGTGCTTTGATCCTCAGCGCATAGCAGCTGCTAAGACTTGAGATAACTATGAAATTTTGCTTAGGCCTTGAGAACAAGTCGACCAAAGAAATATACAAGATGCTGCAAGGATGAGAAGCTCACTAGTTAGCTCAAAATGTAACTGTAGTTTGATAACAGTGGCTTCATAGCTACTTCTCAGGCATCCTGGACGTCTGTTGAAACTCTGCAACGGGCCAGCAGAATTATGTCCTGAGATGACTCAATGCCATACAGGGACAATGTGAGTGAGGGGCTTTCATCCCCAAACGACCACCAGGGACCACCGGAGGCTTTGTGCCCTGTGCAGAAATAACAAGCTGACATGGCAAAACGTTCCAGTGCATCCTTCAACACCATGGTGTGAATATGCACTAGACAGGTGAAACTTTGTATTAGATAGGAGGAATTTTTGTTACTTTTTGCATATAAATATCCCAGGGAAACTTCTTTCAGGGAAAGCTACTGTAATCCAGACTCGTGCAACTCTGTAATAAAACAGTGTCATGTCTCTGAGCGCTAACTGGCGGGTTTTTGCACTGCAGATAACAGACTTCATCGACAAGTGAGCAGAAGGGCAGGGGACACGGTGACCAAGGGTGGCCTCAGGCCTTGGTGGCTGCAGGGCAGAGCTGCCTTGAGGGCAGAGGGACCACATTTGGTGGGGAGAAGGGGGGGAATCCAAAAGTAGATGTTTCGTGAAGACGCCTTGCTCTAGCCTCGCCTCAGAGCCCATGAATCATCAGATTTTTATTTCAATCTATTGAACTGCTTGGTATGATTCTATTATTTCCACTAATGCATCCTGTCAACACCTTTGTTCAATTGCCTGATGCCTTCCATTAGTGAAGATTCAGAATCTGCCCTGAACCGTGGAAGCTATTTCCTGCTCCATGTACTTGTCATCAGTAATGACTTTCTCAGACAAGCATATTTCCATGTATTGGTGTTGGAATTTCAATAACATCACATTTGCTGTTTGAAAGCATCACTGGTTTCCTTGATAAAATAATCACCTGTGATTGGATCACCTTCTAATTTTGCACCTAAAGCTAATGAACTTAGTCCCTTTCAATGACTGCAGCCACCAGCTCCTGTTGTGCCTGAACACACCTACTGAGAAGTGCTTTGAGCATCTGTGTCCATTGTTGCCTGCTTGTGAGCCACACTGTTTATCTTCTTGCTCCGGAAAGCTAAATTAATTTTAAGTCTAGAACCAAACTTGAGCTTTTTCTTTGCCCTTTCAATTACTTCCGCTTAGGTCTCCAATCATTCTTAGATGTGTTCAAGTTGTGTTGGTGACACTGAGGAGGGGCAGCTATCTTTTGGAGCACGTACTCATGCAGTTTTATAAACTGGTGAGTTGATTTCATGCACTTTGACTTGGTTAATTCCTTATTACCTCTTGGCTCCCACACAGAGTTAGGCAGGTAACATGTGACAAATACAAATGGTCTCAACTCTTTGACTTCTTTCTGTTAATCTAATCCTTTGCTCTTTGCACTTATCACAAATATTTGTCCTTTGGTACCATGCATTTTGGTCAACAGCTTTTCCCATAGAAATAATGTCATCAGCTGTATCCAGATGTTGCATCTTTGAACCAGGCATAAGTCCTGATGTTCATACTGAATGAAAAGTTAGGTCATGTGTTACAAAAAGGTAACTTGAGCTAACCAAGAAACATTCCTAACATGACAAGTAAGAAACACCTTTTCTTTGAATAGGACCTAAAAACATCCTGTTCACTTAAAAACTCCCGAACCTTCTGAAATTTGCATCACAAGTGACCTTAATTTTGTCATTCTCTGAAATAGTCCACTTTTTAGCTTTAATAACACTCTTTTAAGGTCACTGTGTATTATTTGCTACATTAAAAAAAAGGATATGGAAAAAAAAACCCTACAGATTTCTGTCATGTGGCATTGGAATGATGTAAGCATAGGTTATCACCTATGGACTCTACAAGCAGATGTCTGCTATTTGTGCTGTGCAGTCAAGAACTGTAGCAAATTATCCTTACCTGAAAGATCATGTGTAGGGGATGAGATGTTTAGGACACCAGGTTTCACCAATAATCATAACAGTTTAAGCAACTTGTCCAGTCAATATTGCTGCTGTTTTTCACGGGTTATTTGTAGCTGGTTCTGCAATCTATAGAAGGGTTTAGCCGGCTCTTAATGTCAAAGCGCAGCTGCAAACAAAAATACCAATGATCTTTAATTTTGTTGGCTTTAACCTTGATTATATTACCTATAAGTATCATAGTGTATCTTTTCCTTCTTCTGTACTCTTGATCCTTGTTCTGTGTTTGTTTTCACCAGATTTGCATGTGCTGCCTGGTAATTTTCTACTGTAGGAAATAAAGAAATATGTCTTTGGCTGTATTTAATATGCTGCAAAAAGAAAAATGAAAAGCAACTCTTGCAATGAAGTAAGTCAACAAGACTGATTCTTAAGGAATCATCAAGAATAGCTCAACTGTATTATCTCACTAAAAAAATGCAGATTTATTACTTTATTCATTTTGACTGTAAAAAAAATCAGAAAACTCCCATTTTTATATTGCTTGAGGTTTTTGTGCTGTTCAAACAAGTCTACTACAGTTTAGTATCTGAGCAGATAAAATGGCTGTCTTCAAATATAGAACCTGGATAAAACAACAGTCATCAAATTAATGATTGATCTTATTCATTTGGGTGTTTTTTTCAATTTCTGTTAGTGGAAGACTAGAATCTTTGTACTTAAAAATAGTTACAGTAGCAAAGTAATACTGATTAAAGATATGCAAAAGTAATATGTTGAGTGTAACAGATACAGAACTTCCAAATGAAAATGCCTTGAAAGAAGACTTGCTTCTGATAATTGCTGAAGCAATTGTACTGGACTGTGTTTCTCAATAGATTATTTCAAAACACTGATTAAACATATTAGAACGTACCCTTCTGTTCATCCATAGCATCAAGTTGCTTACCTCTAAATCAGAATCAAAATAGACAATATTTTTTAAGGCTATTTACAAAGTGAAATTATAGACATCATTTTTTACAGTGTCTTTTGAGCAGAATAGAACAGAGACAAAACCCTTGAAACTTACAATGAAATTCAGTTGACATTTGTTCTTGATGAATTAATCATCTACCTTGTCATCACTTCTGTTCTGTCATTAACGACACAAACATCACCAGACATGGAGTTTCCATAATGTTGAATTGTGTAATAATCCAGTATTTAATCTTCAGAAGACATGAGGTTACAAATGGTTCCAACAGCTTATCCTGTTGGTAAAATAAGTAAAATATGAGAAAACAAATTATGAAAAAGCAGTGGCAACTTGTTGACATAGTTTATTAGGTATAATGGCAGTCATGAAATATGAATGCAGATCACCTTTGCTCTCAGTGCATCAGTATTTTTCTCGATAGAAAACAATGTTGAAAACTTGTCAAAACATTCTCACTCATTAAAATAACAAAATATGTGAAAAATACAGCAGAAAAAAAATAAAATTAAAATTACCCTCTCCATTGTATTTTCCCATTCATATTTCAAAAGGGCTCATTCTCAAATAGAAAATTTGTGGACTTCATAGGGAAAAAGATGAGAATATTAATTAAATTGCCTTAAATAAAGCTAAGTGTATAACCGTGGTTTTACTCATGGATCCAATACATCGTGTCTTAGAACATTAAGAATCATCATTTTTATTCCACTACCACTTCTGAGATCTTTATGATAAACCTGTCACGTGTCCCAAACACACCAAGCATCTGAAGGTCTCAGGCAAGTTGTCCCTGCGGTGACTGCGCTGACGTGGTCTCAGCTCCGCTGGTTAAATTAACTCAAGTAAAGGGCCGTGTTGCTGATGGACTCATTTTAGCTCCCAAACTACTACTTAAAGTTATTGTGTGTATTCTTAGACTACTCTACAGCCTCCAATCTAAATATATCCTTTTGTCCTCCAGGTGATTTTCTTCCTTTGCAAGCAAGCGTTTTTTCACTCCATTGAGGACTACTCATCAGCTATGTGAGAAAACAAACCCCAGGTTTTAAAAATTAAAGGCTGAAAACACATCAGCTTTGCTTGAAAATGTATTAGATAGAATATATGAAAATTGTATTAGAAATAAGATATACGACGAGCACTGAGTCAACGTTAAAAAAGGTTACTCATATACCAAGTACAGCAACACTGATTAACATTAAATATTTGAACAGTGACTAAAACTGGATCCGGTAAATTGCCAGGAAAGGTTATGTAGATCACTGTGTGATGAGTACTGAAATGTTACTAGAACTGATTAGTGGAAGATTGCACTCGAGAAGCAAAATTTAAGATGAATCAATAAATAGGCCATTAAGAAATCTGAAGAAATATTCTCAACAGAGGAATTGTTTAACTTTTAAAACCATAAATACGCATGATGATTTGTTTTTCCAGGAGTTGTGGGGCAGAGTAGATCAAAACAGCCCCCAAAAATGTAGACGAAAGCTCACTTGTACTTTTTAGAGCAGCTGTTAGGCTGTGAACAAAAGTGGCAGCGGCTCAGCAAACCTTAGTAATTTCTCTGACTACTCAGACTGCGTAAAGCAGAACGTTTGGTCCCTCTGTAGATTCATTTAGCAGGAGACGGTAAAAGCTGCTACGGATCAGTTGGAAAGTACTCATGCTGAACTAAGCACTTCAATATGCTGTAAATTCTAACGGCGCTCTTTGAAATTAAAAGTACCTATTTCTTTGAGTGTATTTACTGGAAGCTGTTCCCAAGTAGGACTGCCAGAATGACTTCATAAATTGAAATCATAATGCTTGGGAGCCAGATTTTGCTATGATTTATAAGAATGCAATCTTGTTGAAATTCCATCCTGTGCAGAAGGTCACTAAGAGGCCTTTTCTCCATTACACTGCAAGGGGAAATTTTACTTAAAAAATTAAATGAGTTATTATTAAGCAGAGAGTCTGGATGAAACCAAGTAACACATTCAGCAAGAAAGTAAACTGGTGACTAGGCACTCCCCCGAATACTTGCTTTCCTAAAAGCCAAATTGTGTGGCTTAAATTGATTGGGATATTATGTAAACTGAAGAGAAGGCCTACATGAGAAGGCATTCAGCTATCAAATCTATGGAAGTTTTTCTATATTGTTCTGCAACTCTCTCACGAATAAAAGATGCCAAACACTTTCTTTTTAACCGTCTTTATCTTCATGTTAAGGAGTGTCTCCTGATAAGATTTTTCTAACTGCAAGACACCATCAAGAAAAAGTCCTAGTGATAACAGGAATTACTAACACATGAATATGTGCCTGTTGTTTCTACAACTCTGTCCTGTTCTGTGACCTGAAATAATAGTTTTAGCTGCTAAATATGTATTACATGAAAATGTAAAACTGTATTTACTGCAGTTAATGACCTTTTACATTTTAAGATAGGCATTTGAATGTACATGTTCATTTGAGGTGATTGATTTTTGTATGGAGAAAAGACACCGACCAGTCAATCAGTTTCAACTGATCAGTGTCTTAATGGATGCATTTGCAGAAGTATTATCTCAGTGAAAATCGGCTTTTTGCACTTTAACTCCCTGGCAATTATCAAGGATTCCCTTAAAATTTCTCTCATTTCTCTTATTATAATGTTATGTTAAAAAAAATATTGCACTTGGAAAAAAAATATTGCTAACAATACTTTACTAAAGGATAATCATTAGTGTCTACTTATTAAAGATTTAAAGCTTCAGGGCCTGCTATGCATCCCAATTTTGGAGGGATGTGCAGGGCCAGTGAAATGGTCGGGCTCCCTACTGTTCAGTGACCCAAAACCACAAATAGCACAAAGTCAAAACAGAAGATGGATTAATTCAATATGTGCCTGGTTTGGATTCTAGATATTATAAAGGTGACTTAAATCTGCATCTGTGACATCCTCTTTTCATTGTTTAACAGATTATTAGCTTTCTGGGCTGGAGGATGTGACCTCCTGACAATGCATTGATCAATGGGAAAAGAAAAAAGAAATAGCTTCCTTTTGGAATTCTCAAAAAAACCAAGTTTTTAATAAAAGATCCAGGGTTTAAGCCTGTCAAATGCATATTATTGACTAAGGTCTATTAGCTGCATGGTCATATTACACGTGTCTCAAGGAAATAATACATATATTTATCAGGTACAGAAACATATGCTCTATTTGTGGACTGCAAGAATTCAGGATCAAAGTTTTGCATACAGTAGCTTAAAAACAAATTAAGATTATTATTTTCAGGACAATGACATCAAAGTAATGATATAAGGCCAAGGGTACATAAGTTCACTTGCTACTTAGCTTTGGAATAAAGATGATAATAATTTGATTTTGCTAAATATAAAAATAATAAATGGTTTGCATCTGTATAGCCCCTCTTACCAAAGGATCTCAAAGCATTCAGTGTTAATTTCATATCATCTTGAAACTTCAAATCCGATTCAAAAATTTGGGTGTTGCTACTACATGTTTGTTTTTGCTCTATTATCTGATTCTGTTTGCCTGCGTATTTCTGCAAGATAAGGAAAACAACCTCCACTTTTTGGTTGTAATATATTATCATGTTGTGAGAAACATTTTTAATACAAATTTGCTTCCACGGATGAATTTTTCTGACAAGTTTCTAAAAGAGCCTGCCTTGTATCCTCACCTAGGAACCAGAACAGTATAAACCATCTTTTCCATTTCCTTCAGTAATTCTGTATCTAGTTGTGATGATCTAAACTTGCCATATGGGTTTTCAAATCCTATTGTGAAATAAATTAATCCATTAGGCTATTTATCTGCTTAGAATTCTAGAAATCAAATGTATTTTCTCTCTCCGAGGAAATCTTCAGGGGTTCATAAATGAAAAAATTGTTTTGGAAAGGGAGGATGTCTGTGTGTATATTAGTAATATTGAATGGTAAAATCAGTCTTTTTTTTCCCAGAAATTGCTCATAACACTGTTTCCATAAAAGAAGTCAGCTAGGAAAGCTGTACAGCCTACATCTACAAGTCACGATTCTCTTCTTCTGCAGCCCAGAGGCTGAGGGAATAAAAAGTTTCAGCAGAAAGCCAGGAAATGCAGTAGAATATCATTAATTGTCAATCAGCTTATATAGAACAATAGAATGTCAGCTACACTACAGGCCAATTTTAAAGATTCCGTCCAAAACTGACATGTAGGTGATTTAGCTGTATAATGTAGAAGAAGTACTTTAGGAGATCTTTGAATATTCAAATCTTTCCCAAATAGTACCAACTCAGCTATAAGCCACCAGCAAAAGAAACGGTAAAGACTACAGCAAAACGCCTGAATCCAATCCATTTGTTGTACAGAATATACACGCTTCAGAAAAACAAACCAAACCAAAAACGCCCACCAAAAGCAAAACAAAAAACCATTACTTGCTTGGAATTTATTGCTAATAAACTCATTTCTGATGTACCAAAGTATTCAAACGCATAGAATACACTGCCTGTGTGTTCTGAGAGCCGTGAAAGGCATTTTTAAGGCTGTAAACTTTGAGACAGCCGTACTTGCAAATTTTTTAATAATCAGGACAAAACATATTAGTGATTCCAGTTTTATAAGACAACTTGAATAAAAGGAAATAAAAGATACTGACAAGCCTTGTTTTGTGAACTCACTGAGATCCAGAATAGACAAGGAAAAACATTTGAAGCAAGTGATCACTTTTTCAAATACACAAGATGAATTTTTTTTCCCCCTGAACATTGATGAATAAATAGGAAAGCTGCAGCCACAGAGTTTGTCACTTGTACGGCTGTGTCATTTCATAGTAACTTGTCTCTTGAAATAAGACGTTCACATAGGGGCAGAACTTAGTAACAAGCTTCTCCTTCTCCATGACTCCAGCACCCAGCCAGGCTGTGTTTGCTTTCCAGAACATAACATCTTAATCAGTATTAGTCAGACAGGGCCAAGGGTTCTGTTCAGCACTGTAGCTGAACAACTACTTAGTTTTTATTGGATAGCATGACAGGAAACAAAAAGCATTGTGGTGATTCAAGAAGTGCTGATGATTATTAGTAATTTCAAATGTTTAAAACTATTCAGTATCAGCCTTTATGCAATATCAGGCTAAACTCTGTTCTCCCATTAAGCCAAACATTTTCAACCCATGCTTTGTGGAATCTGAGTTCAAGTTCAACCATCATACAACAGTTTCATCAACTGCTTTGTTACCTTTGATTAATAAGCTGTCTGGCAGGGTGTCGTCTACCAAAAACAGGTGTTTGATCCAATTCTCATTTGTTATACTGTCAAGAAAACATTCAGTGAAGTCGGTGACTAAATTCAGGCAATGTTCTTATACATCAGCAGAAAGTCAGGATTAATTTTGAATCAGCATTATAACATTTCCATGGTTAAAACTTTTCCCAATTTCTCTCATGTTTTCTTTCAATTCATCTCGTATCTTAAATTGCAACTTCTTTAACTTGTCCTTGTTCTACATCCTGATTTTTATCTAATTATAATGTAAGGTGCATCTTTTAATCTCTATATATTGCATTCTATTCAAGGCAATGCAAAACCAGAAAGTTAAATGGATGAGTTCAAGAACCTTAAGTCATTGAAAAAGGACTTAACTCAATCAAAATTAAAATTCGCCTTTAAAAACAAAGTTGTTCTTTACAATAGAATTCAGAGCTGTGAGCCAGTATCTGCCCAAATTACAGCCTTCTTAGGTTTAGAAAAGAGGGGTTTGACAGTCATTTCTCACTTCATTATGAAATATGAAAAACATGCGGAGCTTTAGCTCTAAAGAAACGAAGTTATTTAAGACTGAAGCACCACCAGTGGCTGACTGACATTTTTATAGCTACTGCTTTGTGCCAAATACTGACTTGACTATACACTGAATAGGGAAATAGGTGACTTTACGTTTTACCACTGCACTACAGTTGTTGTCAGGATTGCTCTCAGCAAGAGCACATGCCAACGTTATTCCATTGCTAATCCTAATTATTAAAAAACTATCACATCACAAAACAAGATTTTTTTGGTCTTAACTTTTCTTTTATTCTTTCGCATACATGTACAACCTGACCAAATTAATAGTACTTCTGTTTGACTACAGTGAAACGAAAGTCTGTATTTATAAATGTCCTATGGGCCCTTTCCTATTTGAAAAGAGCCCAGTCAGGAACCCAGGAATCTGGGTAAAAAGAATTGTATCAAACTAACTCACCCCTTTTTCCCTGTGAAGATACAGGGTTTCTCAGTGTCAGCAATTCCTGAAATCATGGTATGACTTTCCTAACCCCTTCATGTAGGAAGTTGGTATTAGTTTCAATTCATTTAGCTTCCTATTAAAAAATAAAATCAAGAGGTTTATCTTTTCACGAGCTGTACTTTGTATCGAGGTGATTTTCAAGTAGGGAAGATTTTCACCATATAATTGAATAACAGGTTATTGTGTCATAAGGCACTGATCTATTATACCACTGAAATAAAACCCAAATGACAAGTAGCAGAGATTCAAACTTTCTAACAATCTTATGCTGTGCTTGAATTCTTTTCTGTTCTCACCACCACCACTCACAAATCATTATTCAGTTCAAGCCGATTTCATTAACTGAATTTTGCTCTGTTTGTGGTTTTCCTTTATTTCTTTTCCCTACAGCTACCCAAATTTCCATAGTTCATAAAGAGTAAACAAAATGAACTGAAATGGTTGTACTGTCAGTGGCTATTTGGGGAGAATTCATGGATTAGAACTGTGTTTTGGCCATGTGCTGTACAAAAAAAAGTCACTGGTACCGCTGGCAGATAACAAAGCCTAGGGAAGTGGTAGTGGGCAAAGTGGTTTCTTGGTGAATTGCCTGCAAGCGAGTACATGAAATTATACATCAAAGAATAAAGAGTGGGTGTTCATCCTAGAGTGGAAGAATCTATGTGAGAAAAGAGAGTGGAAAGCAGAGCTGCTGGGAGCCTGCTGGATAACCAGCTAAAGGTGAACCCCGCTGCAGCACCAAGGGCACTACACAAATTCCATCCATCAGCGTGAAATAGAACGAGGATGCTACAGACAGGCTGAAGCACATCAGTACCTGGCACTGGCGCGACCTTTTCTGGAACAGCGAGTCCTGTTCGATGCCTTTGCTGAAGATGCCTGTTGATAAACCACAAAGAGTTCAGGGAGAGTCAAAAGAATGATTACACTGAACTGGAAAGTAAAAGCTACAGCTATTTAGTTTATCAAAACAAAGGTTAAGGAGTGATTTGATCATGGCTTTTTTTTTCCCCTCAGCAGATTTAAATATGCATCCTCAAAGTTTTAAGCCGCACAATCTTCTTTCTTCCCTCCCAGGTTTTATTCATCTTGGTGTCCACAAAAGTTACACAAAATGGTGGTCCTGGGACTGAGTGAGAATTAGATCCAGAGATTATATTTTCTAGGTAGAATTTTCACTGCCTTTCAATTAGTGCTTTAATTCACTTAACTAACCTGTTTAGATATCCACAGAAAACAACAACAACAAAGGTTTAGCAAAGTGGAAAAGAAAGGGGAGGAAAACCAGCAAATTTAAGAAAAATGTGAACAACACTGTAGCAAGAGTTCAGAAACAGGCTTCTTATTCAAATGAAAAGATTGTTTTAACAATCTTGGATTAATTTACACCACACTAGGCACAACACGGGGCTGCAAATAAGTTCTGCCTTAACATTAAAATGCACACCATTTCTGGATCGGAAGCATGTAATTCAACACATTCTAGTAAAAAGGCTACACATAATTGTTGCTCTTACAGAATCTAGAAATTCAAACGGTCCACCTCTCTTGCAGCAGCCTGTATAAGTGCATCAATCCAAGGACATCAGTTCTAATTTTAAGAAGACATCTAGCAGAGCAGCAGCTTATGTGAAAAACGACAGCTTAACAGACACTAGACAAAAAACTGGGGGATTCTGAAGTTATTTTTGAAAACACAGAACCTAGTTAAGCTTTGACTGAAGGCTATGGGTGTTAGGTAATTGGTTTAACCCGGGAGAAGGCCCAGAACAGCATCTTCCAGCTGACCTCCTACTAATTTCATATTATTTCAGCTTCACGTATTTACTGGAGGAATCAACAAGAATGAAAAAGGCATCAGTGCAATGGTACAGGATCCATAAGATGTTTTCAAGATGGATTTCCAGAGCTGTTATTATTTTGACAGCGAAATTTTGTTCTCTCTACTGTAGCTTCTTCCCCTCCAGAAGGCGTGGGAAGTGGTAGAAGCAAAGCCCAAGGGATCCTTCAGCCTCACCCCGTACCATGAAGAGCTGCCCGTACTTTCAGGACTGGGCACTGCTCTGGAGTTCAAATCCATGTTCCCATTTCTGTGAACTTGTTTTTTTGCATCCTGTGTTATTTTCTAAGGCAGTAAGACCACTTGATTTCCAGCCACACTCTTGATCGGATACTGCAAAATGACAAACAGCCAACTCTCTAACAGCTGCCTTTACGTTACCTACATACCTGAAATGACAAATAACCCAGCTTTGTATTTAGTTAATATATTCTTAATCCTTTGTTGCTGATATTCTTCAGAGCCTTCGAAAGGCATCCACCTGTGACCCTTTTTCAGTATGGGGATTTGGCCGAGGCAAACGTGCAACAAATTACTTCTAGAAGGAGGTACCATGTTATTAGATCCAAAAAATATCCCTTCCAGATACATTTCAGGCATTCAGTCTGACAGATTTCCTAAATGGCTGTATTTTTTCAGAGGTGGTAATTTCTACAACACGGAATTTGATTTTGGGCAACAAAAATCGGATTAGCTAGAAATGACTCTTTTTGAGCAATAATTTAGATGTGCATAATGATCATACTTTTATGGCAGAGCAGCCAGAATTTTTATTTTCTGTTAGCGTTATCTAACTGAACAAAATGCCTGGGAGCTACAGGAAAGAACAAACATCTCAGACAAGACTTCACACAAAAATATTTCACATTCCTGGGGAAGATGCCATGGAAAGCGTGTGAGAGGAAATATTTGTCTCAGTCAATCCAGGACATTGGATGAGACACTAATTTACCCATAAATGTTGAATATATAAAAATATATCTGCGGACAGCCTATAAATGCAATTTGTCTGAGACAATGATAATACAGCTTTATATATATATATATATAAGTTAAAAAGAATAAAAAATAAAACCACAGAATGCCAAAACCACAGCTCTGGCTTCCTAAATGAAATGACATCTTCCATTAGCCCTGCTTAGGAAAGATCTTATTTTAAGAAAATATCTGTTTAATTTAATTCAGTCTTCCTCTTATCAAGCTCCATTTAAGATCTTCTGAAAGTGATTATGTCTCATATCTTTTGATTAGGACATTGGAGCCTACTCTATTTTTTACTCCATCAAAATTAAGATATTGTGCTTTTCAATGAATTTACATTTGGTTGCATTAAAATCTTAGCAAGGGAAAGCAGGGTTAAAGCCACATCCAGAGTTCATGGGAGGATAAGAAAGACTCCAGATGGATGCTGATTAAACTCTCCAGCAAAGACTATGGTCTTCCTTAAACATGAGAAATGCTAATTCAGTGACATTACTGCAGCTTTCCTAAATGCCACCGCTGGATTCAGAGAAAATGGAGCTGGAAAGGACCTTAAGCTGCCTAATCCAAACTTCTTCCAGAGATACATCAGCTGAAGTGAAGCACAGGCCATCCGTCCGTGGATGCTGCGAAGGGCCATTAGTGACTGCCCCTCACATGGAAGCTGCTGGGAGTGACTGGATGACTTGGAAAACCTTCCAATGTAATTCTTCAGAAGAAGATCATAGGACTGCCCCTGATGCAGTGTTTAGCTGTTTGGGGAATGAACAAGGAAAGTGTCCACATAAAAGGCTGGAAGCAGGGCAAAGGAAAAAGAGGGCATTTTAACTGCAGAACCAGAAAATCAAGGAACATGGCTGCAGCTGAGAGAGAGAAGCGTGTCAGACTGATATCGATCCACAAATCACACACAGAAGGAAGAAGCTTCTTGAAAAGCTCCTGACAAGACCTGTACTATGTCTGAAAAACACAGATACAGAAGGCAGTTGCTCACTGTTGTTCATAAGCGTGCACCTGAGTAACCTGTTTCTGTTAGGGTGTGCATCAGTGAAACTACATGGATGTTGTGTTAGAAAATATCAACAAAATTAAAATCTAATTGGAACATTAGACTTGATACAGGACAATTAAGCAACTGAAATAATCTATTCCAGTATACTACATAATAGCACATAATCTACCCCCTACTTAGCACTCCTTGGAGCACATCTAGAATGATGCGTCTCATTTGGGGCTCCCCAGTAAAAGAGAGATGCTGATGAACTGGAGTGGGTTGAGTGGACAGCCACAGAGACGATCAGGGATGAGAGCACTTGCCCTTGAGGAAAAGTTGAGGGAACTCGGCTTGTTCAGCCTGTGGTAGGCTTGGAGGGGACATAATCGCAGCTCTCCAGTGCTTCTGAGGAGGTTACCATGAAGATGGAGCCAGGCTCTTCACAATAGTGCAATAGTGGGCAAGAGACAAATAGAGACAAGGGAAGTGCTAATCGAAGAAAACCCTTTTTGACCACAAGGCCAGCCAAGGACGGGTGTCCTAGACCAACTATGCCATCTCCATCCGTGGAGGTTTTGCAAGATGAGACTAGATAAAGCCCTGAGTCTGACCTCAAGAGCTGCCCTTACTCTGAGCAGGAGTTTGGACCAGAGATGTCTTCAGTTGTCTTCGTGTGATCCGATGATCACAGATGCTCATGAGTGCTCCAAATTTGTGGCCTTTTACTCGCACAAAGCATATGAAATGCTTCTCTCTTCAAGACGCCAAAAAACCGATGCCAAGGGCAGAGGCCGCGGTTACCGGGCAGCTCCCACCACCTCTGCGCTACACCCGTGCACAGCCCTCCCCGCACCGCCGCCACAGCCCTCCCGGCGTGCGGGGCGCGCCTCAGGACGGCGAAAGCAGCCGGTGGCTCCCGGGGAGCCGGGGTCCGATCGCTCCCGGGGCGCCCTGCCCGCGGCGCACAGCCAGGCACAACCCCTCCCCGCCTCCGCTCGGGTGCTCACCGCAGACACCCCTCAAACTTTCCCCCGCAGCGTGCGCACACTCTTTCTCCCGCGCCGGGGGAAAACGTGCTCTCGCTCTCTCCGTGCAACGGGGCCGGGGAGGCGGGCAGCCTGCCTCCCTCCTCCCTCCCGCCCCGGCTCGCCCGCCCGCCGAAGCCTCGCCGAGGCTCCCGCATTGCACCGCCGTGCCGTGCGCGGGGCTCGGCGCTGCCCACCCGCGCCCCGCCGGCGCCCCCGTCCCCGGCTGGCGGTATGAGCGCCGGCGAGGCGAAGGAGTATCTGGCCCGCAGGGAGATCCCGCAGCTTTTCGAGGTAGGCGAGGCGGAGGGGGGGAGCGTTTTCCGCCCCGTCCGAGGGGGTGCTCCGCGTTGGGACCCCGCGGCGGGCAGCGGGCTGAAGGTGGCTGGAAGGACGGAGCAGTCAGAGGAGGCTGCGGCGCGCGTACCTTGCGCGGGGAGCGGCGCCGCGGAGGGCTGGCCCCGGGCAGGGAGTGCTGGCCCCGGGCAGGGAGTGCTGCCGGGCGACCGCGGCTCCCGGGGCCGGGCCGAGCTGGGAGCTGGCGCCGCGGAGCCGGCGGGGAAGCGGCTGCCGGTGCCCACCTGCGGGAGCCGCCGCGGGCGCGCAGGCAGCCCGGCGGCCGCGCCCCTCCGCACCGCTGCGGCGGCCGCGCCTGCCCTGCGCCTGCCGCCGGGGACAGCGAACTTGGCGGCCGCACGGCAGAGGACACCCGGGGCTGCTCCGCCGAGGAGTTCGGGCGGGGGTTTATCTCTCAGGTTTTCTCCAGATTTTCGTCAGTCTGGGAGAAAGAAAAAAACCAAACCACAACTGTTCAGTGAGGTTTAGCTTCCTACAAGTTCCCTGCTGCTAACGATTGATAATTACTTCTCTGTAAACGGGGGATTATTATTTTTTCCGAATCAGACATCCTGCCACCTATGTTAAACACATACATGCAGAAACACATGTATTTTCCCTGGTGTGATCTGAAGATGGACATTTTTTAATGTGTTTGAAAATGACAGGACCTAGACCATGCAAATGTTTTACTAACACGCTTAGAATGTGAATGGTTTAATGAGATGCAAACAAAACTGTTTTCCTGTAGAGGTTCAGAGCTTGAGCTGGCAAATTTAAAAAAATGGTGCATATCTTCTGCAAAAATACATGGCTAGTTGCTGGGGTTGGTTAAGTAGTATAGTAAGGGCATGGGTGCATATAAATTGTATCTGATTTTATAAATACATATGTGTGTAAATAACAATTATTGTTTAAACTGTAGTTAACAAAAAACTGAGCAAATCCTGAATTGGAGCTATTTATGTTTCTTACTAATAACTGTGACCCTCTAGTTTATTTCACAAAAATTAGGAAAAGCACAAAGGAACAGGAATCATCCTGGAAGACGTATATTGTTAAGAGTGGGTTGGCTGCACTTGTCTTGTGCAGGGGTGAAATGATGATTTAGGTATCACTTTGTCAAGGAAAATCAATTACCATGTGTGAGAGGAGAGCCTGGCATTCCTCTTCCACACTCCCCATAATGCCTGTAGGTACAGTGGGTGTAGAATTAATACTGTAGATGGGGGTTTTCTAGTGGCTGGGAATTTCTGGTCAATTAGATCTGAAAACACCTATGAACTTTGGGGTCAGGGTTTTTTTTCAGTACTGATCAAGATTATATTTGAGTATTTCTTGTGATTTTAAAAAAATCTTTTTTTCATTATTTGTTCAAGTGTTGACTCAAGAATGTGGTTAAGACACTTGTGAGTACACTGGTCTTAGGAAAATATACGTTTCAGTGATCTAATAGACTACGCAGAACATGTAACTTTTGTGACTATCTAGCTTTGCCAATAGTGGTTCTAAGAAATATATAGGGCACTTTTTTACTATTTTCAGTTTGTGCTACAGTGCAAGCAGACAAATATAAAGACATAGGCACGAGCTTCCCGTTCTGAATGGTTTTTGTGACACCAGCAAGCCAAAATCATACAATTTGGCAGGCCTCACTTTGACGCATTGGCTTGAAATGGAGAGTCTGAGGACTCACATATAGGGAATATGAGGTTTCTCTGTGTAACTTAAAATTCAGAGTGAGAGTGCTTGTTTTTTCCTGACATCTATCGTTATACTGTATATTTCTGACCTTACATTGCAGAGTCTGTTGAATGGATTAATGTGTTACAAACCCGATGACCCAATTGAATATTTGGAAAGCTGTTTGCAGAAAGTGAAAGAGCTTGGAGGGTCAGAAAAAGTAAAATGGGACACTTTTGTCAGCCCAGAAAAGAAGAGCCTGCCTCCACTCAATGGAGGACAATCCAGGAGGTCTTTTTTCAGGAATGGTAATGTATTAAGTATAAAAACGGTTGTATTTCTTGTGCTGTGGGTGGTTTTACATCCACTGCTGAATTATTTTACACTTCTATAGCAGATCAAGCTTCATTCTGATTTTCCTTAGGCAAAGGACTCAAGGATTCTGTTTCATTGTATTTTGGCATCTGTTTTGCTCCTCCCAGAATGAATGCTATGCAGGAGAGGAAATTGTGGTCATTTTGTAGCCTAATGATGGATGTTTGCTGTGCAAATGTTTAACACATCAGTGGAAAGGTTTCTCATACCTAAAACATCTGCAAAGATGGGGCAAAGTTGACTCAGTGCACTTGGTTTATGTTTTTAGTTGGTCCTTGTGGACGACATCCATAATAACTTCAATGCAGTTATACTAGGTTGTTTTTCTAGTTTATATTGGAGCTGTATGCTAATTTACTAAATACAACATAAATGATAAACATAAAAAACTTCCAAATCTAAGCAAGTGTCATACCAATACCTGTAATTATTTTATTTATAATGTTGTCATACAGTAATTAGCTCATCTTTCAGTTGCCATAGTTATTCTTCCTTGCCATCCAGCATTTCATTAAACTAATTAGCAAGACTACTATCTCTGTGTACTTCATGTATTACCAAAAGAGTTCTGCTTCACAGTACAGGTTATCTGCATAACAGAACACTTCTCAGAGGCCACTGCCAAACTCTGGGTGCTACGGGCACCTTTTCACAGAAAAGCTGATGTGCTTGTAAAGAAACAGCAAAGAAAACGGACTCATAGTGGTTCCAATTTAATAAATCAGCTAAAGAGGCAAGGAATATTTAATATAGTAACAGCAAGCACATTGTGAAATGAGGAGATAGTTGTACTTTATGCTTATGTATTATACTTATTTAAATCTGCGTAGGCAACGGGTCGTGAGTTTTCTGTGTGTTTCCACAATTCCCAGTTTATCTTACTATTTTACAGTGATGCCTGATAATTCTAACTTCCCATACCGACGGTACGACCGACTCCCTCCAATCCAACAGTTTTCAATAGAAAGTGACACCGACCTCTCTGAAACTGCTGAGCTAATTGAGGAGTACGATGTATTTGATCCTGCAAGACCTCGACCGAAAATTATCCTTGTCATAGGTACGAAGGCAGAATCATTTTGACAAGATGTTACTTTGCCTTTTTATTGGTACTGCAAATACATTGAATACCTTATATATATTTAAATACAGTTTTTCCATCTGCTGTAGCAAGTGCTGTAGCCTAATGAGAGTGTATCAGAAAGTGGAATTGTTTGTGCTGAGGGTGTAGCACCCCAACCATAAGCGTTTTAGGGGTTGCAGTGAGGACTTGTGGTCACGCTCTATAGACTGGATGCCTGTTAACAGCTGGAGCTTATGATGTGCTTATGGAGCACATCTGCCAGTGTCATTTAATCAAAAACGAACCTGACTCATGCATTTCTAAACAGCTTCACCATGTAAACCAAAGTGCTCTTCCAAAGCGTGCTCAGGATCCAATCTAAAGCACTGTAGTAGATGTACTCAAAGCTGCTCGCAAAAAATGTATTTTAAAATATTGGATAAATCAGCTCAAAAAGGTGATAAGGAACTGTTTTCCTCTCTATTTAGAACCTTGAAAACTGATGAGTATGTCCAGCTGGAGTGAGTGTACATGGTCACTACTCCATTCCATTGATAAATTGATCTCTAGATCTATTTGGTGAATGAATCCTATGCCATCTTCAGGGAGAGCAAACGATCAGTTAGCATTAGTTAATTGTGCTCTCTTCCCACGTTCTCTCTTGGGTTCTGTTTAGCATCCTTTCTAAGCCGCTCATACTTTCTAGGCTCAGACAAACATACTGTTTATTAAGAAATAGCTGCAGTGTAAGTCTAAATCAACATTTTATTCTGTTTCTGAATTGAAGTTATTTGAATTAGTTTCCTTGTCATCTGGGAGAGTTGCCTTTTGAAATTTTACCGTCAGGCCTAGTTCTCTGATTCTCTGGACTGTTTAAGTAGTTGTAGCACACGTACCATGTGATGGAGAATCAGATTTTTGGTCTATAAAGCCTTATTTATATTAAAGAGAGATATTGCTTCCATAACAGAGACTAGTATGTAGTATTGTAAAAGAGAATAGGAATGTCTTCTCCCTATTATAGAGTGGGATCTCTAAGAAGAGCATGTCCTCTAGGCTCTGCGTCCAGCAGTTCTCGGAAATGTGATATTGGAATATCTTGGAAACAGAAAACCCAGCATTTTTCTAGATATTCGTGGTATTCCAAAATAATTGCGTAGTCATTTGAATTTTCTTAATCTTTCATTTCAGAATTACAGATCTCAACATGCAAATCTCTCCATGTACCGTTGAACTATAAAGCTTGCGTTAGATGGAGAAATAATACATGCCTGCCTTTCATCTTAATTAATTAGCTAGCCTTCCTTTTCATCAAGGAGAAAAACTGGCTCCTTTTCAGTGAGCGCAGAAGGCTCTTAGTGCACTGAAATCCGTGTAGCTCTGTTGCAGTAGGGTGCTGGATGGAGGTTTGATCTAGCTGAAATAGAGATTGACTTCCACGTCTGGAACTGAGTGCAGGGGTATTTGAAGTGAAATCCTTCAACTCCAGCATACAGTGAACAGACCATGGGCTTTACAGAGCTTTGCTTTTCTCCCGTTTATATAAGGAACATTGTAAACATTCCACAAAGGCTATTTCAGATTTATTTTCCAACTGAGTTTCTCTGAATCTGCGCTATATGTAGCTTAGTAGCTATTATGCAATTTTGTACAGTACCAAGAACATTTCTCCCAAATTCAGCTTTCTATTGAGAAAGCACATAAAAACACACCCTGGAAAGAATAAAAGAATAACTAATATACTGAATGAAAGAGAGAAAATGAAAAAAGTGTACTATTAATTTCAAGAGACAAGTATTGTGCACAAAAAATGTGTCGCAGATTTTTCAGTTTGCATAGAATGACAGAAAAAACTTCAGTTAAGTGAAGCTATTTATGTCTGACTAGTGCTAACTAACCATACTGCCTAACTCAGATGGTGCTGCTCCCATGCGTTGTTGGGGACTGAAATGCATACAAGTTAAAGACCTGTTTCTGCTTCACATATTAGGTGAACTTTTCTTTAATAATGCATTATCCCAAGATCTTTTTAATGCTTCCATAAAGGTTTTTACGATTTCTTTGCTTTATGAAATCTATCATCCTTATAATGAACCAGGTAGCTCCCAGGCAAAAGAGAACTCGCTCATAAAAGTGGAGCTTTTGTTCTTTTTCTGTGTTTGCAGGAAAGTCTTCTGGTGAAATGTAAAGCTACAAAGCTGCAAAGTGAGTATGTGACTGGATTTTAGAAAAATCAGATGTAACCAGCCAGGACTGCATACATCTGAATCACTGGAAAAATGAAGTTTCTGAGGCGTTATGACACCAGGAAACTAGGTTGTGTTTAAAAATGTGCGTCCTAACATATTTTGACAAACACATTTTTACCATTGATACAGCCTGAACACAAAGATCTTAAAAATTAATTACCCGGTGTCATTAGCTCCATAGTTCTGTATGTTTTTAAACTGTACTTAATCAAAAATATTTTCCTTTCATAATCAAACTTTAAAGGATAGATCAAAGATGGTGCTGTCAGCAGTGAGCCGGCCTGTTGATTTGTTAAATCCAGTCCACAGCTAGATGTTAAAATCATAAGTCTTTTCAGAAATCTTATTATTGCATGAATTTATTTTGAATTTACAAGAATATGAGCAAACCCGAAATTTTGAACTTCCATTGGCAGAGGGAGATTGAAACAACTACTTTATTAAAACTTTTTGCGTGTACAAATCTTCACTTGTAACCAGTTAGCAAAGATAATTTGAGATGCTACGAATGTTCCCTAGTCTGGACATCTTCTAAGAAATATGCAAAATAATCATGCTTTTCTTGGATAATGTATAATCTCAGAGTAAGTGAAAAGAATGAAAAACATGATTTGATTTTCCTTCCTTGTGAGCAGTTTGTCAGTATGACTTATCAAAGAGTTAGATATGGATGTAGAGCTCAATAAATTATAGTGATTTACTGTGGGAAGCAATTTTTGCCCTATCACTTTTCTCTTATTTTATTACCCCTTAGATTGTAGACCAATAATCCCAGTTTGCTATAAAGGGTTATTTTTGGATTGGGAAAAACAAAATGTATGAGAAGTTTATGAACATTAAAGCAAATACTTCATTAGATTTTTTCTGCTTGCAGCTCTAAACTGAAATAACAAAAGTGCTGATCTACACCTTTTTTTTTTTGTAAAGTCTTATCTACTTGGTTTCAAAAAGGTTTTTTTTCAGCTATTTTATAGTTTTACAGAGACTGATATTTTTTCAAGTAACAATTTTGCTTTTCTGGCGTCTTTTGTGTCTTTGCTGGAATATGAATACTATTTTCCTTGTCGGATTTTCTGTTGCTAATTTCCTACGTGTTACCTATATACGTTTTGTTTTGCATCGTTATTGTTTCTGGGGTGCAACACAGTATGTTGCAAACTTGTCTTGAATCTCTAGGGAAATAAACTGAATTTCCTTCCTTGGAAGTTTTGCATCTGCAGGAATTAGGCGCAGCTTTGGCTCCACTATGTTTTATAAACCTTTTGCTTCAAAGCGCAGTCACAACCTACTGCCCCCTTTTCCCAGTAGTTAGGATTATTGCCAGTAAATAAAGCCGCATAAATTCATACTAATAAATGTTACACATACGTATAAACACACACATATAAGATACACTATGTCTACGTAATGCTCATTAGACTGTAATATGTGATTTTATATGCAGAGAGAGGGTTGCTTATGGAAATCTTTACACAGAGTGAGTAGACGTTCCAGTAACGAGTAAGAATCCTATTAATTCACCTGGCAAAATCTCCTTCATGCAAACTGGCAGCAATGACTGAACGATGAGCTGCACTTCTTTGTGCTGTTGTCTTCATCTAAGAAAAAAGACAGTGGGATTCGGTTACTCCAGACCTAGTGACTACTGGTGCCATGAAAGCTCCCTGACATGTAATATTAGGGCGCAGGTTTGAACCTGGTTACACAGAGAGAGTTGTAACCATACATGACACAATACTGTAAAGCTTATCCTGCAGTCAAATCTCTATTAATTATATAAATGCCTAAAAGCTATTCATGGGAATAATAGAGAACGTATAGGAAGGAGTTATATGATTACTAGCAAGAAGCTCATTGTATTCATATTTACTTACACTGCATTGCTGTATATTTTCAAGTTCATAGAAAACTTACATTATATTTTCCGTATAATAAGTCTTGATTCTTTGTCTGTTGAAATAAAATTAAATTCCCCCCAAAAATAGCTACTTAGTGTAGGGAATTAACATAAAAAACCATTTGTTTTTGTTTTGCTTGTTATGCTATTCGGTACCATATGCTTTTCTATATATTAATATTTATTTTTATCACAACAATTCCCTATTTTTACATGCTGGATTCCAGTTTGTGTGTTCTTTACATCATGTCTTTTTAGTTCATACATTGTCTGATCTTTTTACATGCATTCTTGCTTCTGCTGTCCAGCTGACCCTCACTTCAGCATTCTCTGCTACATAATGTCACTGTTTTCTGTGATTTTGATACCTATTCTACCTGTGCTATATTGAAGAGTCTCTTTATTCTTCGAGTTGTCCAGCAAGCTGAACCTAACAAATTGCTCCACTATCAGATGCTTTAAGCACCAGTACCAGGAGTACGTGTGGTTCAATGAAAGTCCTTGTACCAGATCACTATGGAAACATCTCAGCTGATTATTTAATATTTTTCTGTATTTTAAAATTAGAAAACCTCAGAAACTCACGCAAGCATATTTAGGAGCAGCTTTTATTAGTTCTATTTTATGACCAGTCCGTTTCATTGGCTTGTTTAACCAACTATGATTCTTTCTGCCATGAATACGCTTCAGACTTTCTGGTTCTGTCTTTGGATTCACGGAGTTCAAGAAGGGACCAGTTCATTTGCTCTTTCTCTGCTACAAACCGAGAGAAATTTCTTTCCAGGAACAGTTTTATAATGAGGTCAAGCCTAAAATAACATCTCTTTTTAATTCTCAAGTAGATTTGTATTCTTTTTTATTTTATATCCTATCATTTTACGAACTCTTGCCTTTATGATCAGGTAGACGAGACCCATTTCTAAATGGCGGGTAACAAGCCATGCAACTGCAAGAAATGCTGTAATAACGATTGGAAAATTGGCGCCGATAACAAAGGTTTCAGCTGTGATAGGGTACTTCAGATGAAAGACTAATTTAATGTTTTGCTTATAATTACCAATAGGTGGCCCAGGAAGTGGAAAAGGAACACAGAGTTTGAAAATAGCAGAACGTTATGGATTTAACTACATATCTGTTGGTGAATTGTTAAGAAAGAAGATCCACAGCACAAGCAGCAATAGGAAATGGAGTCTAATTGCCAAAATAATTACTACTGGAGAACTGGCCCCTCAGGTACAACGTAGCCTGTGTCAATGTTTACTTTCAAAGGATTTGTTCACGTGTATCAATGTGCACTGTCAAGAAAACCTGCTTTACGATATTAAATGAAAAACTTCTTTTCTCTGTGCAAGGAAACAACCATAACTGAGATAAAGCAGAGATTAATGCAGATCCCTGATGAAGAGGGTATAGTGATTGATGGATTTCCCAGAGATGTTGCCCAGGCAATCTCCTTTGAGGACCAAGTAAGAGATTCTTTTTATTCTTAAAATACCTTGCATATCTCTACAATAGTTAAGCTTCTTGAAGCTGTCAGTAACATTCCAAGAAAGACTAGATGTTATTTCCAACTGAGAATTGCTCTTTAAATCTTTGCAAGTACATAACTACAGATGGACAGAAGTTATTCTTCTGGTTTACGTTGTATTACATTCTGTCTGGAGACAGAATATTTTGCAAAAAGACAATGTGATAATATAACCAATAATCTGAGCCTCTTGTCTCAGTAATGAAAGTCCTCTCAAGACGAAGAAGGAAATAACATGAAATCTAACAATATTTTTTGTATCTCTGTGATTTAGAAAGGGGAAGACATTGTGTTTCCGTATCTATTTGTTCAGTTAAATCTACATTAAGAGAAACATACATAAATCAATGCATATGTTCACAGCACATTTAATCTCAAGTTCTTTACATATCTTCACAGCACATTTAATCTCAAGTTCTTTACAGTGTATTGAAAAGACTGGAATAAAGTAAGGGTTAAAACTGCTCATTTTCTGCAAGTTTTGGGAACCAGAAATGCTACTCTTTTTTTTTAAGAAATGTTGATGATTCTAAACTACTCCAACTATTATCAGCTAAAACTGTGTTCCTCAGTTTTATTCTCATTGTTTTCACGTGTGTATTTAAAACTAACCTAAAAATACTTTAATTCAGTGGAAAAACAAACAGCTTATGTCATTTTCTGGTCAAGTGCTGTTAACATAACAGTTACGGTCACAAGTAAAGGTTGCATTTTCAGTACTGAGTTTTTAGAGCACCCTTCATGCCGAGCATTTCGAAGTCTTTCACAATTGCTGGTGTACTGCCATTTCTGTACTTTGAATTCTAAGTGGCATTGCCAAGACAGAAGTAACAAAAGAAAGCAGCTAATGAGGCATTTCATTAGTGTGCTTTTATAAGGTATTATTCTGGGCAAAATTTAGAAGACTGAATTGAGGAAATTAAAGGAAATAGACAAAATAGTTATTACAGAAAATAGCCAGTGACTGCCAGCTCTATCTCATTATTAAAAAAAAGAAGACTTAAAAAAGAAACAGCAGAAGTTTATTCTTAATTGTCACTTCCTTGCCTCACTTCTTTTGTCCAGTGTATTGTGTGATAGTGTGACTTAAGTGCTTTTCTGGTGCTATCATTTTGTGATGATGTTGTGTTCAATGAAAGAATGGGGGATGTGAAACCGGAAAAACTGACAAGAGTTAAATTAAGTGCTTCGAGTCATCCTAGGGTCAGATTCTCCTTCTACAATGGGAGACCAGTTAAACAACACTTGAGCTCCTGTCATAGGGTCCATTAGTAATACCAGTAGAAACTGGAGTCAGGAGGTAATAGAAAAAGCTCAGGCAATACCATGATGTAGAAAGGGAGGAAGATGGATGCCAAGTTTCATATACGTTTGAACCCTCCCTTTGCACCAGTCTAATATGCTTTTGTAGTCTTTCCTTATTGAACTTAAAATTTTCCCCTCTCCCAACCTGGTTAGTTCTCGTTGTCTATAGAAAACTACATGGAAGACAGAATGACAAGTTATAGAAATGATGACTTTGACTCCTTTTACTACGTGCTCTTGCTTCAAAGGTGCTATAGATTGGTCTCTATTTTTTGGGGGGAAAATAAGGGATCAATTTAGTCATAGACCTGACTATATTCTCAGAGAGTTCCTTTCTTTTCAGTATAACGGGATTAGTAAATCGTGCTTCTTAAGGCCTGATTCTGCCTGAAAGATAGATGACTATCTGAGTCTCTCAAAAAATCCCAGAGCACTTCATGTAGGACCACCTTTCAGTCTTCTCTATTCTAAAATAAATATGGGAAAGAAAAGAAGGAATCATAGAAATTTTATAGGAGCACAAGAAAGAAGATGTGGTCTGTTTGGGTTCCCCCTTTTTCACCTTTCATTGCAGCTGACACTTACATGAGCCTATTGAAAGCCATGGAAGTAAATGCACAAAGGATGTACATATTTCAACATACAACTTCTGTTTAATCCAGTGGGATATGTTCAGTGTTTTATCTTGGCTTTATATTTTAAATAAATAAAACATGCTTGTTGTTTCTTTCAAATCCTCTGTTTAGTAAGCCATAATGCTACACACACCAGTAGGAAGGTCTTGTGGTAAGGAAAGGGGACTATCAGCACCCGTCTTCCTTTGCAGGGTGAGGCTGACAGTGATCTGTGGTATGTCAGGTTATTTACCTTAAATGTGCTCATGTTTTTAAGGCACTCAGAGACCCCTATTGAGGGATTCCCATTGGGGAAGTGCAATGGAGTTCTGCAGAGTTCAGTAATTAATTGTTGTGATAATTTGTGTAGGTCTGCAATTAAAGATGCTGTGGCTTTTTTCCACAACTTAGAAATATTATAGCTTTCTTGCTAGCAGTGTGTAGAAGAACAGAACAGAATTGTTCTCATGAGCCAAAAGTGACAAGATGTGAAATAATTAGTTGGAATTTCAGCAAAGAAAGTTTTGATTAGATAGTAAGACATTTTATAATTAGGAGATCTACTAAGCAATGGAACATCCCTCTGAAGAAAATAGTGAAATCCCACGAAATGCAAATAGTCAAATCACATTATCCTGTAATACGTATGACTTATTCTTATGAAGACATCCCCTGTAGAACACTGAGATCTGTTGATAAAAAGTTCTGAATGAGAATTAATTCCTATTGTTATCATTAATTTTGTCGTGAGTGAATACTTATAGATGGTCCCTTTAAGACCAATACACTGTTGCCTTCAATTGTGGTTGCCTTCAAAGGACCGAATGTAATTTTAGGACTGCATAGATGTAGGAGTAGTTATAGCAACTGCGAGGCTGATGTGGCCGCTGGTGAAAATGAGTTGGACACCCCTGATTTAGGGGAACTGCCAAAAGATGCATGAAGTGGAAGTTACTATTTATTTAACTGTTCTCCCTCATTTATGATCCCTTCACAACTGTTAATTGTTTTGATTACAAGGGTTCTAAAATTCAGTCATATGCTTTGAAACAGTGACTTTACATTATTATAATGTTTGTTTCATAAAGCAGCTAGAACAGTTTGGGTTTTATTATGTAAATTAAAATAATTATGTTTAGTTTGTGTTAGGGTAAATAGGATATGCTGGCTTTCTCATTTCTTTCCGCCATATAGGATATAGAGTAGGTGCCAGCAGGAGGAATAAGCAGCAGGGATAAGGGTGACTGTTTATTTATCCTGTGTCATTTGAGTGTGTTGGGATGGGTATTCATCTGTAATCCCATGGAAGCTTGAAATAAACAAAGCAGCCTTTATTTTAAAAGTAGCATTTTCCACTGTATAGCCTTTCTCCTTTGCCCTTTTTTACACAGGCAGAAACAAAGTCTTAAGAATATATGTAATAATACAAAAAATAAATTGTGGGGGAGAATGTGAAGGACAAGTTATTCAACTGAATGGAAAGAGGGATGAGTAATACAAGGTATTGAGAGAGCAGGTAAGGCTGCAACAGAGACTACAAAACAGGCTACAAAAACCTGACATCATTGTAGGTCAAGAAAGCATGTCAGGTCTTTGTTAATCGTAAGAAGCCCTTACTGTTTTGTTACCGATCTGTTGTTCCTCTTTGTGAGGCATGATGCAGAGGGGTCAAGAAAATATCTGGAGCCAATGTCACATAAAGGGCTAGGAAGTCAAAATGTGGAGTAGACATGAGCTGGCCACTGTGGTCAGTGAAAGGTGGACCAGGAGAGAGCCTTGGTCTAAATCATATCATCTCCCCTTTCTCCACTGGTGCGTGTTGCGGACAGTGGATGATGAACAACTGAAAGGCAAGGCACAAAGGCATAAAATCTGTCTTGCTCACAAACGCTAACTCTATAGTTCCATGAACTCTTGTCTACTGAAGCTTTTTGTATATATTATTACAGGGCTTTCAGAGCTGTGCTGAGTTATTGGAAAGATAAACTAATTTATACTGGACATGGTTCACCACATTAGTAGAGGAAAAGGAGCAGGTCAGCTAAGGTTCCTGGTTTGTCTTGCAAGCGTATATAAAATCTAACTGTGCCGTGTTGGCAGACATCTTTAATGTAACAAATTACTTATGCTAAAATAATCTCTTTGGCTTTATGGCTCACCTAGCTGTAACTGAGACTTGACACTATTTGAGGTTTCATAATCTCCTTATTTTGTGAAAAAATCATGTGGACATATATGTCTGAACTCTAGTTACAGTACCTGTCCTGCATAATGTTCTAGTATAGAAATACATGATGATAATGAATTCTTGTTGAACTTTGCTTGCAATTGCTCTTGGTACTTCCAGCACATTTTTATCCCTTTGACTAATCCAGAAGCTGAACTTTTCTCTGGGAAAAAAATGTTATTTTTAGTAAACGAGTCAAAGCAAACCAACTTATGCTAACATTCCCAAACATAGGTATAGCTGAAAGATGATGATTTTTTCCTTATGTTGCCAGACTCTTGTGTGGACAGTAAGTTCTCAACGTGTTGCTAGGCAGAACTGTAATAAAACACATTGCATCTCAGTGACTAAACTGCCTAAGATAAAGCAATGTATCATTTGCAGAACTCACAGTATTTCTCTTCCTGTTCAGATCTAGAAACCAGAAGTAACAAACACTGCTTCCAAGCAATAATGTCAATCTAGAATAAGTGGATTAAAAAGCACTTTACACATCTGAGGAATTTTACATTTGAATGAAAGCCTTTTTCCCCCCTCTTTTTTATTGAGTTTTGTTAATATCACTGTTCCTATCATCTATATGTTTTTGAGCAGAAAAGAAGTCTTTAAGATGGCATCAGTGATGTTATCAGATTTTCCACAGTGTTTGCCAACCAGCAGCAACTCTGCCATTCTGGTCACTTACTTACACCAGCTTCATTTCTTAATGGTCGGCTGCTCACTGCAGACTCATCGCAGCCTGTGTGAACCCATAGCCCTGGCACCGCAGTTTGCTCTGAGTTTCTCTCATTTTCCCTGAATTTCTTATCTGATTTGAAATAAGGCCTCTGTTTTTCTCTTTATGGATACATGACGTGTAACTTCTCTCATTGGATTGCTGCCAAGTCCTGGCTCTTCCATTTCTTAATTCCAGAAAAGGGAGTTAATACTGCCAAAGTTTTTGATGGGGATACTTCTAATAAAGCCCTGAAGTCATGTGACTCTGAGAATCTCAGCTCTCACTTTAAAACAAAGTTTCAAACAGTAATGGTTGCAGACAAAAAACCAAAACATCAATTTTAATGTCTTTAAAGCAAACAGAATTTCCATTTTATAGATTCGTTTTAAATATATGGTAATTTCTGGATTTTTGATAATTTTGAAATCCTCCTGCGTAATACCACAGATTCAACACTGATGTATTTAGCCTTTTAGTTTGAGCTAAGGCATATAGCTATCCTAAACCACAAATTACTATCCGCGCTCTCTGCTGAGTGCTAATAGTGGAAAGGTGGTTAGATTCCAAGCACACATTCAAAAATGCCAAGGAGAAAATGGTTTATTTACCATTAACCTGTCAGCTTGAAATTCAGCAGGTCACCTACAGCACCAGGATGCTCAAGCATCTTCCTCTCCAGGAACACTGTGATGAAATGTCTCTGACTGGTGTATTCAACTCGAGTGACTTGCACGGAAGAAACTGCAGTTTGACTTTCTGTGTAATCTCTCACATAGCAACAAGTTTTTACCCTTCCCAGAAAAAAAAAATATATATATCACTTCAGTACTTTCCAGTTAATTTCAATTACTGCTTTGGTTTGGTTTTGTTTGGTTTGGGGTTTTTGGTGGTTGTTGGTTTTGTTGTTGTTTGGTTGGTTTTGTTGGTTTTTCTTCCTGCTTTCAGTCATTCATGCACAACTTCCATTCATATTTCAGTAATTCCTTCACTGACATTAACCCTATTTCAATAGAGTACAGATGAAGTTTGCTTAAAATATATTGACTGTAAGTTTTATTAATAGTGAAGTGAAATGTGGAACAAGTATTAGAACTAATGAATGTTCATTAATGAGTATAATTTAATTCCTTGACAAAAGAGACTATTTTTGTAGAACTTATCGTAAAATATTTTTGCATTATATGGCCGAGGTGATGAGACTATGTTTGAAAAAGTAATATCTTAATTTAAATAATAAACAGAGGCAATAAATTTTATCTAATTCCGTGTTGAAAATGTCCTTAAAAATATTCACAGATGCACTACACCTTCAAAGAATAACTAGCTCATCTTGGCTGTGATCTGAGCTAACTTCTTAACTCCCACATATATCCTTTTTGAAAATTATTGTGAGAACTAATTGTGCTAAAGCAGAACAAACTATGTAGATGACACAGTACAAGATCCTGGGAAAAACTGACTTGACCTCTTGGAGCTTCACAGGCTGAGGACAGCAGCCCTTGTCCTCCAAGTCCAGTACTCAAAGTGGTGCCTGCAATCCCCTCACAGTTTGACGCAGGTGTTTGTGACCGATAAAGATATCTTTTCTACATCATGGTCTCTGTGTTGTATTCATTGCCTCCCCAACTTCTATCTCCCGTGTCCCAAATCTCCACTCCATTGTTCCAGGCTGATGAGCCTTAGGTACAGTCCCCGACTGTATATATGTACCCAGTCATCTCTGTGAGGAGTGGGAGGGCTAGAGCATCAACAGTCTTCATTGCTGTGGCTCCTCTCATTTGTTCTCTTTGGCCCTGTGAGTTTTACATTGCCTTCTTCAAGCCAAGTTTGAGCAGGGAGCCTATGGAATGGTCTTTGTCTTCTCCCCTGAAAGATGGAGCATTTTCCTGGGAAAGGTGAGCGGTGGTTCCATTCTCTGCTGGGTTAGAGACCCTAGACCTCAGGTTTGCTGTTTTTCTGGATAAGGGCTCCTCTCAGCTGGCTGAAGTAGCCAAAGGAGGGCTCGTCCAGTGCAGGTCCTTAACCCTCAGGAGAGGACCTTATATTCTGAATTCAGGGTGAATGGACGTGCCTGCTGAGCAGTTCTGAAATGGAAGTCTGCTTCAACCTCCCTTTGTAGCAGTAGCATCAGTGTTTACAGCTAGGGATTCATATCAATTCACTGCCCTGCACAGGTGAATCTCCCTAAAGACACCTGCCTCTCTCAATCAGTTATTAAGGGGCTGAATTATGTAATCTGGGCAATTTGCTGAAAGTTTATTTCTTGAGCAGTGTGAATACAGTTCAAAAGCAGTTACCAGAAAAAAATCCATTAACAGGATTCATTCTTTGACAGCATATTCCATGACCTTGCTTTTCTAAAACAAGAAAAACAAAAACTGTGCAAAGAGCCTAGTGACCCAGCAGAGATGGAACTGTAAAAACCAAATCATCAATTACAAGGGAGAGCACCCATACAATGGACATAAACTAGCTTGCTAGTAACCTTTACCAATTAGAATAAAATGCACTGTTAAATTAATGACAACTGTTCATGAGCTGTCAGTTAAGTTTTCTCAGGAGTATCTAGTAGAACATACCAGGAATTAAGAAACAGAGCATTTTTGTCTTTTGCCTAATGAGGAATAACGAGAGAGAACGTAATTGTCTAATTTCTAGCAAACAACCACACTGCTCTCACTAACAAGAGAAGATGTAGAAGATATCCCCAGAGCTAAGAGAGCATCTTTCCATTTATGCTGCTTTATGTCAATAACACCACCAACCTGCATGGAATTACTCTCAATTTACTCCATGTTCCAGTTTAGGAAGGAGATTCAGACTCAGAGTAGGATTTTCTTACTAGTAAATACTATTCTAAAAAATGAGAGGATGTACCCACGAGTTTTATTCTGAGTCAATGCCATACTCTCTGTCTCATTTAAAATTCAGAAGGTTGTGAATAACCAGAGACGTGTCTATTCCCATAGGCAGAGATTCTCCTTTCTGCCATGTTCCAGTAGGCAAGCAGTCAAATTCACTTCCCTGAGCCCCATATACCTTCCTCATGCATTTCTGGGCATGAATAAGAGCCTCTGCCTTCAGCACAAGATGAATGTGATATGGGAAATCAGCATGAAGGAATACAGTTCTTTTGTCTCTGCTGGCTCCGTACACCTTTTCTACAAACTCAGTCTCAGAATAAAACTTATTCCCTAGTCGTAAAACTCAATGACAGTTAGTTCTGAGTTAAAAAAAATGCGTTAGTTTTCAGATGAGTCATAAAACCACCTTTTATTTTGTTAGGAAAAAAACAATTTGTACTCCTATTTGTGTAGAAGAACTAGATACATTTCCAGAGGTAATCCCAGGTGCCCATGTTCACACTAGTCTGTTACACACCAGCTTAAAGTATTTATAAGCACATCTTGCATGAGGTGCAGTTGAGGTAAGTAGAAAGAGAGTGGTTCATGAGCAGGAATGAAATATGAATAGCATTTTAAGGGTTTACAAAGGTTTTACCAAGGTTTTAAATGCATGTAAGAGTATATTACATACTATTAGGTCTGTATACCTATGGATATAGAAGAGATGTTACCCTCTTGTGCATCTAAAACCAAGCAGAGGCTTGTGTTTATTAAATGCTTTTCAGCTATTTTCTGATGACAAAGATGCATATTCTAAAGGTAAAAGATTAATTCATTGAGGCATCACATAATCAGAATCTGCTTTGTATTCGTACTTCAAATATGCTTGAATTACTTTTTTTTTTTCCAATTCAAAAAACATTTCAGACAATGCTTAATTTGAAAATAGGCTTCTTGAACTGAGAATTTCAAACTATTGTTTTCATTGATATTTTATTTCTGTGAGTGAAATCTATTTCAAATTAGAAATGCCAAATTGTCAGGAAAAAAATGGTTTTAGTTCCTGGGATTCTGATACTGTCTTTTGTATTGTTGCTGTTACTAATCAAAAAAATAAGAACACCACCACTACTCAGCTCTTGTAGGGAACTTGCCATTTTAAAAAGCAAGAGGAAATAATTAAAACCTAATTAATTAATTTTCCACAGTAATTACAATGTTGTACCTTGTTATTATCCTCACTTTACAACTAGAAGAAAAAAAAAGTGGGCATGCTTTCCCATTTTCTTAAAAAGGAACTGAGCTCTGGAGCCAGTGCGGTTTGTGGGAACTAAGCAGAAGAGAACCTGCACACCTGATGCCATCACGGTGGCTTTCACATCCTTCCCTTGTCGTGCGGCTGCAATTATGCAGCCACAGTTTCGTAAAGAACTGAGATGGCCTGTGGAAAGCTGCACTCTCATGTTTGTGTGAAACAGGAGACCTTCCTTTTGTCTCCTTCCTCTTTTTTCCTTTAGGGCTAATAATTTCATGAGAGATCCATTTATTATAAGTCCTCTTTGTAAGGTTTGATGTGAAGTTATGCGATATGCAGAAGCTTAGGTCCTGCACTTGAGGAGGTCTGGTATGATTTCACAGATCTGAGTACGTGGTAGATGCTAAACCTGAAGATGTTTGGGAGTGAGGAGAAGGCCAGCTATGGCTTGGAGCATCTAAAGATTTCTTACCATCTTTCTTCACTACCATTAGGACCCACACAAATTGAAATACTAAATAAAAGTACTCACTTGTATAAACTCCTTTTGTCCTTCACTTTACTAGGTCCCTGGTTTACAGTTATAATTTCTGAATCCCTGTGTAACGTATGTTAGGAAGCTCCAGTCAGCCAGATTTCCACACTGGGACTTGAGACGTCCCTGTGCTCAGTCTGCTGCAACGTGCATCAGCCATTCTCATTCATCAGATAGTGTTTCGTGACCTAAAACACTTTGAAACCGGCAGCATTTTTTTTCAGAATCTGTGTCATAATTTGGATTTCTTTATTACTGTATGCTCTTTAAATTCCCAACTTCCACTTCCTCATTATGCTCTTACTACTAATGAAGCAACCTTAATTTAACAGAGCTACTTATGATGGTGTCCATATTGCATGGAAGTCTAGCACAGAAACTTTCATAGTATTACACATGAATAATTATGTGCCTTAAAGCTATTAGATGGTAGTAAAATTAACTGTTATAGTTAATTCATCCCATGAAAGGACAGACACAGTTTCTGTCAATTATGTATTTTAAATAATCTGAGAAGAGGGGGAAAGTTACTTGTTTTTTGCGGACATTGAGGTACACGTGTTAGAGTCAGGAGAGAGCTTCTCTCCCACCAGCAGGTATCAAAAAATTAAAAAAAAAAAAGATGAAAAGGTTAATTATTTCAAAGGTTTTGGGGTTTGCTTTGTTCTTGTGTTTTAGCAGGTGTCTCCTTCCTCAACACCATATCCTACTCTGTCAGTGACCTTCTTTGTAAAAGGACATGACCATCACCCCAGTTTTGAAAAGTTATGTTTATTTCTTTGGACTTCAGGAGAACCTTTTTCACAGAATCCCAGAATGTCAGGGGTTGGAAGGGCCCTGGAAAGCTCATCCAGGTCAATCCCCCCATGGAGCAGGAACACCCAGCTGAGGTTCCACAGGAAGGTGTCCAGGCGGGTTTGAATGTCTGCAGAGAAGGAGACTCCACAACCTCCCTGGGCAGCCTGGGCCAGGCTCTGCCACCCTCACTGAGAAGAAGTTTCTCAGGCTGCCAGGAGGGAAGGCCAGACTGTACTTCAGGTTGTATTCCCTCAAATGACAGAAACCAGCTAGATGGGATTTAAAAAAACCCCAAACTTGGTTATTAATTTTCTAGATTGTCTACCTGTGAAGTTTTGACTATACAGTCTAGTACAGGGGTGTCAAACTCATTTTCGCTGGAGGCTGCATCATATATATATATTTATATACATAAAATGTACATTTACATATATATACACACATTTATATAATGTACAGATAAATATATATTTTTATATATTATATATTTCTATAACGTACAGATAAATTACATTCAGTCCTTTGAAGGCAACCGCAAGGCTGATGTGGCCCCTGGTGAAAATGAGTTTGACACCCCTGCTCTAGTATATGTTTGTCTTTAGGCAATTTAACATCCTTGGGTAGAATCACCTGGATATAGAGAGTATTCAGAAACATAACTGGTTGGTTCTGGGCCTCAATAGCAATGTATTAATAGCAACTGTATAATTATAGAGCATGAAGATATAAATCAGTTCCTTCTTTAGTAGTTAGAACACAGGAGATGTTTTGGTGATACTTTTCTATAGCTCAGATTTGATTATCAAATTTACATAGTACCAAGCTGAACAAAGACAAAATTGTTCTGTAGATAGGAATCATCATGACAAAAATGTCTGTTTAGCATTCTTGAGCATCCACCATCATTTCTAATGTAACTAGATTATGTCATTTCTAGAATAGTAAGCTAATTTTTTTACTAATATTAGTTGAAGTATGAACTTTTTATGTTCAGGTAAGTAAAGACAGCAGAAATAACCTTGTTCTTGTCTGTGAGAACAAATCCTTTCTGATATGTAATCGGATAAAAAAGTGCACAGTAAAATAGAGGTTGTTTTTATCTGAGATGCTTCTTGCAGAGAATTCTAATATGTTTTAAAAGGCAAAACTAAGCTAGGCTAAAACTAGCCTAGAGTAGGTTTCTGGGGTGAGATGGGATTTTTTCATTAAACTTTTTCCTTAACATTTCAGGTAGAACAGATTGACTAACCTTCACGTAAGACAAACAGTCCTCTCCTTCAGTCTACGAATTTACCTTAAAAATAAAACAAACAGAAAATGCATGACTTAATCAAGTTCCAACTTAGGCAAATGTAGAGTATCGACCCTCACCTAATAACGGAATTGCTGAGTCCTGTAGTGCTGTGTAGTCAACTTAATCACAGACTTCTTGAATTGCTCTTTCCACAGATCTGTACCCCAGATTTGGTGGTGTTTCTGGCATGTTCCAGCCAAAGGCTGAAAGAAAGGTTACTGAAGCGTGCTGAACAGCAAGGGAGACCTGATGATAACCTGAAAGCCACTCAAAGACGACTAATGAATTTCAAGCAGAACGCCGTCCCGTTGGTTAAATATTTCCAGGAAAAAGGGCTGATCATCACAGTAAGTCCTTTAGTATATTTAAATAGCTCTGAAAACTTAATTGTTGTGGTTAAACTCGGCTTCTTACACCTTTTGCTTTAAGATAGTCTAGATGGGTCAAATTGTGTTTTAGGTTTGCACCATGGTTACTGAAATCAAACTTCCAGTTTGCTGAGGGTATTTTCTGTAAAAATGGACTAACACAGAGCAAAATTCATGTGTATGTAGGTGACATGGCGAACACCATGTCAGTTCTTTGCTGCAGGCAGAAATTGCTTCGCCAGCTAGTTGCAAACCCTTTGCTCAGAAATTATTTCCATGAAAGAAGAGCTTGCCTCGAAACACTGGTTGCATTCCAGTGCCAGCAGCTTCATCCCTCGCAAATGGTCATGTACTTTTTGGGTGGTTGTCTTGAGAGGGGAAGGAAGCAGAAAAAAAATACCATTGTAACAGAAAGCATGTCTTGAGTTGGATTAGATCAATGAAGGCTCTTCAAGGAATAAATATATTTGGCTGCTAACTGACTCCAGTAAATAAAAAGATCCCTAGATTATCTTATAATGGGTTAAATGTGCCTTATTGTGTGGTCTCCTACAAGGTTTAGCATTTCAGATAAAAATTTTGACGACAAGAAAATTGCAGTGTAAATAGACCACTTAGATATCAGTAAGAATACTGACTTCTGCAACACTTAGGACAAGAGAAAGTCCCTCTAGACATAGAACATACCAAAAGCTGCATTAATAAATAAAGCCAGAAGCACTTTATAGAAGTAGGGCTAGCAAGGACTGCTGAAGTATTTAAGTGCTTAATGATAACAAATTCAATGAGCAGTTGACAATGGTTGAACCATTGATGTGTTCTAAATTACAGACTCTGTCTGGTTGTAATAGTGCAGAGAACTTGGTACCACATGTGGTACCACAAGAGCACAGATGGCCTGTTTTGTTTCTTTTGATAGACTAGACAACCTAGGTAGTTCACATGGCTATGTTCTCCTCATGACAAATATCTGAACTTCCTAGGTTATTTAGGCTATCAAAAGAAACAAAACAGGCATCCTTAATTGCAAAGTCATCTAAAGATGTTGGTAGCCTTAATAATACATCTCAACATCTTTCTGAATTTCAAAATGAAAATCCCAGGAAATTATTACGTTAGTCTCCCCAGGGAGTATGTTTTCTGTTTGAGGATTTTGATTAACTCTGTTTGGAAGGCTGAGAGGACTGGAATTCTTGGAAGTTGGTTTTCATTATTGAGGAAGTGTGTGTTTGTGACATTTCTGTAGCCTTTACAAGTGCTTCTCCTATAGAAAACATACTTAGCTCTTTGGGGAAAATGTGGCTTTGTAAATAATGCATGTGGAGATTCTGGATAGAATTCCTTTTCTGTAATGAGGCCTGCAAAACAGAGGATGTTTTTCCTATTGCGGTTTTGTCTTCTACTTTTTAGTTTCTTGAGAATTCTAAAGATAATTTAAACTGCAATGTTCACCTTAGATATGTCTTTTCTTTTTGAAGCAAGCAGATTTTTGTGATGGATATGGAAATAGTAACATGACACGGAAACAATAAGGTATCTACTCAAAGTGTGTTGATATCATTTCACAGAAATATAGAAATTAGTTTAGATTTATACTGTTGTAGAAGAGAAGAGAATTGGACTTTGGAAAGGAGATTCTGTTGTTCACTTGTCATTAGAGGTCCTGCAGTGCAGTTGTGTTTCCCTTGTTACAAAACCAGGATGCGTTAGTAAAGCCGAGCCCTGAGTTAGAAGTGTGAGTAATTTCACAGCCAGTGGATTAAAGGATCCCGTTCTGTAGATAATAAAGAATATATATGGCAGACCTCATTTCCATAGAATTTCATTGCATGTGGAAAATACGTTTTGCAGTTGCCTAAGGCAATTAAGTTAGTGGGGGATAAATGAGAAAAAGGAGTAGCTGGGAAAGGAGTGATAAAAAGAGATTAAGCACACGTACTCTGGAGCAAGTAAGCAACTGAAAATTTCTACAAAACCCACATGACTTTGAAACGGAGGAAGTGTGTGCTCAGTCCACATAGAAACCTACATACTACTAGAGCAAGTTGTACATTTTAAAATAGTGTTTATAAAAGCAGTTACTTTGTCACTATTTATTCCTTTTCTTAGTGCCAGATTCATAGATCAGCATTATTTATAGAGTTTTGACAATCTTCTGACAACCTAATTTCTTTTCATATGTTAATTTTGTTGCAAATTCATTTGTCCAATGGGAAATCTGTTTCTGCCAACTTCCTGTCCTAACTCTTTAAGCAAACATCAATGGAGATAACAGATGTTTTCCTACTCCAGATGGCTTTGACCCCATTGTCTGCTTCACTGAGGAACTTGAGCTTTCTTCTGATTTTGAAAAAAAAAACAAAAACCATGTAATTTTTCATAGCCTTCCATCAGTGGAAAAGACAGAGTTTTCTTATAAAGCCATAGGATAACAGAACCATTGCAGTCTTCCTCACCACCTTCTCCTGCTGAAAGCCTTGTCTCTTCAACTGGCCTTCCCTAGTATGTATCTGTACATGTAATAGTAACACTTCTACATACATTTGATGAACTTGCTCACTCTATTTCCCTACAGAAGGAGGAAGCAAGAAAGAAAATCACATTTATGCTGCTGATTATAACATTGAACCTGGAAGGCACTGACATATTATGCGATGAGAGCAGTGTAAGAACTAGAACAGCATAAAATAGAATTACACTAGCCTGATTCCCAGAGGAGTGAATCCTGGAAGCAAGGACAGGCAAGGTCAGTGATGACCAGGACGGGAAAAAAAAGAGTTACATTTTTCTTAAATCCCTGCCTGCACCTTGTCACTGCTGTTCAAAGCTCTAAATCTCAGACATTTCTTCTTCCCAGCATGACAGTTCTAAGCAGGGAAAATAAATAGGACCATTTGTCGTAAGGAGGGTTATAATTTTAGAACCACAACTCAGATTTTAAACATCTACTTAAATGCGTTCTTCTTCATGGATAAACAGACCAAAAGATACAAGAAAAATTCACTGATATCTAACTAAATATTATTTATAAGCAGACATTTGATGTAATTATTCTACTGTTAGACACTGTATGAGCAAGAAAATAAAAATCCAAATTCCCAATTAATATTGATTTTCCTGCTCAGTTGTTCCCTATTGTTTTTAACATAAGTTAGGTTAATAGAGTTAAAAACCATGATCTTCATTTCACATCTAGTTGGTTAGGTTGATTAGGTGTAATTCTTGCCCTTCATATATTTTTTCCCCCTGGATCTTTGATAATTTTATACAATATGTAGCTTATACTTGTTTGCTGCTCTGTATGCCATGTATTTTCAGTGTGTGCATGGTATCCGTGCTCTCAGAGTCTGATCCTGGCTTCTCTTTTCACGGAAAGAAGTGAGGGCCCAACTACGGTAGTTCTGAGAAATGGGAAGGTATAACTCTGTGCTTGCAGAAAAGCTCCTTTGGATTAATGAACGTGGAATATCCAAAATTTTGGGTTGTTGTTCAAATTGAACAGATCTGTAAACTTCATTATAATTAAGAAAGAGAAGTAAATATCTGATATTGTCATGAACACACAGTCTGTGTTTAAAATTCTTTTTAGCAATGTCAGCAGGTCTAGCAAATCAAAACCTGACCTTACTTAAGTCCAATATGATTTCAGAAAGACAATAGTAATAGATATCACAATATTGGACAACGAGTATATAAATAGATGCATATGCTGGCATTTATTTATCAGTAACTTTTAAAAAATCTTAGGATATTATATATTGTTGTCCTGGTTTTGTTTATCTAGACAATGACTAAGCCACAGAGTAATGGGGGGAAGATGTTAGTTAGATTAAATTATAAAAGGGAGAAAATGTAAATGCCTAGATGATCTGCAGATACTCTGATGTTCAGCAGAAGACTTCAGTTCTGAACACAGTTTAATCTTTTCCTCTGTCCTTCCTGCCATCTAGCAAATATTAGAATATTATTGTGTATGGTCTCAGGTGCTGACATGATAATTGGTATGTGTACAGAGCCATGCCACATCAACCAAGGCTACTACTGAGGTGTGGTCGTGAGTAGAGAACTTCAAAATAACGGGGTCTGTGTATGCAAACTTCTAGACAGTGCTCACTGTTCAATTAAAAATACTTAGGTGGTTTGTATTATTCACTTATAAGAATCACTGTTAGGTACTTCATTAGTTTGGCTACAGCACTCCTAGAGATACAGTACGGTATCATTTCGGTTTCTAGCACTGATTTATAAGAGTTTCCTTCCCTTTTTTTTTTTTCAAGTTAGATAATAATGAAAAAGGCAAAGAAAGAGAAAAAAACATAATTATTATGTAACTTATGTGCTTTAATACTTTTAATGTGGTTGCTGTGCTGAGAGATAGCTTGTTCTGAAAAAAATGTGCTGTGAGTTACAAATAATCAAAAGTTAATCCTTCTCCCACCCCCAACTCCTGGCACCCCAGCCTGGAGAAACTGTTTTTCAGGAGAAAACTGCTTTGTGTTAGCTGAAGTTCTAGTCCACCACATCTTTGTTGCCTGGCGAGAGCTTACTCTTAAAGGAGACCACTATTAAAGAGCTCCTTTAAATCAGCTGGAAAATTCAACTGAAAACTGTTTTATTGTTTTGTTAATTTCAAAATACATTTATCTTCTAGACACTATATTGATGTTTCATCATTATTAGACCTGCTGCTATGAACTACCTTGCCCTTAAGAACCATCGGAAAAGAAAATCACATTCACCGACTCTTGAATAAATTACTGTAATGTAAAATTATTCTCACTAGGACATTTTTTCATTTACACCACATCAGATGTAATTCATCCTACTGCAGGGAAGTTTAAGGAGCACACCAGTACAGCATGGTAGACCATGATGAACAAACTGGTGTAGCACTTGTATGATAATGTCTGTAACTCTAAGTCATCAACAAAATCTCCCACAGAAAGCAGCCTCTCTGCCTACAATTTATTTATTTTTCCGCTTAGCTGACTTGGTTAAATTGGTCTCAGTCATAGGGACAGGATACGTTCTGGAGAGAAAGGAATGAGAATTCAGAGGATAGTGGATGGTGCCCACACAGTGAAAAAGAGTTGTACTCTTTTTTTACTGCTCATTCACTGAGGAGGAAGTTGTAAAGTGAAGCGATTAATAGCCATCAGCCATATTCAGTAAAGCCAAATTCAGTAAAGTTTTGAGCATGCTATGGTTAATGCTCTTATGTTTTTATCAGAGGAAAAAATTATCAGTGGTGAAGAGGGCAGGATAATACGCATGATTTTTATCTTCAGATAATCTGTATTTCAGAAACTAGTTGTTTGTATCAAACCAAAACTGATTGTGGGAAAATGTGGGATAGAGGAGAAGTTGGGTAGAATGGAAAAGGCAATTAAACTTCATGTCTCTATTCTGCCTCGTTCAAATGGATTTTAAGTCTCCGCTATTCCCACCCAGTAAGCCCCATCACCCAGCTGTTAGTTACTTTGAAAAGGGTCTCTAAATCTCCACTTTATCTGGACTCTAATCTGGTATAGATGTTGGTATAGTCATTGGAGAGTAGATCACTGGGTTACAAAAATCTTTCAGTCACAGTTATTAAAGCTCTTCCCAGAGAGCTTTGCTGTTCTTTGTAGAACATATCAATTGGTCTAGACAGAAAAACAATACAGAGCTCATCATCCTAGCAGTGCAAGTTTCTCTTAATGGAGGCAGAATGAGGCCCGGTCTGCCTTATTTATAATAATTCCATGTAAGATCCAGTGTCAGCCTTGTTATCTTAATAAGCCTGTGTGTATTTAAAAAAAAAAAAAAAAGAAGAAAAAATACTAGCTTTAGTGAGGCAAAAATGCTAAACATGAAGAGAAGGCTCTGGACCTTATTTAAACAGCCAATCCTGTGGCATAAAATGCTGATTTCACTGATATCTTCATTGTCTCACTTGTCCTTTTAGGGAATTTACTGTGCCTGTGCAAAACATTAAAATGACATTGAGATTAGTCAGAGAAGTAAAGAGAAATCAGAAAAAGCAGCTGAAGCTGGGAATGAATTTTGAGCACAAATTTAGAAGTTAAATAGTTGTGGGTGAGGGAAATAGCTTCTATAGCTGTCTGCCATCATTAGCATCAAACAAGCCTAATGGCTGGCAACTGTCACAGAAAAATTCCCCATGGAACTGTGTTATATAAATTTTTCTCTTGATTTGGTTAAAAAAAGGGATTTTGCTATAGCATTGCACACTGACATGAACTTTAGCTACAGGCTGTAATTTACCAATATGCTGGTGAGAATATCAGTTATAATCCATTTCTAAAGTTTCTGTGCTATCATATAGTTGTCCAACTTGAGTTTTGTTTTGCTGATTCCAAAGGTCTTTCAATTGCTCATTTTTCCTTTAATTCTGCGGCCTTTCCCAGAGAAATGCAAGTCCTGCCGTTTTTTCAGCTGCTCTCAAGGTCAATCCAGAACTTATCAATAGCAAGCTATTAGGCAAAGGCACGATGGGAACCTCCACTCTGCTTCCAAGTACTGAGAGCACCACTGCCAGGCACCTCTCCCAAACCAGAATCCAGCTTCAAGAATCTGCTCAGTGGAGGAATGTGCAGCTGGTTTGGCAGAACACAGAATCACTAGCTGCTCTTATTTTCTGATAGCAATACTCGTTCTCATCCAAGCAGTTTTGCATTAAACAATCTGTTAAAAGAAAATTTTAAAAATCCCACCCTCCCTTCCCTGAAGTAATGCTAGGAATAGAGGCTGTTAGCCACCACCTCCCCCGCATGCTCTCACTTTGCTGCTGTAGGCTCAGGATCTCATTTACGTGCCATCTGATGCCTTGGATCTTGCATTTCTGGCTGCAAAGTGATACAGGAAAGGTTTCACTGCAGCCTAGTCCTGTCTGAGTCTTTGTCCCCATAGGTCAGAGATGGGGGTTGAATTTGCTTTGCTTTATAGAGGATACTGAACTGAGATTTCCCATTGATTGGCCCAGTGTCACCAATATATTTTCAAATACCTCTCATTTGTTCTAAAAATACAGCCAACATGAGCTCAGCCTTGTAAGAACATGTTAGATGTGCTTTTAACGTGACTGCTACACTGGCTCTTCAGTGCACTTCTGGTTTCTTGGGCATGACCGAAATGGGTGCAAAGAGGAACCCAGATAGCTCTGACCATCTGCTGGAGCAGAACTTCAGTGCTTCGGGAACTTTTCAAATCAAAAAAGAAATGTAGGGAACCATTTGTGGGAACCTCAGGACCAGGGTTTTTGTTTGAGATTCAAGAGTCTTGCTCTGTTTTGCTGCATGGTTCCTCAATCTTTATCTGGCTCCATGGATGTATACGCTTATATATTCACAAAAAAAAAAAATCTGTACAGAGAAAATGAGATGTGGAATGGGAAATAATTGCTATCGCTTTTTCATTTTGTGGTGATTAAAAGCAATGAAAGGTAAGTTGGAGCCTAGAACAGATAACCAGTTCTCTGCAGACACAAAGTCAGCTGCCTGTCATTGCAAATGAAGGGTCTCTCTCCTATGTTTGGTAGCTCTTCTGCAGAAAAATTGGGGTATGAGAAAGAATCGGGATATGAGAAAGAACCTGGAACTGTCTCCTGCAGAACTGCTGAACTAGAGAAAGTTTACACATGCTCTCATCACTGCTGGGTTTTACACTGTGTCTCCACGCTATTCATGTGTTACTGATTTGTGAGATATTTTGGAGAACATAGAAGAGATGGCACATGAATGAAATTTATGTAGAAATGTGTCTAAACAAACTGTTCATAAATATATGCACATTTTATATGGGATAGATGAGTGATTTCTGCATATGTGGAAGCTTGTGTACCATATACACTTTCTAAGCTTCAAAATATTTTAGCCTCTCATTATATAATTGATGTCAACAAGTTAAGTGTATCAGAAATACTAATGTCTGCCAGAGAATGACCAAGCTTGAAAACTTGCCATCTGTGTGTACGTACAGCATGCAGAGAAACCCTGAGGGTGGAAATTCTTTGCTGAGGTAAATTGTGTTGGTGCAACACTATGTTCTTCTTTATCTTTGGAAGCACGATGATTTAAATAAATAACAGCTTTTTGGAATCTGCCCTGGCCCCTGTGCCCCATGTAGTTTGAATGAAGAAGTAGGGTTTGAAAAAATAAATAAACTTAGACAAGTCGGGCTGTAGAATTGGCCACTGAAGAGAGCATGGGCCAAGATGATTTAGGAACTCCAGAAAGAGAGGGGGAATGCTGTTTCTGACAGCCATATTAGCCCAGATTATCCATTTCTGGCATGGTGAAAGCTGATACGTGCTTAAAATTAACAGAGATTATCTTTTTTACAGATTTGAAGCTAAAACTGAGAGAAGTAATTAAGCCAAGTTATCACGCAGAGAAGTGAACTGTAAGAGATATTTAAAATAACATGCCCTACATGTTCTTCAAGTTATTTTAAACAGTTCATCTTAGGGTAATTAAGCTGTGTCCTTTGGGTGAATATTAGCTTCTTATTTCCTTTTTGTAGTTAAAGTGAGGCTTAAAGAAGATTATTTTTTCTCATTTAGAGGAGGCTTATATTAAGAAACCGGCTTGGAAAAACTACATTGCCTCTGGGAAGTCCTTTTGTATTGAATACTTTGCATCCGTAAGCACATCCTTAACCACACCTGATTTTGTGAACATCCAGCAGAAGAACCAAAACTGCATTTCAGCCATGCTTTGACATAAATGTTAAAACACCACTTTTCCTACCAGAAGTTCCATTAGTGATTTCTAGCTCTGATTACCACTGTCGAATCTTCCCTGCGAAAAGTTTATAATCAGTGAATTTCTGATTTTATGGGCAAAACCATTTTGCTGCCATTTGATGGAAGAAATTTGGATATCAACTCATGCAAGTCGCTACATCAGTAACATCAGAATGGTCTTTCAGCTCTCACTCTCACAGTCCTATTAAAATGTTACTACATCTTGTGCCTCATGCACTGCGATTCCAGTATTTATCATCCTTATTTCCTGAATCTTAAATTGTTAAATATTTCTATTTCCTTATGCACATGGCAACTGAATGTTTGCTCTGATATCAACCATACTCGACTTTGATTCAAATGGGTTAAATGAGACTGGGTGGTCTGGCCTCTACTCATGCAATCTAGCATCATCCTGTAATTATTCGAGCATTTGCTCCTGTTCTTCCTTTCCTGTAGATGTATTGCACGAAAGAGAGGGGACATGAAAGATTACACTTTCTTATTTTTAATGCGTCATAAACTTATTCACATCTGTGAATGCCCAGATTTTGCAATGAAGGGAGCCACGTAAGTGTCAAAACGGAGAAGAGATGCTCAGGCTGTCATCAGAAAGTCTGATGCAGTTAGTCTTCTGGACCTCTTCTGGCATTTTTCTCTAGCGTTCTGGAGTCTTTTTTCAGCATTTAGGCTCAACAAGCCAAGAGTTAGATGCAGCTGCAGTGTTGGTGGAGAACTGAGAAAGCTGAAGAGCTACTCATCCATTATGCGACTCAGAGAACACACCACACTAGGGAGTACTAAAGTGAGAACTATAGCTTCCGCTGTATGCTTTTCAGTGTTTCTGATGCCTCTTTGGAGGATTTTTTTTCCCTAACACTACTAAAGAATATCTACTTAACAGTGTTTTGAAGAACTGTATGAAAAACCTCAGAATTAGGCAACATAGCTATTGTGTTAACTCAGCATCTCAATGAAGTAATATATCCTTCTTGAATTTGCTCATAATTATACATTGGGTAGCCACTAAGACGGCTATTTTATTCCTTGTAACTGTGGTACATCATTTAGTGTTATCACAAACATCTCTGCACATCATTGCCTTGTACCACATAGACACAACCTAAAATTCCTGGCAAAGACGTGCTTGTGAATCCTCTGCAGTTAATCTTTGCTACAACTAAGGATTTTTCCTTTATCCTCTTGCACAATTATCCTACTCCCAGGGTTAACATTTGCACCTTTCCATCTGATGCAGGACTGCAGTTTGTTTCACTAATGGCCAGTGAATATAACTGCTCACTTTGTTGTCACAATATCACATTCTGCAATTCAGTAGTCTACTTCAATAATAAAAAGGGAAAAGAAGCCTCACAAGACATGCCAATAACACTGCAATCACAATTACCATTGTAATTTTCTGTGAAGGAAGAACTGTTGTCTCAATTCTCAATGGTTAATCTCTTTTTATGCCAACAAGATGGTCATTCGTGCCAGTCATGCTATAGCAAATAGAGGACTTAATGTGTAAAACCTGGCATGTTTTCACTGTAACTTGCTGTGATAAGTTACTTATATATCTAGGATTGTTCATACCTATGTTACTCCTTGACCCATTGTGTTAAAAATATAATTGCTAAAATTACATTGGTTTTAGGCAATCTTAACTGTTTTTCATTATATCCTCCACTGGATTACTTCTCCTATCTTTAACCAAAATGTCAAATTGAAGCTTCACATTCACGTTTTCAATACCGGTACCTCAGAATTCTCTGCTCTGGCTAGCATGTCAAGTCTTATCCTTCATTGCATTCTACCATCTGTTCTGTTTTGGTAACACTATAATTTTTGTAATGCCTATCTCCCTCTCCTACCACTGCAAGATGCCAGTTAGGCAATACTAAAATATGCTTTTCACTGATTTCCTACTGTGTTCTGCCTTCCGTGCTTTTTTGGTCTGCTCTACTGAAGAGACTTATTAAAAGGGAACATGGAACGTCAGCAACAAAGTTTTTAGTCAAGTTGGTTATTAATTTTATCAGTCCTTAATACACAGAAAAAATCAAGTAATCTTCTTTCTATCTACACCGTATTGCAAGAATTTCACTGTATAAATTCCACATAATATAGTTTTGCATAACCCAAAGGCATCTAATTTCTGTTTCTTTTACAAGAACATTATCTCTGCTGTCCCTCAGGCCATGTGTGTCACCTCAGTCTGCTGTAATGGCCATTAAAGGTTTTGTGGGTACTTTAGCTTTCACCTCTGACTCGGTTCATGGGGTGCAAGACACAAATGAGCTCAATTCCAGCACTGTGAACACGGGCTCTTCTTCATTTATGCCATTTGTGTTCTCTTACATCTCTTGAACTTTAGAAAGAGGGTCAGGAGCCATGTGAATTCTGAAATGAGTTAGGTTTTAACAACTATTCATTATATCCTTGAACTACAGCCAGAAGACCACTCCTCAGAAAAATCGCTACATTCAGTAGGGTGAATATAATACAGAATAAGTTAAACATAGCTGGATATTCTTTCATCGCTTATGTTATGACTTAGTAACAGGAACCATGTCTGTGTTTCTTGGAAAGACATCTCTACTAAAAAACTCTTAGCTTAAAAACCAGTTATGTTAGAGAGAACTTTCAATGGAATTTATTTGATAGCTTCTTGTTGAGGCTGGACAACAATTTACCTTGCAAATATCAATTATTCTTTAACTTAAAAGGTTACAGTTGCTCTTTTTAAATTGAGCCAAGTTCAAACAACATTGTAAAATTCCTTTTTTCCCATGAATTACACAAGCATGGAGAACTTCACTGATTTAAAAAAAAAAAAAAGTCACCTGAAAAAAGATTCACTAGAAAATTACAGACATTGAAGGCATGAAACAAGATGTAAATCTAGCCCTTTTTGAGTGCACAACTTGGCTTGAGTATGAAAAAGGACAAATAAAAGTCTTAAGCACGGATAGGAGCTTGCAATTATTTATTCACTGGAGTAACGATGGGATGTAACTATGTAGATAGAGTCACTCTCTACCGCAGTGACTGTGTATTTACAGAAGTTGTACAGCTCTGAGAGATGGGTATGTAGGAAGCCTTTTGCAAATTAAATCACAGACAAGTACCTAGGTTCTTCATTACATAAGGTGAAAGAGTGTTGATTTCACATCAGGGAATCAGTTAAAAATTAGCTGGTGTGCAAAATCAGTTGCTTGCAGAGCCAGCATCTATAGATGGGCTCTCTGCAGACTCTTGCTCTCCACTGTGGTGGATGGAGGAAGTGAGCAACATGCTAAGGCCCGATATGAGGTTTTTAAGAGAAATGGGATCTAGTTTGTTCAGTGTAGGCTGGTCCACATGAACTTTTGTTTGATGAGGTATCTGTATTTAGTCAGTTCCCCTACTCCCTTGGCATAATTTTAATACAGAGTAAACTTCATAAATAGGATCTACCTCTAAATTATTTTTCTTCTTTTACAGTATAGACTACTCTCAAAACTAATAGAATCCAATAAGAGATTACGGATGTGAATTTAGGGGTTGTTATGGTGTGAATTTAGGGGTTGTCCTATGCAGGGACAGGAGCTGGACTTGATGATCCTTGTGGGTCCCTTCCAACTCAGGACATTCTATGGTAAGTTCAGACAGTGACTTCCAAAAGCTTCTGGGATCTAGAACACTAGAGTCCACACTAAAGGAGCTTTTCCTTTCCTCCTCAGCAATAATGGCTGCATGGAATGTAGTCATTGTTTCTACTTGAAATTTTGAAAACTAGTTTTAAGAACTAGCATATCTGAACTGTCTTGAAAACTCCACAATCTTGTCTTTGTTATAGAAATTATCACAAGTCTGCTTCTAGAGTGAGTCTGAGTACTGATACTTCCCACTTTACATTTGTTGTGCCCATTTGAGAAGACTCTGTCCCTTAGAATGAAAAAAACATATTTACCCTTGATATAATACTCCGTAAGAGTTAGAAGATCTAATAAGATCTATGATATAGAAAAGGAGATAACTGGAATTGTACTAATTGTTACTAATTAGGATATGTTTGGTAAGACCCCCCAACTGAATATGACTATCTGTACAGTGCGATGCCATCTATTGTATTCCTTAAAAATAGGACGGATAGATGGAGAATGCCAGAGTTAGGAGTTTTAGGCTTAAGATGACCTGAAATTATTTTCTGTTTAAAAAAATTTTTACTGTCAGATTATCCAAGCCATCTTGTCAGAATTAAAACAAAAATGTTCTAGAAATGAATATTCTTTTAATCAACTCTAAGTAAGTTCACTGCTAAAGTAATCTTAATTTTCTAGAATGTCTTTTAATTAGAATCTTAAACAGAAAGAATGCAGTAAAAGATATATTTAAGCCTAGTATCGAATGAATTGAAACTACACATCATAAACTCAATAATAAACTTGTTCTACCCTTAGAAATTGCATCTTAACACTTCTTTCATTTACTGACTATATTAAAAATAAAGACTAAATTTCTAATAATTGTTTTAATTGCAACTTTTCAGAGTATTTTGACCAAGAAGATGTATAGATAATTTTAGAATTGATCACATTTCTTTCATGTCATATATGTTTGTGTCTTAGAAGCATGCAAGAATATCTGGTTACACTTTAAGTTGCTTTAAAGAGTGCTTCCATAAGCTTATACTGGTCTTCAGTTGCTAACATAAACATGCATTTAATTAATCATACTTCTGTAGCTGTTCCTTAACTCTTTAGAAGCAGAAAATACAATCAAGTCCATGCGTTCTCCTAAAGCCTATCCTGAATCCAAACCAAACCTGTTTTCTAGGATCTATAAGCATGTCAGAGCCTATGCCGTTCACTTCGTCTGGGTAACATGAATGGTTTTAACAATAATTTTTTCAATAGCAAAATTTTAATAATGGAAGAAAGGCAAACATAGATCAAGCATTCATTATATTAAGGTCAATAAAAAACAGTGGGTAATTTTAAAATGTTCTAAGTGGCTGTTTCTAGGCACCATTGGAATTGTAGACAGTAATACAACACTGGCGAAAGTTGAAAGAAAGCGGTACAGCTTCCCTACGCTTTGAGCTGACTTATGTTACAAAAGCAGACCCTTTGAAAACACTTCATTTTGTAATTCCCTGCCATGTTTTGCCAGAATTCCAGTAGAAATTAATATCACTGTACAGCTGTAAGACAGATTATTCTGCTATGATATCCAAGGGTTGAAACAGACAGAAAAAAAAACCCATACGAGGCAGCAAACGGAAAGGTAGAAGCTTCACAGGTATTTGTCTGCTGTTTCGCAAGGTGACATTGAAAACCACCACAATGTGAGAAATGCTGTGATGCTGCAGTCTCATCCAACAGGAAAATAGAACAGGGGTGAAGGAGCTGCAGCCAGAAGCCACTTCAATACAGAGAAAACCTTCAGTTCATAAAACACTGTTTAGTAAAGTGTAAAGTAGTGGATTCTCCTTCACTGAGTCGAAAGTTCCAGCTTTCTGTGTAAATTGCAACAATGGTCAGTTCTATCACTTTTTATGGATAATGTGTAAATACTCAATGTAGGTTGTTTAGCTTACTTTTGCAATAAATTATTCATATCTCAGCAATATGTTAATACAATGGTATAAGACCTCAAGTGTTAGAGTTTCAGGTATTCTGTAATTCACTTTGTTCAAATGAATAGGTAGTGGACAGCCAAAGGTAAAGTTATGAAATTATATTTAAAGAAAGATTGTGGAGGCTTCATTCTGGTCTTTCTTTCTTGTGTTTTTGGTTTGTTTGTTTGTTTTTTCATCTCTCCTGCGACACACTGTAGTCTCATTATGTGCATTTCTTGCCAACATCCCTGTCCCTTCTCAGACTTCATTTCCCTAGTCAGGGCGAGCTGTTCTAGTTTTCTGATTTGTATTTTCTATTTCCTTCCTAGTGGCCATTTTCTGTACTACTTGTTGTCAACACGTACCTTGGATATTTCTCATGCTTTTTTTTAAAAAAAAACACATTATTATTATTATTTAGCGCTTCTGTAAAATTATGTTTCATTTAATAGCCTCTGGGTAGAAATATTGTCAAAAGCTTTTGAAAAGCTAACTAAATTATGTCAATCAGTTCCACTTCATCCACTTTTTTGTTATGATATTTTAAAAATACTTTCAACCTACATAATCACATGGGATTTTGTCCTACATTTGTTTCAAAAAAATACATGCTAGATGCAAAAATGTCATATTCCGCGGTGACTCAAGCAATAGTTTCTGTCAGGATTTCCTTAGCTTGCCAGCTTTCATTTATAAATCAAATAGTCTCCGTTGTGCTCCGAAACAACACGCTCCGGTAATTTAGACAGCTAACCAGAACTTTCTGGTACAGAAGTTAAAATAGCGGTGCACTCACTTCTTGCTCCAGGAAACAAATTCGTGTCCTTCCTGAGGCAGTGCAATTGGAAGTTGGTTTTATGAGCCCATCCAGAACTCAAACTGACATTTGCTGAGTATTATTCTGAGTTTGGTATGAGTCATGCTTCTAGAGATAAATAATTTATTTCATCAAAATTTCACACTCTTCAGCTCAAGATGTCCAAGGGAGAGCTTATTATCCAGGATCCAGTTCTGTGCCCCTCAGCTCAAGAAGGACAGGGAACTGCTGGAGAGAGTCCAGCGCAGGGCAACAAAGATGCTGAAGGGAGTGGAGCATCTCCCATGTGAGGAAAGGCTGAGGGAGCTGGGGCTCTGGAGCCTGGAGAAGAGGAGACTGAAGGGGTGACCTCATTAATGTTTATAGATATATAAAAGGTGAGTGTCAGGAGGATGGAGCCAGGCTCTTCTCAGTGACAGCCAATGATAGGACAAGGGGTAATGGGTTCAAATTGGAACACAAAAGGTTCCACTTAAATTTGAGAAGAAACTTCTTCATGGTGAGGGTGGCAGAGCCTGGCCCAGGCTGCCCAGGGAGGTTGTGGAGTCTCCTTCTCTGCAGACATTCAAACCCGCCTGGACACCTTGCTGTGGGACCTCAGCTGGGTGTTCCTGCTCCATGGGGGGATTGCACTGGATGAGCTTTCCGGGTCCCTTCCAATCCCTGACATTCTGGGATTCTGTGATCCCAATGCCATTTACAGACTTGATTAATGTGGAGACCCCCACTAAAAATACTGCTTATCCTGGGTCAGAATTTATTGAAATACACAGGAACTGTTTAGCTGGAAAGTAAAATTCTTTTTTGTCTTCCAAGGAAAACAGAAAAGCTAATAATTTTCAAATGTTCTAGTTCTTATAGTTTCAAATTCCACTTTGAATAACTACAACTATTGCTATCTTGCTGAGGTCTTAGATGCCTACAAATATAAAATCATTTCCTGAATTAAATGCAGATTTTGCCTACAAAAACCCCACAGCAGCTAATGATTAAGCCTATGATATACTGTATGCTTGTTCTTGCATCTGAGTCATTAGTTCTTGTGCTTTATTAACTAGTTAAATTTGCAGCTGAAATTAACACAGGACTTGTTAGCTTTCAGTTGGTAGCATTCTTCCTTAGAAAACTGTGATAATACATAAGCAAAAGTCGTTGTTTTGGTAACAGTTGTTATGACATCATCTAATGGTAAAAGAAAGTCTACAATATTTTAGTATTTTTCATTCAGAATCTCTGCTACTGAAGCCAGCAGGAGAAATGCTCTTGATCTTGAAAGGGAAATATATGGTGTATTTGGCAGCAGTATCAATGCTTTTCATTGAAGCAAAGCGTAAACTATCACTGGAAGAAAATATTTATAGGGAGCAATGTCTTTTATTTCTGAGTTTTTCTAAAATTTGTTTTAGTTGCCTTATTTGAATTACAGTTGTTGCCTGTATGGACCTTTTCTGGGAAACCAGTGTTGCTACATATTTAGTTGGGGTGCCAGTCTGTGATCTGTACGTGCTCTGGGAGCTGATGCTAGAAAATGTATTGGTTTTGTTTTAAGCAGAAAGGAGAATGACACGGGATCTCCAAGACCACTACAGGCAGGGGAAAACATACATTTTAAAAAAAAACTTAATTCAGGAGAAATCTCTCTATATGCAAACATAGTGGTTAATGTCTCATAGCTTTAGGGCTCATTCCCTCTGAGAAGTACTGTTGCACTCAATGCTAAAAATTAAAGGTATTGAGAAACGCATTTATTTGAACATGTTAGTAGTCAGAGATATTTCAATGGGTGCCCCGGGAATGGGAACATTCCAGTACTTGTTTCACGTGGTACTGGAGGAAATAGGGGAATTATGGTATAGCAACTGATCCTTAACCAATTTATTCCCCAAGAGTCTCTTGGTTTATATGCAATATGGTCAGTTCCCAGGAACTACTGAAGAATGAGGACACATCAAACCCCATCAGAAGTCTTCCTAGATAAAGATAGAACAAAAAACACTAGAGGACAAGCATCATTGCTGCGGAATGAAAAAAAACAAAGGCATTTGGGGAAGAGAGGTGATTCTAGATCTTTCTGTAACGTCACTGAGCTGCATAGAACAACTTGACAACTACAGCTGTTATTGACTGACCTTCGTGCAACTTTTTGTACTGCTCCGCCCTTTGTCTAAGTTTCAAAATACTGAATTTTACAGTAATGCCTCATAATTGGCAGCGTCACTGTGAGCTCCAGTAACATAACAGAGAAGCAAGATATTGCAAGTTCAGACACAGAGGGCTGTTTCGGTGAGGACAGCATCCAGTTGTACCTGACTCTCTGTAACCAATAATGTCTTTCCCTTCCTTTAGGGTTAGGTGCATTAAAGTAAAAATCAAACAATTTATTCCAGACCCAGTGGAGGTGAGAGTAAGATTTTCTCTCCCTCAGGCTGAATATTTTCCTGGGTTCTACAAGAACTAAGTAGCAAATAAATCATGGAGCATCTCCTTACTTAGACTGTAATTCAGTTTTGCATTCAAGCTCTTTAGTAGTGATCTGCCTTGATACTTGACAATACTCTTCTGTTTCTTTGTAATACTGTTTGCCTCTTTAAAGGTAATTTCCTTTAAGAAGTAAATGCACAGTGAAAATTGATCCAACAGCAGGATGCTTATTTTTTAAAATGAGTGTTTGTGCTTTCTAGGTAAAAAAGGTCTCAATATGTGCATGTGCTAAAACATCTCTTTGGTTTTAATTAATGTTCAAAAATAATGTAGTTGACTTTGCTATAGAAGCTGTTGGACAGATGTAATAGGTGTCCAGGTGCAGGTTTTTTAATCATTTGCAAAGTGAAAATGCATAGAGAGTTTATATGTAGAGATGTTGGATGCGTTTTTAGGTTGAAAAGTTACTTCTAGAAGTCAAGAAATTAGATAATGCAGAACAAATACCTGCAAATCATGCCCCTTAAATACTATGTGAACTAATGCATTTGCTGCCTAATTCATTTCTGTTTCCTGATGACAACTCCAGAGAGAAATAGAATATTTATTGTGGGAGTCATAGCAGTGTAGAGAAGTGGCTGAAACATTTTGAATTGTTTATTACCATCTGTGTTAAACTGACTTCAGCTTTAAAAAGTTAGTGGAGGACAATCAAGAGAAGCGTGACCAGCAGGTTGAGGGACGTGTTTGTCCCCCTCTGCTCTGCTCTTGTGAGACCTCACCTGGAGTACTGTGTTCAGCCCTGGGGCCCTCAGCATAAGGACACAGACCTGTTGGAGTGAGTCCAGAGGAGGCCACGAAGGTGATCAGAGGGCTGGAGCACCTCGCTTATGAGGACAGGCTGAGAGAGTTGGGGCTGTTCAGCCTGGAGAAGAGAAGGCTCCGGAGAGACCTTGTAGCAGCCCTTCCAGGGCACCTACAAGGCAGCTGGAGAGGCACTTTTTAAAAGGGTATGGAATAATAGGACAAGGGGTGGCAGCTTTAAACTGAAAGAGGGTAGATTTAGATTAGATATAAGAAATAAATTCTTGACTATGAGGGTGGTGAGGCTCTGGAACAGGTTGCCCAGAGAAATTGTGGATGCCATATCCTTGGAAGCGTTCAAAGTCAGGTTGGATGGGGCTTGGAGCAACCTGGTCTAGTGGAAGGTGTCCATGCCCATGGCAGAAGGGTTGGAACTAGATGGTGATCTTTAAGGTCCCTTACAGCCCAGACTGTTCTATGACAACCTGTACTGGAAGCTCAGAGCCCCTCTGAAGAAATGGAAAACATGATAAAAATTATTTCAGAAATAGAGCAGCAATATATGTGCTTCCCACATAACAGTCACGAGCCATCCAGATGAATAACCTTACTGGGGAAAAAAATAACCAGCCAGTGCTCTTAAATATCTGCTCAGACAGACAGGCTTTGCATCTTAGCATTATGAAAAGTATGTGTGTTCCAAACCCACTCTGTGCCACCACTCTGCCTCCATCAGCTTCCCTACCAAACAAGTAATTGCTTTCCCCCCAGTTCATTAATTTTTGACCAATGATGCCACCAAATTATTGATTTCTCCCCTCCCCCCCAGTCAAATCCAGCTCTCTTCCAATTTGCCCATTTTCTGCTCTACAAGGGCCCATAATTGCATGGTGTCTTTCCCGTCAACTCTTGCCACCACATTGCCTGAGGCACTCATTTTTAAGAGCTGAAAACTGATGTAAGTCAGGATGTTGCTCAACATGATCACAGCTTAAAGATAGAACTTCTACCTCTTTCTGCCTATCAAAAGCTATTACTCCACATAAACCTACAAAGACGGGCTATTACTTCTGCTTACTGTTAATTGCTTCTTCGGATCAGACATACTATTTACTTGGTGTCTTGCTGTTCCATATTACAAGTATAGATACTGGCTTAACAGTGTTTTACCGTGAAGGGAATTAAGCTGTCATAACATCTCCACACTCATGTGCCATGGCACTGAGTTCTAGGTTAAGCATGAAATAATAGAAAATCACTTCAAGAACAAAAAGCCCAAGTCTTGCATTGTTTGTGTACTGCCAAATTAATAGAAAGGGAGATGATAAGCAGTTGAAATACAAGTGTCCCAAGGTATCCTCTTTTGTACTGATGTGGGAACAGGCTGGATCTGACATAATTTTTGCATTTCATATCAGTTATAACAAAATCCCTAAATCTATTCAGGGTCCATCTCTTTGTTTCTAGAGGAGCAGAGCAGGTTTGAGCTGTGTGCATGTTCATATTTTCACACTTGTGGTATAAGCAGTTAAATTAGCTGATGGTTTCTGTTATATAATAACTGTGTATTTACTCTTTTTGAGGGTCATTTCAGTTCTCGGTAACGTTACTGCAAGATGTTTTTTGATTATGATGGTTTAATTTAAATTTTTTCTTGCCATACTAGATTCTGTCTGTGCACCTAGTGTGTTCAAAAGTGACTTATTTAGTGGCTTCAAATTGTACCTGTTTTGAGTAAATGAGGCTGGGATATACAATATCCAGCAGCAACCCCAACAGAACTGTCAGCTCCACTCAGGGCTGCTGAACATTCACCCTTATGCCTGTTTACAAGGAGCACTCATAGCAATAGACACTTGGATGACAAGTGGAACTTGAGAAACTCTAATGATAGAAGTGTGGGGCTTCTGCAATGATTTATGAATCCTCTGTGTAAGTCCTGTGGTAAAAAATAAGGTGTTAAGTGCTTTATTTTAGATAACTCAGAGTATTCCTTAGGATTTTAACAATAGTGATATAAATCTCAAGTTCACTTTCTTTTCTTAATTTCTGATACCAATTTATGTCCTCTGCTAATTGCATGGTTTTTTATAAGTCACTGCTGAGCTCTAGTGCAATTTCAGTTGTAGTTTTTCTTCTGTATGTAATACAATATAATATTAAAAATATTCTGATATTTCAGAGTATTGGATAGAAAATATTAGAACTAGAGGACAAGCTACAAAGAAAACTCTCTCCTCTATGCCCCCCCCCCCATTTTTTTTTTTAAGAGTATTATTAAAAGTACTTTATAACACGGAGATGTCCCCCGAGCTCCCAGTCTGAACATTCCACCTTCATGCCTCAGTTCCTCTGCTTATTATCTTTCATAGCAAAACTATCTGAAACTCAACTAAAAGGAAACCTTGGAGACTTGAGAGATATATTCTTGTTCTTACTTTAATCCTTGGGATGTGTTTCCCTGAACTAGGGGACTGGTGTGGGGACTCAGTGTGTGGTGTAACTGCAGTGTGTGGCTGTGGGAAACTCACGTCCTCCCAAGTGATGCTGTATTAGCTCTTCCTCCCACAGAAACACTGTTAGTGAACTGACTGAGGGGAGAAATGATAGAAAAACCCTGTCATACTTTCCTTTGCCACAGGGAGATAAATCTTGGAAGCAGGACCACTCACAGGAGTGACGTGGAGATTGTTGCCCCACAGCTTCCACATGTTATGTGTGGGGCAGGGGAAGGATTTTGCTCGATTCTTACCAAGCATAGCCTCCCAAATGTACTTCGGAAAGGTTTGTGAAACCTTTCCTGGCTCAGAGATGTAGCTGTTTCCTTAAAGAAATGCAATTCTCAATTGTCCTCTGAGGCTCTTCCTCACTTTTCCTGCCCCAACAGAACGGAGACAGCGAAGTACAAAAACCCCATTAGGGCCTCACTGAGGGAAATGCTGTAGGGTGAGTTCAGACCTCAAACCCCATTGACCTCACAGGAAAGGGACCCGGTGCTTCTTCCTGCATCACTGGGAAAGATTGGATCAGTTCAGATAACAATACAGTTAATGTGTCTCATGTATTACAAATGCTTTCAGTGGCATGTTTAATAAAATTACATTTCTAAGCTGAGCCATCCATAAAAGTACAAGTAGATAGTTCAGTTGCAAAGAGCTGTGTTCTGAAGCAAGTAGGGACTTGTTTTCAGTAGGGAAAGCAACCCATTGATTTATACACATTCTGCTAAAAACCACAAGTTTTACTGCTGTTTGTTCTTTGTGAATAGAGTTATTTGTGTACCTTTTATGTTTTATTCAATCCTCCAATAATAATCAAAGGATTTCATTTTTAAATGTTTAGCAATTCAATGAAGTACAGAACTCATATGGTTACTTATTTTCTTTCAAAAATATCTTCTCTGTGAAAGCTACCTTGCCTTCCTACGGCTCAGGGAATTACAATTCTCGTTTTGTGAGGGGAAAACTGAGGCTATGTGCAAGCTTCAAATAATTGGTTTTCTTTGGGTGACAATATAGGCTTTCATTACAAAGCCCAGATTTTCTGGAGTACTGAAGCACAGCTGGTGTTCTTTGAATGGGGGAAGTTGATGTTTCAAATTCTTGGAACCTTCAGAACGTTTGAGATTGATCATGTGTTTTTTCATGGTAAACTGTATTATTCAGAGGAACATTACTAATGAGAAAGCAAGCCTGTCATCTCTCCAAGTGCGGTGTGACCTACGCAGGAATAATCCAACGTGATTACAATGTATTGCTTTTTATGTGTACACGTACCCACAAACATCATATTTTACATATATATATATATATATATATCTTCACTAACATATCTAATGAAACACATTTTTTGCCAACAAGCAACAGAAGAAAAGCATATCCCTGCACTTCCTTGGAGACAGACCAGTGCAGAAGAACAAAAGCGTATTTATCTCTGAATTATCAACTAGGAATTTCCTAAGCTGCTCTTTGTGCATGGATAATGAATTTCCCAACAGCTTCATTTAAGACCTGTTCTTCCACAAGCCTCAGTTTTAACACAAGATATAATCCTTCTACTAGGTAAACACATATTTCCGCTTTATAATTAAAAACTAATGCTTTGAGTTTTGATTAGCACTGAATAGCAAAAGAACTCCTCAGTAATAGCTAAATGTCTGTCCAGACAGATGGACAACTGTGCTGCATCACAGGATGAACTTCAGGGGCAGAGCCAGAAACTCCAGTTCAAGAACCAGTCAGAAACTTCCATGTATTGATAATTATAGTAAGCTCATTTATTATGGAAAGGAACTCTAGGGCTGAGCTAAGCATAGAGCTAAATATTAAGACCTTAAAGATTTAAATTGGGACTAACACCGATTTAGATTTGAGCACTTGGATGGGTGTTGGGAGTCAAGCGTCTGACAGCAAACTTTCCGCAATGGTTGCCTCTCTAGTATACTCAGGCCTCTCACAAGCTTCCATTTTCTTTTGTTCACACAGACCCAGTTTGTAGAATCATTCTTTGTCTCTTTGATGTTCTTTCCTTATTTTTGAGCTATTTCTGACATCTGCCACTCTAAGTAATTGTTCTTGGGCTGGTATTATCCTCTGAGTTTACCTTTAGTTGCTGATGGAAAATTCCATAAGAAAAATTTCATTACCAGCGACAGAACAGCTTAAGTAATATAGATAATACATAAGTCATCATAAGGCGTAATGAAAAGAGTGATACCGATTTTTGCAATGGTGGGTGTTAGACAAGCAATTCAGTACCTCTCTAAAATTAATGAGTTAAGTACCATGCTATATTTGGAAACCAACTTCATCTCTATAAAAGCTAGCTTCTGCAGCAAAGTTCCTGGTAGGGTTTGGACATCTCTCTCCATGGCTTTTCCCTGCCTATTTTTACCATGAGACAGGCAGGTATTGGCAAGACATCTGAAAAGCTGCTCAACGGTCTCGAACTTAGAAGAAAGAGCCCGCTGAAGTTCATGAGCTTGCAATCGCTGGTGTGATGCTTTTCGCCCTGGGATTCATTCTACGTTCTAAAACATATTACACTGATGATACAGAATGATTGAAAATAGTGACTCTTATACAGGGGACCATGCAACGAATGACAGCCATCTGATGTCACCGTTATTTGCTTGCTCCTGTAACTTAAGGTTACAGTATTCCCTTTTCTGTAGAAACGTAACTGGCCTCCATTCCAGAACTATGAAAAAAATCCACAGCAACAGTAGTAAAATGTCATATTTTTTTTTCCAGAAGAGATCCTCAATAAGTGAGGATCTAAATGAATGAAGCTTGATTAACGTGCTGAGAAAAAACACAAACCCACTGTCAAGCATGTCACTTGCCCATAAAAAGAATCTGTCAGAGCTGAGAAAAGACTTGAGAGAATTTGTACCAGGATTCAGGCAAAAGATTAAATAAATGAAAAAAAGTTTAAAATGGTAAGAAATTGTTTGCCATTTTAAAGGAACTTTACTTTCCTGATTTTATTTATCACTGAGGCATTACGTTTTCTGGTAGTGCGAGAGCAAGGAAAGCTTTATTTTCTATATATAATAATAGCAGACTTTCAAAAATGCTTTTCTTTTTCCTAAGGGTTTTTCTCAACTACATAAGGAAGTAGTAAACACATACCTGTCAGAAAAATTGTTTTCAGACAATTCAGAAGATGCTGGAAATTTTTCACTTGCGAATTAAATAGTTAATTATGCTAATCTCTGAAAAAAAGCGATCACATTTCTGGTCTCTATGCCGTCATTTTTTTCAGCCATCCAATGGTTGAAAAAGTAACATGCATTACTAGTTTTACTTTCTGCTTTGAAACTTCGTTCTCTGAGAGCAACTCAGTTTTACTGTAGCTTCTGTTCCCGACGAGCTATTAAAAATAGGCAAAACCATTTAACAAATTGGTTTCGTTTTCCATCAAAATTAAAGTGATTCATATCTAAAGCAGTGGACAGCACACAGAAAAATAGGAACGTTCCTATCAAGAAGGACTGGGGTGGGAAATCAAGTTACACGTTGATGTTCAGCCAAGTAGTAAGCACTATCAGCAATGTCTGATTGCCAACTCTTTTTTTTCAATAGTTTGACGCAGACAGAGATGAAGAAGAAGTGTTCTCTGACATAAGTTCGGCAGTTGACAATAAACTATTCGCAAACAAAGAGGCTGCAGCAGGTGAGTTAATGTAAGATTTAAAGAACTACATATTTATACTGCATTTGACATTAGTAGGATTCCTTTTTCATGATCCTCAATGTGGATGAATGTACTGTAGCAAAGTCTTGACTGACCTCAACATTTGAACAACCAAGGGCAAAAAAAATCTCTCTTTACACTTCGAAACTTCATACAACCCACCTAACATCTTATCTACAAGCTCACCTTAAAATAATATGGGTAGTCTACTAAAAAACTACAGCCCTAATACAAAAACCAAGTTGGTCAATTCAAGTTGTCAGCTGTTTCAGTTCCAGATGATACCTCAGTGTTCACCAGATCAGTCCTATGAGATCAATGAACATACTTTCCCCTTAAACTTGGTACTCATTCTGAAACTGTGTGAATATGTCAGGCATTTGGGTGGGTTATTTATTTACATATTTATTATTTGTGCTTACTGAAGCTTGAATGTCTTCAGAGAAAAAGCCTCTGAGGGACAAAGGAATTGAAAGAATTGAAGCTAAAAATCGAAGTACTGAAAATCCACAACATCTGTCAGAAATATTTTGCTTGAGGGAAACAGAAAAATGTTCCTTGGTGGCTTCACAACTTTTTCTTTTCACACATGGCATCCCTGGCTGCCCTCCAAGCAGACCATGAGGGTTATATAGATAGATGAGGTCACAAATGTCTTGTCAAACAGCACACAAGAAGAAAATTTTAAGTGAAATATTTTTCTGTAAAATTTACTAGCTTTATTAAAACAAATATTAGATATGCATAGTAGAAAAAATCATGTATCTGAGCTCTGTTTACAGGAAAACTAATCTGCCATAAATTGGCAGACAAGGTAGCTTCAGTTATTTGTGATCATGAACAATCTTCTGGGGGCAGCCAATTCCTAATTGATGAAGCACGATGAAGTCTGGTAGGAGCAATACATCTATTACTATTAGCTTTTTTTGACAAAGGGAAGATTACTATTTTCTGTGAGCAAGACATTTACTAAGAGCAGTATTTCAGGCAGAAAGACTAGGTCATATTTGAAGGTTTGAAAGGGGGTTCAATGCGAACTAGCCTACAAAACCCACCCATAAGGTGTTTTTTATAATGTTCAAAATAAGATAAAGATGAATTATCAAGGCAGGGGTGGTGGGGTTTGATAATGATAAAAAGTGCATTAGCTAAAAACCATGTTTCTAGTGGTCAGCTTTATTCTTGTGTGCATCTTATCTCCATTAAGGGGTACGTGTTCCTCTTTTGTGCTTAGCCTTATTCCTAGAGGCAAGAGATTCATTCCAAACGTAAAATGGCATTCCCCACTGCATAGCACGGAATTGATAATTATCTGTGGATTTCCTAATTAAACGAGCTAAGTACTGAATAGCAAGAAGAGGAAAGAAGCAGCATAAAGGTACTAGCTCTGACAGATTGGCAAAAGCTAAACAATTTGTACAAATTGGTTGTGATTCTGGATGACCTCCAGTCAGCTCCTTGAAAACCTGATCTACTTAATTCTTCACTGAAATAATTGCAGAGCTATGAGCTTTATGAGAAGCCATGCCACAGTCATCTAATTGGTGCCTAACCTGAGCACCAACAACAGCAAGGAGATTTGAAGCAGGATTTCTAGAAATCCTATGAGACAAGATATTTAATTTCTAGAGGTCACAATTCCTGCATTGGCTCGATCTCACTCATTTTCTTTTAAGCTTATTAGTAATATTGCAATATATTTTGGTTCCTGGTGGCTAGCAAACATAGTATTTCTAATATTTTCATACCTCCACATCAATCTAATTCACATGCTATACTTGTAGAATCCAGTTGTAATCAATTGTGTAACAATGTATGCTGAGAGAAAATAACTGAATATTTTTATAGATTAAAATACAATTTTCTCATTGTTGCCTTCTATGACATACTAAGATGGTTGCTAAGAGCAACAACCTGTCATGAAACTCAGTGTAAGGTTGCAATAAAATTTGTATTAGAAACATCTCACGGAGAGCAAAATTAAAATGTAATCATTCTAATGCTTATTGGTCCTTCAGTAAATTATTTCTCGTCTACTCCACTCAAAATTTATCTTCTAAGCATTTGTCTTGCCCAGGAACTGATATGCAACACGTATGTTCCATAATATAAAAAGACATTTTAATTTTATTGAGCTTAAATATGTTTATAAGAGAAGCAACATGTTTCACAGGATTGTGTTAGATTACTTTTATGACAGTCAGTGTCGGGCAGTGCAAATACTGTAGATGTTAAAATATGAGTATGGGCATATTTGAGGCAATGAACCATATTGAATAGAATTGCCGCTAGGATTTGAAATAAGTAACGGATTTAAGCAGGGACTGGAAATACATTAGCTGATTTGCCAAAACACAAATGGTCCAAGGAGCAGACTTAATTAACTCACTTGATGGGGTATTAGCTACCTTGTAATGGGAAGTTTAAATCAACTGCAGATAAATTTAGACAGATCAGTACCAGTTAGTTTCATTGTATAAATGAATTTAGTGAACTGTGAAAAAGCAGCGCTTGACATTTGGGTTCATGAAAACTTAAGGATGAACACGCTTTCAGAGAAAGTGACACGCACCCAGGCTCCGAACACTGAAACACCAGAGACATTTATGGCCATAATGCCCCTGGGTTCTGGAGTGCGTTTCTGTTGTAGGAATTGCACACCTGCCTATAACAGCCATACCCTCTCAGCTTTCCATGGCCAGTCCTGTGCAGTTCAGCTTAGGAGCAATAAACAATATGTAAAATATGGCATTAAATTTAAAAGTACAGCCTCATGGTGAAGGAAGCAACTGAGCACAGCCCTGTACCTCTCCTTGAGCAGCAGCTCTGTGGGGGCAGCTCCTGTCCACCCCTCTTGTACAACTGCAGCCGCCCATCAACACAGCTCGTCCCTCAGGGCTGGGTTATTGGATCCTCTCGTGTTGCTAGCAAGACAAATGTTTATGAATGATGCCTTCAGTGTCAAGATACAAAGCCTGGAGCAAAAAAAGGGAATGCATTCTAGCTGATCTGCTCGCTCTTTTTTTCAGCAGCCTGCTCCTCCCTGGAGAGCTGATTATTCAGTTAACAGGGATTTAATAAAAACTTCCAACTGACTTATTTTTTAATTGTGCAGTACTGCACCTGATAAAATCCTCTCTATTTTCACCTAAAGAAAACACAGGACGCACGAAAATGACCAGGTTTCCCTTACCCCAACTTTATGTGTGCCCTGAAATTGAGGAGGTGTATTTAACTCCTAAGAGTACCTTTTCAGATCAGGTGCTTGCAAGCTATTCCTCCATGGCAGTAGAGCCTTCATGCATTTTCTTAATTTTTTTTAACTATTGAGTTTCTCCATATGAAATTGATACAGTTACTCAGATCATCTGCAGTAGGTTCATAGAAGCACATCAAGGCTCTAAGCTAAGAGCTGAAATTATCACAGTATCACAGTATGTTTGGGATTGGAAGGGACCTCAAAAGATAATCCAGTCCAATCCCCCTGCTGGAGCAGGAACGCCTAGGTGAGGTTGCACAGGAAGGTGTTCAGGCGGGCTTTGAATGTCTGCAGAGAAGGAGACTCCACAACCTCCCTGGGCAGCCTGGGCCAGGCTCTGCCACCCTCACTGAGAAGAAGTTCTTTCTCAAATTTAAGTGGAACCTCTTGTGTTCCAGCTTGATCCCATTACCCCTTGTCCTATCATTGTTTGCCACTGAGAAGAGCCTGGCTCCATCCTCGTGCCACTCGCCCTTTATATGTTTATAAACATTAATAAGGTCACCCCTCAGTCTCCTCTTCTCCAAACTAAAGAGCCCCAGCTCCCTCAGCCTTTCTTCATAAGGGAGATGCTCCACTCCCTTAATCATCTTTGTTGCCCTACGCTGGACCCTCTCCAGCAGTTCCCTGTCCTTCTTGAACTGAGGGGCCCAGAACTGGACACAATATTCCAGATGGGGTCTCACCAGGGCGGAGTAGAGGGGAAGGAGAACCTCTCTCGATCTACTGACCACCCCCCTTGTAATACACCCGAGGATGCCATTGGCCTTCCTGGCCACAAGGGCACAGTGCTGGCTCATGGTCATCCTGTTGTCCACCAGGACCTCCAGGTCCCTTTCCCCTACACTGCTCTCTAATCTGTAATTTCCCAACCTATACTGGAACCTGGGGTTGTTCCTGCCCAGATGCAGGACTCTACACTTACCCTTGTTAAATTTCATCAGGTTATCCCCCGCCCAACTCTCCAGCCTGTCCAGGTCTCTGGATGGCAGCACAGCCTCTGGCGTGTCAGCCGCTCCTCCCAGCTTAGTGTCATCAGCAAACTTGCTGATAATACACTCAATTCCCTCATCTAAATCGTTAATGAATATATTGAATAATATTGGCCCCAGTACTGACCCCTGAGGCACTCCACTAGATCCAGGCCTCCAACTGGACTCCGCACCATTGACCACCACTCTCTGGCTTCTCTCTTTAAGCCAGTTTGCAACCCACCTCACTACTCTATTGTCTAGACAACACCTCCATTTAAAAGGAATTCAGACAATTCAGACTGTAAGACTTTTCGCCTAATGGTAAACAAGTACTATTTTTTTCTTAATAGCCTAGTTCTCACTTATCAAAGGAAAAACAACAACTCAGAAAAGGCAGTGAAACTTCTGATCAGCTGTTTTGTTGTCAGAGCAGATGTGGAGCCTGCAGACCCACTGGAAGCAGCAGGGCATGTTGCTTCCAAACACTTCAACCAATCCTCCTGTTTTCCTTAAGACAACATTTTGTGTTTCTACTTCGATAGCTGAACATTGCTGCAAGTTTTACATGAAATACTGCTGATTGAAACTTGGGCTTAGAAAACCTGAGCTGAGTTTTGAATGATCCCCTTTTCAACACTCTCCCCTCAGCTTTAGCCTTGCCGGGAGCTTTGCCCCCACCAGCACTGCTGACTGCCAGTGCCTTGCAAAGCTGCTCTGCCACACGTACTAGCGATTCATTAGCGAGCCTGTTGCCCTCCCCTAGAAGACCTGTTCTAGCAAGATTTAGTCCAAACTCAGCAAAATATGCTCCATCCAACAACAAACTGAGTTGTAGGGTAGCAAACTAGTCATGCGTATCCATACTGCACCAGGGGTATCACAGGTGCTCTTACGTGTTCCCTCATGACTTTATCTTGTCCGGGGAGTAGCCATTTGCTTCCATTCATTTCTGGTAGGTTTGTCTTTAGGCAATTTGAAGAAGTGTAGAGAAGTCTGTATACCGTTCAGTGATAGATGGTTATGGATTTTGTTAGTTTTCGTTGAACCAAGAAAGAAAAGAGACATACATTAAATTTTCCTGACATTCCTTGAATATACCTTAGAAAGGAGCCACGCTTCTGCAAGGAAACTGGTGTCCTAGTTGCAGGAAAAAAATGGCCTTTAATATGCTTGACCGTATTAAAAATATAGCACCATTATGGCTTTTATCACTTAAGGTACATTATGGATGAGTATTCGTTTTCAGCCTGACCTTTACATTTAAGTTTGTGTCACCATGTCTCATATTAAAATTTCTAACTAAAGATACGTACTGCTCTTGGTAGTTAAGTGACAGTTAATCAAATACTTGCACACAAGCGCCTTTAAAAGTGACTGATGTGTCAAGATGAGCCAGTGCTGGTGGTGACTGAGGCTCAGTTAAATTTTATTATTAACAAGCATACAATGTTAAGAGTGAGATGTCAACTACGTAAAATAAGTAAAAATATTTTCTCAGCAGTTGTAAATCTGTTTGGTTGCATATATCTTTACAAACAGGTATTTTCGTAAGACCGTAAACTGTATATGCCAGAGAATGTACTGCATTTATACATGTGACATTCTGTGGCAGCAAGAGTAAAATCCCTTTCTGTTATTTTTTTTATAGCAATCTGATAACGTATACATGAACATTAGGGGGGAAAAGACCAAAACCACCACCACACACCAGCAGATGGTAGACCTAAGTCCTTCCCCAGTATCTCTTACATAGTCCAAAAAGTTGCATCAAAGATTAATTTGGCAGCAATTTCAATATGGATTGGAAATTAAGACACCCTGAAATCATCATCTCTACCAAGCAGTTATGATTTTAGTCATCATGACATCCAGTTCCTCTCCTCTGTTCTCTCTCTTAGTCATGTTTAGTTCACCACCTACATAGATTATTACTATGTAAACTTCAAAAGCAAACAAAAGCAAGTAATACGTAAATGCATCTGGAACAAATAGAACCACAAAATTTGTTACGGATAGTGCTTGTTAGAGAGCCACCCATGCAAACATCTCTATGGTGAGAAAACAACTCGGGGTCAGCAATAGTTTTAAAATGACGTATCCTCAATGCCAGTGCTTGCAGCAACATCACACCACCTAAAGACACCCATAACCCAGGAGGGGGGAAGGTTTTTTCTCTTCCTCATCAGCGATCTTGTCTGACTGGGGACACGAAGGCACTAAACAAAGCACATTTAATGCTTCCCCTGGTGTTACCTGCTGCTCCCCACATGACGATAGTGATTGGACTCACCTGGGGCTACTGTCTGGTTACAATTTTTACATCTCTGTGTGTCATTACAGTATTTTTGTTATTCTGATTTTAATAATGCTGTGAAAAATACTCCTGTAGTCACATGCCTATTGACATTTGAATGTGTATTGAACATACATAGGATTTGGTTTAGGGCTGCACCATCTGGAGGGCACAGGAGACCGTTTCCTACCTTGTTGCCCAGGAGCGAGAAAACCTGAACAGGGTCATAATGCCAGAGTATGAATGTGTTGTCCATGCTACACCCTTCCTGTGTTTACATGGAAAGATGATTAGTGGTTTAGCCTCCCATTTGAGTTTAGCAATGACTACCCCTCTACATGACTTCTTGAAATACCAAGCCCAGTTTCTGTTATCCTGCACCTTCAGTAGCTCAGCTGTAGCTGAACTACTCAGCCAGGTCAAGGCTTCTCAGCAACTGAATTTTACATCCCAAGTGCAAGAGGCTGCATGACTTGCTGATCCTTGCATCCATAGGAGGATGACGGGGAGAAGGGGCAGAGCCACACTGTCACCTTGGGAAAGGGCAAAATAGAACAGGAATGGGGACTGTTGCTGCTTTGGTCCCATCAGCATCACTCCAGGATCCTTAGCTGCTAATCAGCAGTTAGTATTTCCTTTATCTTTCCTAGATGTGATTTGTATTCTCCTCTGAGCCAAGACCCTCCTGGGAGTTTTACAATTGCAAGTCATGGCACACAGAACACCCTGCCCAATAAATGGGCAATCTAGCTGAAACAATTCACCATTTAGTATAACCATTCCTTATTAAGATTTGTGGTAGCTTTTATGGATGCTTTGAAGGCTTTGTTAATGGGATACCACTCACCTGGCGACTCTAGCACATCCAAATGGATCCTTGGATCACAGATTTTGCATACATACAGACAATATTATAATATGGTAGTGTTCCATCACATAAAGTGAAAATTTCCAATCCATTTCTGAAGTCTAACTTTTTTTTTTTCCTATTTTAGGGCCAAATGAACTTGATTGCAACCTGATTATGGATTCTGGAGATGCTGTTTATACAGAATTTGACTTTGAAGACCAGGTAATTTTATGTCTATATGGCCTCTCTCTAGACAGTTTTCTAGTTTATGTACATCTTGTCCTATACAATTTGGCTGAACAAGGTGGTGAAACTTTAAGGGTACCTAAGCCAAAGGGCTTTTTAGGTGCAATACATGAAAATTTGTGATACACAGAGGTTGCTTTCTCATAACTAGAAAGAGTGGACATTATTGTGGTATTAAGAGCCCATATCTTCCATTACTGTACATTGCTTGATTTGGTTTTAGTTACATTTCATACTTTTTTGTATTTTCATGCCTCTCTTGAAGAGTGTGTTTTACTCCTTATATATACAGTAGACTTACAATGCATTCCAATAATCCTGTTTGCCACATTTGTTGATGTTTTAAAATGTGTGGAGGAAACTAAGCATTCTCCTCTTGAAAAAGTATTTTTAAGAATAAAACAACAAATGCTTATAGTATGTTGAAACCAGCCTTTCTACTTAACCTATTCTGTCCACGTCTAAAACCTAGGAAGAGAGAAGTCTAGAGAGAGTAAAAAAAGGTTGTATGCATCCCTCTCCTCTCCTCTCCTCTCCTCTCCTCTCCTCTCCTCTCCTCTCCTCTCCTCTCCTCTCCTCTCCTCTCCTCTCCTCTCCTCTCCTCTCCTCTCCTCTCCTCTCCTCTCCTCTCCTCTCCTCTCCTCTCCTCTCCTCTCCTCTCCTCTCCTCTCCTCTCCTCTCCTCTCCTCTCCTCTCCTCTCCTCTCCTCTCCTCTCCTCTCCTCTCCTCTCCTCTCATCTCACAAGTGGTAAGGCCATATCTGGAGTACAGTGCCCAGTACAACATATGGAGCCACTTAAAAGAGTGCAGAAAAGGGCCACTAGGATGATTAAGGGACTGGCCCATCTCTCCTATTAGGAAAGACCAACAGAGCTGGGAGCATTCAGCCAGGACAAGAGAAGGCTCAGGGGCAATCTCATCAATGCGTACTGAAATCTGGAGAGAGGGTGCAAAGCAGAAGGAGCCAGGCTCTTTTCAGTGGTGTCCAGTGGCAGGACAAGAGACAGCGGGCACAAACTGAAACATGGGAGGTTCCTGTGGCTTGGATTCTGTGTTAAGGTTAAGCAGTAATATTCTTGTTACTGTGCTGTGAATAAGCATTGAAGAATATATGTCAAGTACAAACTTGCAATTGAAGAAAGTCATTGTCAGGTGCTTCGTATTTATGTATCTCTCTCAGACTGAAGGGTTTTAGGCACTGTTTTTACTTCATTTCTTCTTCTCTGTTTGATGAGAGTATTGCACTCTTGCCAGAACGGGAATGTGTTGGTCTGGCAAAATAATGAGGAAGGCTGACCATCACAGCTGGCAGAAAGCATATTTGCTATTGACAAAGACAATAAGGTCTCATCATAGACTCCTTGTTTAGCCTCATGTAAGAACCACATGCAACTTCATTCAAAACTACAATCAGTGTTTTTATGGACTGTGTAATGTGTCATCAGTGAACCATATAGTTTGAACTTATAAATTAGTATAATTTTCATCTACTTCTTTCTGTTCATTTTTTTGGTAACTATAAAACTTGTGCTTATTATTTGAACATATGGAAATATAAATATTTATATTATTAACAAATATCTTTATGCCCAGTCCATATGAGATGCCTTGTATAAATATAAAGAAAATATAAAGGAGAAAGCAATTGCAACCAAAAGCCCATATCATCTAAATTTTGGAATGGCTGAAGCAAGTAGTATAGACAGAAGCAAAGAAGGGAGTGGAGATTGCCATGAAGTCATAATACCATCTAGCTATCCAGTCTAAAAAATAAGATTAGAAACTACTCTCAGGAAGAAAAGATCAATAACTAAATTCAGGAGAGAGGAGCTGCTTGCATTTGAAACTTGAGCTCATTTTGACTGCGGCGGTGATTCAATACTCCAGTGATTTACCACATGCTGTTTATGATTGCGCAAAGCATCAACAACCTTTACTCAGAGAATCTCAAGTGGAAAAGGAACGCATGTCTGGATACAAATGTGTCATGCAGTGATGTTATCGCATAGGAAATCTGTCATGAGAATGTGGGGGATAAGAAGGCTGGTTTCTAAGCAACCTTACACAGCTGAGCTGCTAAAAATGGCTGAATTTTAGCAGAACATCTTGGTAGTCACTGAACAAGAGGAGTTGAGGGTTAGAGCAGTACACAACACATACTGAAGACAAAGCCACAGCTGGGGATGAGCATCACTTACCACAGCTGAAGCGGATGTATAGAGATACCTTTGCACTTTCTCATACTTGGAATGAGCCATGTAAACTACCATGTAAACTAAGCCAACAAAGAAGTATCCAAGTTCTTCAGATGCGCACTACTCTTTACAGAGTAACCTCTCTTACTGGCAGACAGGAGCAAAGAGAATGGCTGGTGTGGTTCCAGCTGCTGACGGAGCCACCAGCTCATTTCACAGTGCTCTGAAATACAGCGACGTGCTTTGAGAAGCACTTGGTACCTGTCGTTGAAACAGGGCAAAGCAAAGGTAACACAGGCCAAGATCTGGCTTTTCCGGAGGAGTCAGCAGGGGAAACTGAACTAAAAACAACTTAGAAAAAGATTGAGCTTTGTAGTGTACATTTTATAGATGAACGTTCAATTAAATTCATGTAACTAAATTAAAAGCAAGCTGATTGTTTTCTACCAGCTATGCATGAATACTTCAAGAACTAGAACACTTATAATCAGTAAGTCCCTATGGCATTGAAAGGCAGGATGGAAATACTCACTTTTTTTTTTTTAAAGGCAATTTTTTTTCTCCATATCACTAATAACTATTTTTCTGCTCTTTCTGAGATCTGTAGCTGTCAGATTCCTGTATTACAGGAGGAATAATCTAGGTTTTTAGAATGACTGCCCAAAATGTATTATTCCAAAAAAATAAATATAAAAGCAGCCAGTACCTCTCATGGAGAACGCCTTGTGGAAGAGCCAGCCAAAGTTTCACGTGGTAGCAATCTCTATAGACTTTTCTGGACTAATGATTACACTACTCATGACTTGACTGAAAAACAGAAAAGCACAGTAAACTGATAAGTTTCAGTTCTTTTCGTCCATATCGAGACATCAGAAATATGTTTTGGGCCACTCATTTTTGGATGCAACAGCATAGCTTCTAATGAGGGAAGACCTGTGCTCTATAGAATATTGTCAATTTGCAGAACTTGCTGTCAGGACTAGTGTCTGGTTTAATAAGGCTTGTCTTTTGCTGCTGGAATGCCCCCAGTTGTGATAGAAGGTTTTCAGTGTTCACCGTGTTAATTTATACTTGCTATTCCATTTCTCAACTTTGCCAGAGAGTCTGTCAATATAATGCCACTTGTTTCCAGAAATCAGACAAGATTTATCTTTAAGAATTGGATTTTTAATTAGAAACCTACCACTTGGCTTATTTCAAGTGCATTCACGCCAAAAGGGAGTATTGAAATATTGGCACCAGTGAATCCTATCAAAGAGTTCCAGAAGAAAGGAGAATCTAGTTATTTTCTTGTGAAAACAAGGCTCTCAAGACAACCTTAGCTAGTTTGAGGAATATTTGGGCTAATTAGAGAAAAAGTTAAAACATCCAATCAAGATGGCTGTAGATTTAATAAAGTCCTGAACAAGTGCTTATAGAATTGATGAGTTTAAAGTTTGGGAACCATGAAAATCAGGTAAACTTAAAAATCTTAAAAATATACTTAGAGGAGCAGGCGTGGGAGGGAGGAAACCTATTTCACATCTACAAAACATGGAAACACATTTCTGTGCCTCAAATAAAATTGCCAGTTCATAACTGGTGCATTTCCAGGTCCTTCCAGTGTCCGATTGCATTTACTTATGCAATTAGGTAAATGCAATGTCGCATCCAAAGGAGAGATTGCCTTTTCTGTTCCCCAAGTATGCCAAAGAAATAGGAAAAGCAGATGTAAAAAAGACTGAAAGATAATAAAAGGTTTTCTGTTCAGCAGTGACAAGCAATCTATTGAATTAAGAAAATTGCATAACCCAATCTTTGCTGGAAGTGCAGAATGTTTTATAATTAGAAAATGTGACAGCTCTCTTGAAAAGCAACAAGCTAAACTAAAATGAAGTGGAGGAAAAAAAGCCCTCAAAGAGGCTTACTCTCATTCTAACGAGAGGAAACAAGCTCTTGATTAAAAGTTGTTGCCATGTAGTGACAATTCTTTCAGCTTGCTGTTGTTTCCCAGCCAGAGCACATACGAATCGAGGCTTTAGGAGAGCAGGAGGAAAGCTTTAAGCAAACTGATGAAAAACAGACTCCATTGCTACCAAGACTGTAATAACATTTCCAGCCTGACTGATTATTATTATAGCTTGAAACTTAAATATTCAAGAGAGATAATGAAAAGGCCCTGAAAGCCTTTTCAATGAAGAAGCAGAACACAAATATTCCTAAAACTGATGGGCAACAGCAAATTGAAAGCCTCATTTAACTATAGCTCTGTGGATTAAACCAAAGACCATTTTCCTCCTTTAGTATCTTTCATATCAGTTGTCACTGTGATTTGACTCCATTTTCTCAATGTCAAAGATTCAATCCAAGTAATTTCTTTAACCCTTCAGACACAGTGCTCTAGGGCTGACATTACAATACAGCAGAGTGAACTGCACATCTCCATTAGCAGGAGCAATTTTCATTGGGACTTCTAAAGCTACTTTTCAAAATTAGATAAACATTGATTAAATCATTTAAGGGGTCAGATCTAGAAGGTACTATATTAATCATGTGCTTTCTCTTTACTTGAGAACATACAGAACTTCTGGGATAACAGCAGCTTTATTTATATGCGCTGTGCAGCATTAATCGTTACAGGACTTAGTAAAATGACAGCGAGTGTCCAGAAGCCATTTGAGCTTTCAATGCTGAACATTTCCTCAGTGTCCATTTCTCTTTCACTGATAGGCAGTGGTATCAATTTGAATTACAGATTCTGATTCTACAGGGAAACTGATTAAAAACAGGAGTACATAAAAAAACGTAAAATGGAGTCTAGAAAACTCAGAGAATGATTGTAAAACTCTGTTCCCTCGACATTTGTTTTTGTTGAAGAGCACAGAAAGGTAGACTCCAATCTAGTTTAAGGATCTCTGCAAAAAGAGATAATGCATAAGCATCCAAAGAGATGAAAAAGCTGGAGACGCAGGCCTAACTACAGAGAAAAGATGTTTAATAGAAACGTACTGAAGTCAATGAACAATCTGTTCAGTTCAAGTTGCCATGGAAACTGTCCTATTAAATGCTTAAAAAAAAATCAGTTCTAGAAACAAAGTACTACAATTTGCCTGTACAAAGTGCTCCCTTAGTAAGCTCAAACCAAGTGTATTTTGGTGCTTTTCTATCATTTTGTAAGCTTGAAGAATTATTTTTCAAAGTCATCATTGTACACTGTAGTAAAGGCATGTGAAAGAAAGCTCACCATGCAAACCATGGTGAAATGGGCAAGACAAATTGCCCTAGACTCAATCTGCTTCTTTTCTTTGCAATGCCAGAAACAGTGTCTAACAGACATTATTTGGATTTACTTTCTGATAATACGTATATTAGGGGCAACTGAACTGCCATGGTTATTCGAAGTCTTTGCATCCCCATTTCTTTTCTGATTCTGAATGAAAAGTTGCTGCCCACAGCTCTGATGGGCAGAACAGGGCATGAGGACTCAGTTACAAGGATGGTGAGCTCACGTGAGTTACTAGAGATTTAAACAATGTCAGCATCATTCTTCAAGATACGCTGCCTTTATGCTCCACAGGATACTTTTGCAGTAACTTAGGAAGCTCTGTGGCTTGTGGATGGTGTCTATAGAAAAAAAGCATTAAAATTTGCAGTATTTCACCCTCACTTTTGTAGGCAACAGCACTAGGACAACATACCTCCTTTCCTTCTCTCCGCTGGCAAACTGAGGCCTTAGCCTTTCATGCAGAAAATATAACTTTACAGGTAAATTTGAGTTCTGCATTTCACATGTTTACCTTTACAGCCCAGAGAACCTCAGGGAATATCAGGCATCCCACAGAGTCAATGCAAATATGATCCACATCAGAACATTTTGCGTTACACCTAAAGCTCATAAAGAAATGCAAAGATGTATTTTAAATTACTCCATCCCCACCTCCTAGATTTAGACACCTTACTCAGAACAGAGGGTTCTGTTCACATAGTCCAGTATCCCTAAAGACAGCTACTGAAGCCCTTCCTTAAAAGTATCTGTAGCAGCAATCCTGTATTTTAAACCATTGAAGAATAAACATCTTTTTATAGAAAATATTTATATTTCTTAATCATGGTGAAAGTACATACTATAGACTTCTATGTTTACATATGAACCTGCAGTGATTGCAAAGATGGTATTTTACTATATGGGACACAAAACTGCTCTTTAAATAACTCATTTGTACTGTGTTGAAGCAGAAGCATGGCTTCTTTGGGTACATTGCAAACACTTAAAAAGACCCAAAACTCTATGTATTTTCAGGAAGCCATATGTTCCCTATTTGGTGTCTTTTTCCTCCTCATGTATCCCATGATTTGCAGTCAACTGTAGTCAATTTGGGCTTAAATACCCGTCAGAAGGAGCGAGAAGTGGCCTAGTTTTATAATCCCTGCACAGTAGCACATCTCAGATCGGTGGACTGTTTCCTCCCATTGTTCAATTCCTTCTTAAGAGAGAAGTTCTTTATAAATACTGTGAAAATTCCTTATTGAAAGTTACGAAACCACCTAATAAAACAAATAGGTGTTTTAGTCAACCTAGAATATGCTTATTCAAACGGTAAGCAGAGAAGGTCTTTAAGAGGGAAAATTTGAGCACAGCTGTCACCTTTTCTCTTAGTAGCAGCAAATCATAGGATCTGGGGCCACACGCTGGTCTTATTTTTACAATACCCTATTCTTGTCCTCTGTGCCAAGATCTTTCAGATGGTGCTCTACTTCCATATTTTAAAAGGTCTGTTCTCATTAGCTACATTTCCCGAGTCTACATTTCTTCCCTCTCTCTCCCTGCTGCCATTCTGTGCATTCTGTGTCTGGGAATCGTGTGTCTGTGTATGTGTCGTTCTGGTGAACAGCTGATGTGCTCGGGGCACAGCAATGCCAGCAGCCCTTACTCACTGACCTGATCTCCTGCCACACAAGGGAAAGGCACCTACTCATTTTTGTGATGCCATTCTGAAACTAAACTACCTCTCTCTTTTTTAAAATATTGTTTCTTTCCCTTCCCCCCAATAGCAGTGCTAAATTATGACCCATAAGGTATAGAACAGAGCTTTGTATCAAACATGTTACCACACAGAATCTTGGGCGAGTGCTGCAATGTGTGACACTGGGTTTGGGCTAAAAAAAGCTTGGAAGGGGAGCAAGTGATAGAAAAGACATTTCTGAGCATACTGCCTGTTTTAGACATGTATAATAGAGAACAATCATCTTAAAGAATGAAATAAAATATATATATGTATATTAAAAAAAACTAGGTGTCCTTAGAAAATTCAGATTGTAAGTGAAAGTTGCATTCTGCCCTTGGCTCCTTTGCTGTTTATATTCCTAAAGACAGTTTGAATTCCTGTAACAAATCTTTAAAATTAATTACAGGTTACTGCAGCTGTCATAGAGTTTGATTTTTATAAAATAATGGAGCTCATGTTAACAAAATAAACGAGTGGTGCCATGGTGATGCATGGAAGCAGAAGCATAACATTTTGCGGGTTAGCTGTGGAAAGTAACACCTTGAACTTTGAGTTCTTCCAAGAGAAGCAATTACTACTGTCCAGCACAACTGAAGCTTGTCAAAGCATTTGTATGTTTTTCTTTTTTCTTTTAGGAAATGTAATTGAGACTGGCTTGCAGGAAAGCCTTTTTAATCTAAAGGCTAAAAAAAACTAAATACAACAATAGGGTATTATTTGAGGGACCCATTCATTAGCAGTCCAAGAAGAGGAACAAAGCAGCATTGAGTTTGCAGTTCAGATGCACTGGAAGGTCCAGTGCTGCACTTCTCTGCTCTTGTGTCTCGATATAACAGAAAACCCCTGGGAGAATTTGTACCAAGCAGCATAAAGACTCCACAAAAAGAAGAATCATTTAAGGAGTGATGGCGATTTACAGAAAATAAGCAAGCTACAGGAAAAATAGTGATAACTTTTGGGAGGAATTTTGTAGGCACTGAGCACTTTCTATAAATATAGATCTATTGAAAAGTGACTGAATTCTGTATGTGGCAGAAGTCTTGTAAAATGAGCACTAGATCATAACTAATCACAGATAATACGGGTGTCAAGTGTCTTCAAAGCGCAAAGGTATTTAAAAAGCAAGCTGCAGTTCTTCTGCAAGTTAGATATAACGCTGTCCCCTTTTAAGCCTAATACGAAAATTGCAAATGAAGTGTTTCATTTACCAGAAAACTCTTTTGCTGCTCTGATGATGCAAAATGCTGCTGCCCTTCTGGGAGGGGTGTTCTTATTGCACACCTTGGTTGGTAAATGTCTAGTTTTCCAGTGTCTGGAAAACAATGTGAAAGTAAATACATTTTGCTTTCATTTTCATGCTTAATATTAATGTGTAATTTTTATCATTAATCTACAGAAATTAACAAAAACCGAACACCCACACACTACAGCAAACAGACTGTGATTTTTTTCCCCTCTAAATTCCTGATAGGTGCTCTTCTTTATGCTATCAAAGAAAAAGAATGAAGAAATCTGAAAAAATCTTGCATATCTTTAAAAGCTGGTTAACTCAAACTTGGTTTACAAGTGTTAAGAATTAGTTAATCTCTACCTCTATATAGGTGTAAATTTGTTTTATTTTCAGAACTGATAATAAGGTTTATTTTAAAAGAATAATGGTATAGAGATCGTTGTCTTTGCGAGAAATCCAGAAGTGAAAGGGAATCATAGTGGTCTAATAACCTGGCAGGACTTTGTAGATGCTATTACAAACACCGATTTTCTTCACACTTCCTAGTGGTATGCACTCCAAACAAAGAAAAGTCACCTCAAATAACATCAGCACTGTTCTCTCATCTTAATTACTATTAGTTCCTTTTGACACAAATAACTCCACTTTGCTGGGCAGTATGCACTGTAAAAGAAGATATGCCTTATGGGGAAAGAAAACCTTGAAGTCTGAATGTATTCACACTGTATCTTATATTATTTACCCATATTCATTAGTTCTGGACCAGAAGAGGTCTGAGCACAGCCACCCCTGCTTTCCAGAGGTACACTTGGCCAACACTCAGCTTGCAGAAAGCAACTCAGCATCAAAAAGTTATTTGAATCATGAATTGAGTTTAATGACAAGCAACTGTACGGCTCATAAAATCCATTCCAAGGGACCATTGCCCATACATAAAACCTGCAGCTAACGCAGCGTATCTCATAAGAGCCAAACATTTGCTCTTAGAGCAAGAAAACAGGAATTTAGAAGACAAATTCCACAGCCGAGCTCTGACTGGCCCCAGTTTCTCCCGATGTTTAGCTTTGCCTACCTAAAGCTTCTTTGGGGTCTTTGTTTTGCAGTATGTGTAAGGACACCGCTCAGTGACAAATACATTTTATAAATGGATGTTGCATATGTCTAATCTGAAAGACCATCCTCTGTGATTAGGTGTATGCCTATTAAATCCAGCTACAAACGCACATCAAGCTCTAAAACCACAGACATTGTGACAGACTGGCCTGCGCTGAAGCAGACAAATTGTATATCCAGATATCTCATACTGCTTAGTGATTCCCTGAACGATTCTTAGTGAGGGAGTTTGAGAGCTAAAATTGATGGTAGTAGATGTAGTAGCATCATCTGCAAACATTTGCTATTTCATTTAATATTACTTTGTTAATGAGTAAGAGTTCAAAGTAAGTATACTACAGGCTAAAGAGGTGAAAGTGGAAATCTAAGTCCTAAATGTAGTTCTGCTTCCATGTATAACTGTGTTTACATTGACAAGTCACTCAATATGTCTGTTGAAAGGGAAATAATGCCCTTGCCTCTGTTCCCAAAGGAAGTACAGGGAAGATTTATGTGGAACTGGAGTGTTCTTTGAACAAATAAAATGCTGCAGAAGTACAAGTGTTTTACCTACCTAACAACAGCAAAGGGAGAATTATACAGCTACAGTGTGCTGAGAAATTGATGGTTATATGCGTACATTCCCATCAAAGGGATCCTGATGAGATTGCAATATACAACTGCGTAGTCAGCTCTTGCTTGTACTTCCCACTGTATACGTTACGTCATTCTGTATTAAAGTTGTGTGCATTTATGCTGCCTTTTTTTTCTTACACATTAAGTTCAATTCTCAACAAATATCCTGAAGTAGAGAAACATGCGGTTTTTATTTGTTTAAATAATGAGTGCCTGACATGTTCCTTTGAATATTTACATTGTCAAATTCAATCTTGAAAGTTGAGCATCACTTTAGGCAACAATCATGCTGTATTTTCAGTTCAGTCTCATTCTACTGCCACATTTCTCCTTAATCCAAGATTATGTATCCTCTTCAGTAAATTTTTAGGAGGAACTTATGTTTTATCTGCTAAAAATCTGAATAAAAGGTGCCAGACAACTTTCACCACTATTTTCATGAAGGATTCAAGCAACAAAATGATAAGAGAGAACTTTTTCATGTTACCAAAAGAAAGAAAAAGCCCAAGGACTGGAGCTGGGTTACTAATGGGTAACAGAAAACTTTCTCATGTCATCAGGTAACAAACTTTCACACCACTTATCATTAAATCCTAGTGAAGAAAATTTTCCATCATTAGATAAAAAAAGAAACAAAACCACACAACGAAACACAAACGCCTAATTTATTAGTAGCAAAACTGAAAGATCTGAAGAATTTTGCATCATTTCCTTATTATATACTGTGACTTAATGGCAGTTTGTTTTATTACGGAAATTACTTCACAACCTAGCAATGGCAGGCAGTAACTTAAACTCATTAACCTATGAAATGGCTACTACTAGTCAGATATTTACTAGTAATGAGCTAAATGACAAGAAGTCAGACTACAGTCAGAAGCCTGCATTTTCCAACTCTAAAGGCAATTTATAGATAAATTCTTTACAGGTAGCAAACTTTTCTATTTAGCAATCATTTCAATGTACTGTTGATATTGTTTGAGCAGATACATGGGCAGCTATGCCCCACTCATTGATTTGTTTTTCCAGATAATATTTGTAGATATAACATAACCTCGCTCTAAAGGCATCTGAAATTAGATACCCATCTTTCTCCAGAGCTCATTACATAAAAGATTATAATCTTCCTCACCTTGCTTTCAACTAAATGGAAACAGCTGTACCAAGAATACAGAAACTGTTCTGCTGCTAATTCACTGTAGTCCTGATGCAACGTGTTGTAAAATACTATTAGCACTCTAGGACTTGGTGGGACTTTTCCTCGTGAGATTATTTGCTAAATCCAACAGTTATTTTCCAAAACACTATAGTGACCATGCAGAACAGAACTGTGCTTTCACACCAACACAGGTTAAGCCATTCAGAGTTTAGAGACCTACTTACTAGAAAGACACAATTAGAAAGGGGTGTTGTCAAATGTCAGTATGAAGGGACTGGCACTGATCAGGACACCAGTGTCTGTCACCTTCTCCAAGGGACTGCAAGCCAAACAGTACATCTGGCTCCTCACCCAGATCAGCAGAAAAACTGGTTGCACTTTTGAGTGGGAAGAAATGAGTGAAGTTGAAATGGTTCAAAGTTGAATTTAGGTATAGAATAGTGAAAGCTGTGTAGGAATACTTGTCATCAAAACCAAATTTATTATAGTCCAACTGTTTTAATTTGTTCCTCCTGACTTTCCTTACAGCAACCCTAGAGACCAGGCTTTCAGGACCTCTTTCTACCCCAGCTGGGTGCTGTTCAATACTGTTCCATACAATGTTTTTATGGAACACCTTATTTTCTGAAATACGGGGAAGCTTATTTTGTCATGGAAGTTCAGCAGGGCTGGTGGTCCCACTCACATCAAGCTGTGTGCCAACTTGTCTTACAGAATTATGAAACAAGCCCTTTGGAAGAAAAACCAAAACAAAACAATATGTTTTGAAAACAATATTCATGCACGTGAAAAATGAGCAGTTACAGATATAGACAGAATTCATTGTTCTGAAGTTCTGGGTTCTGATCAACGGCACGGTCACACCTGCTTTTGAGTTGTAATTACGATTTTCTTTAATGGCTTTTCATAGCACTTGTTCCTTATGTGAACATGGTGTGTTGGTTAGTTAACCTGCCATTCTACTAAAGCAGATATGGTTGGTCAAATGAAAGCAGCTGATGTAATAGCTTATTTAGCTTCAGTTCAGTCTCTAGTTTTTACGTATTCCAGCTTTAAAAAGTTAGAGCAGTTGCTGACTTAAACTGACTTTCCTTATCAGCTGCTGCTCTGATCAGTCCACCAGGTTACAGAGGCAATTTCATTCTGCAATTGCAGGGGAGAACAAAGCACTTGAAAGAAGCCATGCCTCTTTTGTTTCATTGTAAACTTGTGACTGTGATCTTGATTTAAAAAAACCTTTAAACTACACGCCTAAAATGATTTTGATCCAGCAACCTTCAAAGGCATAATAAGCACCTGAATCTAAAACTAGGCCTTTGATACGTAATATATTCTTTGCAGGGTCAAACTTTTTATTGTGTTATTACATCAAAGAAAAAGCACCTGAGGTTAATACTGTCACTGGAATTCTCTTATTTGAAAATGTGTTGTCGTGTTTTGCTTTGCTTTGGTGGTTCTGGTGGGTTTTTTCCCCTGAAATGCTCTCCTGCAAACTTAGTGGATCTAGCTGCTTTTTTAATTTTGCTCCCCTCTGCTTTTTCGCCTTTTTATTATATTTTTTTAAAGATGGCAGTTCTGCTGCAGTGTGATAGACCAAGAGTTACTGTGACTCAATCATTAAAATGTTCTGTGTAGCCAACGTAATGATACTTCAGCATAATGAAGAGTACTTGTGTTTCAGTGGTAATGGGAACACAAGGAGAAACCTGCAAGGGTGGTACAAGAGCCTGCAAATTACCGTGACCGCAGCAGTTCACCCATTCTATTCACTGTGCTGTTCGTTTCACTTCATCTATTCATACAGCTGTACACATTTCTCACAGTGGCTATTTCTGACAGCGTACTGAAGCAGAACTGTAAGAAACTACAGCTCCATAGCCCCGTGTGATTTTTGAGAGGACTGGCACAATGTATTCCACACCGATATTGCACACTGATGGTGTAATACAAGCGTGTTACTGTCAATGCGATTATTGGTATTTAATAGACTAAAGCACAGATGCTGTGAGTCCATCGACACTACATAACCTAGACTGCGTCCAGCACATATTTAATTCTGGTTTATAAGAACATCAAAGAATTTCCACTCTGACATTGTTGCTGGGCAGTATCTGTAATTCCCTATTGGTTGTACTATACAGTATGTGACAAAATAATTCTAAATGGCCAAGTATCAGGAAAAAAAGTCCTTGCCAAGTTCCCCATTTTCCTGGTGTAATGTGTTTTTGTGGTTCAGCAGCCTCTGCTGTGTTGTGTTCTAAAGGTAAACACATTCAAGTTGTTTTAAACCAAAGAATATGTCCTTCTTTATACTCACTTCTAGAACTTACTCCAGTATTGCCCTTCCACTACTAACAGCTTGCCACACTGTATTTACTTTGGAAGCAATTGAACATGCACACTGGTTGCTTATATATCATGCTGGAACTGTGTGGTTGGACACCGACAAAGCTGTTTCTCACAAAAACAATATGGGACAGTTAATCATTTCAAGTTGTCCTGGGTTCTCCATGCTCGTGTTCTACCAACTGGAACAGCACTAACAGCGTTTCTGTGACATTCTTGACTCCATCTCAACATGGATTAAAACTGAGAGGTTAGAATATGGAGAAGATCTTAAGATACACATATAAGTAGATATAAGAAGGAGTGCAAACTATGCAGAATATCTATTTCATTTTGTCAATTCCTTAATTAACAGGAGGAGGATCTGTCAAGTTTTTCTGGTTATGAGAGCACAGGAGGTGAGTTTCTTTTTCAATGTCATTTGCCATTTAATTTTGAAACCTTTGATTTCCCCTTGTATTTAAACAGCTACTTAGAAGATTAAGCGAATTCAGGTTATTTATATTGTGAAAGCTATGTCTCAAAGGATTTGATCATGTGAATTCTCTTTGAATGCAAATTAAAGCTTGTAAAAGTAATTTTTACACTCTTTAGGCTAGTGGATTCAAAATTATTAGAAAATATTATGGTTAATCAGCATCAGATCTTACAGGTGTTTTCAGAAATCAGCAGTGACGAAAAGCTTGTTGGAAAATATGAGCTGCTAAGAGTTTAAGAAGAATGAAAAGATTAATCAAAACATTTTATGGCTAATTATATTATGTAATAAGAGATGTACATGCCACATAATAAAAAACAAAGTTGTATGTGGTATACTAATATTTCTTGTAAGTGATTAAGTCAAAGAGAAAATACAATTCCAGCAGCTCAGATGGTGCAAGATCACCTTCTGTATTGGCATAATCAGGCTAATGACTGGGACTCAATAAAAGGAACTGGTTGTTGGGTTTTTTTAAATATCATTTCAGTAAAAAGCAAAGCTATAGTACATACAGTACTTTTGGTGTTAATTCAGTAATACAGGTATTTCAGTACAAATTATTATTATTTGGCTGGACTTGAGGCTCAGGAGTATTTAAGCCTGCATCTCAGATGTAGGGCACCAAATATAAGATCTGAATAGGATGTGGACAAACTCCTATAACAACTATAATGTAATAACATGTTCAGAGAAAAATGCACTGGCTCAGGAAGCACATTATTACATCAAGATGATTCTGCCTTCCTTTTTTTCCTTTTTCCCTTTTAAAGAACTGATGTCTATGTGCAAGGTCTAATTTTTCAGGTAAAATATTTTTATCACATCTGCAGTGAGAACTGCAAAACTGGGAGATAAGTAGGTTTGTGGATAATAGCTCCTTTTGGAATGCAGAGCACTATAGCAGAAAGTAAATCTAGTGAAATCAGATCAGCTTGCATGAGCGTTACACAATTCAGTGTGGAAAGGAGCTGAGATTAAAGTTAGTAGCTCTTGCCAACTAAAGAAATTTTTCATTTCAGACTTTTCAGAAGATCTGAGGAAATCAAACATCATTTTTGTAGTCGGTAAGTAGTGCTACATTTGAAAATCCCCATGTTATTTAGTTTTGATAATAATTATATGGGGTTTTTTAAGCTTAGCAGAACAGTTTGGTTAAGGTATTTGCATGGTGTTTTAGTCTTTTGAAAGGGAGTTAGAATTGAATTTCATGTAATTAAATTAACTTGAGTGACAACAGTTGTGTAAAGCTTAGAGCAGGAGGTATGGGTAAGTGTGAACACACTCAAAACGACCTTGGGCCTTGCACAGCTCCAGCAGTGCTGTGTGATCTCCAAAAGCAAAGCCCCCTCACAAGCATTAGTTAAACTGTTACTAGACTGGATTTTAAGGTACAGGTGAAAAAATGAGGTCTCTTCACCTCTTCATTTGTGGAACAACTTTTGTGAATACAGATTTCAGTTCTACATGTGCTCGACGTGCTGTTAAAAGTCAATAGGCTAGTGACCGTGCATAATGCTCAGCATGCACTGAGGCTCTGCAGGTTCAAGATTTATTTCATATTTGCTTTGTGGAAGTCCAGAGAGGAAAAGCACCATGTTAATGCCCATTATTTATATAAATGTGACTAATGTAAATAGCCTGAACTTTGACCAGCCTTTTAAAATAAATTATGACCAGAAGATTAACAAATTTCAGCTTGGGAGGAGAATGAAGATGAGGGAGCCAGAATCTTCCCAGTAGTGTCCAGTGACAGGACAAGGGAAAAGGGGCACAATTTAAAATACATTCAATTCCATCCGAACACAAGACATTTTCTAGTTTTTTTTTTACTGTGAGGGTGGTCAAACACTGACCTGGTTGCTCAGAGAGACTGTAGAGTCTCCATCCATAGAGATGTTCAAAACCCAGCTATACACAGTCCTGAAAAAACATCTCTAGCTGACCCTAGATCATCCCAAGAAGTTCCTTTCAACCTAAAGAATTCTGTGAGAAGACAGGATGTTTATGTGTTGTCCTTTTGTCTCACCCTATCTTAGACCAAATACAAGCTACCTCAATTTATTGAAAACCCGTGGTGGATATTATGTGTTTGAAAAAGGAAAATTAGGTTAATTAAGTGTTCATTGGAGACTTTTCTTAAGGAAAAGATGCATTACTCTTAATGTTCAGTCTTTAAGCAAACTCTGATTCCATGCTTACTGAAGTACATCTTCCTACAGTGAGAAATCTTCCTTCTGTCTGCCTCACATATCTTATTGGAAAATTATGTTTGTGTTTGAACAAACACAGATTTTTTTAAGACATGAAGACACTCAAGGAATTTTCCCTCTAAAATTATCCATGGTAGAGGCATATTTTTCATTTATCTCAACTGCTTTTTCAAAGAGCGTTTTTGATTTTCAGTTATAATTTTTATAGGCCATTTACTAGCCGTCTTCCAGCTTAAAACTGAAATCTCACCCTTTCCCTATTTAATCCTGCTCTTAAATTAAACTCAGACTTTCTAGTAAATGCTTTCTAGAAACAGAGGAAAATTCTGCTTCATCGAGTCTGAGTTTTCTTTGTGGAAAATCTTACAATGAAAAGTTTGAACAAGTCCAAACATGGTTTGCTTGCCAACAAATTATGTAGAATGATTTATACTTTTTTCCAAAATACCACCATCCCCACGCCCCCATCTTTCCATCCCTGAAACAGCTTCTTGAAGTTTGATGTGAAGAGTAGGGTATATTTTTTCTGCGGTGTGTGGTTTTTTTGTTTGGTTGGTTGGGGTTTTGTTCGTTTGTTTGGGGGGGGGTTGGTTGGTTTGTTTTGTCGACCACCGTGACATCTTCACAGTTGGCTGCGAAATATTGGGTTGACCCCATCTAGGTAGTAAACTTAAATGGTATTTCCCAGAGACAAACTTCTCCATTGCAGTAGACAGTGCTAGAAATGTTCAGCCCCAGGTACCTTGACAATAAGCAGAATAGATGGGTTGGAACATCCTGCTGTTGATACTTGAACAGGAAAAACTGTCTCAATCTCAGTCATGTTTACTCATTACATAGATGTATTCTTGATGAAATAATGAGATGCTTATAAAGATGTTTTAAAACTAGAGTCCTAAAGATGTGCATCTGAAGTAGTTTACAAAGTAATTGAAATACATAACACCATCTGCCATAGCTGACAAATCGAGACACAATTTATAAGACAAAGGGAAAAAAAGCAGACAATTCCATCCCCCGCTAATTTCTTTTGAATATTGTCCAAAAAGGGAAAGAAAAAAAAAATCTAATTAGCAAAGATTTACATTAGAGCTAATGTAGGAATGAATTGGAGTATTAGTTAACTCAGATTAATTAAGCCACAACGTCAAAGTTTTATCCAGACAGCACAGCAAAGGTATAGAATCAGCAAGTAAAAAATATGAGACATAACAGGGTAATAAAAGAGGCAAAACCTAGTTAAATTTGGCCTGTAAATAACATTCAAGAGAAATATAAAAAGTTAAACAGATGGAAAGATAAATTTGGGGGATGCACTAATATTTGAAACATGCAATTATTGCCAGTGACTAAAAAGTTTTTTAAATCCACCACAAAAACAAACAAACAAAAAAATCCCAAACAACCAACAGCCAAAATCAAACCTTTTTCATCAGACCAACATGAAAAGTAAAATCTCAACCGCAATGGACAGTGTTTGATTTTATCATCCTTAGCCAATGCGATACTCTATATCACATCCAGAAAACTGTCATACATAACAAGTTACTGGGAGCATTATCCCTCCCTGTCCTTCACAGGAGTTTCATAAACCAAAGCCACGTTTAGCTTTGGTTGAGGCTGAAACCCAAGCAGAAAGTTTCCAGGAATCTTTCTGCACTTTGGTTTAAAGAGAAATTCCTCATTTACTCCTAAATTTCATGCTTAAAACATAGCGTAACTGATTTTTTCTGCAGAATGCAGGTCATATTCCTTCTGATGGACCAAAGCTGGTAATGGTTTAAACCCAATGTAAGTAGGACCAGCTTTTCATCTGACACTCTGAAGGTAGGATCACCACCTACTTCACAGGTGAAACATTATCAGCTGCACACATTAGCTCATTAGCTGCTTGTGCATACAAAACAAAAAAAACCATCACAAACCCCAAAACTCTGTCCACAGTATGTCAGATCTTGAATAACTCGATCTAACTTTGCATTTAGCCCTGCTTTGAGTAGGGGCTTTTACCAGATCAAGTCCCTTCTGACCTAAATTATTCCACAGTACTTGTGTTGCAGTTCCTTGTACAATCAGCCAGGCATAGGATTAGCGGTGCTAATTAATTAAAAGCCCAGTCAGTCCAAGCGCTAACTGTAGAAGCTGATGAAAGCTGCTTTCTCTGGTTTCCTATGAAATTAACTACACATTTTAAGAGGGATGAAAACTCAGTGATGCCCCAGGACATCACATCAGTCTGCCAACATGTTGGTTTGTGAATAAAATCATCTTTCAGAGAGAAAAACAAAACAAAAGTTGAAGGATTTTTGTTATTGTTTGTACATAACAGTGTCATTCCTATATGGTTTCACTCAGACAAATATGTGAACAACAGATGAGGTGCTACTGAGAAGTCTTCAAATGCCATATTCTGAAGATAAGGCTGATTTTTATTTGTATAAATAATCCAAGTAGCATAGATAGAATTGCCAAACTGATCGAGTCCTCCAAAAATCATAGCTTGAATTTAAGGATTACTTACTTGACTGAGGTTATTTTGATTTCAGTTGTGACTTCTGAGGCAGCTGGGTTTCCCCTGCAAGCGTTTTCCATGATACAGCAATGACGCTCATGAAAATAACGTCTAGTGATTGAAACATTTTAAAATGAATGCTGGGACTCTCTTGTAAATCCTGCTGCTGGTATTTTATGTAAATGTTCGTAGTATTTTGGTGTGTGATAAATCCGTAAGATTTAGCAAGTTTAAAATGGAGACATGGCAGTCTGTCTGTATGACACTTCTGCTTTATTAATATTTCTGGCAGCAAGGCCAGTTCATGAACTGCTCACACTGCTGGTTCCCGTCCCTGCTGGCTCCCAGCAGCAGCCCCGGCTCCCTCTGGCATCATTAATTCATCTGCTTGTGCTGCGGTGCTCTAGACCAGACCAGCACATTGGCATCAGGTGCCCAGGCTTGTCCTCTGTCACAGACTGGAGGGAATTGGGGCAGGAGGGAGAGCAGGTGTGAAAGACTTGATTTCTTAAGCTGAGATCTTTCACTGATCTAAGGCAGGCTGCAGTTAAACATTCACAAATGCTGCTTGGGCAGTTGTCACTTCTCCCTGCCACTGAGACCGCTCCTTTTCTCCCCTTGAAGTGCTCTCTGTGAAGCATTTCTGAATGCAATTATTAGATGGGGAAAGGTGACCACCTAAGTCAGCACTGCTGCCAGAAGGTTGTTTACCACAAAATCCCCTTACACAGTTTCACAGGCAGCTGAATCAACATAACGAAAGGGAAAACCATGCTAAGGGAGTGCACAGACCTTTTAATCTAGCCTTGTCTACAGAAAAGCAATAAGCAGAACTGCATTCAATTTCTATGCTCTCTCTAGTACACTGGTCCCAGCTACACGCTTACTATTTGTATCAGAGAGCACAAAGGGACAGACAAAGGATTCAAGTTCCAAGAATAATCTCGATGACTGATACAATGTGCTGAATTTCTGAATCTGCAACTTTTTATTAAGTTAATGAATGAGCTTTAAAGCAAGATGTACTGCTCTTAGCAAAAGTAGTGTAATACAAAAGCATGCTAACATTGAAGAACTGCTGGTCATTGTTCTACATTCTCCCACAGGTCACAGCACACTCATAATTCCTCTGGCCATTTTCTAGACCTTAATTCTTTATCTTCATGTCATATGAAGACTGGAAGACAACATGATTAATCCGAATAAGAAGTTACTGCAAATCAGCCTGTCGCTGGTTAACACCATTTCTTTCCAAAATATACTCAGGCGGAGTCAAAGATGACAGCATACAGAAAAAATGACAGCGTTCACAAAGAATCTTACGCCTTCACAACAAAAGTGGGGACATATTCTCCTCCTCCTAAGCACTGAGCCATTGCAAAACATCACTAACTTTTTCAATGCCTCAAGTTTTTTTCTGTTTGAAAAACAGCATAACAAGTTGCAGTGAAGGCTTCTTAACTGAAAATATCTTTGGGCTAGCTTTTGTTATATTTAATATGCAGCTGTTGTTCCTTATAAACTTTCTTCAACTAAATTATTAAATTTTTCTCATCTTTTTAGAGAGAGGCATAGATTTAATAAAGAGATCCTCTAAAAGAATGAAATACAGTTTTTGCAACACTACAAATTGATAATAAGCCTCATGACTGCAGGGTTAATTTGCTGTTAAAGGTGCTTCCGTAGCAGTCCCATGAGTATATACACTGAGCAGGAAGAAAGTATCTAAGGAGTAAGGAAATGCACTTTTGTGTGCTTTCCATCCTAAATAGCTTTTTTTTCAGTCACATTAAACACTGGCCTTCAGAGAGAGGCAAGACATTAACTAATACTTGAATTTCAGGCACGTAGATTAATACTGTTGTAAATTCTGAGTATGTGTTCAGCCCTCAATGTTGAATTTCCCGGGGGCTTCCAGCCCCTTCTCAGATCAGGCCAAGCAAGAACTGCAGTCTCATTTGTTGATAAGACTTTGTAAAGTGGGTCATATACATTTGTCAAACAGTAGGATGCTTTGCTACTCATCAAATGATACTAAATTAATAGCATTGGCCATAAAAATTACCATTTTCAGCACATAACTTATCTAATTTTGTCTTTTTCTCTTTAAAGAGCTCGACATTTTAATCTCAGCTTTATTAGAACTCTTCTACTGAAAATAAACATGGTCAATTTTCATTAATGTTTTGGAAGCACAGTAATTCTCTTTGTAGCGTATGCCCTGCATATTGTGTCATTCTGACAGCAATTCTCTCTTAAAATACTAATAGATAAAGGTATTATAGAAACACATCAAGTTTTCTGAATGTTTACCTGCTAGCTAAAAACCAAAAGAAGTCTTTGTATTGTTATTTTGAAAAAGGGATCTAGTTCATTTAGTATATGAAGGGACATTACGAAATTTCTGTTTCAGCTCTACATTCAGAAGATAAAGAGTTATACAAGAAACATAATGAAGTAATCTATATAGCTGTTTTTTTCTGATGCTGTGTGTATACACCAAAAACCGGATTAAATTACTGCACTGCTAGTGTATTCAAGGCCAGCAGACAGGATGTGTAAACAAGCACATGCACACACAAACTTACTAGTCTAAAAAACCAAAACAGACCAGAAATAAAATTAATTGCCGCTACAGATATTTAATGATCTCTTTACAGATAATTTGCCTATAAACTCTCTGCATCTATTTTTCTGTAGCCACTCCTAGTTATTCCTTGTTTCAGTCTGTGCTTTTACAAGAGAATAATGGTTTCCTTATTAAAGCAATAGAAAAACAACGTGCAAGCCACATTGCCAAGAAAATGAGACCGTGACAATGATATTTCTGCCTAAAACTGTAGCATAAGTGTGATTCTCACACCACGGACTGATAATTTCTTCGTGAAGCTGAAGTAAAAGACACCAGGTTACAGGAGACAAAACCATTCACTTGATGCTATTGCCTTATGACCCAGTTTTTTTTCTCAGCTACAGTACTGTAATGTCTCTGAAAGTCATATACTTGGAGCAATTATTGCTTACATGTAATGCAGAAGTCAGAAAAAAGTTCAGGTCAGGAGGAGATAGTGCCAGATTCACTCTGCTGTGACCACGTTATTCCTATTATTTATTTATGCACAGATAAACAAAAAGGAAAATCACGTATTTTCTAGCATCTTAAATCCACATAACAGAGCTCTGTAGTCGTATTTGCAAGTCTGAACAGCTGATAAGTACACAAGCCACATGCTTAAAAAACTATTGAAAAGTGTGTGGTTTTTTTTTCTCTTGGCCTTTCCTCTTCTTTTGATTTTTGAATACCGTCTCCCTACAAGGGTGTAATTATCTCCTACTGCAGTAGATCTGAACAGATCCATCAAAGATTGTAAAAACGCTGCCACACACCTTGAAATTTCTCCCCAAATCCCAATATTGTCATGAAGGAAATTGGCTTTCCCGGCCTCCCCCAGGCCCAACATGGCCCCCCAGCCCTCCCCACCCAGCTCAGCCCCCACGGGACACTCACCTCAGCTCCGCAGGTCACAGGAGCAGCATCTCCAAGAAGTACCTTCCAGCAGTTTCTGTGGACTGTCCGTCTCTCCAGCTGGGGTGGCTGAGGACACGTTTGGCATTTCACAGGGCCAGCCCACAGAGCAAGGAAGGACAGGCAGCCATGTTCATGGAGGAGGTGGAACAGGGCAATGCCAGCGCCTGCAGAGTGAGGAGGTCTCCGGAGCCCCTGAGATGGCCTCAGGAAAAAGGTGCTTGCCATAGAGGCATCAAAGAGAGGCAGAGTTTTGGAACTCTTGAGGTAACAGCAGCTCTCCTACCAAAGGAAGCAGGGAGAGCTAAGGTGCCATTTCTGACAGGAAATGGGCAGCATGAGCCTGTGTTGGCTGGGACTGCCCTGCACCCCTCCAGGTGTTTGGCTCTGGGCTTGGTTCAGAGGTGGTTTTCCAGTTCCTGACCGAGCATGGTTGTGGATATAGAACAGCAGGTGGTGGCCAGGCCAGGTCTCCACATGCCCTTCGTTGCTGAGCACTTGGGTCGCATACCTCCCTGCAGCAGCCATGCAGAGCAAACCAGTGCCACAGCCCCAGGAGCAGCAGCACCGAGCCTTTGCCAGTGTTTGGCAGCTTCAGTGCCTGGCTCTCAGTTATCAGCAGACATGCCAGCACATGAGAGCTTTCCAGCTCAAAGGAAAAAGGCACAAGCACAGTGAAATTTTGCTCTCACATTTACCACAGTGCAAAAGGGTGTAGTTATTGAACGCCCGTGTGCATCCCATAGACAGAGGCAGGTTTCACCATCTCTTTCTCTCTTTCCATTCCATAATGGCGGCAAAGTATTTTCCTCACAAGGATGCAGCGAACCTTCATTTGCTGATATTTGTTGCAGCTATCAAGCTGAACATACTGAGTCAAACACCCTTCTTGCTGGCTGGCTGGTTCATCTTTTTTCCTTTACATGGTAATAATGTTTTAGAAACAGTTTCTTTTCTGCAAGAGATTTCACATTGCTGTGACTCCTTTGACTTTGTTACACATTTTTGAGTCAGCAGCGCAGTCTGTCAGAAGGGAAGTCTATGACTTATTCTACTGTATATAGTGTCCTTGCAAAAAGAAAAATGCAATATAGGCAGTCTTGTCAATTTCCTCCCGTTTTCTTCGTTGCTATAGTTTGAGAAAAGGCAGATATTTATTCTTTTCTAATTGTAGATATTTTTCCCTCACAAAGGTGGCCCTGGCTCTGGCAAAGGTAGCCAATGTGAACAGTTAGCCAAGAAATACGGATTTACTCACCTGTCCGCTGGTGACCTTCTCCAAAATGAGTTATCATCATTGTCAGAGAGAAGTAAATTGGTCAAAGACATCATGGAATGTGGTGAACCTGTGCCTGGCGTAAGCAACAATTTTATTTTGGGTCATTGTGGTTAAACAAAGGCAGAAGTAGGTAGATTATCTACAAGGGTGCAATTAAGAGACTAGAGCTGATGATTCCTATTTAAGTAAAATTAATCTGCAACTTGACGGAGAAATTTCCTCATTGCCAGATCTGCACTCCTTTCCCTTTTCTATGCCAAGTAGGTCTTTACGTTTCAGACTCCCATAGGCAATAAATCAGTTCTGAAATACAGTGAGACACATGCTGCGCTGTGCATTGCAAAGTGTAAGAATAAGTACAGGAAACATAAACTTTATGTCCATTTTATAGCTCCACATTTCAGATTCAGTGCTGCTCCTCCTGGCAGCTATTCTAATTCACAGTACCTGCAGCGCTTCCCTGCAGGGCTGGCTGACATCCCAGCGCAGGTGGACTGCAGTTTAATGGAGACTATGAAGACAGAATGTGTTGTCCTCAGCTGGACTTGACTCTTGCATGGCAGGTCCACAGCCCCAGCTCTTGGTAGGTCCTTCAGCAAGTGCAGCTAGATTGTAGGATGTGTTTGTTAATGAAAGATACAGCGAAGCGCTGCTCAGGGGAAACTAAAAGCTATTCCGAGGCTTGATTTTGATTGCTTTGCTCTTCAGTGTGTTTGGTCAAATTAGGTCTCTTATCACTTCCCATGTAATATAATTGTATAAATGACATAATGACATAGCAAAATGGAATCAGATTGGGAAATGCTGCAGCAGTACTCCAGAGTTTCACAGATATTAACGTTGATTTTGAAACTCTGAAATGTTCCCAGCCGTCTATAGGACACTTTGGGAACTCTTGGGTGGGTTGCAAGACTAGTGTAGCATAGCTGGTCCTGGGAGGAGAAAAAGTAGGGTACCCTGCTACCTGAAGAACAAGAAAAATACCTGCATTCACAAGACCTGACTTTAGCTAAACAAGGCAGTTCTCAAGGGTATAGAACTAAAGTCAATCTTTCTTATTAATTAATCAATTAACTCCCTTTCTTTCCAATGCAGGGTATTGTCATAGAGCTAATGAAGGAAGCCATGGTTTCCAAGTTAGGGGACACAAGAGGATTTCTGATCGATGGGTTTCCCCGGGAGCTGAAAGAAGCAGAAGAGTTTGAAAACAAGGTGACCATGCAATCATAATGCTTTTAATAACTCCTGTTAAGATAAGACCGTACTTCTGATGCTGCTCGAGTCGTCATCTTTAGTTGATTGCAACGGGGACTTGTAAAGAGCCAATCCAGCAGCCTTGTGCTGCTGATCACTGAAACTTTGGCACCCCATCACTATAGCAGCTCCAGCTATCACCCTCACACAGGCTGTAATGCCAGGATAAGTAAAGGCTGATTTTGCTCAAATTTAATATAAATCGGGAACAATTCAGATCTAGTGGAAAGTACCATTTTTAGAATCAGTTTCCTAATTCAGGTGGATGGCTGCTTTACTTCTTATGAAAATCTCATCCACCACTATTTGATGTGGGTTCATGTACGCATGTATCTTCACAGTTAGCATCTCTTACCATTGAGCTGGCTAAAGCTTCCTGCCACTTTGAAACAGCAAAACACAGAAGAAATTTTTCTGTGGCATAGCCATGAAAAGAGCTTTTTGCAAGTGACTGCGTGGCAGTTCAGAGTTACCAATTTCCTCAGTATGTGCCCACTGGGAAGTCTCAGCTGTACATTTCTCAGTCTGCAGAAAATACTGTGTATAAGCCCTGTGAATGAATTTGCCAGGGTTCCGGAGAAACAGTGAAGTAGGAGAAATAGTTAAGTATATATTCTATCGTATTACACTCCACAAATGTCCTATGCAGGTTTGAAAGGCAGTAAAACTTTAATGAATCATCTGTTTTCTCCCTGAGCCTTTAGCTATTTTATTTAGTTGATTACCACAAAAGCCTTAGCAAGATTTAGGCATCAGAAGCTGGACAAAATAATGGGCAATAGGATTTTCTATAGAAGCCATTCACATAAATGTTGATATATCAGTTCTTTTACTAAAATGCCGCAGACCATTAAAAAGACATTGGAGATTTCTTTCATTTTGTATAGAAGCATTATTTCAGCAGTGCTGCTTTTCTGGTAGGCATATGTGTCATGTCCTGTGAGCACTGGTGTGTGCTATAAAGTAGGACGTGGAGATCAGGGTGTCCCACACTGAGGCATTGCCAGGCAAACAAGTCTTGATGCACCCAGTGCAAAAGCAGAGCCCCTTTCAGTTCCCATAGACACTGTAGCAGCAGAAGATCCTGTTGTCCTGAGCTGCCTTGGACACTGGGAATAAAATACAAGGACCCCAAGTAATAATTTTGAATGTGCAAAGTCATTGTTCTTGTATCCATGTATCCACTTCAGTTTTCTCTTGGCTGGCCGTGAGCTGCTCAGTAAGTCTGGGAAGTTTTTGTAAATGAGTCATTACTGAGATAATGCTTTGCAGTTCTTCCTAAAGGGCGAGGAGAAGTTCTTCCTACACTATAATTGAATGAAAAGAGGTGAACATCAGGCTCTGTTAATTAATGGCAGCAAAGTGCAAATGAATAATGCTACACATCTACATGATGAGTAAAAAGCATCATAATTGTTAACAAAGAGCTGTTCTATTTAGAAGACATCGGGAACAGTGCTTATACTTAAAAGCTTGACAGCCCTAAATAGAATTAGCTAAGCAGAAACAGCTTATTTTCCAGCCAGTTTGCCCAATTCCTTTCTATGATATAATTGTACTTTTACCTAGCCATAATTCTAGAGAAGCAGGTGTCTCTGTTCCCTCCTCGGTCTTTCTGCTACGTGAGAAGTAGTAAACAGTATTAAATTATAAGTTCGAAATCACCAGGTGGAAGATACCCAGTAAGACAGAGTAAAGACCCAATACATTAGATTTGTTTGGCTTCCTGGAGATGTCTCCGCAGCATGCATTATTTAAACTAAATTGTGTCAGGAAAACAGTAATTAAAAAAAAAAACAAACCCAACACAATAGCAAAAATTACTGTAAGATCTGAAAGGGGCATTACTATAACTTTTTGTAGTTTCTAACTGAGAAGAATGACATTTCTCTAAAGTTTTGAATTCCAGAGAATAGCAACATTGAAGCTTTTAAGTGGATAACATAGGTTTTTCAAAAGCAAATGAGACCCAGTCTATCAAACAAGATACTGATCCTACCAGTCCGTAGACTCCTTCATATCCTCATTGTGAATTGATGATATAACTGATGAAGGGAATCAATCCTCATTTATTCTGTTATGATTTAGAACAGACCATGGAATTCCTCATGTGGAGCTGAGAGGAAATAACTTCTCACTATCCTAGTCGAATTACACAAAAAGGACACTTGTTTCAATCATTGATTAAACCTATCTTTTTAAACTTAATAACCTAAATCTCTTGCATGGTTGAAACTGCTTTGTTGGCCTTTTTAGTCCCAAAATCCAATACTGATGTTGCCAATAGCATTAATGTTTTCTGAGTGTGTTTGTGGAAAAAAATGGTGGATAAAGGCCTGTCATTGAAGTGTGTGACACTATCCCTTGGCTTCAGCTGCCTCTTAGAATGTCATTAAGGTAGTAGAAAGGTCAACATAATGCAGATGTGCCTAGTCCAATGCACAAGGCCTAACGTGGAATATTTACCTTTAGAATATTTCTTGCTTCAAGGACTGTCAACAAGGTAGCAATGGCCATTTCCATGTATCAGTCGTTCAGACTTTCTTTGCTGCAGCCATGGTAAAAGTATGAATTTCTAATGGTCACTACTGTGAAGAACAGTCATCTTTTCTCAAGACTTCTCACGTTTTCCTAAAAGCTATTCCCCAAATCCCTGCTAGAAAAGAAAGGAATGAGAAAAAAGCTGAGACCATTACTGAAGGATTTAATACATAACTGCATGCAAAAAAAAATCACATTGCTTTTCTCTGATCCTGTAACACCTTTATTTTATTTAATAGAGTGAAGTTTAACCCTTTAGATGCAGCCCAGCAGTTGTTGCTCAGACAAAACCTTGTGTCAGAGAGAGCAGTGCCTGAGCAGGGTGCATAACAGAGTGTGTTGCAAGATTTATGCTAAATTATATGCATATTTTTCAGCATCTTGGGAAAAGAACGTTGGGGATTTGTGCTCAGAACTTTTGGCTCTCTCCTAAATTATTATAAGGAACGCTTTGCTCTTTCTTGCTGGTTCTTTTTCACCCATAAAGTACTGCAATATCTACTAACAAATGTAGATAGAGACAATTATTTACCATTTTTGCCAAGGCCTGCCTGGGAACAAAGATAAATAAATCCGTATTTATTTTCTTTCTAGAAAAGGGCAGACTCTCCCTTATGACTAGTTTGGCACTAGGCAAAAAGTACTAACTGGTGGGCTTCTCACAGAATTTGGAAATTACTCACCAATTTGAAAATGCAGAGGAATATATCACTGCCTTTATGCTGTGGGTAGTAATGATAGAGAGCTACACTGCAAACATGGACATAAAACAGTGTGTGACATAAAGTAATTTACAGGATGTGAAGTATGTCCAATAAGAAGCATTTGATGTCCCCGAGCCCCTCTGTTGCTACTCATTTCCATTTCAAGTGGGCAGGCTTTAATTTGGATATTTCTTTCTGTTGCCTCTTGAAATTTTAAGCTATAGTTTACCACTCCCTGAATGAAAATATACATTTCACAGGTTGAACAAAGCAAAGGCTAGAAAATTAATTATGCCAAGCATTCCACGAGTCCAGTGCTGCTTGCATCAAGCTTTTATCCAACAAGTGCAAATAATGAATAAATTGACCATCTTCAGTCCAATAGCCAGAATTTTTCATATTGTATCTATCTCTTTTGCTCTGTATGTGTGGAGCCCAGTCAAGCACATTCTTGAGCCCGAATACTGGGATCTCTAAGTGCTGCTGCAATAAGAGGTTGTTGTTAATAAGCATAATTTCTGCACAGACAAATATGAGAGTAATTTGCTAATACAGTCCTTGATAGCTCTTTCGGTAGCATTTCTTTATCTAAACAAAATCTGATCTACCATGCCAGTGATCTGAATGCTTATTGGTTTTGTCTGTAGATCGGGGAACCAAAACTTGTGTTCTGCCTGGACTGCTCTGCAGAAACCATGAGCAGTCGCCTCCTGACGAGGAATCAGAGCAGTCAGCGCTCCGATAACGCCGAAACCATCAAGGAAGGAATCGAAAGCTACTACCAAGCATCAAAACCTGTGATTGCATACTACGAAAGGAAGAAACAGTTATGCAAGGTAAATTGCTTGACCTTCTGAATTAAATAGTTGCTTTTTACTTCCATTATAAGAGCGAAATTTAGAAAATACTGACATGACAGCATTTATGAACTGTATTAGTTTCTGCACTTCCCAGTTTGTTCTTGTCTTGCTCTTCCCTTGTTTCTTTGCAACTTCTACAGATTTCTGAGTTCCACAGTACAGACAGATTTGTTGTGAGTCTGAGAACATACCCTGAATCACTACCTCACCTGTACAGAATCTCTTATTACACGTTAGTCCTGGAAAGCTTTGCTTTAAGTATTAGAATTTATTTCTCTATAAGGGCTTTCAGAATTATGATCAAAGATTATGTTAATCCAATGCCCTTTGGTTATATTTACAAAACTGACAGTGTATATCCTGAAATAAAACACAGCTGCACACAAGAAAGATCTTTCTGCTGAAATAAATTACACAGTTCCATTAATTTCAATGAATTGCCTCAGTTTATACATGCTGAGGATGTTACATTTAAAGCATTCTTTTTATTCTCTAATCAATACTTTACAGAGAAACAAGAAAAAATGCATCAGTGCAATTCACTGATACATATCCTGGCACATCTATAAACTCATTCACATGGGACGCTTGTATTTCTTTTTATATATTTCTCTGCCCTGTCGTGGCCAACTGTCCCTTATGCTCAGCTACAAAAAGATCTGCTCCTACTGATTCTTCTTGTCCTAAAAGGGAAATAATCCACAAACAGTTTCTGGAAATATTGTGGGACCTTTTTTTCTTAGGGGTTGTAGCAAACATTCAAATCACATCATCGCAAACCTTTCTCCTCTGCAAAGTTCCTGAAAAGAGAAACATGGAGCTAATTTATTCCCCCATATCCTGACCTCAGAGCAGAGTAAATAGTCCTGAGAAAAATGGTACTCAAAGGGAGAGTCCTGTTGTAGATCCTTTGCTGACCCCACAATAAATGCACAGAAGGTGAACACTGTAGAGTGGCGAAACAAAAATCCACCATTACTTTTCTTTTTTAAGCTTAACAACTATTATCTGGTTTTGTTTGTATTTTCTTCGGTGAGCTACTTTACCAAAATTGCAAGGATGTGTCTAATTAAGAATTGAGTACAATACACAATCCACAACACATTGTGATGCAAAGGAAGACAGTTCTCTGTAGCTCTAAGATCTTATTCCAGTGAGCTGTGCCTACCACCGCGTTTCCCTTTTTGAAGCATCAGGGAAGTGACAGCCCCAAAGAGAATTAAACTACACTAAATACTTTCACACAGATTGTGCATTCACGGTGTGCTTTATTTCACTTGATGTGGACTCTCCGTGCCCTTCCTTAATGCTTCTGCTGCAAGTTTCTGCTCCACTGCAATCTATGCAGTGGCAAAACACACAATCTTTTCTTAAAAGCTTATAGCTGATTAGCTCCTGAAGGGACTTGCCCAGTCTATGGGTCAGAACTGAGTACGCGATTTGCCCTCGTGTCATTAGTTTTTTGGGGAACTGACACTGTGTGTGTCACGGAGGCACCCCGAGGCTGATTTAAGGGACAACAGGGTCCAAAACAACTTTTATTAAACCAGTGAGAAACAGGGTTTTAACACTCCAAAAGTGACTTAAATATAGGTTCGGGTATCAGTTGAGGAAAATTATTAAGGGGTAACAACTAGTACAACAGGCGGTCCACAGAGTACATACACGTGCCTTCACCCAAAACTATGCTGGAACCACCCTCGAGTCCCAGAGGAGTACACACTTGCCTGAATCCGGTTTCTGGATTATTCTTAGAGAGATAAAGGTAAAGCGTACACTCGCGATTCCGCGAATGTAAATTTATAATACACTCGCAATTGTGCGAGTGTTTTACTTACGCACGTGGCGGCAAGGCAAGCGGGGTCTCCATCCCGGGGAGGCGGGGTCTCAGCAGCAGGATCTTGCTCGTAGCTCCGAGAGACCGGCGACAATGGGCGGAGTCTCGACGAGAGTCCCGTTTTTATTGGCTGATCAGACCTGACTGTAGGCATTCTAGAAGCTTCTCTGCACCCCCACACCGTGTGTGGGGCGCCCCTGAAGCCGCCAAACATCCCCCACACCGGTGACAGGCGCCCAGCGGCTCACTGGCGCCTCGGCAATCCCTTCTCCTAATGGCCCTGGCCAGGGTGCTCTGGGCCAAACAAAAGAAGCCGTCAGCCTCAAGTAGCAGAGAGAGGGAGATGTGCCTACTCCCTCCATATTGAAGGAGGTGGGGGGAGAGAGGGGGGGTTTGCATTCTGCCACAGTGTGTTTGCATGATAGAAAATATTCGTGCATTGCTTCAACAGTACTTACAGTGTTTTTCATACAGTGTCTGTACTTGCCTCTGATTAATGTAGGTGTTCAACATACTTCCATCTTCTGGGTGGAACCGTTGAGGTATGAAAGCTCTGTAAAATCAGCTTCATAAACATCATCATGTAAAATGTCCTTTAAAGGTTGAAAAACATGTTCTATTTTTCTTGAACACAGGTACTCTGCATTGAAATGTCTACCTTGCCCACTTCTTACCAAACTCATAAAACACACATCTGCTATTAAAGATATGATTCCATTATGGATTTCAGTGAAGTAGGGAGATGCCCCCAGCCCTTGTGATGTAGACAAGTACACATTCGGTTATTTCTCAGCATTTAGACAACACTGTCAAAATACTCAGCAGGGGCAGGCACTTAAAATTAATGCTCCCAGGCTGCCCTTGGCACCCTCAGCCAGTCTTGGGTCCAACCTGCAGCCCGGGTACCCGTGCAGCAAGGACCAGATGCAAGTGTGATTTTCATACAAGAAGGATGCTAATGTTTAATTGTTCGTGGGTGAGAGAAACGATTTTTTAAAAAATTAAGTGTTGTTGAACAGTTGCAGGAATCTATTTTAAAGTTTACACCTGCAGTCAAAGTGGAAAGTAGGTCTGAGAACTTTTTTGCACAGGGTAATTGACTTCAGTAGCTATTCTGACCCAAATATTCCTCTATCAGTTTTGCAGTGGACAGTGCTGGAATAAACAAACAAACCAATAAATAAAACCAAAACAATAAAGAAAACATTCCATTTTGGAAATGCATTAAATACTGTGAAACAAAGTGATTTGTTTTCTGGAAGGAATGCTTGTTTAGGAAATTTTTCTAGGCAATTTTCCTGGGTAAGTGAACTCGAAAAGTTGAATCATGCATTCTGACTTGGTCAATGACACAACTCGAACAGAGCCTGGCAGAGTGAGTGGCATGGTGCCAGTGGCCAGCCCTGCTCGGAGCAGGACGCTGGACTAGATGACTCGCTGAGGTTCTTTCCAGTCTGTTTTATTATCCTGTAAATGCACATCTTAATATGCGTGCATTATTTGGCTGAGCAATCTGAAGAATAAAGACAAACAGATAAGACTCGGTCAAGAGCTATTTTGAAACAAAGAAAACGAGATCACACAAAACGTGTAACTGTTAGCTATGTGGGAAACTAAGAGAAAACAGAGATTTAGATTTACAGTTTTAAAACTCTTTTAGTGCTGAATGTTTAAGCTCCATGTGTTGAAGAAAGTGGAGAGTGAAGGGGAAGATTGCAATTCCCAGGACACGAGGTTAGTTTCTTATTTATAGCAACGTATTTTCCAGACTGCTAAGCACTGACATTAGCAGTCAGTCTGATGTTCTCTGACTGAAGAAAGGAAATTCAGGTGGAAATCAGAAAAACTATCAGTAATACTTCTGACTGCAATTTTATTTGTGTGTGGGCTAGGCTGAAATAGCCTTTGTTTTTTATTTGTAATGTCATAAACATAAATAGAACTGCATATGTTTCCTAACCATTTCAGGCAAAGCCACCAAAGTTATTTTACAAGTTGATGTGAAGACCCCTTAAAATAAATCATCAGCTTTCATGGATTTTTAAAAATAATCCATGGCCCTTCACGTAACTACAGACCAGGGGCTGGTGGACTCTTCCTCAGGCAAAGCTGATGGGATCCAGTAGCTTAAGGGAAGGGATGTCTTACCTGAAGGTGCTGTTTGCAGATCCAGATCAGCCTGTGATGTCCATAGCATCTGAAGAGAAGCTATTGAAGGCAGGCAGAGAAGAAGGGTCTACAAGAATCTTTAGTGGCCACCTTCTGGAGAGTTTTTCCTGCTCAGGCCTGTTTTTTTCAGCAGAAGGCCCATGGGAGCTTCATGACCTTTGAGATTCTGGCCATGCACTTTCTTAAGGATTCAGAGGAGTGGACGTTGAGATTCCAAGAGGAGTATTAGAGTCTAAATCCCACCTATTAGAGTCTAATCCCACCCCATGGAGAGTCAGCATTAACCTCTTCTAGCCAGCTTACTGGAATGCATGACTAAGTGCCACTAATAATTCCAGGCGAAGTAGTATTTAATTGTATATGGGATGATGTCTTGTAGGGTTAAACTGTAGAGCTCAGTCCCTGCTGTGCCACAGAGAAGAAAATAATAATTTTAAAATAGACTTTTTTAAAAGAAAATAGCTTTGGCATATTGGTGTTTTTTCTTTCGCCATTTTATGTGTATTTAGGGGTGGTCAAAGTTCTCCACAGATTGAGAACAGCACATGGCAACAGTGGTATATGTTTAACTTGTCCCATCCAGCCTCAAAGTTTTCAGTCCTGAAAGAGGCAGATTGAATACACAAGTGTACAATTCAGTCCTGGGCATAAGGGCAGCGGGAGGTCTGCTGTGGGAATTAGATGCTGGATCAGCACTCAGTGGAGGAGGAGCTGATCTGTCACACCATATCAAGGTGTGCTGGAGACCACATTGTCAAATTAGCTTCCTCATTCTCTGCATGGATGGAAGGAGCCAACTAAACACAGTAGAGGCGGAAAATGTCAAGTCTGACCTACCTTCCTCTGCAGTCGTTTGGAATTCGGTGTGTGTGTTACTTGCGCAGAAGAGACAAAGGAATATGGTTGTAACAGCATTCCCATTTTAATCAATGTGTGGCTAAATGTAAATACTTTTAAATATATGGCACTCTGTCAATTGAGAGGAAAGGGAGAGAAAAACCTGATAGCTTTTACTATCTGACTCATCCTTTAAACCTTTTTTTGAGTGACAGCATGTAGGAGGGTAATAAGTAATAGAGAAGTGCAATACATTGGTAGTCGAGCAATACAAACCTGACCCTACCTAGCTACTAACATAGGACACCTAGCTGGTACCTTAAATACAAGTTCTCTAGTCAGAGTCATCTGAGGAAAAGGGGCATGAGTATTAACAAATGAAGTAGGCAGTTCTGAGCACAGGATTTTCAAGGATGTCCAAAAAACCTTCACCATTTCAGATCACAAGATATGGAAGCTTAGCATACAAAGTAGTTTCCTTTTTTCTTCTTTTCTCACAGTGGTGTTCTACCATTTCTTTCTAAAATCAGTTGAAGTCACATGCAGTAGTTACTAAATTCTTACCACAAACACATTCCATAACTATTAGAAAAGAATGAGTGACCATCCACCCTCTCACATCCTTCTACTTCTGAGCCTCCTCATGCCGATCGCCTGTTGGAAGTTTCCCTGTGAAGGGGCAGATGTGGACTCTTCCCTTCAGAGAAGGGATAATCAATGGTGGTAGCGATAGCAGGTGTGTCATTTATTTCTGTCTTTTGAAAGGGTGTCAGAGAATCACTAACCCTGGCAGGTGGGAAACAAAGGAACAAGTGTTTCCGTGTCACCCCCCTTGGTGGCTTGTGACCCATTAGATGAGATAGATATCTCCAGATAGGTTGATCCATTGCTCTGAGAACCAGGTCTCAGATTGGTTTTTAACACTCCTTTTAATGACACAGATATAAATGTTAGTGACAACACAGCTGAACTTGACTGACCTTCAATAAGAAGCTTCTAACTGGTGAGTTCTAAATCCCCAAACCTACAATAAAGGGAGGTTTGATGACAGACAATTTAATTGGCTGATTTTAATGCCAAAAGGGGCAACATTGCACTGTGGAGATGATGATTCTGGTCATTTTTCATATGAGCTCATTAAATTTCCTTGTGTTTGAAGTTACCCGGAGCCATAGTGGCATTTCAAAACTGGAAGCACTATGGAAAACTGTATGTGGATCTTGCTTTTATAAGACAGTAGCCTTGAATAACCTTGAAAACAGTCCTAATTTATGAGATTTGTTATAATCTGAGAGAATTTTCTTTCCTGGAGCTGCAGAGAGCATCATTGAATTACTGTGATACTAGCTGTGAATTATTGTCACATTAAGTTAGTTTTATGCCACGACTTTTAAGTTAGTTTTATGAATTGGACCTTTGTTATTTAGGAGGCCAGCATGGGAAGCGCTGGGGCTGTCATTAGTCACGCTCATCCATATTTTACTGTGACTGTTAGGAAGGTGGCGTCCCAGACAGTCATAAAGGGTGGCAGTTTCCACGCTCACAAACCCAATTCTTCATCGCAACTGCCTGGCTCTGGACCTGAGCGTTAGTCCCAGTTCTAGGAGAGGTCGCTGAACAGCCAACGGCAGTCAGCTGTGCTGATTAGGTTAGAGCGGTTATCCAGCACAGATGTATTTATGGAGTAAAGAGATAATAAAAATATGTATTATGACAAAGAGAGCTTTGAAATGGCTGTGGCCTTCACCCTGTGTGAAGTATATTTCCTGTGGTATAGGCATATTAAAATATGTGTCTTGGCAGTTGAGACAGACAAAACAAGCTCCTCTATAGCAGCTGAGATGGGAGTTGCTAGTTTTATTCTAGCTGGAGAAGGTAGGCATTTGGTCCAGAACGGTCCACTCTTCCCCTTTTCTCTTTGCTACTCGTAAGTAACCCCCTCCTAAACCCTTTGTTTCAGTGGCATAGAGCTGCTGGAAGACACGCAGCCCTTGGTGGAGAAGTGCCTTCCTCAGGCACCACCTGCTGCTTCACAAACTGTTCCAGCACGTGTGTCCTTCAGCAGTTCTTACAGCAAAGTCTGCAGACCCCACGTGAGAGCGAGCGAGGGAAGCCCGAGACCCGCGCTCCTCAAAGCTTGTTGTGTAGGATACGCGGGCAGCGAGTCTAAAAGGACAGAACCCGCTCAAGCCCGGCTCCTTCCAGGTTGGCCAGGTCGGTCATTTCCAGGGCTGGAGCTGCTGTGTGTGGAAGGGACGGGATGGGGGCACCAGCAGGTCCAACAGGATGCAATGAAGGACCAAACTTTGCAGCATCTGTGGATGGCACCGAACACGAAACCGAATTGCGGGGTGTGAATGCAGTCACTGGCTGGATCTCCGCGAGGAGCAGCTGCTGCCTCCCACACGAGGCTCAGCACCGGCGGACTTGAGTGTACACGGAGTGCAGTCAGACTGTAGAGGCGCTGGCTCCGAGCCAGCACCGCATCTGAGAATCTCATGTGCACAAAGGACTAAGTGTGGAGAAGCAGAGATGAAGCTTTTGAGTGGAGAATCGAGGCTCTCACCAGGTATTTGAGAGGAACTGAATAATCATCAGATGCCATCTGCGTGGCTCTTCTGTCACTGCTGCAAAGGCGAAGGACGGCTCTCCTCGATACTCACTGCATGGGATGGACGTGAAACTCATTGCTCAGAAAAACTTGGTGCTACGTTACATTTTCTAGGGAACACACACAAGTATTACTAGCTACACACATCATTCCTCTTCGCTAAAATACAGCTCTTTCTTCCTCAGCATAAGAGAATAAACTGGTCTCGCTTTTCTGGAAGTCCAGTCATGAAAAATAACTTGAAGCCTTGACAATCTCTGGCCAAAACAGAAACTTTGAGATGTTAAAGATTTCTTCAGTGAAAGTGAGTTCTCGCACAACAAAACCAGTGCCACTGTGAAATATGCATGGCCCAAACGTCATCATAAAACCACAACCAAGTCACCAAGCTTGAAATGCAAATGCGCAGAAACACATAATAGTGCGAAGTTACTGCCATTCAAAAGCTTTGAGGTCAGACACAGCATTACATGCTCTGACACTTTCCATGATGAAAAACAAATTAATTACAGAATCCCAGAATGTCAGGGGTCGGAAGGGACCTGGAAAGCTCATCCAGGTCAATCCCCCCATGGAGCAGGAACACCCAGCTGAGGTTCCACAGGAAGGTGTCCAGGCGGGTTTGAATGTCTGCAGAGAAGGAGACTCCACAGCCTCCCTGGGCAGCCTGGGCCAGGCTCTGCCACCCTCACCATGAAGAAGTTTCTTCTCAAATTTAAGTGGAACCTTTTGTGTTCCAGTTTGAACCCATTACCCCTTGTCCTAACATTGGTTGTCACCGAGAAGAGCCTGGCTCCATCCTAACACTCACCCTTTATATATCTGTAAACATTAATGAGGTCACCCCTCAGTGTCCTCTTCTCCAGCTCCAGAGCCCCAGCTCCCTCAGCCTTTCCTCACACGGGAGATGCTCCACTCCCTTCAGCATCTTTGTTGTCCTACGCTGGACTCTCTCCAGCAGTTGCCTGTCCTAATTAGTACTATTCATCTCATTAACGGTACAATAGCAGTTATTGTTAGATTTGGAAGGGAGGGTATTAAATGTTAAACTGGAAACCGTCCTGTGTATCAAAGGTGTAATTTTACGTGAGTACTTCAGAGAAAGAGCTTAAGCTCCCTCGTTGGATTAATGGACTTCGCTCCAGATGATGGAGCCTCCAGAATCTTCTCACAAAAATCTGGGGAAACACAGTGAGTAATTTGGTTTATGGAAGCTGCTCCTCTACATTAGAATGCTTGTAACGTGAAACGGAGGAACTTGTATTTTATGCTGGACCAGTCTTTTTGTGCCGATGTTTAGATTGTGAGATAGTTATTTGTAACTTAACCAAAACTGCTGTGTTTTTCTTGCTTCACAGGTTGATGCAGAAGGAAGACAGGAGGATGTTTTTCTCGAAGTCTGCGGGACAATTGACTCTTTCCTGAAAAAGGAGGAGGCAGCATTTTCAACAGAAACGCAGTGATGGTTCGCGCACAGCCTGACCTCACGTGCGCCTGAGCGGCGTGACAAATGCTGTTCAAAGCAATACTGCTTGCTTGAGAGTATCTGGAATTTGTGCATGTGGTACGTTATGTTAGATGAAATCTTTCTTCTCTGTCCTGACAACACACTGAACAGAGGGTGGTCTGTGTGCTAACTCTACACTCAGAAGAGTTTATCGTTGTATTGGTTGGTTGCTCTTCCCGGGTTTAAAGCAGCATGGTGAGTGAGCAGCAGCTCTGGTTTGTACTTCACCAGCTCTTTTTGATGTCAGCACCGAGCTCTTCAACCACACCACTCACCATTTAGCACGTTAAGGTTACTGCAGACACGGTCCCCATTGGTTATTATTTGCTTTTAATTACCACTATTGATTCTTGTGGTATCACTTAGCTTGTTCTTGGGGTTTATGACTAAAATCTGTTCTGTTACACGCAGTTTTAAGACAGCTGGAATTAGTCAAGGTAAAAGGCAAAATAAACTTTCCACGTGTCCCCAGAACACTGTTAGGAGCAGCAGAAAAACTAATGGAAGGTGAAGATACGGTCGAATGTTGTGGAAATGTGTCAAGCCTTTACTGCAGAGCAGCCACCATTTCCGAGACAGCCTTGTCTTCTGCTGGCAATTGTAGGATATTATAAATGACGACCTCCCAGTTTCGTGAGCTGAGGTGAAAACGATGTGTTTGTATAGTTTAATGTGTAATCCAGTAATTATCCATATTAACAGCAGCTTTGCTATATGAATTAAAGTCTACATATAAACTTGACCATGAGCCAGAATGTATGATGTCTTTAAATCACTCTTTGGAAGTATTTCAAATGCAAAATTCAGATCATCATCTGTTGTCTTGTACTGGCGTTGCCAAAACTTGGGGGAGGGGGGAAGGAAAATGTTGGGGGTTATTTGATTCGTATTGCCTGCATCTTTAGTGAGCCGTTTACCCATAATGTCTGCAAAAAAGTCTGTAAAAATCATATCATATTTTCATTAATTAACCAAAATATTGTGGAGTTTCTTTGGTATTCTGCTAGCTCAATAAAAGCTCGTTTGACATGCCTGTAAAGTAACTGCATCCTCTTACTGGAACTACTGGATGAATTCACAACTGAATTGGGTTGCATGATTGCTTTTCCCGTCAAAGTTGTACTTTACGCAGCAGATTTGTATTTTTAAAGTTACCTTTCTTGTAATGAAGACATAATGCAAATAAACCATGTACAAAAATGAGGAGTAATGATTTCTGTTACAGTATACGTGGATTTAATCTTTTTTAAAGCACAGTACATGACTTGCAAATATAGCTCAAATCCGCATGCTTACAGAGTATGTCCCTTTCTCCCAGCAGGGCAGATTCTTCCGTGGCATTTGCCCTGTAAATGCTAATTCAATGACTTTTTAAGGGACTGGTTTAGATATGTTATCCTTCATATCCTGGATGTTCCTTCTCTCCTGGGTCCTTCCATAGCCTACATTTTACCTCTGATGCTCTAGGAGGTGTTTCTCCAGCTCCAGCCCAGCGCCATTAAGTGACCGGTAACATCTCCAGTGCAACAGCTTTACAGGAGAGACGCTCAGAACGCATCGGCTTGGGCAGGGAGGGTTTTCTAAACCGAGCCTTGCAGAACTGGCAGCTGTCTGGTGTCGTATTTAAACAATAAATCAATCTGGAGTTACCATGAATTCATCTGGGTAGGTTTTCTGGAGTATTTTTTATTACTTTTAATTACAATATAAGTTAAAAAGTGTGGAGTATCGTGCTTGTGTGGGATGGGAGCAAAGGCAACAATCAGCTGTTAAGTGTTTGTTGGGTTTTTTTAAATCAAATGACAAAAATTATTTAACATACAGTTTCAGTTTAATTTTTCTTTCTGCTTCTTCTGGTCTTTTCTGTGGAATGAAACGAAAATATTCCCATGCTTGACTTGGTGTATGTGCATTAGATCTCTATTTGCATATGTTCATTATGTATGCAAGAGAAATAGCTGTATACGCATGCATCTGGAAATATAAATATTTATACATATTCAATTAAAAAAATGACTTATCCAAGACTCTTCCTTCTCGGGCGATCCAGACTTAAAATTCTCCTTCTGCTTCCAATCTCATTCAACTTAGACCACGGCTTTCTGTTCTTCCCAGGCTACCCTAAACCGATGACGGAATATTTGCACTTAATCATATCTTCACTAAGGTACTTTTGTTATGTTTTTCCAGTAATTTTTTCAGGATATCAACAGGAAACAAAGATTCCCACAGATCTCTCCCCGATAATACACTTTCATCAGCTCTGGCTTGCTACACGCAGCATGGACGATGCGGAGAGCACGTTCTGATTGTATGAGAGCCCCTCAGAGCAGTAGCTTTTCCAACTAAAAACTAAAATACAGATGTGAATTTTTGCGTTGTATTTTCCTAAGGTTTATTATATTGATCTGAGTATACTAGATACATGAGATATATTTACGGATGATACTTGCTCAGTCTTTTCGTAACTGCCCTGTATTACCTTCTACGTAGATTAAATGCTTAAATTTGTTTTTTTTTTAAGCAAAAAATTGCTACACCCAAATTTATTGCCAAACTGAATACTGATCACTTTATAATTTAAGCTATTAGGTGCAGCCAGCCAATTATCCTTCTTATTGCCATCTTTGAAAGTCAAATTAGTTTCTTTTCTAGCTAATTACTCCGAGTGTTCAAGTTTCAAAGTCTATTACAGTTAAGAAATAATCGAGTGCTCCTGAATCACAAGCTATACATTTCAATAGAAAATATATTAACTAAAATATGTTACAATAATTACAAAGCTTCTCAGACAACGCTATACAGTGTACCAAGGCTACTAGGATCTGCATTTTCTGCCATGTGAGAGAGAACAGTCTGTAAGGTATGAGAGAACTAAACGGCTAATCCTGCACAAGGCGAACGCGTTTTAGGAGGCGCAGGGCACCGGCCACTCCCAGGAAGGCGCTGGGCATCTTGCGGGTCTGCACAGTGAATGTTTGTATGACGTATTTAAATGTCCTTTGAATGTTTTCCATCTCGGTTAAGAAAAGAACTACACAGAAAGGAAGTCACAGCAAGCATTCTATATATAAACAGACTGTATCCACATAGTTTATTTCTCACAGTTCTCCTGACAATTGAACATTATTTAAGAACATACTGTATACACAGATAAGAAGAAACATACAAAATGTTTTAAATGATGCACAACAAAATCCAGCAGTATAAAAGAATGCATGTGAACCCTTGCTCACTGCTCAGGCTAAATTTAATCACCGTTTAAATAGTAATAAAAATACAATCTTTCATGGATCTTGTGCAGACTACAAAAGAGGAAAAATTATTACCATATATATGATTTATATTAGGCAGTTTTCTTTGATGAGTTGCACTAACAACTCCAAATACAGAGGCAGAAGGCTGTGTATTTTATTTTAAAGGAGTTAATGTTGAGTATTAGAGACTTTACACAGTTACTACCACTGGCACTTTTCACCATATTTTGTACACATCACATGATCATCTTATATAACATTACATTTAAAAAATATATCTGAGTGACAATTTTATAACATTCACACACCATGAGCTGGTTAAGGAAGCAATGCCACAGTTGCCCCCTGTAGTGCTTCACTGTTAGTAAATAGAGTTCATCGTGGTTTCATAAAAAAATAAAAAAACATAAAATTAAAACCAAAATTGAAAGTCAATGTGATTAAGCAGCTCCAATTGAATAAAGGCCTGTAACCAACCTTCGCTGAGACAGTGAGTATTTTTTAGAGTACATCCTAGAAGCAAACACTGTCATTGGTTAAAACCTTGCCTAAAGAAGTCAGTTACTGTGCTGAAAACTATTTCACAACAAAACTGCAAGCTACTAAACTGTTTTTATATAAATACTTCATCTCCTCTGGATCTCATTATAACCGAGTTCTTCAAAGCCTTTGGAATTTACTCTATCTGTAATGTGTGCTCTCATTTCTGGCTCACCCTTTTGTATGTTTTTCTTGTGTGTTTAGATTCACCACCTAAAAATGACTAATGTGGTGAAAAGAAAAGTCTCCCAGTGAAACCTTCCGCACACTAGGAATGTTCAGCTGCTGCTCAGTGATCTAGAACCATGACAGCTCAAAGCTGTAGTTTGACAAGTACACCCAGGAAGCTGTCATGCTGTGAGCGACATTTCAGGGAAAGCAGAGTCTTTCCAAAATGTGCACAGAATTAACAATGGTGCCATTGTTATTTTTCAAAGAGGATAGTAAGCCCAAGATGGTAGATCTGCTTCCCATGTCATCTATTTGCTGGAAAGTAGTTTGGGTCAAGATAATTGTAACTGGTGCCCTGGGACATGCAGTAGTCTCTGTCTAAAAATGTCTCTGCTCTGTAAATAGGTTCTAACTGATGATCTTCCTTATGAATCTCTGTTTCATGCAGACTGCAAGGGAAAGAAAGAGATAACAGTTTAAAAGTCAAATCGTTTCCTTATCTTTAACTCTCAGAAACAGTGATCATATGAACACATTCACAGCTAATTTGATACAATTAATTCGTAGAGTATCATCTCCCCCACTATTGAACAGTATCAAACCTAGCTGTGCACTCTTTTAAGAAAAAAATAAAATCACCCATCCAGAAAATGCTTACAAAATTTATCTCCCACAAATACATGCTAAAGTATCTTCTGCTTCACCCAACACAGGAGAGGCGTCCTATGCCGGAGCAAAGATTTCCAACTTACACAGCAATTAAGCCACATCAAGACAGTCAAGCTCATTACAAATAACAAGTAGAAGCATATACTGCTCACCAGTCAGAACAAGAATCGCAGAAATCCAAGGACATTTCTTGAGGGCAGTCTTGGCAGTGCCACCGAACACCCTGGATAGGTTCAATTCCACAGTTATCACACTGTGAAGCAAAGGGAAGAGCACTGAAGAGGCAGCAACTCAGATCACTTACGTTAGTATATACCAACACACCCTACAGAAAGGCACGGATGTAGGTCGATTACTCCAGCCCACACAGCTGAATTCTTCTCATCAAATACCATAATGTATTAATGGACAAAGAAGCCTTGAGGACTGATCAGTCTTTTGCTTTGTGTCCCACTGCCCAGATGCTCCATGTTGCCATTATCCTCCTACTTGACAGAAGCAGAGCTAGTCCTGCCCGCAGTCACTGCCTCTCTCACGTGGCTCTAAGAACTGCTGTGACACAATACACGAACATAATGTTTCTATAGCTTAAGTCCAACCATATAAAATGTCTAAATACAGATGCACTTCCCACAGCACAAGAAAGTGGTAAGACTAGACCAGTGGAGGTGGGTGGGAGGCTGTTGATGGGCTGCAGATCAGGACGTGACAGGTTAAACGTTAGGAAGGAAGCGGGACAACATGTCTGGGGAAGGGAACAGAAGTCTACAACTGAAGCTGAGCAAGAAGACAAGAGCTAATCCCCTGAGAAGAATCAGGGACAATACAAGAGCAGGTAGGTGCAAGAAGAGTGCGGCATGAAGAGGAGGAAACAAGGTACCAACAAAACGTCAGGACTGCGTGAAAAGTTCATGATGGTAAAGAAGAGGGGCAGAAATGCAAAAAACTTTTGCTCAAAAAAGGGAACCCGGAAAATGGGACGTTTCAAAAATCTGAACTATGAAGAGACAGGATTGAAAGGGAAAAATAAACGTGGGAAACAAGCCTGTCCTCCCATATCTCATCCACCTTTGGAGCCTGAAGTTCTCCCTCAGCATCTGTGAAGCCCACTCCCACAGCATCTCAGTCCTGGCCACAACTAATCCACTGAGGGTTACAAACAGATTTGTCACGGCTGCATCCCGTCCCTCCACAGGCAGCTTTCACAGTTTCAGGGCAGATAATGAGGAGGGACTAAGCACAGTCGGAGCTGTTCTCTGAAAATATCATGTTCAGTATAATGCTAAATACTTTTAAAAAAATAAAAATTAAAAATTGGTTCCGGCTATCTCAATTTGAGAATAAAGGTAGTGGCTTGACCCTAATTTCTGTGCTCCAGCTTCCCTCTCCCCCGTGAAAAAGAAATAATAACCATGCCTTTCATTTCCTAAGGGGAAAAAAAAGTAGTTGCAAAGTGCTCTGACATTATAGCAATGAAAGCCATAAAAAGCCCACAAGGGATTCGATAATTCAATATTCAAAGTAGAGTTTGAATGATGTGTAGTAAATGAGGCTGAAGGCCACGCAGAACCAAAAGTGCTCGGAATGGTTGCTTATTAGGTGAGCTGTGTCCAGCCTGTGCTGAGCCAGGCAGCACTCCGGGGGGAAAATAGTATCTAATCATGGAATTTCATAGCTTACTATAATGCAGAGTAAAATCAAGTTCAGATTGCAAAGAAACTTTCAGATTTTGAATGCTCAACATTGCATAATGGCAATTTACTTTTCAGAGTAATTTTATGCAGAAAAAGCAACTAGTTTGTTACCTCGAAGTCTGGTCTGCGTGAGCAGAGCTTTGATTTTTTAGGGAAAGCAAATGCTAACTTAAACCGAACCAAAAAACCAAACACACAATGCTAACTTAAAATAAAAAGCGCTTTGGTGGTCTAAGAACATGATTAAGTCTGTCAATGTCCACTCACAAGGCTGTCTTAATTTTTCGAGCCATTTTGAACTGAACTTTAAACTCAATATCTTTGCACTCCTATAAAAATGGGTGTTAAAAAATAAATCTAGCTGCGTATCACTAAACATGGTAAAGAAGCTGTTCCAACATAGCAACCGGTTACACAGAAAATGCCTTGCAAACCAGAAAATATAATGTAGAAAATGCCTTGTCTTCCATGTCACCCATTAGTGGTTGATACCACGACAACGCAAGTTTGACTTGATGTTTATTTTCTTAATTTCATGTAAACATTGTTTTGTGTCCTTGCTTCAGTTTCTGCAAGTTATTACTTGAAAGGATGAGGAAGTTGCTACAAAGCAAAAAAATTCTTCATCTATTAGTGTTTTCATTCAAAATCTTTGTCCCTTCTTTGGCCTTAGGGGGAGGCAAAATGACTCCAAATTCATACTTGGAGAATTCTCATCAATTATTCATTGTCAAAGCAGAGTGTGGTATCAAATGGAATTCTATAATGATTTAACATGGCTCTGGAGTGGTATCTTCATAATACAAATGGGGAAAAGACAGTATGCTTAGTAATTTTCATATAATATCAGTATTTAGTGAAACCTGAGCTATTGGAAAGAGTGAATTACTTGGGTTGTCTTTTATTTTAAAGAAGATGAGGGAAAGCAGACACTGTGTACAGGAACTCAGGAACCAAACTTGCTATATTAAATGAAGCCTTTTTAGTTAATTCAAACCATGTTATCTTCGAAAATGTCTACAATCCATCGAGTAACAGGAGAATATCCCTGAAAGTTACCTTGAATCCCACATGCTGCACAAATCCACTCTCCGCATGCATCTGCTGGAGTTTCTGTTTCTTCAATTTTTTAAACTCTAACAGTTCTTTGTATTCGGGTAACTCTCGATATGTTAATGGAATACTTTCTTCATCCTGTTAAAAAAATGAGAACCATCCTTTACTTTAGGAATATAATAACTAGTAAGACATATATTCCATAAATCACTACGTATGATCAATAATCTTTGAGAAAATGCTGACGATATATTCTAAGAAACATATTGAGAAACTATTTTTAAAAACATCGCACAAAAGAGAGCACAGAGCTAACTCAGATTGTGGGTTGTATTACTTATACTTCATGATTTGCACCAGAATAAAAAGAATCCGTTCTCCTACAAACAAGTTCCTGTAGTAAAATGAGAGAGCAGTGCCTGACTTTAAATTCCTAGTTCTTTTCTCATCCTAGATGCCTAACTGCAATTTGCTTGTACATACGTTGTGTGCACAACAGCAGCTGCAGGAGAAGACTTCATTTAAGACAAAGCTAGTCTATCTGAGTTTTAAGTACCTGGCAACAGATATACTTGGGAACTGAAATTTCAAGTCAGTTTTATCACGTTAATTGATCTTTCTCTTTGCTTCTTGTGGCATGGTATGGAATTACACTTTTCTAAGGATAGTTATAATCGCTACTTTGAAGCACTTTCAAAGCTGTGAAAACAATAAAACCAAACGACACCCCAAAACTTTTTACAGTTTTTAGAATTTTTGCACAAACAGATTTCTAAAAGATCCATAAATCAAGACAGTACCAAGCTTCCATTATACGTATTTTCTTACTTGAAGACAGTCAATCTTAACAGTACTAACCTCTCACCTTTACCCGTAAGAATAAAAAGTGACAAGAAGCATCATTCCATGACTGGAAGAGCAGAAGTGTCAGAGTTATCCAATGCTTTCATCCCTTTCCTTCATGCTCTCTCTTAATTGCTTAATAAAATAGGGTGCTGTTTTCCTAAATTATGAACAGGCTAGTGCATACAACTTGCCCAGAGGCTTTCAAAACATGCCTCTCTCTTTTTAAAGAAACACACTGTTTCTCTTTTCTCTCATCCAGTTTTCTTCAAAAAGGTTGAGGACTTCTATGTTATGAGAAGCAAGAAGCTCCCATTCTAATTCAGATGCCTGTTTCAATACAGTTAATTAATTGTAGCTACTGTAGTTGGTAGATGTCAGCTGTTTTCAAAGATGAGAAGGCTTCATCGACGCAGAGCAGCTTGCACATTCTATACTGACAGGAATGTTCGGTTATGGGAAACAACTACAACACAGCAATCAAAATTATTCCATACACATAATTTCAATTTCTTTTTTACAGTTCCATGAAGATTAAAGAATCTGTATTATTTAGTAAGTTTATTAAATGAAGTGAGTGAAAGAGTGCTCAGTTTCTAAAGGCACTATCAATTATTTATTGCAATTAAAAACCTATGTAATGGACTAGATGGCAAATGTTCAGAAAAATTGAGGTTAGATAACATGATTAAATTGGGTGGTGATAAGCTACGTTCTCCTAATGTAAAGCAGGGATTCACCTTCCATGCAAATCTTAAAAGATTTTCAGAGAAAAAGTGCCTGGCAGAAAATAACGGTATATTGAATAAACTACTATAATAGCTCCCCCTGTGGATGCTTCGCTCTGGAATAAGAAGTAGTTGTATTCTAGACTACTCAGAAAATGAAGTAATAATAACTGAAAGGAAATTCATGTTACTTGGGAATAACTCATTTATACTACAACACCTTTTCAGGAATGGTTATGGCAGTCAAGCTGACTGGTAAAATCCAGGGAAAATCTTTTTATCTTCACAAGGGAACAGCACCTGGTACTTCCAGTAAAAGGAACTCAAAGAAAACCTTCCCTTTAATTTTCTTGCTACACTGAGTCTCTTTGTCCACAATGATGATGCAAAGTGTTTTTTTCCAAGACAGCCACTATCACTAAAAGACCTGACCTTTAACACTAGAATAGAATTGTGTGCATTCATTTTCAATATAATTCGTGATTTCTTTTTCTTCCAAATTGCTTCTGTTTTGCACTGATAATGGGGATCTTTTTGGTAATTGAGTTCACCTGTGTCCTTCTACATTACTGTAAGGAGAAATATACCCCTCTGGAAATGTTGCACTAGTGAAGAAAGAAAGAAAGAAAGGGGGGAGGGGAAGAAAGGGCACAATTCCCTCATTATCACGGCAAAAAAATAAAACAGCAACTTCTATCCAAATTAAAATAAATCCCAGTTGATTTATGGTGCCCATATTAGGACACCATAGCAAAACCAAAATGTTTCAGGAAAATATTCACAACAGTTAGAAAATACGTATGTAAAAACAATACAGAACAAAAGAATGTTGGCTCAAAACCAAGAATAGTATCCTGCATCTCTTCTAATATGCATTTTTCTTTCCAGGTCTTTTAAGGTTCTTACTGGAATATGCAAAGTTATCAGGAATGTCATAAATGAATCAAAAGACCATCAGAGAGGGAACACAGAACATGAGTGAAGATGGGATTTAAGACTGAGTAATGGATGAGCAAATTAAATAATTTAAGGAAGATGATGCGGTGTATGTAAAAGAGTCAGTAAAGGAAATGAATGGACTTCTACTGGGTGGCATTAATACTTGTGTTACGCAATAAGATTTTCCCACACAGGATGTCAATAGGCTCACAAAAAAAATCCACAACAAACCAACAAAAAACCCCAAAAAATCTTGTCCAGCATCCTAGTGGTGGGATATAGTCCCTCTATATGGAAGTGGGAATTACATGTGTCTGAATTCTTGCACTATTATTGCGTGTGGTAAATTAGGGAAGCGGAATGCTACGAGATGTAATAATACGTTGGGTTATGGTGTCTACCAGAATTTGCCTGTAAAAACACACACATTTGCTTCCTGCTTGACAACTCAGTCTGTTAGTTCACGCTTTGAAGTGGATTTAGAAAAAGCCCCATAATCAATTCAGCCAGTGAAGGAAGATAAAAAGCAATTATGCGAAGGACATTCAAATTTTACCAGGGCTTTAAGTAACCCCTCTAATAAAACACATCTTTAACCAGAATCGTAATTACATGGTGTACATGATTTTGAAACCGATCTCATGTCAGATCACTTTTTTTAAATATACAACTAAAACTTCTTAGAGCTGTTGCAGGACAAAACTTCTTTTATGTACTTGCTTCTCATTTGGTTTAAATTTTCTGCAATTGGAGGCCTTTATATTAATGATGTGTTTATAATTCAAAATGGTTCATGCATCTTATAACAATTTAATACTTACTTGATGATGTTTATTTTATGGCAGAGATGCTTAATCCTCAAATTGTTCATTAAACAAGGTTAAAATGACAGTAAGCAAGACATTCTCTTACTGATTTAAGTGACATACCGATACTTCCTCTTCTGCTGCAGTATCCATATGGCTGTGAAAACTGGATCTGTCATCATCTTCATCCATATAAACTGGAGGTTCATGAGATGTCATGAAAGTTGAAGGTTTGAAAAGATGTTTATTTAAAGGATGCTGCCGTCTACTTGATGACTACAGTGAAAAAATGATATATTTTTAAAAACATTCCTTGGTTATTATTTAAGTAATCCTCATTGATAAAACCTTGCCAGAAATTTGTTCTTCTGCACTAAGCAGTCTGTGGACTTCTGAATTATTTTTACTTAAATCTCTGTATCAGAGCTTCATACAGCTGGAGTTTTCTCCCCCATAACAAGTGAAATCAGATGAACAGTGCAACAATTCTTTGGTAAGAACCCTTACCATAAAAACCCTACCGTCTTAAAAAAAGAGACTGACAACAACAGAAGAACAGAAAACAAAGCTGTTACGATTTTGAGGACGGAGAAGTAAAGTGCAAATATATTAAAAAATTTCCAAGAGTTATGAATGGTGTAAGACTGAACACAGAAATAGTTTTGCACATATCCAAGTGACAAGTCCATGCTTGACTCCTATCATCAAGTCTAGGCTAATTGTCCAGATTTCTTTCCTATTCCATGGAGGGAAAAAGCAATTCATTCCACCATAAACCAGGTTCCTAAGAGTTAGAAAGAACTGCCCTCTGCAGGTTCTTTTTCATTGCCCCTGACTGGAAAAGGAACCTAAAAACTGTTAGATGAGATCAATTACTCCATTAATGTATATGTAAAACCTTTCAACTTTAATGCTGTCTGAAGGTGTAGAATGTGTGGCAGTTTTAAAATAGATTACTTAAAGGCGCTCAGCCCCTATAACTTATTCCCCATGGAGAATATTAAATACTGAAAAAGAGGAATTTAGGGTGAATAAAACTGACTCAACTTTTTACTTAGCTACTTTCCGGACCAGCATTTTGACACCTTGAATGTCAAATCTTACATTCCTCAATTCAAAGAAAATAGTGTGAATCAAAAACCAGAAGTATGAAAAGTGGTTTTTTAAATAATCATCTTTGCCAAGCACCTGTCATACAGATAAAGCATAAGAAATATTTACAATAGTTAAAACTTTCTCTCCCTATGCAAGACTTTTTACCCCAAAGGTTCCTGTATCAGTTACAAACCTGTAATACTATAATACAACCCTTTATCTACAAAGAGGGAGTCAAACTCTGAGGAGAGATCTAGCATTGTTTTCAGTTGTGCACCGTTTAAAATGTAAAGGCAAAGATCACACGAATGATCTTAGATGGAATGTAGCTATGCAGACAGATGTGCACCACAGAATTGAGGAATTCAACATGGGAATTTAACTAAGGACTTCAATTCTCTTTTAACGTGATTCTACTTCTGATGAAGAATGAAGTAAAATACTACATAAAACAGACAGTTTAAAAAAATCATTTTTCTTGCTGGAAATGTATGTTCTGGATTAACCTAAAAGCAGGTGCACGAGTAATATTACATAAGCATTAAATTGAAAATGATAAGCCATAATTGAAGAATTGAATACTAGCGTCCTAAATCCCTGATTCAGTTTTATTTTCACCAGGTTATATAATGGTTATACAAGAAAATAAACTGATGCATCCTGTTTAATTTCCTGTATCACTTATCAGAAGAGACATTATGTCATGACGAGATATATGTAGGAACTTCAACAAGACGTTCAAGAACTGCAGAGGCTTCTCACCTCCCCGCTAACGATTTAAAAAAAGCATTCTGGGCAATCCCCATGGAGAAATGCAAGTACAATCTTGGGAATCATCCCTCTTGACACAACTATTTACATAAAATATATCTGGTTTTCACTCTCCCATAGGTATGTGCTTTAAGTTCCGCATCTTATTTTCATACTTCTATTATTGGTAATAAAGCAGATACTGCAGTTTACAGCATATGTGCACACTCAATATGAAGATAAGGAGGAGCACAGCATAAGCATGACCCAGGCTCCCAGCGCCCCTTGTATTTCCTTTCTGCCACATTATGTTTACTCCGTTGGAGACTTGGGAATAACTCCAGCACAGTACAGTGCTGTCAATCTGTGCTCTAAGTAGACAGCTACATTAGCAGACTGAGAGCTCAATTCCCCCGCATATGCTATTTGTTTCATTTTTCTCATCTGCTGTATTTCTTACATGGGATACAAATATAAAATGGAGACACTACTTTAATACAAACTGGGGCACAATGACCTTACTTTTATGACTTGGTAATAAGGATATGAATCATCCCGTGAAAACAGACGGTAAGTATTAGATTTCTTCCATGTATAAGCTTAAGTAAAATCTGTAGGATGGCAGCATGACCACTGGAGTATGAGAATGTTTAGAATTTTATAAAAATATGTTTCACTCCTGGTTATGCTGTGTTTGTATACATATCAGTGGGGTTAAAGAACTTTATGGATCACTGTTCAAATTAGTGAAAAATATGGTTAAAATGTCACACATGTACTGATTATGTATTCCCACTATTTATCAAATACAGTGATCCGCTGCCTGGCAGCATTGCTCACATTCTGTAATAACAGTCTTTCCAAATAAAACTAAGAGGAAAGAAGACAAGACATGTGACTAAGGTAATTTAAAACAGTGTGGTGACATAAAGGACTTAGAAGATTATAATTTGCAAAACTAGATTTTCAACCTCTTTTGAAATTAGCCCTACAGTATGGTAAAATGTACAAGTAATTTAGAGTTCTAACAGCTGAATCTCAACACAGTATTTAAGGTATCAATGTTTCCAGCTGTTTCCTTGGTTCTTCTGCCAGAAAGTCCTTCTCCAAGAGACAAGACGACAGACAAAGTCATGCCCACACCCTCCCTGCCTCTGTTTACACAACAATATCGTAGATTAAAATCCTGGTGAAAGTCAAATGGCATTACTATGATGGATGGCAAACTGGAAAGCCACTGATATGAGCACTCGTTGTTTGCAGTAACTTCAGAGAATAACAGGAGACAACTGGAGGTGTGTAACATTTCAAATCTTTAGAGCTGAGCTGTGGTAGGTCTTTCTATCAGGCCGTTCTGGCAGTAAATTCTCCTCCCAGCCTTTCAAGGGACTAAATCTGCAAGTTTGCCTTTTTGCAGAATCCATGTAAGACTTACTCTTAATCAGAAAATATCATGGACACCTGGATGTCAAAAAGTTACATTACTCTACAAAATGCCATTGTAACAGGTTTCAAAGAAGTTTGGTAAACACAATGGTAACAAACCACCCTCCCCCTAAACAAAACCCCCCCCAAAACTGGAGACTGCCCTCTTCAATTACCTAGGGTCCTCCTTAATACCCAAGAGTACCACATCATTTAAATCAAAATGTGTGACTGGCCTGCACAGAAGTCTAGAGACTTTTATTTTAAGAGGATTTCTCAGACCCGTATTCTTTTTTCATCCATTCCAAGATCAGGAAAAGCACCATATTTTAATGCTCAGTCATATGACCATTCTACTTTAATGGTCATATATAGCAAATCAAAATAAAGCATGACATTTCAATCTTAAGCCTATGCTTGCGCTACTTCAGTGTGCTCAGTTATACATAACTTTGTTTTTGTTAATTAGAAGATGATTGTACAATATGAATTATACACCTCCCTGTCTTCTTCCAACAGGGTTCTCATTATCCTCTTCTATCATCAATTCAGGCAAACTTACGAAAGAGTAAAAAGTACCCCAAGACCAACCATCGAAGCCTGTTAATTCAGCCTGCAATCTCACTGCTGTGTTCTCTTTTCTGACATGATGATCCAATAGAGACGTAATTAACAGATGCTGATGTGTAACTAGAATAACACCCAACTCATTCTACGGTGCTAATGGCAAAAGAAAAAGATTACTGAGTAAGAAATACATGCAAGGTGGAACTAGTTAGTAAGAAAGCACTAATCAAGACTTAAATCTATTGAAAATGTTAATGATTTAGACTCAATTTGCATGTAAATGCAAACAGAAATAGGGAATTTCTGCTGTAATATTGTCTCACCTTTTTGGAGTATAAATATAAGTTTGGAGTTCTTCCTGGAACTGGAATACCAGCTTTAGTCAGTTTAATAAAATATTTTTGCACTCTACTGGCAACCTAGAAAAAATAATGCAAAAATTGAATGTCAATTGAAATGTAACATACCTTCACTTCAAAGGTTTGCCAGCATTGCCAGATTGGTTCTGAATATAAGGATAAGAAAAGTGTATTTCTACTTTGCAACAACTACTCTAACCGTTACCTATCTTGCAATGCTACATTTCAGGATTTTCAGACACTCTGAAGGCTTTCAGAGAAAAAAAAGCCATTGTTTAAAAGTACACAGGGAACGTAGCAAAAGTTGTGATAGAAAGGTAAGAATTTTAGTATTTTGCTATGTGGTGAAGCTAAACTTATTCTTTCTTAACAATGACACATAAATTATGCATAGTTAGCTTATATGAAGTACTTCTACATTTTATTTATGAAATAAGGAGGCATACATTTTCATTTTTTCAGGTATGGAGACATGTAAGTATAGATAAGATCACAGATTTTATATTGAAATACTTAAGCATACTTCTAACAAAACAAAACAGGACAAATTAAAAATACTGTAAAAATACAACATCAGCATTCTTTACTTCGGGTCAAAATGGAGAAATTATGTCATTTTAGGGGAAAAATCCCAACGAGTCAGATGCAAAAACACATTGTGTCTCACATCTGTTTCCTTTTGTTTGTATTGGCCCCAGTACAGGACTAATTCTTCTTTGAGTATTAACATGTCTGCCCATTCCACAGTCCTGTGGGGCAGGAAATGCAGCACTCCAATGTAACTCAGTCTGAGAATGGTCGGTGTCATTATACGTGCTATATAGCATTAAATGCATGTTGTCAACATCTAATGAACAACCAGGTCTGGCTTTGTCATGGGTTTGGAGCGCTTTTAAAATTCTATATTTGAGATAAAGAATAAGAGTCATGTTATTATTAGTGAAATGTAGGCCCTGATTTTGCATTTTTAAAGAAAAGTAAGGAACTACTGAGAAGATAATTGATTTTATTTATTGCTTGAAAAAATAAAAAAACACATCTACAAATAAATCTTCTGTAAATCTGTATCAACTGCTAGGATGCAGTGTCTAACAGCACTACTACCACAGCACAAGCACTGAAACAACGCCCAAGCAGTCAAATACTTTTTTTCAAGCAAAATAATTTTATTGCTTTAATTATGAGCATTATAAAAATTAAACTCTCTTTTTTACTTCCTCACTTTACGAACTGTTGGGAGTTTTTTTCACAGAATCCCAGAATGTCAGGGGTTGGAAGGGACCTGGAAAGCTCATCCAGTGCAATCCCCCCATGGAGCAGGAACACCCAGCTGAGGTTCCACAGGAAGGTGTCCAGGCGGGTTTGAATGTCTGCAGAGAAGGAGACTCCACAACCTCCCTGGGCAGCCTGGGCCAGGCTTTGCCACCCTCACCAGGAACAAGTTTCTTCTCAAATTTAAGTGGAACCTCTTATGTTCCAGTTTGTACCCATTACCCCTTGTCCTACCATTGGTTGTCACCGAGAAGAGCCTGGCTCCATCCTCCTGACACTCACCCTTTATATATCTGTAAACATGAATGAGGTCACCCCTCAGTCTCCTCTTCTCCAGCTCCAGAGCCCCAGCTCCCTCAGCCTTTCCTCACACGGGAGATGCTCCACTCCCTTCAGCATCTTGGTGGCTGCGCTGGACTCTCTCCAGCAGTTCCCTGTCCTTCTGGAACTGAGGGGCCACAACTGGACACAATATTCCAGGTGTGGTCTCCCCAGGGCAGAGTAGAGGGGCAGGAGAACCTCTCTGACCTACTGACCACCCCCTTCTAATCCACCCCAGGTACCATTGGCCTTCCTGGCCACAAGGGTCCAGTGCTGGCTCATGGTCATCCTGCTGTCCCCAGGACCTCCAAGCCTTTCACCTGCACTGCTCTCTAATTTTACAGAAAATACCGTCAAATCAGAAATAAATTACTCAAGCGCTGAAGAGAAACCTGCATATTATATCTTATCAATGCTTCCTGAAAAGTTAAAAAAAAAAAAAAGCCAAAGAAAGGGATTACTTCTCCAAGTATTTTCCATCTTACCTGCTTTGCTGTTCTGTTTCCCAGTTCATCAGCTATCTTCTGCCACCGTCGGGACTCTACTTCTTCTGGTGGATACTTCAAAAGCAACTGCTCAAGTTTTTTCTAAATCAACAGGGAAAATAAGTAAATTCATCTTTCCTAGTAGAGGTATGAGTTGTCAAAAGATGTGTATCTACATGCACAGGACTCTGAGCTTCTAAGTGCTTTAAACATTATTACACAATTTGTCTTTATTCTCATGCATGTTATCACAGCTACAAAATGGAAGTTTCCAATTACCTGTTCCTCTACAGTCCACAGCTGGTTAAAAGTTTCAGGTTTGGTCTCATCGCAAAGTCGCCCTCTTATCATCTGCTCAATACAGCATACGAAACAGAATGTGTTTAGAAAAAGTACAACTACGATAACTTAACCCTTTTCTATGCAAGTAAAACTAAACCCAAACCAAATAAACGCATGAAAACTTGAAATAAAATCTGCCTAAACCAAAAGTTCTCTGATTTGAGTACACAAATGAAATTGCATCAGCAACATTAACATCTGAAGTAACAGTCTGAATTATCCACATACCCATATTAAAAAAAGGAAAAAAAAAAATCAAAATGTACTATTTTGTAAACTTTTATCTTTGCTTTTGTAACAACTACCTGTGGACGACTGTTTGTAGAACCTTCTGGACCATCACTTAAAGGCAAGACAGAGTATGAAACAGACTCTCCATCTTTCTTGGGATCCAAAGGACTTTTTGGTCTTGCAGGAATACCTACTGTGAGCAACACGGGAATTATTAAACCTCCACACTGGTCATATTTTTCTTGTAACGTGTGCCCACTTTCCTTTTACCTTTGTCAAAAATCAGCTTCACTCTCCTACTGTTACGTTTTCGGTTTTTGAATTCTCTCTCAAAGTTTCCAAGGCTAGTGGTGTATTGGTCCCAGGCAATCTCAGGGAGCTGAACAACTCTCTGAGGATACGGAAGGCCCATATCAACCTGAAAAAAAGGAATGAAAAGTGAAAAGTGATATTTAACACAATCGCTGTATATTCAAACAAAAAAACTACGAATCCTGAAAAGTTATGAAAACCTGATACTGCTTTGAAGGCAACAGCAGAATTCAAAATCAGAATTTTTAAAGGGCCATGAAGCACAGTGTCTTTATAAGGAGATGACATTTTTCAAAAATAATACACAACAGTGCATATAAAATATGCAGCGGCACGGTCAATGATGGCTTATTGAGCATAAAACTTTAAAGCATGTATTTCAGTTGAAATTGGGTGGTTTTGACTTCAATACCCTGCTACTGTCAGTATCTGTCTTTTATTTTGCTTAAACGCACTGTTTGCCCAGGATCTGTACCTTTCTTAATGCAAGAAACTACAGGACATGGAGCGTTATCATATGATAAACCTAAACTTCTCCCATCAAAGAAATCAATGTATATTTTACACTGATTTTGCTGTTTTCTGCCTAGAACACAACTGTTGCAAAGTTCACCACATTATTTAAAGGTCAACCTTAAGAGTATCATTCAGATACTTTCAACATCCACGCGTGCTATTAATTCATCTCAAAATTTAATGGAAAGGCAACTACCGAAACCAATGGGCTTACATCAGACCACTCTTCAAATCTAGGTGTCTACAAACCTAGGAAAAGAGCACCATAAAATACCTACTTCATTCTTCGCTGAAAATAGAACACGTCGCTACCAGACTAGAAGGTCAAGCCTGTTGGTCACTGGCAGACGTGGCAGCAAGAAAGTACTCAAGCTTTAAACCTTTTTTCAGTATCCCTGTGAGTACATTTTTTTAAAAGCTTGAAAAGTATTTCCTTATCAAAATCAATTCTCCTCCATCAGACAATATTCTCTTATGTTATCCAGAACTCAGGTATGTTTCCTGGTGTTCATTTTGGTTTTGGGCTACGGTTTCCTGCTCTTTAAAAAGTAATCTACCAAATTCAGTCATAGCACAACATTTAATTTCTCTAATGAGAAAAGTTATGAATTCTTGATCTGATTGATGCCTTAGTATGAAGTACTTCCAGTAACCTAGTTTTCAGATTGTCTTAAAATACCTACACTACAATTAGAAATTTAAAAATTAGATTTCTACATACCAAAAAAAGGAAAGAAAGCATGTATCATAAAATCACTGAAGACTGCATTTTACAGATTTAACACGCAAAGGGCCATTCTTGCTTAGCAAAGATTTTAAACTCATAATGTTTAAGCAAGTATACACAGAATTCTCTGATTTCTATAGACCATGAATTACTAGTTATTAAAAAAAAAATTCCAAGTAAGACTTAATAAAAAAGCCCATTGAAATACCTTCTTCTGGAGTCTTTCCACAAATCCAATAGGATCTTTCAGTGCTTCTCTCTGGTGTCTGCCTAAACTTTCAAGGTCTTGAACTGCTTGAGTACGTTGAGCCTCGAGTACAGCAATCGTCTGTAACAGTCTCTGATAACTACAGAGACAAAGGAAAACATCTCACTAAATTTGTCTTTAAAAGTGACACCTCCCATTGAAATGCTAGCCATGATTATCTACTAGCACCTACTAGACTTCATAGCTTATCTCAAACAGTTCATAGACATTTTTACTGAATTATATAAAAAACTATATCAATAACTATTTTAAATAGATGAATTTACATAAACCCATGGAAAAAAAAGTAAAACCCCCAGTAATTTCCTTCAAATGTAAATTCTATACTAGCTACACCAATATGGTATCAGGGACAACTTATTCATGTTCTTAATAGCTATGACCAACAAGCTTTGCTTACAAAGTTAAAAATGACAAATGAAATGACCTAATTTCTCTTCCACTTCAAAAATGTGCTTCCTTCTACCCCAATACAAACGACTCTGCCACAGAATTTTAACATTTCACTTCACGACCCAGAGAGTGGACAGAAATGACCTAGAAACTGTATATAAACATTTAATATAACCCTCACCTTAAAGCAGAATATGAGAATCATTTATGAAATGTAACTACAAACCAAGGAACAATTTGCAAAATAAATACATACAAAAGAGATCCCTCTAGGAATACAGAAGTTGAATGAAAGTGTCAGTGTTGCCCCAAAACTGCCACTTGAGGCTCACGCACAATTTTGATTGTCTATTGAACAGATACATTTGAGGGTCACTGATGTGACTATCATACCTGTACCCAAGAACGTCCTCTTCCCAAACTGTTTTCTATACAGCTAAATCAGAGTTAGGAAATCACACAATATTGTAACATAGCCTTTAAAAGATGGGTAACTACATGTAATACCTTTTATCAGCTTTATAGCTGAAGTTATCCACTTCAGTTTCTGAATCATGTAGTTACCCATGGCCCCTGTTGTTGCAAATTATGATGCATCAACTTTTTTTGTGAGAAATGTTTTCTGACATTTATTATTACAACTGTTCAGCACAAAATGCAACCTAACGTATACTAAAATCAGGTGGGATCTATTCACTACCCCACTGTTTCAGAAAACTTCCTTTCTATTCCCTCGCAGCTAAAAAACAGATAAGCCTAACAAGATGAATTCCACATGTATTACAGAAAAAATCCAGAGGTTACTGAGCTAATGCAAGTTTTTCAATTGACTGCACTGGTAATCAGGAAAGGCTTCAAGTGGAGAGAAGTAAACAGCCTGAAGGGAAAATACAACCTTTGTACCATTAAATATTGAAGTTTCTACCTAGATATTAAACTGCTGCCTCCCTACGAAAAAGGGTCATTTTCTTCCCACTTGGATGTAATATTTGAAAACATAAAATACAGCCGTATGTTCTGAAGTTTGAAATGAAAATACTGAATTTGTTTAAAACCAGTAGGATACAATTCTGTTCTGAATTGACTATTATTTAAATTTGTCTGCAGGTATTCAGGTTTATGGGCAACTAAGACCTAAAATGCTTGTTAAATAGGCCATTAATATTGGAACAGCAGTGGAATATTTTTCACTACCGGAAGAAAGCTCCAGTTTCTTCTAAACACAATAACTTTGCGTAAAGCAGGATAACAATGAACAGACCAAAAAAATGAACTTCAGAAATAACTTACAAAAGCAGTGACTGCACATCGAAAGTGGCCTGAGACAATACCGCAGTTCAGATTGCTTACAGAAATCATCACAGCAGCTGCCAAATCTTCCGTACGAGACTCTGGAGTTAATTCTATAGGCAGTAACAGAGCCTCAGCAGCATCCACAAGAACTTGCATCTAAGATCATGTTAGATAAAATCCTGCCTTTCTTTTCGTGAACCGTTTTACCTCATTGCTTCAAATTGTATTTAAGCGATCGCTTTTCCAAATGAAACGGCAAGAAAATCATAATTGCATTTTAAACATTTACATTGGCAATTAGATGAAGTGTTAGTTTAATGGTGATTCATGTGCTTGCAGTGGGGGAAGGAATCATCTCAATGAGGTGGCCGTAAATAATTAAGTCTGAATGGAAAGAGGAATTACATTTGAGAAGAAATAACAAACAAAACAAGAATAATGAACTCAAATTATTTCCCTCGTTAAAATATTGATGTGACCTCAGTGAAGGGATCATGGACTTGAACATAAATGGTATGGAAACGGTACCTCTGGTCTTCATGGATACTTGTGAAATATTACAAGAATGTCAGGATCATTCAAAATAACCTAATGTGATGTTGGTCTCTGACTATACAGCACTATTATCATGAAGTAATTCAAGAAAGGAGGGGTTTTGAGCACTGTTCTGGCAAAAAGATTTCCCAGCACTTTTTTGGACCTCTGCTAAAGAAAAGCATTAACTTGGAGCTATTTAACTGCCATATTCAGTTTTTGTTAATGAATATACTCTGAAGCCAAGGAATAAAGTCCAATTTTATCAAGCGAATATTGGAAGTACTGAAATGCATGAAAATGTGCACTTTGGAGTCTTACACTGCCAAGAAAAAAATTGAAAATACTAATCCTGAAATACAAGGTTGGCATATTTCATATTCAGGCACTTCAGATTGGCCGCAGTACTGCATTTTCTCTAAACCTCTGCACACTCTTTTAAATTCCAACATAACTTCTTAACTGACCGTATTATAATATGTCCGCATATGTTCTTTTAAGTTTTGAACCACTACTGTTTTCACAGCTTTATACAGACAGGCTTTTAGTTCTCTGGCCCTAAATGACTGTAATAAAGCCAAGCCAAGTATTTCTCTGAAAAAGCAGTAAGCCAAATAACAACGGACACACTGAACACTTGACTGAAATCTCTATTCTGGCTTCTTAGCCTCAAACAGTAACATAATACTTCTGCATAAGCAAAAGACACTGTCCATAATTGCCAAGACTATTAAAAAGGAGGGGAGAGAAAGGGGAGAGAAAGGGGAGAGAAAGGGGAGAGAAAGGGGAGAGAAAGGGGAGAGAAAGGGGAGAGAAAGGGGAGAGAAAGGGGAGAGAAAGGGGAGAGAAAGGGGAGAGAAAGGGGAGAGAAAGGGGAGAGAAAGGGGAGAGAAAGGGGAGAGAAAGGGGAGAGAAAGGGGAGAGAAAGGGGAGAGAAAGGGGAGAGAAAGGGGAGAGAAAGGGGAGAGAAAGGGGAGAGAAAGGGGAGAGAAAGGGGAGAGAAAGGGGAGAGAAAGGGGAGAGAAAGGGGAGAGAAAGGGGAGAGAAAGGGGAGAGAAAGGGGAGAGAAAGGGGAGAGAAAGGGGAGAGAAAGGGGAGAGAAAGGGGAGAGAAAGGGGAGAGAAAGGGGAGAGAAAGGGGAGAGAAAGGGGAGAGAAAGGGGAGAGAAAGGGGAGAGAAAGGGGAGAGAAAGGGGAGAGAAAGGGGAGAGAAAGGGGAGAGAAAGGGGAGAGAAAGGGGAGAGAAAGGGGAGAGAAAGGGGAGAGAAAGGGGAGAGAAAGGGGAGAGAAAGGGGAGAGAAAGGGGAGAGAAAGGGGAGAGAAAGGGGAGAGAAAGGGGAGAGAAAGGGGAGAGAAAGGGGAGAGAAAGGGGAGAGAAAGGGGAGAGAAAGGGGAGAGAAAGGGGAGAGAAAGGGGAGAGAAAGGGGAGAGAAAGGGGAGAGAAAGGGGAGAGAAAGGGGAGAGAAAGGGGAGAGAAAGGGGAGAGAAGGGGGAGAGAAAGGGGAGAGAAAGGGGAGAGAAAGGGGAGAGAAAGGGGAGAGAAAGGGGAGAGAAAGGGGAGAGAAAGGGGAGAGAAAGGGGAGAGAAAGGGGAGAGAAAGGGGAGAGAAAGGGGAGAGAAAGGGGAGAGAAAGGGGAGAGAAAGGGGAGAGAAAGGGGAGAGAAAGGGGAGAGAAAGGGGAGAGAAAGGGGAGAGAAAGGGGAGAGAAAGGGGAGAGAAAGGGGAGAGAAAGGGGAAGCCGCTAACAATATTACTATTCATCTTCCAAGGTTCTTTGTAAATCAACAATTATGATTCAAACTACCTCCTGAAGTTGCGTTAACATTCTCCGAAGTTGAAAAAGCTTAATGAAGGTAACAAGAAAGTAAGTGGAACCTTGCTCACTAGTCTGCTGCAAAACTGGCCCCATTGTCAATGAGGCAATCAAAGAGCAACCATCAAACTATCTAGCTACAGTTACATCATTTTCTCTGAAAGATCTGTGAGGAATTACCAAGGAAAATTACCTCGCATCCTCTGCCAAAACAAAACAAACTCATACAACTAAAATTGCAACATTTGAGTAAACCCAGCCAGTCATATCCCCTACACTGACTGAACTTCTCTCAATTCTAATTACTAAATTATTAGCACTTATAAAACTCGAAGCAGTTGTCTCTATAGGAAAACTTTCATTCTGCAGAATGTAATTCTGTGTTTCCACAGTGTCAGTACTTAGATCATATTAATTGCCAGGAAACTTTCAGATGAATAGTTGAATAATTCCATACAGCACAGATACAATTTGAGTATCTTTACGCTGAAAAACCTCGATTAATATGGGGTTTTGCGGGACCAATATTTAAAAAAGGAAAGCCACTTAAAGACTGATACCGATCAGCAAGTTTTCCTGCTGATTCCGCTGTTCTGCTGCAGTGGTAACTACTCCACTCTTGGATTGCTCCATAAAATAATTATCACACAGCAGAGCCATATTTCTGGAAGTCCTGCATAAGCAATTAGTTATTACACTATTCATTCCTGAGAACCTTTTTCTAATAGTGATGAGGGAGGCAGCAGCTTCCTCTCCTGTCTGTGATAAAGCTTGAAAATAGTGCAGCTAGTACCCTAAGGAGACACATTTCCCTTTTGATCCAGTTTTCTGAGTTCTGCTTTCAAGATGCTTTCTTTACCCCCCATTCCTTCCATCCCATGATAAAACACTATTTACATTTCCAGATTTAAGTATCAAGAGTTACATCTTCAACAGGAGAATATCCTGTACTTTAAACTGTAAGTGAAAGAGCAATGTGAGAAACTGATACCACAAAATGAAGATTTTAACTCTGAGGTGGCTAATTCCAATTAGTGGATGGAATGAAATAAGTAAAGTGCTTCAGTTAAACTGCAGTAAACGTGAAGCATCAGTCTTGTCCTGTTGGACGACAGAAGGGGCAGACATAGAAGTGGCTGTTGGTAACATTCACCAAACACCACAAAAATGCCAAACCTCCTCTAAAAACAAGCCCCTTACAAAGTCTTAATGCTCAAACATTTAAGAACACATGAGAAAATTTTCTGCCACTCGTCTTCTCCATAAAAAAGAATTTTCATCTTAAATACCTTTATCCAACGTAAACTTACACACAAACTTGAAATGAGCAAGAGGGATCTAAAAACACTACTGGGCACTACTTGGAGTTTCCTTATCAAACATTCCCACATAATTACAATGCATTTTCTCACCTTTTACGCTACAGACTTAGAAACAGCAGTATTACTTCTACTCTCCCTTCAAATGAAAATAAAGGGAGGGAGGTCCTTCCCAGCCCAAAGTTTAGTCTGTATCTCATTTGTTTTCAACCTTACATAATCACCTCTGAAGTAATGATACAATTAATACTCTCACATTTACTTATATATATAAACTCATGCAACTTTTACTACCTCGAAGTTTCACATATTAATCAGACAATCTTACAGACACATAGCTAAATGTTTATGACTTGTTTTTAGCATGAATCATACATGGATTCAAAATGCTTGCCTTGTTATCCCAGTGATTATTTTTCCCTTATTTAAATATTTATCATCATTAGATCACTAACGCAGCTCTAGTCAGTATTTTTAAGTTGACAATATAGTAGTTTTATAAAGCTAGCAGGTGACAGAGGTGACACTTACTAACAATGGAAAACTGTAGCAAGAAGTCTGTAATTCATATAATAAAATCAGCACGCAGAGCTCCCTGTAATTTATTGTCTGGATGCTCACAGAAATTACTTGAAATAAGTTACTGATAAAATGTTGTGCTATTGGTGGTCATAATTTTCCACTCCCAAAACTAACTGCAGTTCTACAGTTGCGTGAATATAGTTCACAACATGATAAAAAGTACAGTAACATCAATTTGGGGGATTAGAAGGCAAAAATGTGTGTGCCATCATCTAAGTTTTATATTCGAAATGCTGATTATTTCTTGCGCAGGTAGGATTTTATTAAAAAACATGGCTAAAATATATGTAGAAAAAAAATACCTACTTTAAAGCAAACTTGGTTTTTGTGTTTCCAAGAGCGGTGGCACGAAATCCGCACGCATCAGCACACTTGAGCAAGTCTTTGTTTTAGTGCCACCTACTGGCACTCCAGCAAAGCACAGATTCAAACCTGCTCTCCTATACCAGGTCATTTTTCAACTCTGCATTTTGGTCTGACAGTGATTCCGAAAATAATTCTTTAGTACACGCTAAACTGAGAAAGTATTACACGTGTTACAAGACTGCAAATTACTGTGGGAAATGCGAAACATTAATTGCACTTGGAATTTCTAAGTTAACCCAAGGCAGCTGTATAAGAGATTGGCTTCCTGGAGAAATCTTTAAGTCAGATCAAACAGAATCTTCTCATTTCAAAGAAATGTTTTGTTTGGTGTTTCATTTGTTTCAATTCAGAAACATCAGACAATGCTCCCAGCTGGTAAGCTTGGCCTGAAATCTTTGCAAGTGTCATAATATAGTAATTCTGACACTGTAGAGCTTCTCACAAATTATTCTGACGTGCATTTACAATTTAAAACAATCTGTTACTGCACGAGGAAGAGTGCTGGGCTTCAATGCGAGACTTGTGAACACACATGACAGCAACAAGGGAGCAGATGAGACTGATGGAGAGTGGCCCTTCTTTGATCTCCCTTCAGAAACAGAAGAGTTTAAGGGCATAATCACCAAGGACACATCAACTCCTGTCAGGCCTTACAAAAGCACCTTTGCCTGAAGAAAGCAGCATACAGTAGGTTTTTACTTACCTAATGCTTAGATACTATGACCAAGGTAATCTACTTATACCCAATTTCTCAACTCATTATGAAGTTGTTTTCCACTCCAGCTTAACCTCTTTACACATACTGCAATCTACTATACTTTATCCATATTTCATATTTGTACTTCAGACCTTTAAAAATACTTGTAAGTAAACAATTCAACTGCATCTCCATGTAATACATGAAACAACTAAAGAATACATGAAGCGGCTTCTCCAAGTCTACTGTGCCAGTAACAGAAAACCATATCGCTATCTCTGAATGCCAGCCTCAGGCTGTAATACACACTTATTTAAAACAAAACAGAACTAAGCCAAAAAGCACTTAAAGCAAACAAACAGACAGACACAAACCACACACTAAACCCCCACCAAACCAGCAAACCCTAAACCAGACCAGCAAACCCTACTGCAGTCTTTTACACAGATGCAAAACAGCCACTTCCCACTCTAATTCCACCTTCCTTCTAACTTGCACAGCTCCAGACTTCGTATTTCAAGCATCTGAACAGTATTTTATTGAACTTATGGTAGCCCTTTCTTAAATCCTTAACTCTGTCCCAGAAAGAGAACACCCACTCATGCATTTCTATAGGTGTCGTCCTTGCCCAGAGCTGTTCACCACGCTCAGCACTATTTCATATCAGCTGTACAAAAGCACCTGTAGCAAATACCCACATTTCCAGCAAGTTCTTAATTTGTTTTAGTAGCAATTAGGTCTCTGTGCCTCTGAACAAACACGTAACTTGTTTCAGTCTTGTCAACGTGGAAGGTTAAAACATCATCCATCAGCTTCCCCCCAGTTAACATTTTAATGTAGCATTTTGCTCTTCCTTTAGCAGCACTTTCTAAAGTACTTGCCTGCAGGACAGTGACATTTAGTAGGGAAGAAGATATAGGTCCCTGTCATTGCTCTGCTTTCAAGGCTTGGAGTGACATAAGGAAATGGCAGTAAAATCATTTTCCTCACAAGAGGCACAGAACAACAGACTCACAGCACACCCCCAACTCTTTCTCCCCGCTTCTCATAATCTCTAATGAGAACAGTGCCAAATCCTTTGCTGACACAAAACACCATACAGATTCCTCCAGTATCTCCACTTAGATATCATCCTCTGGAAAGGCACTGGGGACAGCAACCATTCAGAAGGGGGTAACCCATGTTGCCATGAATCTCATCAACCACACAGAAAACCCTGAAGAAAAATCTCAGAGAAAGCCGGCAACACTGATTACCGAACTCCTTCAGTGAACTCTATGTTACTTTACACAGGTTTTCACTAAAATCCAAAGAAAAAACTCTGCAATTATTCAGGTATCGATTCTTGCTGTAGGAACAAATTAATCTATTCCCTCAAGTATTCCGTTACAGTAGTATCTCGATACTGTAGTTGGATTACAAGACCATGATATGCAATGATCAGAAGCTGAATGTTGTACCAGCAATGCAAAGAATTATTCACTCACTCTTTTTTTTTTTTGGGGGGGGGGGGGGGTAAAAAAGATGAAGAAAAGTTAGAAATAAGGAAGAAAATTAGTAAAAGGTATATTTTTATTAGTATTCACTAGGATAATAAACCATGGACAAACACAGATGGTCCCTGGTTTAGGAAGCATAAAATTTTCAAAGGTGGTTATACAAAACAACAGCACATCCTCGCCTTAAGCTATGCAAAGCAAAATAAAGATGTGCAATAACGAAAAATTAAAAATCAGCTGGCTATTCCTACCAAGAACAAAATGTAAATGAAATAAAAAAGTAGGATCTGTCCTCCTCTCAAAACAGCCTACGTACTCCCTAGTACCAAAGAAACACTTATTGCTGAGACTAAACCAAGCACTAACACATACAGCTCGTACAAGTCCTTTCTAAAAATACCGCCAATCAGTTTTGCAGTTAGTGATGGAGATGCTGTCAAAACTTCATATAAGACCAGAACAAATACTTAAGTCTGCTGATGGAGTTATTGTTTCAAGCGGGGTTAGTTAAAATTGAAGAGACACCAGCATTCTCACAGCAAATGCCAGTCACTGTGTGCTTGTTTTCTTGGTGGTGTCAATATGCTTACCAATATTTCAGCGAAATACTCAGACATCCCCACCAAGTAGGAAAAGACATTAATATATTCCTGGTCCCATCAGACACACATTACATTGATATTACTGGGATGACCACACTTTATCACTTCTGCTTTTGTTAAGCGTTCCTTGTGTGCATCGCCAAAAACACAGTCAGAGGCTCACTCTGCACACAGCTGTGCTGAGTGAATATATTACTACCCCATCTTTCCTTGGGCTTCTCTCTCTTTTTTAAAATCAGGACCATTAATTTTCTACAGCACTTGCTATTTTTTCCAAGTGAATTTCCTACACCTCAAAATCATTTATTAACTAACACTTAATTTTCCAGTTTTGATTACTTTACTAATGTGGTTCTTCAGAAATGGTGTAAGCATTTCTAAATGAACAGGTGGCAGAAAAAGCTTCTACCTTTTCCTGTATTAAAATAGTAACTTTGGGTTTATTTTTTTTTTTTAATTTGTGGATTTTTCTCCCATGATTTTTGATCCACGTTGATCAGAGAAGCTGGAAAGATGAGTTCCTGCATGTTATCTAAAAACAGGCAGTTTGGGAAGGGGGAGAGCTGCAGAGCGGACAGAGATGCTGCCACACAGGACTCGTGGAGGTGAGAGAAAAGAATGCAAGGAGCAAAGGATACAAATGTGAAAGAAATCAAGCTTTGTTTTCCACAGGATGCATTCTTTAAAGGAGGATTGTGCTGCATTTGAGAGCGCTGTTCACTAGTATTGTGCTGTGCTTCGTTAAGATGAAGAAAAATGAATCTGACAAACGTACTTCATGTTTAATGGCTTCTAGAGTAAGACTCTTACTAGAGAGAGAAAAGCAGACGCAGCACATGCACCAGGCATTATCTCTTGCAAATTAACATCTCTGTTATTTAGCGTTTACTGAATAGTTTATGTAATTATAGAACATGATTCTATGATTACAAAAATATTCTCAACTAAACCTTAATATTTAATCTTGCAATAATTTTTCATCGCTTACAATTTTTCCGTCGATAAGTATTTATAAATAGAAAGGATCTTCTAAAACATGATACAATAATAATTCTGGCAGCAAACCATTCACAAAATACTTGATATTTTAAGCTTGTCTACAATAGAATGAGAATTTCATTAATAAATGTGGTCGTATGCACATTACACTATCATAATGTCTTAATAACCCAACTACCTGCAATACCAAACTGCAGTCGATCAGAAACTCCTCATATGAGAAGTTTCTAACTGATTTCCATTACATTCCTATTTTGCAGATGAACCAGTTGCAGCATTCAACTTCGACATTAAATAAGATTTCTAATTAAAGCCAATGTAGGTTTTTGTTACTAACACCACAGACCAATCTACCAGACAATAGAAACTACTGTCTGAAAAAAATACCAATTTTCATATGTTTAAGTTTTACATTAATCGGTAGTTTAAGAAAAACATCACTATGTCACAAAACACTTCTGTGGAACAAAGGATGAATTAAAACACATTGTAATTTCATATATGTGGCACATGTGCACCCTTTTCAAAATGACTATTTCTATTACGCTTCAACACTAAAAATGTATAAATTACTTCTATGTTGATGACATTCTATAAAGTACTCAGTACTTTATAGTACTCTATAGTACTCTATAAAGTACTCACGCTGACATCGTATTGTTGCTTACAAAATAGTTGCTGCATTGTAACATTCTTGATCCCACTACGGATTAAAACTGCTACTACAGAAAGTAACTTGATTTACTTGATTTATACCAATTCCCTTTATTCCTTAAGGTGAAACACTAAAATCCAAACTCAAGTGCAGTAAGACGAACTTTTACAGAGAACTGTTTTAATCTGATTCATTAGGCAGAAACATTTGTGACCGAATAAAATACAAAACCTGAACCACTGGAACTGCCACAGATGCTTCTTTTCTTTCTCACATTCATATAATATTGAAAGTGCATCTGAAGACATTAACAGTATTAATATGAACTGTCAATTAAATATTCAATCTTGTATGATACTACATGGTCCCATGTCTTTCCAAAGTCTCTGCAACAATACAACCCATAGTAGGTGAGAATTCACAAGATTAGGTTTTAAGAGATGCATTAAAATATTTCATTTTAGTATCTCCTCAGTTTAAATGTCAGTACTGCTATTATGATTCTCTATATTACAAAGTAATAAATGAAACCAAAGAGATATGAAAATATTTATTTACTGAATAAACACAAAGTTCTAACTCCTGCAACTGAACGGCTGTAGGAAAGCGCTCATGCATAATTCATGTATTTCAGTGGGCCTACCTACAGCCCTAAATGGTCCCTCTAAAGCTACCCACAATTTACAGGATCCTAGAAATACACCATATAATGCATTATGGAAACTCAATTGCTCAATGATGTTTTCAACTAGAACTCAGAGCGAAGTGCCAAACAAAAATCCTCCCTCGTGCAATCTAATGCCTGCCAAATATTGTCAATCTCCAAAGAGAGCAAGCAGAGAGGAAGAAGAAAAAAAGGGGGGGGGGGACTAAATGAAACGCTGGGCAAAGGGGGGGAAAACTTACTGAGCAAAAAATAATGCATAAGACAGAAAATTAAAGCAAGCTACTACACTGTAAGAAAGAATTAAACCATAAAAACATACAGCAAAGAGATACAAAAAACTCCTGAGGAAAAGACATATGCGAAACACTATAAGCACAGCATATAAAAGCAAGCAGCGTAAAAACTTTTAAATCAACAAGTTCAGTTTTGATGAAAATACCTCAAGAGAAAATGCAAAGGCTTCTGAGCTACAACACGTAAGCAAAATTCTCAAATATGCATCAAAACATATTTTTCAAACAATCAAAATACACAAAAATTCAAAGTGTGTGTGTAATAACAGAAAAACTAACATTAGCAGTATTTTACAATTATACAATCCTCTAGATCAGTCTATTATTGTCTATATGAACATCTATGTTGTGGTAAAACTCCTGTTCAGAGACCTCTGCTCTGTCTTTGTAGGAGGGATCTATTTTATTAAAGAGGCATTTCAGCCTTCTCTCTGAATAATATTCCCTAATTTGCTTTCTGTGATGATTATTTTTTCTATTATATCACCCAGTTTTCCAGATATTTTAATACATGAATGTTAGTTAAACATGACAACATTCAAAAAGCAACAAAATTCATACAAAAATACCATCATATATGTTTAGTTATTTTTCTTATAGCAAGTCTTATCAACAGCTGTATGACTGTGTATGCCATCAAGATATGTAATATAACAAGAAATAAGGCAAGTTTACAAACATATCAAATTGCTTTTACTCCAGAGGAACAGAGCTGCTATTTTACGCTGTGGAACATCCAAAGAATGGCATTAATGACTTGGAAAAATCTGCTTCCTCAACCTAGCCATTATAATGTGTCTCAGAATTTGCTTATAAAAGAAAATAGAAATATGAACCAGAGGAAAAAAATCATCCATAAAGACAAGTTTAATCACAAACTGATGAAGGACAGGAAAACAAAGCTGTGAACCATTTGAACATGTGATAAGAAGATCAGCATACTTGGCTTAGCCAGAAACATCACAGGCAAAGAGAAAAGCCTGCACCTGAGAGCGTGGGACCCTGCAAGTATTTGCATCTGAATAATCAAGGAAAACATTTCTGCTAAAACCCTTCGTTTCTTTTTTTCATTCAACATTTCAGAAAATAAGCACCAAATGAGACGAATCAAAGGTATAATTAAGACATTATTGAAAAACTGTAACACACGAATTACGAGTATTCTCTAATGAACTTGAGTATTTTTTAAGTTGAAAAAGAATGTAGTACTCTCTATTAAACTCTCGAACTGTGAAGTCTGGATAAAGGACAATGGCACTCAAATACCAAAACATACATTTAAGTTCTTTAGAAGGATCTTACATAAGGAACCATCAGAATACTAGGTTTATTTTCTCGCAAATACGATCAACTACAACAAAAGACTGCCCATAATTTTCCAACATTTTTTTAAAAGGGAAAAAAAATCCAGTTAACACTACCTTCAGTAGCATTTGTCCCTTTTGAAAAGTAGCATTTTTTCTTTGTTCATCTAGAAGTGAACTCTAGCTTGGACTTTAGTTGCCACCAAAAATCAGTAGAATATAAGAGAGGATAAAAATAACAGCAATTTCTTTTGGAATTCTCTGTTCAAGCCAGTTAGTAGCAAGCTACCAAGTCCCAGTCACAATTTCAAAAGCTTCCCAACGAGCTTTTGTAAACAGGCTGCCAATCTGAACCATATTTTGGAATCACAGGTTGTCTGAACCATGCTCTAATTTACAATTCTCTCCTATTAAAAGAATTTATTCATATCCAATATTGAACAAAATTTCATTATAAAAATAATGCAACTCTAATATCAAAGAACCCAGTCAAACTTCGGCTGGACCAAACAATCATATGTGCCTTGTGTCCCACGTTCATAATAATCATGCTGTGATTATTTACAGAAACTACGAGCAGTGGTTTAACTCTTCATATGAAATCAACTGAAGATCATCTGCATTTGGCCTTTCGGTACTCACAACAAAATGTAGAACATCTACTAAACAGCAAAACACAGCAAGTCAAAACAGTAATACAAAGACTGTGCAACAAAAACCGTGGCCTGCTATATCATCCGAAGACTAATTTTCTCAATGTAAACTTTCTTCACCCAGAAAATTGCCCTTTTGTTTCAAGAATCTCTTTCAGCTACCACAAATGGGTGATTACCACCATTCTACTTACATTCAGATGATAAATATAAAAACAAATTAGCGTTCTTTTATAGTAATACTTAGAACCCGTATATATTTACATTTAATGAATATAAACAGCGATGTAGACATAATTTACTCTGTAGAATGTTCTCAAATCACTGCGTCTGATCAATTTAACTTCCTTAACACAATAATGGTTAAGTCTTTCCCAGGACGCTCTGAAAAGAGGTATCTAACCTTAAATATCTACGTACAACAGAATGATAATTTCATAAGCTATATGTGCTGTGCCTACTGGATATGCTAATAAATAACTGCAGTCCAATTAAGGGCTGTAATTCCTTTAGTTCTGTTTCCAGCTAGTTTTGTAGAGAAAAAAGATAACAGATGTGTTAAAAAAAAAAAAAAGGCAACACACCAACAATTTCTGGCTAAAGAATTCATATTGTTAGAAAAGTATAAACCACATTGCTGTACCATACTGCATATTAAATAGAGTTTAATTTTGCTTGGGGTAGAAACAAGGAAGAAAAATGAAGACTGAAGAGTAGGAAAATTATAAAGCACTTAAATTTTTGTCAAAGTATTTAAAATATGTATTAATTTATATATATTTTGGTAAGAAACAAAAGCAGAATTCATGGTTACCATAGTTACACATACTCTTTGTTGTGTTTCAATGCCACATGATCTGATTCAAAGTAATACACATCAGGTTCTTCCTCATCATCCTCTGCAGCGTGGATGTTGGCACTCTCTTTGGCAGATGGTACATATCCAGCAACGAGCCTACCCTCAGAAAGTGGCTTTCTTAGTCCGTCACTCCCACGATCTCCCGTATTACAATTTCTCTCTTTTTCATTCTGTTTAATTTCTTCAGACTTTTTGGGAGATCCATTGATACTATTAATACCTACAGGTACATTCTTTTCAGTGGGACTAAGATTATTTTCCTCAACCTGTCCGTTTTCTCTACAAGGAGAGTTATTTTTAGTAGGGCTACTTCTGGCAGGGGCAGCCCTTCGTGGTGAAGTTCTCAATGTGTATCTGTGTTCTTGAAGTTCCGACACAGACGTCACTTGAGCTGAAACACAGTCCAGCACTGACGAAGATGGTTCAGGTTCACCTGAGATCGATGCACTGTCGTGATGAGTATTCAGGTTGCTATTGGTGTTTTCAGCACACTGTTCCTTAGAGGCACTACTATCTCCTACAACATCTACCTCCTCCTCTGAATCCCTTAACAAAGACGACTGGATTTCAGAAAAGGACCCTGTAGCTGGCTCATCTGCCTGATGAGCGTGTTCCTCAGGCAAGCAGTCATTTATTATTTTGTGGTCCTCTAACTTTACCTGTTCTTGAGAGTTTGTGCAAGGCACATAATGGTCTACAACACTGTCCTCCTTGCTGCTATTAAGCAACAATGAAGAATGGGCAAACGAGTTTCCATTTTCTGCTACTGTTTTGTCCTTGGGCGTACAGGAACCAGCACTGTTTTGCTTAGTGTTCCCATCAAGCTGACAGTCATCACAGTTAAGAGAATTTGAGTCTCTCTCACCAACTCCATTGACAGTCTGATAGCCTGCAATCTCATCGACTATTGCAGTATTATTAAATCCTTCTGCACAGACATTCACCTTTTTAACTTCCCTTTTGTCACAATCATCCAATATAAGACATCGACAAGCTCGCTTAGTCCCTGTGGAGACTGCATCATTGTCCGACACTAAGCTTTTATGCTCCAATGACTCCTTCTCTGGTTTAGCAGGCAAGTCTTCTTCCGAACTGTTGGGTGCCTCTGAACGTAGACAGCGCTTAAATCTCTTCAAAACTGGTGAAACGGGTTCTGTTTGTTTTTTTTCACAATTTTCCACAGTTTGTTTATCAACATTATCCTTTTCTGAAGTAGACAGCCCTCTCTTCCTAGGGCTCACCCATGATTCCCGAGCACTCTGTTGTTTCAAATCAGTAGTTCTTCCACCGTTACTTCCCTTCTGAGTTTGCACAGACTCTGGCCTCTTCTTTGGTGACCTTGATCGTATTTGAGGATGGGGTGAAACTTCCTCTGGGTGAGCAATACTACGGTTTCTTAATGTTCTACCGCAAAAGTTTTCATCCAAACCATTTAAACCCACTGTAGATCTTGTAACACGAGTAGATCGAGAAGCAGCCATACTATGGCAAGTCCCTAAAGTATGTTCATCATGATCCTCTCATTGGGAAACCTTCAAAAAAATGTAAACAAAACAGTCAAAAAAATATTTTAAAAACACCTACAGCCACAGCAAATCTGAAAAATATATTGTCACAAATGTACCTAATGCAAAACTGAACATGCCTGTGGAATGTAATAATACCACTCTTTCTGTGCCAATAAATTAGAGCAAAGTTACAAAGTAGCTGACCTGGTATCTGTGGTTGCTCTGGCTTGTACTTGTGTGTGAACGTTCGTATTTCTGCCTTACGTAATGCTGGAACGTTCCAGTTAGCCTCCGGTTACTAAAATACACTATTTTTATGTATTGTACATATGATACAGTGTATTAGTATTATTATTTAAGTTGGTCTGGTCAACTGAGAGGTATCAATTCACATTCTTAACATCCCAGAGTTTCCAGTGACATGGTTTCACATGCTAAGAAGGAAACCATCAAAATTGTATTTGCTTGCTCTCTTGTTGCCTAAAACAAAACCAAATAGTCCACAAATAACAAAACACAATTGCAATTCTAATTTAACAGGGGATTGAAAAAATAAAATCCACACCAGTAAAAACTAGTTACAGTCATTAATACTAAAAAGGAACTGAAGCAAAATGTCTGAATCAGAAACATAAAATCATTCAAGTTGAAAAGGACTTCGGGAGGCAATCTAGTCCAACACCATCGTCAAATGAACATCAAGATTAAATTCAGATTTAGTTACACAAGACATAGTCCAATTGGGTCTTGAAAACCTTCAAGTACAGATATGCCACAACTTCTCTGGGCAACCTGTTTTTAATTGTCCCTATAGAGAAAATACTTTCTCTTATACCCAGGTGGGTCCTCCTTAATTTTGCATCATTTACGGCAACAAAAAGCCTGGCTCTATCTTCCCACTAATCTCCTCTGAAGTACTAGAAGGCTGTTTCCCATCCCTTCTCCATTTTTAAACTTTTCATACAGTTGGTGAGATGAATCATCACCTCCATCAGATTCAAGTAAATTCAGACTCAAAGCTAAGTTTAAAACATCCAGTTTGAGAGTGTCTGTATTTCAGACTTCAGGGTGAAATGTAGGAGTACTTGACTTGCCCAATCTCAAAATAACATCTTTAATATAAATCAGTTCAGTCTTATCCTTCTATTCATTTCATCTTTAAAAATTCAATGTGTCAAACTGCGTATCACCACAAACCTGTCATAATATCCATGATAATGACTAGATTCCCATTTGTACATAATGGCATACCTTTCCTTTTCCATCTACCCAAATTCCAGATTTTACAAACCTGTCCAACTGACATATGATGTGAAGACTTAAAATTTTAAATGTGGAATCAAACCTTTTCCATATTGTTTAGAAAGGCTGAAAATGACAAATGGAAGAAAAATGTTTCAATAGGTGTTTTTCATTTTCAAAAAAGGGGGGGTGGGGAGAGAGCTTAAATTCTCACTAATTTACTATTTAGGTGTCAGATGCTCCTAGAGTATCAAAGAGAGAACAGGACAACACCGGTGCACCTCTTAGGCAATACAATTCTCTCCAACAATGGTAATTACTATATTGTCTGTTTAGGTATTTATAATGCAAGTAAGCATTTCTTAATGGAAGTAATGCTTGCTTGGTATTATATCTCTACATAGAGCACATCATTTTGGGTAATGAAGAAAATGCAATTAGAAAGTGGAAGTTTGCAATGTCCTCAAAACCACATAGTATTTGTGCTGATACAACCTTCCTGCTTGTTAGCTGTTCCCACTGCCTGACAGGCCTGCCTGGCAAGGTGCACTGCTTGTACTCCTGCAGATACAGGTAAAGAGCTGCTATTGTACTGACTTCCATTCTGGCCATTTAAAAATAATGGTGCAAGACAAAGCAGGAGGTGTCCAATGAACTCCGTCTTAAGAGAAAATAGAAATAATATGATACAAATGGGCAAAATAATATGAGCAAATTGGCAAAACATCAGTAGTTCAGTTGAAGAGATGAAAAAAATCCCATGTAACTATTAATATGTGTTGTCTATAACGGTTGTTTCTACCTATTTTTAAAATGGATAAACTTGCCTTTATATTTTCCCCTTTTACACATAAGCTCAATACCTTCTGAAGAGTGATCTCATTTGGGGTTGAACCCAAACATGAAAACCAGGGTCAGTCAGATATTCTGTTTTGCCTAGGTTGTTCTAATTACGGTTAGCACAAGTTAAGGATGAGTGACTGTCATTTCAAATGGATTACAATAGAATAAATTAACCCAAGTTCCAGTGTACACTTAGGTGAGTAATTATTGCTGAACTTGACAGAGATTAAAAGTAATAGCTAAAACAGAAATCTTTACTGATTTGTTGGTATGCTACTTTCTAATGAAATACACCTTACATAACAAGTTAAGATGTTATTTACTTAGTATAAAATGTAAACCACTTACCATTGCAAGACTAGAAGAAATACTAACTTCTGACATTTCATAGAGCAGACTCTCACCGCATCACTCAAATAGTATCAATCACCATTGCTGATATCCATGATGTAATCCAAATGCCTTTTTACCAGTTTATGTCATCACATTAACAAGATTTTGAAAACTGTTGAGAAAAAGACAAAGGTATCAATAAAACATTTAAATTATTTCACTAAAAATTAAGAAGAATGCAACAGGACACATAAAGAGTAACATCTTTTTAAAGAAGCAATTATCAGTTTTAGAAGTGTCCTACATAAAGAACAGTATGCTATAAGGTAATTAAGAATGAGCAATGCTAATTTAGGTTTCAAATGTAAAACATCTTTCTTGGTTATATTTAAATGATTCACTGTATCACACTAAAGATGTGCAAGCAAATGAATTCACAACAGAGTCTCCTCTGTCAGGCTCTTCAAACCTCAGAATATATTTGAAGGGATGCAAGACATCAAGTAGTGAAAGATATTACTACAACTAACAAATTATGAAATGCATGGTCAAATACATTTTATAATTAGATACACAGTGAAAAACAATTATTTCTGCTATTTAATTTTAATCAACTGAGCAGAACTCAAAACTTACATTGGTTCCAAATCACTGAATAACCTTTATCTACACCAGAGGAATGAAATGCCTTTCAGAGTTCACATTAAACCGATTCTTCACCCAAGGAAAACAATGTATACTACCTTGTTTATAGTGGAAGTAAACCAATTTTGATATTGAAAGACAGAAACAACTCTACAGATCCAGAAGTCACATTATGCTTTCAGTTTGGGCACCAGTGCCAATGTCCAACAGGTATTACGTGAAAAAAGATACCAAGGGTCACATTTAAGAACATCCAGTACTATGGAGGCATCATAAATGATTACAAAATAGTGATTACTGACTCCTTCTTCATATTCTGTTGACTTCATAAAAGCAAGCTTATTTTTATAATCACAATTCAGAAACTTCATGATACAAACCACAAACTGACAGGTTTCTCCACATTTTCCTTTCTACAGTGTGATGTTTAGATTCTATACCTCTAAAGCATTTGGAAATTGTCCTTTTTCAGCCTACTTACGATTTCATACTGGTAATAGCAGAAAACAAACTCGCCGTTATGTTGAAAATTCAAAATACAAACTGAGTCAAATAAGACAAGAAGAGTTTATATCTAGTTACAGTGAAATTCAATAATGAAAGATATTTCTGCAATGAAGTTAAGTATCATAAATTCTATTATATTTACAATCAAATCAAATTAGACTTCAATTATTCAGTGTAATTTCTTAATTTAACAAACAACATAAAACTGTCATAATAAAAGACGAAGTAAGAATGGAAAAACAAGGCAGCAAGGGACAACAGCTACAGCCTTCCACAACAACTCAACCCTAGAAAACAGAATAGTTCGTCCATCTCGAGTATAACAAATCATCTTATATGAAGAGAACGAACCTTTTCAACTTGTAACACTTCAGAAGAAACACACTTCTACACATATCTTTCTAACACTGAAAAGCAGAATGTTTTCTGGGGAAGAAAACAAATCAAACCGAATCTGTATCAATGACAAAAATATGGTATGATTTGAGAGTATAAGACTGTGCATAATTTAGTAGTTTGAGACAATGTACGCTCAATTATTCTACGTCCCACCTCAAATTATTTATTTAATTTTGAAATCCTGCTTCCATTTACCTAAGTATTTTGTAGGCTGCTCTTAGAATGCACTTACTATAATTCTGTTAAAATAACTGACTTTTACATAAGAACATAGCAAAGTTGGCCGTATTTCTGAACCTATAAACATCTGTTTCTTTCAGAATCTCTCAGAAACCACTCTGAGCTACTGTTTACATGTTAGGAAACATCAGTCCACTAGGAACAAACTTGCTACTTGTCTAACTCAGTGCAGGTACAGAACCAATAGCCAAAACTAGCTTTTCTCAAGCCTCTTCCTGAATTCCACTTCTGCCAAGCCTCAATCAGAGTTGACAAAGCCTGAGTTTGACCTGCCCCTGTGTCTGTAACTCAGCCTTCTACACTAAAGTGATTTAACAAAGAAAATGAGTAACATTTTTCACGAATCTCCTGTTTGTCATTACCTTCTATTATACGCATGTCATAAATTTTTAAGCAATTACTGCATCCATACACTAAGCACGCATGCATGCAATCTTCAGTCATTAGCAGGACCCTGTATATGCTTCATGCTATGACCCTTGGGGGAAGTGGGGGTGGTAAAATTACATCTTCTGGTTTTGCATTTTCCACATTTATGCCAAATGTATCTTGATCAAGCTTTTGTGTTCTGGACTCGATGATCCTTGTGGGTCTCTTTCAACTCATGACATTCTATGATTGCCTAGAGACACCCCTGATCATTACGCCATTATCTTTCTTCTTCTCAGCTATACACTCCAGACCACATTATTTCAGTGACACAGAAAAAAAAAACAATTAGACTTTATACATTTTAAGCATGCATAGTACTGCTTAAGTGTGTATCTCAAGAGAAAATAATATTCTTAGATGACTCAAACTAATAAATAAAACTGGTGTATCTCTGTAGTATAAAATAGCAATTCTTAAATTCTCTGCAGAGCAGCGGTATGTTATTTAAAACAGGTTTTTTTTTTTTAATGGAAAGCTTATTGTATAAAATGAAGACTGCAGAAGCTATTTATGTCAACAGACTCTAATCCCTTACAGAAGTATTTGCCCAAGACAAAAAAATTAGCATCTCTGAACAGATGAGAACCTGCACAGCCATCAAGTTACTGGGATTTTGGTTTATCACCACACATAAAGCGTATGATTCTATATCACTTCCTAGTAAAGCAGCATTACTAAATTAGGGATGAATTCCATTTAACAAATGATATTCACCAGTCTATCACATCTAGAGTATGCCAGCATCTCTTCCCACACATACCAAGCTTAGCATAACTACATTAGCAAGAAATTACTTTTCTGGAGAAGGCACTATATTTTTCTGATTTTACATTACATCAAAATAAGCAATACTTTCAAATGATGGAAATAACCTCCATCAAAAGACATTACAAAGATCTTACTTGAGATAATATATAACGATAACTTGAGATAATATATAACAATAAGTAGCTTAAAGCTATAATGAAAGTTTAAATGTAACAGAAGTAAGAATAAATAAATGTTATGAAGCTCCCTGGTCTGGAATCACTCTGAGATTTCAGCCATCTCTGACACAGGAAGATTATATTACATATGGTCAAAATAGAGTTTGTCAGAATGGTACTACTCATATTTACTGTATATATAAGGACAGCCAGATTGAATAAAGAAAATAAAAAAACCCAAATACAATAAACAGAAGAGTAGAAAAATATTATAAACCGTTTTGAAAAACCGTAGCTGTCCAAACTAGCACAGACATACTTTATCAAAAAACTAAAACTGCAAACAACCAGAACAGATAGTTCAATACGCTCATCTTCTTCCTTAAGAGATGGGTTCACCAGGCCAGACAAACCTATTCTTAGGAAAGGAAAGGAAAGGAAAGGAAAGGAAAGGAAAGGAAAGGAAAGGAAAGGAAAGGAAAGGAAAGGAAAGGAAAGGAAAGGAAAGGAAAGGAAAGGAAAGGAAAGGAAAGGAAAGGAAAGGAAAGGAAAGGAAAGGAAAGGAAAGGAAAGGAAAGGAAAGGAAAGGAAAGGAAAGGAAAGGAAACATAACAAAACCAAACAACATTGAAAGAATCTTTTTCTGGAAAAAAGAAAAAAAAATCTAGTTTTTTTGGGGTGGGGAGTAATGGACAAGTAAACCCATAAGTTGAATCTGGCACTTAAACAATACCAAGCACGAAAACAAACAAAAGGTTAACCTCTTCCTCTCCACGATTGTCTTACATTGACCCCTCTTTCTCTAAAACCTCAAAAATAAAGAAAAAGGTCAAACGAGCAAGTTATACAACAATGACCAGCAATGCACATCTGCTTCTTTGTACCCCTTCCAGTCAGCAGCGGGTTGTCAGAACGGCTGACTGCACTGCTATTTCTCTTTCTCCTGAGCTACCTACATGAGGAAATGTATTGGGAGGCTGGGTATGATAGAGCCATCACCCCTTTTCCTGGCAAACATTCCACGGTTGCAAAGTTACTTCATATAAAACTAAATATGAATTACACAAATGTACAGCATAACTCTTGAATAAAGTAACTACTCTACCACATTTCTTCTCCTTACAGACAAACCCTGAACTGATTTCAGTTTCTTAAATATAGGCAGAATTACAGTTTGTGCTCAAATCACACACTGAAGCATCTGCCTCACACTGATATTCCCACCCTGCTGCCTCTCCCTTCAGTTCTCAGTCAAAATAATTAGTCATTTCTGTGCACAAATATGGAAATTTTTTTTAAACCCTCTTACTGATTAAGACACATCTGACTTTTTCTTCAAGAAGTTTTTCTACCTCCCTGTTTTGGAGTAAGAAATTGGTATTTGGCAGAGAGAAGCATCTGCCTGAGAGCAAAAGTCCTGGTGGAGCTGTGATGACAGGCTATGGGGAATGATAAACATGAATGGATAGGTAGGAAGGGCAGCTATATTAGCAAAGTGATGACTGGGGAAAGAGACAGACTGGAACTCCTGAAAAACTGCTAGAAGACAGAAAGACCACAGAAACAGGAACTCGGAATAACTGGAAGAAGCAGGCAGGCAGAAGCTGGGATCTTACCTAGTCACAACTAATGATCTGTACACATCACCACAGCACTGATTCCAATTATCTGTCACAAACACTTCTCACAACTCTGTCAACACAAGTATTTGTGGAACTATACTACGAAGTGAATCTACAAATAGGTCTGAGATGAAAGTATCACCTTCTCTTTTTTCTTTTCAGATGGGTCCAGATGGATATTTTTTTCCTGTGGGCCATATTAAAGGACAGTGTGCTGCAGCACAAGTGGGATCATGTGGCCAGAACCCAACGTGAAGATGTGAGCTTTGTAAAGTGCTACCAAAGCCCTGGGAACAATAAATTACATTCCACACTTCAGCACACCCCCTACTACTGCTTCATCTTAACATACTAGAAAAATGCAAAAAAGGTTCCATTACTGTGACATCATTTAATACAAATTGCATTTTACCTGAATAAAAAATAGTCAGGCAATAAAGTAACTGTTGTCTGATACAACTCATTTACCAAGAAAACTAAAAACAGACTACACAGATAACTTTCATGTCCCACTTCAAAAATACCACACTTATCTTCACTAACTGGCCATCTCACCCCACCTGCCCACTCCACTACATCACGCTAGGTGAAAGTCCCTCTCTAAATTATAATATGCTTTTCATGTGAAAGCACTCAGCTGCTAAATAGCTTTGCTGTTATCCAAGGAACATATCCTGTGCGGGATTACCAAACATGCTACTAACAAATTTGAGATACAGTAAATTACACAGGTCCTTGAAAAGCTCATAACATTAATTACACTAACTTGATTACAGTAACCATTTATCAAGATGTTATTCTAGCAGATTAGACTCCAATGGTATTTAACCTCTTAACCACAGCTAGAACACAGTTTCATACCAATAAACAGGAAAAATATTATTTTTTTCCTAATGAAGCTATTATTGCAATATGCAGAAAATATCAGGCTTCTGCCTGCCTAGGGAGGTGGTGGACTCACCGTCCCTGGAGGTTTTTAAACTGAGATTGGACATGGCTCTTAGTGCCATGATCTAGTAAATGGGCTGAAGTTGGACCAAGGGTTGGACTTGATGATCTCTGAGGTCTTTTCCAACCTAGCCAATTCTGTGTGTGTGATTCTGTGTGTGAAAAAGATACTGCTTTTTTTCCTACAGGTAGACTGCAATTGTAAGGGCTCATGAAGTACTTAATAATCCTGCTGGCAGCTTCCAGATGAAAAGGAAGTTGATAAACAGTGCTCCTTTTCTCTCTTAAAAGTCCTCAAGATAAACCAGTTTGTTAATTTTTGTAGAATACTACACTGGAAATACCTACTCAGTCTGATTTATTTCACAACACAGACTGCAAACAGTCACTACCATACAAAGTACACTGTAATGTGTATATTGCATGAAATACTGTACAGAATATATTTTTACCCTAGATGATTTTCAGTCAAGGGCATTCATTTGAAACACGCCAATTAATATACTTTTTATATGCAAAATTACAGCATCAGCTACATAAGCCCTAGAAGGCTATCATAGTGACAAACACTGATGTACAAGATACAGCAGTACTACATACACACAACCAGGTATTCTGCATGGGTTATGCTTAGAAGTGTAGTTACATAGGTACTAAGCCAAGTACCAACCCAGAGAGTTTGGAAAAAGGGAGCACGAGGTATGCAGTGCTTCCTGTAAAATATTCTGAGTGTTTTATCAGAATTAAAATGGTTTTGTTCTCATTTTTTAACAATAATGTTCCCTCTGTCCCCCAAGAAAACAAACAAACAAAAAAAAAGGCAAGAAGGATGTTTTTCCAATTATCTCCATTCATGAAAAATGTTTTAACCACTTATTTTCCTTCTGATAACACTTTTGACTCAATCTAGGAAATAAGCACGTTATTCTATAAGCAGATCAGCAAAACTGTTACCCTATGGGCTGGTCCTTTGTAGTCCTAAACACAACCCAGTTCTGCCAGACATCCCACTTTACCTACAGCATTTTTTACACTTCACATTCCTCTCTCAGCCATCTCCAAAACTCAAGGATGGTGTGGTCAATTCCAATATATACACGCACGGACTAGAGTGTCAGCAAACCATGTATAGCAGGGAACTGCTGGGCTCAAACTGTATTCCTCATTAGAAAGGCGACTCCAACTTTGATGAAAGCTGCAAACTCTTTACACTTCTGAGATGTCCACCCCAGCTAAATTTAGGGCGGTTGCTAAGTTGGCCAAGAGGTTCAAATGCTACTCAGTGATAATGGTAAACAAATAGAGGGATACCTTCTTGCCTAAGCTAAAGGGTTGATCTAAATTATGGCTGTAAATGCTTAAAACACATCCTGGACAGACTCCGGTGGGGGGAAATACAGAACTTTCCTGGCATCTATGAACAAAAGAAATGAAGTCTGTCACAGCTATGCTGTGGTCTGGCTGTGTCTTCTCACCAGATGCATTTTTGTGGTCACAGAATTACAGGCATCCCTTGCCTGATGCTGCAGGTATAATTGTACCACCACTCACTATGGAACTCAACAGATGTATTCTTACATGCTAGGAGTTCTGGAAAGTAATGGACTAGTTTATATGACAAACCATGCATTAACCTTGAATTTAAAGACTGTAGTCGCCTGCTACCATCAAATCATAGAATCAGTCATAGAATCAGACTTTGATATGTTAATTAAATTGTATGGTGCAACTGCCTTTGCTATACTCAGTCAAGTCTCCCGTGCACAAGCACCAGAGCAACACCTATTTCCTGCTGAAACAGTCTGAGATAGTGCTGCTGTTGAAATGTCTGACTGATATAACTCTATTCTAGAACTTCAACATTGTTGCAGTTCTCAAAACAGTGATTTGTGGCAAAAAGACCCATCCCTACTTCTTGTTCCAGCCTTCCGCAGAGGGCATTTTTTATTTTCATTCTCTCATTTTGTTGTTCGGTATAATACACAGCACAACTGTTAACTACAATAAGCCACACGATAGCTTTGCCTTTGCAGAGTCTTTCAAAGCAGTTTTGAGCATGTTCCTGTTCTGTGAGCTGTGTGTCAGCATCATCTACAGAGAGAAAAAGCCTGTTTCCCCAGGAATGCCTGAAGCCACACAAGAATTTTCTGCCACTGCTTGGGCATCCTGAAAGAACACTTACACTTGTATCAGCACTTACAAACAACATCTTAACAATTTATTCTTAGATTCTTTCCAAGTTCTGCTTTGCAACTGACACTGAGCTTGTGAAGCAGAGATTTCATACCATAACTACAGTTCTTCACTTTTCATGTGACCACTGATAAATAATCTTTAGGCTTGCTCCACTTACATTTTTCATCTAGATACAGACTTGTTCATTAGTTCTGCAGTTTTTACAGCCCTTGGCACAGTAAAAACTCAGAGCAGTCTGATTCATATTTTTTAATCTTTAAAAGTCACAAATGAATTATCCTGAAAGATTCAGCCAGAAGAACAAAACTTTTCCCACAGTAAAACTAGGCATCAGCTGTTTTTTCTCCAGGTGTCTTATTAACTTGCTGCACATACACATTTTATAGATGTAAAATGCATTTCTAAGAATTTCTGAGATTTTACACTGTTAGTCTAAACCCACCATTAACCTGTCAACACATTACTGAAATACAATTACAGCTTACCCTCTACATGTTTTTCTTTTTGCTTCCTTTATTCAACTTGGTGATATAAGGAATAGCTAGGTATTCTGCTTTTATTATTATTGTTCTTCAGGGTTGTTTTGGTTTTTAATACTCAGTTAATTATTTCTTGCACCCACATGAGACCATTTACTTTCAAAACTATGCTCACTGTTCAAGCATAAAATGAAAGACTGCCTACAAAGTGAAAAATTCATTCTGATTCTATTATCCCTTCCCACTTGCTGAATACTTTATCAAGCACTTTCTAAATATGTTCCATGCTCCAGATATTGAGATGTTACACTACATTTAGAGAGCAAAAGAAACTCACCTACTGCTGCCTAAGCACATGAACATATCTGCCACCTATGCACCTATACACTCAGTTCCCTTTGTATGTTAATTTAGTATCCATTTTCAAAACTTTTTCCTCATTAACTCTTTCTCCTTTCAATTGTATCTTGGTGGTGGCAGAATACAATTTTTGTGGTTTACTCAGAGCTCCCCCTTCTGCTTCACTTTTTATGACCTTGCCTATACACATTTTTCCAGGAACAAAGAGTAAACAAAAATAAAGATCCATGGTATTATCGGTGATGGAAAACTACTGCATAAACAATTATGCCTTTTCAACTACAACATCATACATGTTTCAAATACTCAGTACTAGTAACCTTAGTATATGCTTGCAGTTTTATCTGCCCTAACAGAACATATGAGACTCCAAGGTTTTAAGTAGCATCTTGCCTTTTCTCATTTGAATTTTCTGAAACTGAAGTGATTTCTGAGTTTCACCCTCTCAAGACTATAGAACTCATGACTACAGTAATATTTCACCAATTTGAGACTTCATCAGTTATCAATTCAAGAATACACTGCAAGTTATGACCCCATTTTAACAAAATAACAATTAAGAGTATTTAATCTTTTCTATAAAAATAGGTGTCTGGCTATGGTATCTAAAATTCTTGCTAGAATTTTTTCCCAAAATAGAAAGGAGATGCTCATCCTACCATTCCTTGTAATTACCCTGTAGCAGCAGCTAAAAGGACTGAAGAAACATAAAAAGGCTATTCAAGTTCCTGGTTAAGCCACTAGAGAATTCCTCAAAGCACAAGAACAAAGGAAAAAGAGAGAGCCACCATCTACCTTCAGCATATTTTATCACAGACTGAGGCAACAGGAAAGAGCTGCCAGAAGCTGGGTCAGAGAGTGTGAATTATATAGTTTCCATACCTATCCTAAGCAAACACGAGCAGATTGCCAGTTTCCTAAATGGCCAACTCATCACAGCAGCACAAAATCTGCACTTGCAAGTAAATTCTTGCTCTCCACAGGCATGGGCTTTGCCTCTGAAATGCACACCAGATTGTCTACACGCTGTATCAAATTATTTACTGTGCACTTATATAATGACTTACAGAAATATTATGTAAAATGGGTGGGTTTTTTCTGACTTTTAACCCTCTGAAACATCCAGTTTTACAGATCTGATCACTCCTTACAAGACCAAAGCCACTTTCACTAGTAGCTTTCTGAGACTGCCATAGACACAGTTTGGAATCTTTACAGGATGAATTTGAAAATAATCAATAAAAGCAGTTACAAAGTTAGAAATCAATTAATTCACTATGACAGTCATGTGTACATGTGCATTTATAAAGATTATCATGGAGAAGACTCTACATAGGGTTTTTTTTAATAATAAATCACAGTTTGCCAGTGATGTCCTAAAAATGCCTTAATGACCCTTTCTAAGGCACATTTTTTCAAACTATTCTAAGGAACTTAACAGTGCTATGTCAAACCAAGTGCTATGCTTATTCCTCACTTAGTACCTCTGAAGAGCTGACATCAAGTATTAAGTAAGGATTAACTTGACAAATGTAATTTACATGCCATCCATTAAACTGCTTAACCTTTTCTAATATACTATCAAAAAATAACTGATTGTCAGTTCTCTTAGCGAACATCTGAAATTTATGAATAAAAATAAGAAATTATTCAGCTATGAACAACAGTATTACACACAGCATAATGCTGCAGCCATAAAGAGAAATACAGTAAGAATAGAGCCCCTAAGCAGCCGTTGCTAAATCTTGAATATACGAAGCGCTCATAACTCAATGATATATTATCTCCCTAGGGCAATAAGCAATTAAACACATTCTTTTCTTGATAACAGGAGAAAATAAAAAATATATATATAAACCCCTATACTTTTAAAAATTACCTTCACCATATCTAGAAACACAGAAAATCCTGAAATACAGTGACCATGTCCAGCATGGCAGACCTGAGGACATACCTTTGCTGTACACTCCCAGAATTAATGGATATTTTATTTGGCTGATCACCTCGTTGTCTCGCACAGAGAAACTGTCCCAAACCACTGACTATTCTTGTTGCCTTTTTCTGTACTAAGTCTAGCAGACAGATCAGTGTGGGATAATCATATTCAAAGCACGGCCTATGTATGTCATGGATTTTTACCACAGAATAGTAATGTTTTACATTACGACCCCTTTCTAATAATACTCAACATTATTTACTTTTTTTGACAGCTAGTGAAAACCAAGTTCATGTTTTTTACAGAAATGTCTATCAAAACACTTTTCTGAACAGTAATAGCTGATTTTAAGTGAGGGTTGGGGCTTTTTGCATAAAAGTATTTTATTCTCCTGCATTACTTGCATTTCTGAAAATTAGTTTTTGCTTTTATTTTATGACCCATTCGCTCAGTTTTGTGAGATCCTTCTACAACTCTGCCTCAAGACAGTGGTGAAATGAAGAGTCATTGGATTTGTATTATCTGTAGACTATTATTGGAGTTGAAGCATTTTTTCTGCAATCACTGAAATAATTATTAAAACATTAGTACTCTGTAAGTATTTGACTGAAATTAACAACTCTGACCCTCTTCTAACATTTAAAACACCTGTTTATTTTGACTGAAAATCCCCCTCTTAAATCATGTGCCACCTAAGGTGTGCTCTACTTTCTTTCTGGAGTTCTGCATGCATACTTTCTGGATTATCTTTGCTCAGTTGAGGAAAATGTTAAAAGCATTTTAAAATTCACTCTTAGCGTTAAGGGTGAACACGTCCATGTATTTAAACAGCTACTAAGGAAATAAAACTCTAAAATCCACGTGTGAGTTAGCAGAATCATAACTGAAAGTATGTCATCCCAGGCCAGGAGCGTATGTTGAAGATTACATATTCCTTGACAATGAATGTTATGGACATCCAATGGCAAACACCTTTTTAAGTGACTGAACCCTCTCTTTCAGTAGTTGGCTTGATTTAGAAAGGTTCCACTGTCATCTCAAGTGGGTAACTCTCATGAGGACCTCATCATTTTGCATCCCAATAACTGCAATGCTATTTTCTCTACCACTGCTCTACTTACATCCATTTAGATGTTTCTCCAAAGAGCATTTCCTTAGTTTATTGCTTTGTCCAAGGCACCGCCTTACCTGTATCTTTCTAACACAGCAAACAAAGTCACAACCATCTATCATCTCACTCCATATCAACAGGGTTGATTCACAATCTGGTGAGCCTTCAATCATTCTCTCTTCAATTTTGCAACCAGACTTCCCAGGTGAGGTTTCGTTTTACCGTTAAGTGATTTAATCTACAAAAAGGAGCAATCCCACTCCCCTGTTAAATCTCAGGCACATCATCCTTTTTCCCATGCAGTTGCTTTAGTATTCAATCCGATCTCACAATGAGCTGATTTAGAAAATACAAACCCCTACAGAAGAGCCATTATTTTTCTGCTAGTTTAGCTCCCTAAACAGACCTACTGTAATGGTCAAATGACCACAGGTGCTAGTGGAAAGCAGGGGTCACAACTATGTACTTTGGTGACAGATAGCTGTTGGATCAGGTTAGCTGTAACATGAAGCCTTACTCTCAGGCTCTGCCTTATGCTTTGAAAGTGTTAAAAAGCACAGTTACTTCTTTTAACTTGGAACTGTAATCTTTCGTGATGAAGATAAAAATATTTCATAACTGATGCACAGGAAATATTTCAACCATCTTGCTGTTTTCATCTGTCTGTATTTCCCAGCTATAACCTATATTAGACTGGAATTGTGAAGTCCTTGGGGGAAACATTCTCCATGCCTGCTTCTGCAAAGCAGGGGTCATTAGCATCATTTGTTTTACTTTCCCTTCATTCTGTTTTACTGTTCACCCAAATATAAAACTGCTAAAATTCTATTGAAAATTTAACTGAAATCCAGTTGATGCAAGTCTCTACTGGCAGAACCTCAGGCACAAAAAAACCCAACCACCCCCACAACACAAACAACAGACCTTCTGTGTTCTGATTTGTTACTGATTCAAACCCTAGGGCTCTTTCTGACATCTCATTTTGGAAAATGCAGTCAGTGAAGGTCAAAAATAAAGTTGTCCAGACTTCAACAGAACTTAATTTCTAAGTATAAGGAAAACAAACTTTTGTTTCAAAGCAGCAGCAAGAGCTGATGAACTAGGGAAGCTATCAACGGACACATTTAAGGGAGGGTAAGCAAACCAAACTTAAATTCTAACTCACGCACTTCTGCAAATCAGGCCAACTGACAGAACGGGTAGGATGAGAAGAAATGTCCACATGATTATTTGGTACAAGTCATGCAACAAAGCTACAGTGACACATGAATCAAAACTGAAAATGGTAGCAAGTATATTACACAGTAAGCCTATCCAGAGCTCTACTGTTTCTCAACAGACCTTCTGGGATGATTTCTTTGGGAGAATTTCTTGGGCCAAGTAAATACAGGCATACAACAACATAATAAGAGTTTTTTTAAAAAGACAGTTGATCTAACTGCAAATAATTCAATTATGAGCTCTACCCTAAGAGCAGGACACAAAGTCTGATCACAAGACTTACCTCTCGAGTGGAAAATCAATGAGACGCGAGTCACGCTGGATAAAGTGACATTAACTGGCCTGCCTTTACCTCCATATTCCTGCAGAAGATTCCCTCTCTACATTCAGAATTTCAAGAGGAGAAAAAAAAAATAACCCTTCATGTAACATAGCAAGTTTCAATAAAACCACTTCTGGGCTGTAATTAACCAGGGATATTTTCAGATCACAAGTGACATAAGTGAAATTCAGAAACACTAACAAGGAATGAATTACCTATATTGTTGGTGTGGGGTTCTTTTGAGGTGTACTCATAAAAAAACAACCACAAAACACTGACTAGATCTTAACATCAAGAAATCTGTTCCTTTACACTTCGACACTTGGATAATTTGAATGGTCCTGACAGTAAACTGCACTCCATGAAGAAATCCATTTATGAGAATGAAATACAGAGGATACTTGAGGATTTTCAGAAATCTCTTTGGTTCAACAACAAAGACCTTCAAACTACATGTCAAGAACCACACTGAGATAAAACCTAGCATCTAAAACATCTTTAAATGAACCGTGAAGTAGGAAAAGAAATCTGAACAGGACACATTTCACCTTGGGGAGGGCGAGTGAGGAAATGGGGGAGCTTTATTTGCACTAGGACGTCATACCAATAGTAAACGTTTCTCATTGTCCTTTACAGCAGTGGCTGTGAGATGGCAGCTATGTGAAAAACCTTTTCCATCTGAAGTATCTTAGGAATCCTCTTAACAAAGGATCAGTGGATTCCCAATTATGCGATCCAGAGAAATTCTCAGCTGACCTCACTGAAGAGAAATGAGATAACTACACTTTGTTCTGTTAGAAACCACTTCCTCACAGATGGATTATAAAACTACACAAGCATACATGAGGAGTAATTGCATTACTGCAGCCTCCACAATGATACTGTGAATAATTTTTTCAGCCTTTCTGCATTTTAAGCAATGCACTGGATATAGCAGAATTTCCAGAAAACTGACACAATAAACACTATGATTCTGCTAAAACCAGTAAACTAGTTAAAATAAAAAATCATAAGCTGTAGTGGATTCTATTTTGCCTATTATTCCAGGGCAAAATAAATTAAAAATATACAGGACAGTTGCAGACTGAGGATTTAAAAGAACTGGAACATCTGGTTAGCTTCCTTCTTTTGTGAAGGCGTGCTTTTGAGGAAATGCCCAAAGAACAGAGCTGGCAGCACTGCAATGCACAGAAACATTGTCAAATCTTTTCAAGTGACAATTTACACAGAGTAGTTACTAACAAAAGCAATATAATCCTGTGTACCTAACCAGTAAAATTCACTGTTAGTTACGCTCTGACTTTCAGAGACATGTTACAGAGAAAGCACAAGCAAATTAAAAGAAGGTAGTGGGTGGAAGACAAGACATATATCAATATATTCTAAGTTCAGAATGATTAATAAAATGTAAGCTTTTGAAGTTGCCAAAGAAATTTAATACACTCGGAAACAAAGAGGGGGGGGAAAACAAAGGCAAACAAATCCTAGCATATCTTGCAATGTTAACAGATTCCCACTCCAATTATTTTAATCTGTCACTGCCTATACATTCTCCCAGTCCACTCCGCAAGAAACACTTCTCCAAACTCCAGGTTAAAACAACCTTTTTCAGACAGTTGTGTTTGACAATTTCCTCTCAGCTACAGCTCCTCAGGTGGAGCTTAGAGAATACGTACATCTGTCTCTGCCTAAGACTTAAGCCTTTGTGCCCTTACTGCATGAGATACTGTGACCCTTTTATAATACTCCACAAAAAAGCCCCTGTGCTGCAGTGAAACATATAAGGAAAATCCCTGGAAGACTTAAAATATCTGAGGAAAGGAACAAATTCCTCTTCTGACATCATTCTACTATAGTGAACAGCGCTTGCTTTCTTCCTTTATTGATTTTTACAAACAGGATTCTCATGAACAGCTTTGAAATCACATTTATTTAACTGAAATAAAGTATACAAAACCGTTAAGAATTAACTTCCACCATGTCCTGCTGCTTTTGCAAGTACACGTAGCAAACATTGCATCAGGATCTAAGCTCAGTGCCATGTCAGTTACCAACACTGTTTCCCACTGCTTTAGTGACTAATTTCACATCAACTGCACCAAACAGAATAATGACAGCCTGTGAGATTCAAGTATATATAAGGTTTCATCCACATAATTGGTAAGATGCAAAAATGCCCTCAAAGCCTAATTACAATTAGGCAGTAATGGACTGAAAGCATTACTTTATCTAAATCCTCTACAGTCTTTTTAAACATTGAGAATGTGATAGAATTTGTTTCACTTTAACTTTTTTCCCAGTTACAGAGTACATACACATGTGATACGGAGCCTATCCTTCATTCGGCATTAAGCCCCAGGCAGTTTTGTCAAATTTCAAAAATCAGAAAAGCTTGAACAATGTCACCTGGAACATAGGCAGTTGATTTTGAATAGAAAAAGTGCAGAATAATTAATTAAACTGAATTTGATTCAAAACAGTCTTATCAAATTGTCCCATACTTTTAACCCTAAAAAGATTTAACAACTCATTTGTGTCAAGGTTAGTTCTTTTAATTTAATCCAATATTTTAAAATTACCTAAAAAATCTCAAAGAAGATATTTTGTTTGAAACTAGTATATGTAGTAGAAAGGATACATTTCTATTCAGGTTTTTCCATATTGTGACTATTACACAGCAATGAACATGAAAGACTGAAATCTATTTCTAATTCAAGGAACACAAATCAATTTTAAATAACATCATATTTATATATCAAACTGTCCAGGAACATGAAGTTACTTTATAAGTTATGATTATCTCTTGAAGTACGTCTCTCAGATAATAACTGTTATCTCTATTTTACAGAAAGAAGGTGAAGTTGCATCATTTGCTCTGTTTCAGAGCCTGGAATGCACCTGATTCCCTGGCTCCCTGGATTTAATCTTTTGAACTTTGCTTCTCTTCAACCAACCCTTCTGAAGGACTTTGAGTCTGTCTCAGTTTATTTCTATTGGATCATAAAAAACACATAAAGGTAAGTCAAAGATATTACATCTACAGTAAAGACTCTATTATTTTCAAGATGACACTACAGGAGGTTTTAATAAATACTTTATAAAAAACTTAAATCTTAGAAACTGTCACGTCACTTATTTTTTTAATAGATCACAGCCATTAAAATTGCAAAAATCATAAAAATGTGGTGACCTAATGCTGACAAGTCAACCTACTTCCTGTGCCAAGGACAGATCAACTATACCTGAGAATCAGCTCTAAAAGGAGGTTATTTAACCTTTTCTACAGCACTTTCAGCAACAGATATCCCATTACCTCCCCCAGATATTTAACCCTGTGATTATCTATCCACAGAACTGCAAAGTTTCTTCTAACATTGAAATCTCCTTTTGTGCTCTTTAGAACCATTATTTCTTACCCTACCTAGAGAGAACAGTTTCTTACATTCTTCTCTGTAGCAACTGTTCCTGTATTTTAAGCCTATTATTGTGTCTCCCCATCTCTGCTGTAGACTGAACAAGTGCAATTCTTTCAGTCCTTCCTCAAAGGTCATTATTGCAACTCTTCTCTAAATACTCTTCAACTGACCCAAAACTATTTTAAACGGAGTAACAAAAAATGGAGACGGTACCTCATCTGAGGCCTTACACCGAGAAGAATTTCATATCTTACATGCACCAACAATCCTGTTCATATATCCCAATGAAACTTGGTTTATTATAGAACTGTCATGACTGCTTTGTGTTCATTTTGTGATACAGTTGCTTATTTACACAACTGTCACCCAGTCAGTTATTTCTCATATTTACGTTTGCTGTTGCTAACTGAACATATTATTTTGTGTTTCTCTTTACAGAACTGCATGCCATATAGTTCACATCATTCATCCAATTTGTCCAGACCATTTTATACTCTAGTGCTTGTATTCCTTCCCAGATTCGTACTGTCCAGGCAGTTACTAAATCTGCTTTGGTCTCTCATGCAGGTCACAAACTGGAAGACTAAACAGGATTAAATTCAGAAAATACACCTGCACAGTTCCACTCAATGCATGCCTTCAATTTGAAATGTCCTTAGAGCATGTAATTAATAAGTAACTAATCAGCATGGTACATGTTCTCTGACGGTATCTATTTTTAGTGTTTAAAGATTCTTTAGCTGTGGAGATTAAATTCCTGACTTCGACACTACTGTATAGGCAGAGTATCTTTCAAACACAAATATACAGAGGAGGCTCTACTATTCTCCTCCCCCTTTAATGTATTTGTATGTGGCCCAGTAACCCAGTTGCATCCCTCCTCCAACTTTGAATTTGGGCTATATCCCTGTTTATCTTTTCTATACTAGATACACTACAGGGACACTTCAATTCACACAAAAAATCACTAGCTCTGAAAAGTTCAGATCTTATGCACATATATTTATATATATGCACCAATAAAACAAAACCAACAAGAAGCGGGATGTTACCATTTATGTACCAATAGACAAACTCTGAAGAACACTCATTTCCTTTTTGACTTTTAAATTTTCTTACTACAATAAGTGTTTTAAACGAAGCTCAAATCATTACATTTTCATGACACCAGTCAGTATTCCTCATGACAAAGCTGTAAAAGACTGACAAAATCCCACTGCTCTACTACCGACATACTCTCTAAAAGCTAACCTTTTACCCTTCTTACCACTAGTGTGGCTGGCATATGTGCACTCACTAATCAAAAAAATATTTCTGTTTAAATTAGTAGTAGTAAAAACACCTCTAAATCTTGGACAATCAAATTGTCTACCTTGCCAACATTCATATTTCTATGTCCTGTGATGAAGTTCAGCAGACCAGAAAATCTGGAAAGCGACTAATGGCAATCTAATAGATAAAACATCACCACAGGAGAATCAACGGTTTTCTGAAGCAAGACACAAAGCAATCAGCTTAACGGCAAGCAAAAATATTTAAATTGAGTATCAGGTAAAACTTCAACCGTGGGGTGATGAGCTGCTGAAACAAGCAACACGAAGAGGAATTTCATCATCAGAGGGAATGATCTCAGTACACTTCCAAAGGGCAGAGGATTGGACCAGCTGATCTTTCTGCATTTCTATGTTTAACTGAATTCATCATAAGCCCAAAACATTAGAGTAAATTTAAAGAACAGTTATTGTGAATTGAGCTACAAAGCTTTTTCTCTGAATACATAAAAACCTCCTGTATGACAAACTGTCCGTATAAGGAAAAGTAGTTAAATGCATACTTCTAACTAATACACAAATTTTGAACGCAAACTGTACAAGTTATCAATCTATTATGCTACAAAAGCAAACCCGAGGGTTTTGATTACAAGCAGTACCTAATCAGAGGACCTTTTGAAAAGTCTTTTTGTTTGAAAAACAGTGCCCAATAAGAGAACACGCTATTTGATGTTCAGCTCTGCATTTCTTAAGTGTTTTATGAGTGACTCAGAAAGAAGGCCTTCACAAAACTAGAACAAACTCTCGTGACTGCTCTTCTACAACCAAGGCAGTTTTTGAAGCAGAAACCACATTTACAATGTTCTTACAACTAATAGAACAATATACACTTAACTGTTAGAGTGTAAAGTTTATTGAAGGCACGTTCTTATAATCATCAGCTTGATTTCCAGCAAAGAACACCTAATTTGGAAACTAAAAAAAAAAATACTTCCTCACTACATAAGTGAGAAAGTTTCTCACTTTCTGCAACTTCACTCCCACCTACAGATGTGGCAGATTTTCTCTTGTTCAAAGCTTTTGAGGAGAAGTTCTACAAATATCTGTCTGGAATAGTCTAAGTACATTTAAAACAATCCTAAAGAAAGGAAGAAAGAGGTCTTACAGTACTGTATTCCTAAAACTGTATATGCAATGTAAATCTATGGATATAAGCAAGTGTTGAGTACTTGAAAAATAACTTATCTCTTGCAAATCTGGTTATGACTGGATAGACGTGTATCATCAGTTCCCACACAATGCAAAGACTTCCATTTTTGGGAAAACCAAAACAAAGCAAACCCCAGTATAATAGGCCTGAAGACTTCAAAGAGAGTTTTTCAAATACAAAAGACTAATTTAAAAAACAACAAAAACCCCCAAGCCCACAAGTAAGACTGACTGCAAGGACTTCTGCTCCAACTTCCCAAGTACTTTTTTTAAGAAAATACTTCTTATTTTCCATATCAAACAAGGCGGTAAAAGCGCAGAGTAAAGTCTTATCACCTTGTACCCGCCACACAACTCTTACTGACCAGAAGTCAACCTACCCAAAGTACCCAGAATGATCTGGAAGAACCAGGAAAAAAAATCCTTAAGTCTCTTGGAAATACAGGAAAAGTGAAGCTTTCGTTCTCTATGAGACTATGGACAGCAGACTAGAATCTCCCTACACAAGTACGTTAGAAACACTGATAAATACCAGAGGAGTCATGTGCTGTTCAGCTGTAGAACAGAGGCCCATACATTCCCAAATTTTGTGAAACAGAGACCTAGTTACTTTTGCACATTAAACATGTAATACCACTGACCTCAAAGATCCTATTTGCTATTTCTCTTTTTCAAGAAATGTTAAAAATTATGACACAAAACATACGATTGAACTTCATGACTAAATAGCTTAGTAACAAAACTATTTAATAACACATATCTTTTAGTATTTATATAGCTGGGGTAAGCAATGCAAAGGAAAATTCAATTAATGGTGGTACAACTGAGAATTGCAACAACTACCTATATTGGACTAAATAACGAGACACATAAATTATCAACAGAATTCCAATTTAAGGTCATAACTGCTGCTCCTTACTGACACACACTGTACTATATAACAGTGCTTCACAAAAAGCCTTACTGTAAATTGAAGACAATGTTTTGATGAAATAAACATGACAGCACTTGAGAAAGCCTGCAACCAAAGTTGTTCAGGTTCTGAATGACTTGCCAGAAGTCACATGTTAAAGTAAATTACTGACTGTTAACCTCTTCTAAGGCAATGGGAGTTTCATGAGTGACTTCACTTCGCTGAAAATTTCACCTGATAGCCATTTTTTTAAACATTTTACCACACATTCTTTACTTTAAAAGGGCTGCATTTTTCTCCCCTACTGTTTAAAACACACCCTATTTTTTTCCCTTAAACTTTTTTCCACTTCTCATTAAGCAAATAGTGTTATTAATCAGAATGACAGTACAATAAGATCATAAGATACCTGAAAACAAACTGCAAAAGTAACTTGTCAACTTATTTTCTGACAAGTTATACTTGCTTATGAAAATAATCAAATGTTGCTAGCCTCAAAACTACCAGTCCTTACTGGATCACCAATCCTTGTAGCAGCTAGGAGGTAGGGGAAAGCATAATATCTAACCACATGTTACAAATACAACCAAGAAGCATATTCTGAAAAGGTTGCGCAAGTTAGTATTTAATATGAAATACAGAATACACTGAAGAGCTTCACCTTAAAAACCTCAGTAAACAATCACTATGTTATTAGTACAGTAATAACGACAATATCAATGGAAAACTTGCAAATATATGTACAACCACTGAAGAGCTACTGTAATTTCTTTAATAAAGACTGCAAACATATTTCCAAAATAAAGCCTAGAACACCAAAGCCTAAAGAACAGAGTCTTTTACAAAAAAAATAGTATTGGTTATGTGGCAGACTAAAAACTAGATTAGTAAACTGAAGAGTTATATTCCAAGACTACAAAAACTGCCAGCATTCCTAGATAAACAGGAGTAGAACACAAGGCACCATAAGGAAGCAGAAGAACCATATGCTCTCCCTTAAGAGAGATCAGGACTAGGAGACAAAGGGGATATTGCTGAGCTGGGAAGTTTGCATACTACTGGAATTATTTTTTCCAAACACAGGAGAAAACAAATTTATTTTACAAGTTTGGAATATAATGGATCATATATCACAGCCTCAAGAGAGATCAAATTTGTGATGTTAAGTATCTCTCTTTTTGGCCCCCCGCATCCTCAAACATCAGCATTCCTACAAGGCTGGAGCACTCTGGGTTCAACAGCAGGAACCTCAGCTAGTACAGAAACAGCAGCACGGGACAGGTGTGGAAAGCGACCCCAGACAGCAAAACCACCATGAAGTGCTTGTGGGGGACCAGGGCACGGCCCAGGGCTGCACGTTGGTCGAGGAAGGGCCAAAGGACCCGCGGATGTTGCCCCAGACTGAGGCAGCCAGAGGCACGGCCAAGTCAGCGCTGTGCACTCGAGCAGCCCGTCCCGCGGGCGGGGACAACCGGGGGCACCAGCGGGCTGTGCGGGGCTCGCCGCCCGGCACCCGTGGCTGGAGGGCCCGGGGCACAGGTGGCGCGGCCGCGGGGGAGAGGCGCACAGCGCTGGGAGCCGGCCCGGCCCGCAGCCCACGCCGCTCTGGAGAGCCGGCCCGGGGGGGCTGGCGCGGCCCGTGCGCTGCGAGGGGCGGGCGTGAGGTGAGCTGAGGTGAAGCGGGGCAGGGCCGGGGCGGGGGGAGGAGGGAACGGAACGGAGCGGAGCCAGTCGCGCTTCCCCGGGGCGCCCAACCCCGCCCCGCTCCCCGTGTGGCCCGGGGCGCGATGCGGGGAGGAGGCAGGTCCCAGGGTCCCCGCCCCCGGGCCCCCGTTACCATTACCCAGCACGCCCAGCGCTGCGCCGCCATCCCGCAGCCGGCCCGCTCCCGCAGGGACCGCGCGACCTCGCGAGATTTCCTCACCCCTCCGCGCGCCCCCCCTTCCCCTCCCCGCGACCCGGCCCGGCCCCGCGCGCGCGCACGCGCACCGCCCGCGCTCAGCTCAGACCCAACATGGCGGCCGCGGCGCCGCGCACGTGTCCCCGTTCCCGCGGTGTCGAGCGGGCGCGCGCACGGACACACACGTAACGCTTGGGGGGGGACACGGGGGGGCGGGGCCGCCGCGCACGCGCACGAGGCGCCGCTGCGGAGCAGCTGATTCGAACAAGGCGCGCGAGCCGCCACCTCCTCCCCGCACGCGCTGGTCACGTGGGGGCTTCCCCCCTCTGGCTCCCTCCTCCTCCTCCCTCCCCGCCTTCCCCCTCCCCTCGCGGGTTCCGAACTCGGCACCATCCGGGTCCCCCTTCCCCCGGGGCCGGGCCCACGCCCGGGCCCGAGCCCTCACCTGGCGCCCGCTCCTCGGCGCGGCCGGCCCGCGCAGCCCCGTGAGCGGCTCGCTCCCTCCGTGCTGCCCGCACCAGGCAGCGGCGGCTCCGCACAGCGCCTGCTCCCCTCAGCGCGGCGGCGGCTCCTTCCGCTTCCTTCCCCTCCCCCTCCAGCCGCTGCGGCGGGGACCCGCTCCCTGCAGCTCCGCCTGCTGGCAGAGGGCGGAGGCGCCCGGCCAGGCCTGCCGGCGGCCGCGGCCAACGGCCGGGGGGCGGCCCGCTGCCCCCGGGCGGGGGAGGGAGCGGAGCGGCGCCGCGCTCGGGCGTGCCCCGCGGGGAGTGCCGGCCCTGCGCGGGGCGGGGGGGCGGCGGCGGACGGGCCGTGGCCCCGTGCGCTGGGGCAGGTGTCTGGCGCGGCGCCCTGAGGAACGGAGCTCCGCGTGCTCGGCCGGAGCGGCACCCGGCGGCTGTGGGTGCTCCCGCCGGGCCGGGCAGCGCCGCGGCCGCCCCGCCTGCCGCCCCCTCCGGCGGGCTGCTCTGGCGCCGAGCCGCGGTGGGAGCCGGCCGGAGCCGGGTGACTTGCAGGTTTGCTGCGGGTGGGAACGAGAAGGGCAGCAGCGTCCTGCCGGCTGGAGGTGCTGCTTCCCGGGCCGGACGAGGCAGTTCCTGCCTCTGGAAGGGCCGCCTGCCTCCACAGCCAGGCTTCTGCCCCCGAAGCGGGGCTGTTGCGTTCGCGGCTCCTGGACAATTTCCAGAGCTCTCTCCTGCCGTTCTCGGTTCAAGTAGTGCCTCAGGAACAGGCACCGTCGGGCACTCCAGCCCGTACCTAAAATTGAACCAGTCGTGCTTTCAAATATCTTATTTTGGTACCCGTCTCTGCTAATGTGTATGTGATCAGCAAGAGTTAGTACTTACCACACAGTCTGCTTGGATTTATTTCTGTACTATGGAGGGAGAGGAAGTACTGTGCCTCTCTTACTATCTTTGTAACTGCCTGGTGTGTTTTTCTTGATACACCACGGTTAGAATGCATCTGCAAGAGCTTTGTGCAGCCAAGAAACACAAAAGACTCAAGTTTCCTGTTAAATACTAATGAAATTCCAGAACCGCTCAATTAAGAACGATTAACTTACCAAATTGCTAGAAAATCCTAAACTAAAACAGTTTTCTGTAACAGAAGGCTAAGTACTGAAGACTATTTTCAATTGCTTTAAAAAGTAGTTACTGCATGGTAATTCAACTGACTGATACTTTTGTGAAGAATGTAGATTTAATAAAATCCTAATTGCCCAAATTACAAGTCTAGTCATACGCTCATTCTGCAATGCCAGAGTCTGCAGAAAAACCTCAGCGGCTTTTCCACTTTCCCAAGCAGTTCTCACTTTCCTCCGCATCTTGCTGACTTGGAAGTCTTCTCCTGTGATCACATTCAAAACAACTGAAATCCCACAAGGGAGAGAAGGAAGCTTGGGTTTTGGGGGGGGTTGTTTGTTTTCTCCTTGTAGCTATGCCACTGTTCTCATGCAGTCTTCCCGTCTGTGTGCCGAAATCTGAAAGAGGAATGGAGCTTTTTGCATTATTGCAGGAGCACCTGTAAGTACTAAAATGTTGTGAATTGCCATCCATTTAGAAATATCATCACTTAGTGGCTGCAGTGGCTAAAGATATTGCATTTCAGAAAAGTTCTACTGCTTTCACAGGAGAACTGAAAGTTCTCAGCTGTTTCAAAGCAAAATTGATTTTATTCTCCCCACCCCCCAAATTCCCATTTCTGTTTAGGGGGCAGTTGAGCAACAGAGCTGCCCTGACCCACACAGGACCTTCCTGCTGCCCACTCTGGTACTCATCTACACATATGGTGAACCAGCTGGACTTCCCAAACCACCAAGAAACATTTCCTGTTTCTGGTGTTTTTCAGCTAGAAAATAAACTGCATTGGCTCACCGTGGAGACCAACAAAAGAGTCAGCAGGAGAGGTTGGCATGAGAGAGTTGCCAGCAGAGGGGAGGAACCAGACAATCCTCTTGGCAGCAGTAACTTTTTGGCAACAGCATTAAACCCGTTGAACTGTATTGTCTAACCACACCCTACACCACCAGGATTTGCTTTGAATTCACTGAGGAGGACTTAAACATGGTCTGCCATCTTGCCCAAGAAGCAATAACATCTACTGATGGGGTGATAACAAAGAGCAACTGGTGTTAATGGTGTGATGTTCTAGGTGATGGTTGCTGCTAATGAAAGGGACATTCCCCACGCTCCTGCCCCACCTCTACATGCCCCCTGCTTCGTCCTGGATGGAATCCAGCCATTGTGTCTCTACAGGGTAGTTTAGTTTGGCTCAGCTAACCTTCCAGAGGAAAATTAACAATATGCAAAGAAGAAAAATGCAGACCCTGTGTAGTAAGGACTGAGATCAAGCAGGTTTACTGAGAGCTCCACCCAAGAGAATTTGCATTTCAACCTGGAGAAGTTTGAAGCTGTCTGGGGCTGTACCTCCACTCTGTCCGCACAGTTCAAAAATCTGTTTCTTCCACTCCAGCAGCTCCTTCCCCACAGTATCCTACAGCAGCTTTTAAATAATTGCCAAGTCTTAAGGAACATGCTCCTGCCTAGCAGCACATTGCTTTCTCCAATACATTTTCACTTCTAATCTCCCTTGGTCTTCACGTACCCTGCCCAAACTACATCACATTCCCAAGTCCCGTGGCTGCAGTTTCCTCTGTGCTACAGCATCTATCTTGTATCAGTAATTGGTAGCTGCATTTGTTATGGGCAGCCTTGAGTATTACTCATTTATAGGGCAAGAACAATTTCTCTGGTCTCAATGTTGGTAGTAAAACCAGAGAACAACAAAATAACCCCCACCACTATTCTGATCAAGGGAAAATGGTGTCACTGTCAGCTTCTCAGCATGTTACAATGGGACAAGCTAAAAAATACCACATCAGCCCCCAAGTCGGTAGCTTCTACAAAATCAGGAGCTGAGATGTTTCATATCCCTCCACATCACTGAAACCTCAGCTCATGTTTGTGCATAGAGAACTGCCTAGGACCACAAAGGCCAGCACTGATGAAGCTGTTATATTTCTACCTGTCTGAATCCATGAAATAGTGTAATTACTTCTATTATTAGAGCAAATTAAATGTGATTTTTTTTTTTCCTAACAAAAGATAAACAAAGTTCACTCTTCACAATGCAGCACAATTGAGAAGTTGTTCATGAGGTCATCTGGGTTAGTTCTGTGACAGCTGCTCTGGTCTCTTTACACGGGCCATGCCCCAAGAACAGCATTAGCCAGCTAATCCTGCTTGCTACCCAACGCTGCAGTTAAAACAGCGCTTATGTTCTTGGCTACAGCTCGAGATCTACCCAGGGTCTTAAAAAGGGCATGCAGGATGAGGAAGATTACAGCTGCATTTATCTCCAGAATTCAGCTCAAGCTTATTTGTTCTGAGTCAAGGGCAGCTCTGTAGGACTGGCTGGTTGTGTGGAATTACTCGGGTGGCTGCACAGTGAGTCCTGGCCAAGAGCAGAGTTTTTCTCAAGCCAGCTTAGGTTCAGGAGGGTCAACTCCCACAGAACAGCCCAAACCTAATGAACAGTCCTGGACTGGATGGGAGTTGGCTTAGCAAACACTCAGAAGTCTCTGCATTAATTACTTTACCATCTCAATAATTTTTTTCATAAGTACTTTAGGGGTGGCCTTTGGATTTTGTATTTACATATTTCTAAAAGAAAAAAAGAAACAGCATAAAAAACTGAGCTAAAAAAAAAAACAAAACAAAACAAACCAAAAAAACTCCAAACCAAAACCAACACATTTTGAACAGTGCTAAGACCATTTTCTGCTGAAACACAGTTAAGAAGTTATTAGTTTATTCCCATTTTATGACCATATAGTTAAAGTAGGGGCAATCTAACCCCAACTGGTCTAAAAATTTGCAGTTGAGATCTGATATTTATTTATAATAATTAAATTCATTAGGCTATATTCCGTGCAATATCTAACCACTCCTTCCTCATGAGATATCCATTTACATGGCTTTTACAAATTTCAGTAGAGGCTTCAAAGTCAGGTAGATATGAAACGATAGCTAGACTGTAGTGCATTATTAAAAAAATATTCCAGATTGGAACTCATTAAACATAAAAGCAGTATAGCAAGAAGGAAGCTCCTTGTTTTTCAGAATATAATCTACTTACTTTTTAATGCTCAAGAGTGTGGTTTTATATTTCAAAACATGTTATGAACTCCTGCCCAGACAATCAGTTTTCTCTTTCCTCTCTCCTTTAGAAACATTCCTTTGATACATGTATAGAGATAGAGCACTCTCTGGTATTGGTAGTTCTGCATTAATACTTTCAGCTATGTCCAACCTATCTAAAGATGTGTCAGGTCACGGAATATCCCTGTTACTGTCTTGACCGCCTTGCATATTCCATCAGGTCCAAGACCACAATACAGGGCTCTATTGTTACTCAAACTGAACAGTGTGCAGTATGTTCAACATAAACAAGAAAACCGCAGAAATTTTCAAGTAAGATGTAGGTGTCTAAGTCAAACTAACAAACAAAAAGACCCAGCACGTTTCTGCCTGGCCTTTACACACATTTTTTTGTTCCAAACTGAAAAGTGTTTTAAAGACAAGCGTAGCCTGTGATTAGGGCCCTTCCATACAGGATATGAAAGACTGAATTTTTATTTAAATCTAATTGCCACCACACAGCACTGGATACCAGCACTGCTGATGGGTTTAAAAGGAGAGATCCCTGTTCAGGGCTCAAATCTAAAGTGGACCGTAGGCACTTTTCAGATTTAGGTTAACAGTGCGATCAGGAAGCTTAACATCTTCTGGAGGATGCTTGCAGAGCAGAATCCCAACAAGTGCCTCCATTACCTGTATCTTTTGCAGTATCTATAGAAAAGAGCCCAGGAAGACAGGCCCCTGCACTTGAGTGTGCAAAGTCAAGGTCACACATGAAGCTCAGATTGCTACTATCTACTTAAAGAGATAAATTACCGTGACTACCCAGCTTGGTTGGAAAGCAAATTAATTATGCTACAAACAAACAAGGTAAGAGAGAGTACATTTCCCTACGGGAAACTATTCAGAAGCTAAGACACCAAATAAGAGTTCATAGCTAAATATGTGTCTTATTTCTTGCTTCTACAGTTAAATTGTAAAGTCAGTCTAAATATAAAAACCTCAGTACTAGACTAGAAATTTAATGGAAAATATTAACTGCCAATCAATTAGCATCTTGACATATATAAGTGCATTTCTGTTTCTATAGCTGAAAATCTCCAAGTAATCTTACTTCTGGTCCTAAAGAGAAGGCGTGTGCATCGCTGGAAACAAACCTGCATTCACAGCATGAGCAAGTGCTGGATCTCTGTTCATTTGGGTTTGGCATTTTAACAGACACCCTGTGGGGTGGGGAGGAAGCCACATATCACCATGGTAACCAGGACGTCTTGTTTTAGCATGCACATTAAAAAACATACAGGACAGAAGAAAATTAGTCCCCTAGAAGAATATTAATTTCTGGGCAAAACTCTTCATGAACAATGAAAAGTTCTTGGCATCATCCTGTGAGATACAAGACAAAATTTGCTATTTTTCCTTTTTGACAGCTGACAATTTACTTGAGCAAAATTTTTTCTTACTTAGAAGAATCAAATTATTCATCTCCTCTGCCCTCTTTATTCTTCTCAAAGTATTTTAAGATTTACTTTCTCATGTGGCAAGTTATTCCAAAAATGTATCTTAATAAAGTTCTATATGTATAGCAAGATCTTTTTGAGTTCCAAGTGAAAAAGGAGGAACATACCTGGAAATGAAATCTCCTCAACTTCATTTATATTATGAAAACATTTTGTGGGTGGTGACTGCTTTATTTTTGCACCTCCTGTGCTGCTGAACAAATAACTAGTAAGCAAAGTAAGTGATTCATCAGTATAGCATAAAGGCATATCAAAACTGTATAAATAGAATCATGGAATGCCCTGAGTTGGAAGTGTATAACCAATGTATTCCTATTATCCCAACTTTAATTTTTACTGACATTTCATAATAGGATATAATCAGTAAGTCAAGTATCAACTATATTTCCTCATGTCCACTCATTTCAATAACCAGAACTTGTATGTTACCCTTTTAGCTTAATCAACTATCTTCAACAAGTCAGAAAACAAAATTTCTTGCTTATTCATCTTATAAACACTGTATATGAGTGATAAAGTTCCTACTGCATTTCCTTAAGTCTACACATATACCCATCTATGACCCTTAGAAGGAGACTTGTCATCAAGTGATGTGGCATCTAGTATCATTAACAACACATAAAACCTGGCAGACATCAGCGAAATGTTTCTCACAAATGGATCTTCTTTTTCTAGCGGCATGTCTCAGCTGACACACATTTAGAAGAGAGGAAGATTTTGTATTGCAAGCAAACATCTGTACTATTAAATGTATTATAAACAGATGATGTTTTATCTTACTGTGTGGCAGTGTTGAGGCTGCTTTTTATGGAGAAACAGCCTTGTCACCTTGTCGAATGGCTGGAAGCTAGGCTAAAGCTATTCTGAATTTAAGACAAGTCACACGTTTTTAACAGCTATATATATACATTATAGAATATATTCCAGAAAACAAGTTATACTTTTCACTGTTAGGGACAATAGCCCTTTTACAATTTTTTAGTGAACTAGGCTATTTTCTAATCTGCTACGACTTTGAAGTCTAATATAAACCAAGTTAGTTTGCAACCAGATAATAACACTGAAAGTGATTTGTCTTTGTGACACTTCAGAAATCTAGAACTCTTATTTTGCTTCCTGCTACTAATTGTCAGCTCTGGATGGCTTAAGTATAGAGAGAAGCCAGAAAAGCCATCTGTTTGGAAGAATTAAAAAGCCTAGTTGTTTTACTCATTTCCTGGGCAAAATGAAGAGCTGAAAGGTTTTCAGTGAGAAAACTGCTTAGACTGCACTAAGCCAGATGTATGTAGGGAATTCAAAAGGAGTAAATGGAACAGAATTTTCTTAGTTCAGTATAAAATAGTTCTACAGCAAATATGAAGAAGCCACTTGCCTCTTTAAGCAGATAAGCTGTAAGTTTTCCTGTAAATTTTCCAAACCTCAGGTCTACTTTTCCAAATGAACTTGTATGATGAATATCAGAATAAACTATCAATCAAAAAAATCACGCCAGTAGTATCATTATAAATATCATATATAAATGCTTATAGTACTAACTTAAAAGAAACTTCTTGTCTTTAGTACTTTTAAAAAAACCCCTAGGGTATCTTGCGTTAGAAAAAGCCAATCACTATGAGTTTTGAATCTGAGCAGCAGGATTCTTCATCATGCATTAGCATAGCACATGTCAGTGGGACATACTGCTAACTCAACAGATACATGAAATTCCCCTGCTCTGGGGCTTCCAAAATACACGACCACACAAATGTACAAAAGGCTCTAAATATAAATTCTTTCAGATGTCACTGATTCTTGCACTCTGCTGGAAGGACAGATTTCTGAGTACATTATCTGGCCCCCAGAGTAGGGACTGACACACTTGTCAGCTCCAATCTTCTGCCACCTCTACTTTGATAGCTCAGTCAGACTAGAACTTCCACAGCAAATATGGTCTTGTCAGGGAGAAGAAATAGATTAATTAAATAAAAACCCCTAACTAAATTAGCTTCCATTGACCCAGCTGCACACAGTAGGTTTGCAAGTCGTAGTGTGGTATGTAGACAGAGCAGTAAAATTCAAACGCAAGATCTCGTTAGCCCTGTCAGGGACCTGTGGCAACAACGGGTGTGGCGGTTCTCCCTTGAATTCGGATTTGGCAGGTTTGTGCGTCTCAACACAGAGAGCAGTTTTTGTCAAATAGATACCAGAGAATACCTTAAAACATGTTTTCGATGCATTCAGGCAGCTCGACAGCTGACTGATGAGTACTCAAAATATGCAGCGCTATCAAATCAGTTCTGAATTTGTCTGATAGGAATAAAAATAGCTTTTGCTCTTTTCCATCAGATCTTGATACAGCTCTAACATGCCAAGCAAACTTTCAGGCCACCACCAATGGGAAGGCTGACACCCATTTCGGCAGTCAACTGAGCGTCATTCATCTATCTGAAAACAAAAACCAGCCTTTATTGGATGCATCTACTCAAGATTGCTATTCCAACATGGAACCAAAAATAATTACTGTGGTGCCTCTAGTCACAGTTCAATTAAGAGACTGGAGAAATAGATTATGTGCATTTATATCTATCCCTAGACACAGGACTAATTTAAAGTATACTTGCAGAAACAGCTTTCTGGACTACCCAAGTCAAACAATGAACTTGCATCATAGAATTGTCTTCAGAACTTCCTTCATTTCCTAATGTTCCAGTCATAGGAGAGGAAGAGACTGGCCTTTAAGTCAGTAGAAGTATAGCATGGGATAATTTTACAGCTAACTAGCAGGTCATTTGTATTGTGTTACTAAGCAAGCAGACTACTTAGCTTTCACCCCTGAAGCATATTAGAAAAGCGCCTTCTTTTACTACTAAGCAAGTCAACAGCTCTTCTGCCAATCTTTTTCCCTCCAATTACACCGTTTAGCTACATCCCGTATTATCAGAAGCACTCCCTGCAATGCTGGGGGCTCAGATGAACAATTAGATATACTACTTGCAAAAAAGCTTTAAAAATGTAGAAAAATCAAGCTTCGAGCTGATAAGTTCCCCACGCCCCCCATGCATTTCCTCCAGAAGAGCAGATAAAAGTTAGCAGACTAAACAGCAGGATTTTAACAGCTCCAATCTAGATTCCTAGGCCTAAAATATGGACTCCACTGAATTTTTCCCTTCTTGAAATGACAGCTTCCCTGGCACCCAAACACAGCGCTGTGTTTCCTCAACTGGAAACAAATGAACAAAGAATCCAAATAGTCTGGTGAAAGGCTTATGGAAAAAGAATAATTTCCACAGCCCCTTCCTGAGCTGCATTCTTTCTTTGCTGCGAATCAGACGGCGATTCACAGTCCAGGCTTCTCCTTCACCTCCACTCCGCAGCGCTGCCGTCCCTCCAGCGTACACAAGCATCCATCTGGAGTTCTCCCACGTTGCCTCACTTTAAAACGCTACTTCCATTTCTGTGGCATAAAATCCTTTGTAGGGCTTTCAAAGGGCTAAAAGCAAGACAGTCACGCCTTTGGAACTGTCTGTCTTGAACACAAATGCATCCATTTCATCTCTGCAAACTCAGGATTTTTAGTTTTGAAAAGCATGACAAGCAGCTGTAGCGTGAAGATGCCTTTACCATGGTGACAGAGGCATTTCACAAACTCTGCTCGTTTGAAGTTGTCTTGTTACTGATCTATGTGCATCACAGTTTACAATTATGTTTGACTATGGATTCTCAGACACCCAATGGAAAAGACTGACAAATCTGCCAGATTTCTAATAGGCTACCTAAGCCCAGCACAAGCCACCACTTCTAAAGCTGAGGCAAGTATTCCTATTCATCTACAAAAAAAATAGTTGAGTATTATCCAGCAATTATTTCCACATGGGAAATCTTGCATCTTCAGCATTCTTTTAAGCAACAGAACAACTTCATTTTTCAACACTGAGTCTCGTTGCTCTTCTCTGAAATAACCTCTCCCAACTTGTATTTATCATCATATAGCACTCGCCATTGGGCACAGTACAGATGAGGTCTCGCAACAAGCACAGCACCAAGTAGAGCAGAATAATTACCTCCTGTGCCTCACATCTGATGCTTTTGTTACTATTACCCAGAACAGGTTTCGGTTTGGTATAACTGGATTTTAACTCTTTGTCTGATCTGCTGTAATACCCAGAATACATAGCACAGGACTGCTTCATTCCCCAGCAAGATGGTGTCCCTAACACTCAATCCATTTTTCTCTTTCAAGTTTTACAAGAACAATCTGTCCCACCATCCAGGTTATTAATGAAAACACTGAGTAAATTGTTAACCCTGATCACCATATAGTGATTTAACCAAGAAAATATTTCCCCATTTTCCAATTAAGAACGTCATGTACGAAAAGTTCTTCCTACAGTAGGCAGACCTCTTTGTTGTTATTTAGTGTTAGTATTTTAGGGAACGTTAAGAATAGCTTAAATGTTATTGTTGACTTTTCATAAGCAAGTTAACTTTACCTCAATCAGTAAGACAAGTCCATAGTAGTAACCGATGGGTTTGTTTACCTTGTCCATACAAAGGTACCATTACAAGTCTCTGCTCACCATTTCTCTACGTTTACACCTGTGTACATACGCTAGGCTTCTCAGCTGCCCACATCCCATCACCTCCTCCAGAATTTAAGGAATTTACATATGAGTTCAGAAACATAACAGGCTGGCCAAGAGTTACTTGCAATCCAGTTTAAAATTGAAAAATGTTTTCCTGTGTACCAGCCATATAATCATCGGCTTCATACTGCTGTACATTTACCCCTCTTACTTACACTGCTGTGGTTTTAGCTTTGGTTCTTCTCAGGTAGGCTGAGGAAAACACTGAGATTTAAGAACTGACTCCTACATAGCACATTAGCAAGTACTTCAGGTTAAAGGACACTTTTTCGAGGTCTCTTACAGGTGGCTTTTTATCCAGGATGGCTTTAAGAGCTTTACAAAGTTCAAACCCAGGTTGATTTTAAACTAGATATAAAGTTATCCAGAAAAATGTTACATCAGCAGTTCCTTACTTTGGAGCTAAAACTGTCAACATCATCGCATAAGTGGTCAAGAAATATAGTCACGTGTGTGTGAGCGCAGTACCACGGCACTACTTCAGAAGTTTCTGTATTGATGTAACAAGTGAAAACACATTTAAGAAAGCTTTTTTCCCCACTTCTTCCACAGTTTAACTTCTTTTATTGATCCAGCCTTGAATAATGCTGCTTATTTGGTAACAATATCAGGCAAAACCAAGAGCAAGTGCCATTCTGCATTCCAATATTAATCATTCAGTAAAGTTTTGCAATATATACATTTTATCCAGCTTCTGACATTATAGGTCATCATGCCAATGAAAATTTTTAACAATACAATAAAGTCCTTCAAATGGAACTGTTTATGAACGTAATTCAAGAGACTAGACAATTTAATTTCTGAAATTTATATCACTCATGTCCATAATAATTTTACATTTCACACTTCATGCTCTCAAACATTACCCTAGAGAAGACTAAATCTTTTTGTCACATATACTATTAAAGACACTACAGAATTACAGAAGACTACAATAAGATGTAAAATTTAGTAGGTAATAAGTTATGACACTTGCTGACTAAAACAATATTCAGGCTACACTAATGTTTGATCCATTCAAATACAATAAGTATCTGGATGTTATACACTACCCATTTCATATACTTACAGTGCAAAATAAGTGAGAATTTTTTTCCTGAGCGTTTAGGAAATTAACATCCTTTTACGTGGATTGCAATCGGTAACAAAGAAAAAGATACTTCCCACATCCCTATGCTTGTCAAGACTGTGCAATTAAGACAGGCAAAAGCTTGTAGATAACAGAAACCCAAACAGGAATCAGAAGGGTTATTGAACATCTCTGAAATTTGTCCCCATTTTTCAAGTCTAAGGATATAACAGGTTTTGACTTTTAAAAAAAAGTCAGGAATTACATTACCAAACACTCCAAAATGTACAAACCATGTGCCTTCCAAAACAGAGAAACAGCTTCTATTTAAACAAAACGTAACACATATTTCAACTTACTATTCTGTAGTTAATGTAATGCCCAGTGAGCTGTGCCTCCATCAGACATAAGAGAATAAAACTTTTAGGAATGTATTTTGGGCATTTTGTAAGGACGTTGGATTCCTTACAAGCTCATCTTTTTCTCAACAGCTACAGACCATGAGTTTCTAATTCAATCTTCTCCTCTGTTTGCAAGATATCAGGTTCTGCTGGAGGAACAGGTGGTCTCAGTATAATCTCTGGACCTCCACCATAGATTGACTGAAGAAAATTCCATGTTTCTTCAGATATTTGTCCAGAATCTGCACCTGAAAATATTTGGAAGTTTTAATTACTATTTAGAATAATTCCTTCATGATTCCTTTGAAGTCCGTGACAGATATAAAAAAAAAAAAAAAAAAAAGAACAGATTCAAATTTAAAAGCACAAATTCAGATTAGGGTTTATCTTGCATCAACTACCAAACCTAATGACATGTTTTGTGTTGACTTTATACTTCTCGATTCTTACAACTACCTGCTCTAAACTATCCAGTACTTAACACACCCCAAGCATTAAACACATGAAGGTTCTACGATAAGCTCCTTATCTGATACTCATCAATCAAGCTGACAACTGGTAGCTCTCGGTACATAAGAAACAATGATTCACATTAATGCGAGGCCATGTAGTCCCATCAATTTCTCAGTTAAGTGCAAGGACTCCAGATTCTTGTTTCAAATAAATTAATATTGACAGTAAAGAACAAAAATGTGAGAACCACAGTGAAATTCTCAGAACCACAGGGAGAAACCACTAATGCCCCTTGTATGTGGCACTGATGGGTCAGCCTGATTTCTTTTTGTTCACTGATTAAAGTCTTTGTTTATGATTCTGTTCCTCTGTCTCTCTCCTGTCTCAGGTCAGCATCCCACAATCATTTCCGATTTTCCATAACCTTCTATAGGGGCAAAGGGCAAGGGAGCATCAGCACACCGCCCCTCTAGGTTTTGACACAAGGATCCTGTCTGATCCAGTTGAAATGATTTCTTCACACCAAGCTAGGCAGAGAGGACACATTTCTATTCTATCTGAAGAAACCCCCTCTTCTTTAAGCAATTCATTAAAAACCTGTGCCACAGCAAGTTTTCCCCAGTATCCTTACTGGATACTATTAATTTGTCTTGTTAAGCCTAATTTCAGCACCCTCCTACTCAAAAACAGAACAAAAAAAGCAGCCCCTTAACAAGGGGACTTCTGCCCCAAACTCCCTTCTGTTTCTGTCCTCACCAGCTGCCCTGGGGTGTCTGCTACTGCACTTCACCTACAAGTAGTTTCCAAAGAGGAAGGGTACAAAGAGCTGCATGTTTGTTTAGCTGCACTAAGCCACGCAAAGTCACAATGTGGATCCTACGCCAGTACTAACAACGTTGTGTCTCAGTTTTACTCATTTAGATCCAGGTACTTGAAAACCAACTCCATCTCTGCAGGCCCAGGAGTAGATCTTCACTCCCTTAACCAGATTCCAGCTCTCCTAACAGTCAGGTTTAGCTGAACAGGCTTAGTGAACCAATGGATCGGGATCACTGGATCACAGAAATCTGTAATACTGGACGCTATCCACTCCCACCTCTTCTCTGACGACTTAAGAGAAATTTGCCCAGACTATTTAACTTCATTTCTACCCAAGTTCTAATTTGAATCAATGTAGCTGAAGTTAAATCAACAACTGGCTAATTTGCTATCAATTATTGATTCTAATTTTTTTTACTACACATCAGTCAGGCGCTTTATACCTTGTAGTTGAATTCTACAATAGCATTTAAATCATTAAAATGTACTGCAAAACCCATATGTGCAAGAACTCATTCTTTTTTAAATATACTCTTGGCATTTTACGATTTGTGAGGTTTCTGCAGGGCCTAGTGGCCTCCAGTGAATTGCCATCAGTAGGTCCACTGTATGCTGTGGTATTAAGTTAAATCGGGAAAAAAATCCAGTTATTAAATAAAAGTTAATCTTAATACTGCAATTTTTTTTTAAGCTGAGCTACAATGAATTTAAATATCCATAGGAAGTCTAAAGTCTTCATAAAGCAGGCTTGTACTTGATTTCTGCCCCCCTGTACCTACAAATTTCAAATAAATGGTATTAAGCATCTGACTGTGAAGAATAAGAAAGAAATCCCTAACTCTGAACACTAGAGAAGCTTTTGCAATGTACAGTGGCAAATAACTTGCAGAAGAATGAGCACCAGCATTTACTTACTATGGTTTATTTCCCTGTGTCAGAAGGAGCTCTCAGTTCAAATTAGGTTTCGGGAATCAAATAGCTACATACAGATATATGACACAGTCTAAAAGTCGAGTATCTCCCAATTTATGTTAAGAAAACCCAATTAAACTAAGTGATACATAGCCAAAGCACACTTTGACCATTTAAACGTTAACTCTGACCTCCTGCTACACTCTCACCTATATTTGCATCAGTATAGTATAGATATCAATTCTTTATTTTAAGAATAAGCTGCTCCCCCCGAAACAGGCACAGAGATTCACTAGGAATTGCCTTTTTATGATAACAGTCAAAAAAACCAATTCATAATAAATTTTGTGAACTTCAGCAAAGACATCATAAAGAGCTCAAAGCTGCAGCAGTATTGGACACCTACCTTGTTTTAGCACAGCATTTCCACACTTTGTTACTGCAATCTTAGCGTTATCAATAGGACCAGGAGGATCTAGTGACAGAAAGATTAAAAATGGGAGAGCTGAAAACAAGAGCAGGTTGGAGGTTCTGTTTTCAAATGAAAGGAGTAATAGCTCGTTTGTTTACTGCTTGTTCTTGTACTCCTTAACAGTACGTTCTAAGTTGTTAAAAGCTAATCAGAATTTTAATTAAGAGCAAGTATTTCAAAGCATTCATGATTACAGTAAGTCTTCAAGCAACATAAACCACAAATTAATCTTAATTCTTACCCCTAGAAAAGTTGTCCTAGAGCAGACTCACAAGATTATAGAACATTTTATCAGCATTTCCATTTCAAAACTTTACAGGCACCGAAAGTGGACTAAAGTGATATCATTATAGTTGTTACCCAGTTATCTGTGGGTTTAGGTTGTGACAGTAAGGTCACCTTTCCTCCAGAAGCTGTAGCATTATCTATTGGTTTGCACAGCAAAATCCATCCCCCCCTTGTACTTCAATAAATTTTCCTGCTGCTGCTAACAGCAAAGCCCCTACAACCAACCAACATTCTTTCTAAAACTATCCCATTATCCATCCTTGTGAATTATTTGGCTGTATTCTATAATTTGGTTCCTGGCTATATTTGTACCCCATAAAACGTATGTCTTACATGTTCGTTTTAAGAGCTTTTGTTGCCATCTCCATCTGTTCTTCCTACAACCTTCTTTGCAAAGCATAAACAACTGAAACACTACCACTACATGATAACAAAAAAGAAAATATTACCCCTATTTTGAAAGGGAGCACAGCTTACCACTGTCTTTACCCTTTACAAATCCTTCCCATTCTCTGAACCACTGCATACTGATGCAGTAAAATGTTGATGGAGATTCTTCCTCTTGGAATGCTCTATTAAGCTAAACGGAAAAAGAACACATGGGGTTTTTTTTCTGCTTTTCTTTAAACTAATTAATTATTTTAACCACTGTAATTATTAACAGCATAATATTACACCACGACAGAACATTTTAAAGAACCATCAGAACAGTATAAACCCGGTGAATTCCTGAGGTGAGATTTTGATGTAGTAGTTGCCTTCATATTAAAAGAAGATTTATTCTTTACTTGAGAATTTATTTTTTCCTGAAAACAGCAACATATTCTTCGCCATCAAACACTACTGGATAATTATTGTGAAAGGCTGAACTTTCAAGTAGAAAAGTTATTTTTGTAAAATAAAATACGATAGAACAGCGCTTTGAAATATTCGCTCCGTAATTTTATCGAAGGGTCTTTGTGTGATGAACTGCATCTTCATCTACGTTTGGTTTTCCCCTAATACTTTGAACAGATGCCAATACAATTCCAAGCAAGGCATGGTGAACTAATTCACTGAGACTTTTCATGACTTTTCTTTGCTTCAGTTTAAAAAACACAAAATATTTCTTGTTCCTACTATTTTAAAATTAAAAAAAAAATCACCGTTTTCTGAGTTTTTGTTGCAAGGCAGTGACTATAAATTACAAAAACCAGCTAAGTAAAGAGTCTTCATTGCATTTAACTAAATTTGTTTCGATCACTGTAAATTTTTTTTAATTAAAGTTTTAGGAAGTTTAACATTTTGTTCTTTATCAGATACTAGATCTTTTCACAGCATTATTTAGAAACATGCAAAAAAATCACTTAAACCTTTAAAGCCATTCTCTTTTAGCCCTGTAATAATACAGCTATACCTCCCCCTTGAAGCCATGAACTAAAGCACCAACAAAACTACTTAAGGTTTGAGATAAAATAAGTTTTGCCATCATTACCCCAAGAAATTTTTATAGAGGATAACAGAATTTCCTGTCTGCTAGCCAGTAAAAATACTTGCACATCAGTGCACATATAATCATTGGTTATACTGGAAAAATACTGATCGCTAAAGCAAATGAGGTTGACTCAACTAACCAGTGGTAACCCAAACTAAACTCACATAATCCCTAAATCATGGAAAATATAGTAGCTGCTTGACAGTAATTTTACAGATCCATTACAATACTAAAGTATTTACTTCACACTGAATTATTTATGTTTATGTCTCTAATAATACTTTAAAAATTAGAACCAGAGATAAAGATTAGGATTAACTTTTTGCTGGCATGTTGTTATTGCACCCAAGCCTTATCAGATTGCACAGAACAGATCACTGGCAGTGCATAAAGAACAACTGCTCATGCGGCTGCACTCTGCTTTCATACCACAAAAAAAAACAATTTAAGAAACACATTAAATATTTTCTTTAAGTACATTGCCATATAAACAGTTATTTGAGATATCACAAGAACGTTACTGTCAGTGACAGGAAAGAAGGGATTCTATATAAGTATGCAGATATTTAATAAAGGCCATTTGTTACAGGAATCACTGATGCACATCTGGTAACCGCTTGGGTCAAGTCACGAATATCAGGTGATGTCAAAAAGCAGAATGAATAAGTGTGTACTTTTTTTACCCGAATAAACATTTCCAATTCATTTTTCCTTCTTTTTTCAGTTCTTTCAGCCTCTATTTGGCAGGTGTGACAAACATACAGATGGTTAACAGCTGGTCCTCCTCCATACCTGCAGTAAAAGTGAAAAAAACATCAACCTCACAGAAAATACCTTGTAAAGAGATCGTGCACCTGTAGACATTGCAGGTATCAGCTTCTTATAATATGTAACAGAAGTCAGATACATGCCAATCACACTGATCCACAAACACCACCATTTATTTTCCTGGAAGTTTTTTGTACTCCATGCTAAGATATAACCATTTTCCAAGTTCCGACTGCCTAAAGCCAGCACAAACCATCTCAAACCCTCCTGTATCAAATACTTCAAAAAGTGTTACTATGGGAAGAACGCTCCAGCTGGTTCTATCTTAAACATGCTCCTCCATTCCGCTACAGGTTCTTCATCACTTTGCTGCCTCCTTGACGCCAGCCTCTAAATTTGTTTATTGTTTTGTTCTTGAGAAGTTAATTCTCCATGACCCTCCCCTCCATATTTTCCTTTTGTGAAACTGCACACATGGGAGCCTACAGGGGCACTGGTACTAAACAGCATAATAGTTATATATATATATACACACACATATATATACACATACATATATATATATATATATGAACGTAGCATTTGCTAGCCTGGAATCTACAGGCCTAATTAAAAAAAATACTCTTGAATGACTAGCAGCCTTAAGAGATACATTTACTACAACAGAAAGGTCAGGCTAACATACGCGGTGAGATAAGGATATTCCAGGTTCTACCTCCTAGTTGAATAATTATCTTTGTCAGAGCTGTGTTCTCTCTTCCAGTTTTGTTTCTCTTCTAAAACTTCAGATTTTATTTCAAAAATTAAATGAGATAAAAGAGAGTGCTCTTAAATATAGCAACATGAGTTCAGTTCAAAATATTGAAGTTCTTAAGCAAGAGTGAAAAATCACTATGTTTATTTAGTGAATAAAATTAAACAAAAACCTGCTGTGGAAGGCATTGGGTTTTTTCCCCTTTTAGACTTGTATGTTTGTCAGTCCATAAAAATAATAATTTAGGCTGCTGGTTTTCTTCCCCAAACACAGAAGTGTTGTATTTTAACTGAAAACTAAAGCATATTTCAGTACAACAGCACTTGTCCATACAAGTTTTTTGGTATGTACTCAGTCATCCCAACTTAAAGACACGTTTCATAAAATGGTCACTTCCCACTGAAACTGCACCTCTGAAGATGACACTTTGTCTTCAGACAGCACTGATCAGTTCACAAGTTTTGAACTAAAGTAGGTCAAGTATGAATTATACCATATTATCTTGAAGCAACTCTGACCCCAAAGTACTTGGAACGGGAGTAGTGCCACGTGAGCAGCAAAACACATGAGTCTGGGACACAGATTGGCAACTGGCATCCTAGAAAAATACCTCCTTTTCCTTAATGTTATCTCAGTAAAAATCAGCTTCCACCACAGCTGGCTTCCTCACCCTAAATTCTCACCCAATGCAGTCATGGTAGTCTCCTACAATTTCCAGGTAACAGCAAGACAAAAAGCAAAATGTGGTTGCTTCAGAGCTGTTGAAGGGTGCCTGTGCCAGTCGGGAAGCCAGACAGATCAGACACATGTTCAGCAATAACTATTCATACCTCTTTTCTACCTAGTAGATTACTCTCAAAATCCAGAGGACCCCAGCATCTCTGGGACTTCTACCTTTCTATCAAATGATTGAAGTTTGATGTCTTGTTAAGAAAGCTTATAGAGAAGGGAAAATAATGAGAAGTTTGAAAACATTTTCCTTCACATTTAGCAAATATTTCTGCATACCAAGAATGGAGAACGCTTTTGTCAGTCGGAAGAAAAATTCAGTACATCTAGGAAAGGGGCAATAAGCTGGAAATAGTATAGTTTCTAATTTTCACTTGTGTCTATTGAAACTTGAAAAAAACCCACCAAAAATCCAAATAAACAACCCTTTAGCTACAGTGCTTAGGTGGCAGGAAATTAAAAGCTAAAAATATTTAATGCAAGTGAAATACAGAGTCCTTAAGGTCATCAGCAAAGCTCTTCCGCAGCTTTTTGTTACTTTAAAAGGAGACACATCTTGCAAGAATCCCTCCTTTGTAAGCAAGCACTTAAACTTGACCTACATTAAAATGTGGAGCGGTTATATGGAACACTTATATCTAAGTTATTCTGAAGCAGTACTGGCAGCTGAGGCTGCGGACTCAAAGCCAACAGAAAAGCTCCGTCCAGCCAACACGAGAACAGGAAGCTGATACAGAGAGCTCTTTCAAAATACCTCTCGCAAAGCGTACTTCTGCTGACCTACTTTGTGTCATTTGCACATACCATACATGTTTATTTGGTTTAATACTGAAGTATTATCCCAGTAACACACTATTTTATGTAGGCTTTTCACGTTACTTTACACAAGCAATTTATACGCATCAGCCATTTGCAATCCCTTTACTTAGCTCTGTGCCTAGAATATACACATAGTTTTCTGAGCCACTAATTCTAAAGTCTGATGTAGCTGCTTGGCACACATTTGCTCTCAAACTGTATCACTGGAGTTTTTTTCCAGTTACTGTACAAAACTTACCTGCTATACAGATTATCCCATATATTTTGAGGTAGCATTACAACTAGGTCCTCTATGAAGTTTGCTTTGTGTGGAGGAACACCTGCAGAAGAAAAAGAAACACTTGTGATTTTTACTGGGGGGCAGCTGGGGAAGGAAGACTGTTAGAGATCTCTACATTAAAAAAAAATACAACCTTTCAATGAATTCAGAGAAATCTTGTGAAAAGAGCTTTAGCACAGTATAATCTATTATTGTATTTAAAGAGACTGCTCTAATTTTAGTCTCGTGAGACTGAAAAGTTTACAACAAGTGGATGCCAGCTATATGAAAGACTAAAATTAAAGGGCTAGAATCCTTTTTAGATACTGATCGCAACATGCCTCTTAAGGTATCCAATTAAAATGTTAAAAAGTGATTACATATTTTGTTCTATGTATGTAAGCACATTAGCAAACTGTTCAAAGTTAACTTATTTGCTGTAGACTTGAAACAACAGCAATGCTTGAAAGCAGTGAAATTTTTATGCAGGCAGAAATAAAGGGGCTTGCAGAATTAGAAGTGTTGAATTGAAGCACATGGTAAGCCACAATGTGCTATGCAGGAATTCTTTTGAATAGGGAAAATCTAGTAGTTCAGGCACTCGTACAATGAGTCATCTGCTGTAACTTTGCTGAAGGAAAGCCCCAGCCACAAGGGCTCATGTGTTCACCCTGCAAATTGCTACAGGGGTACAATATTCCCATGTGAAATGTTTGGTTCAGCAACAGGGGCAGCACCTCTAACGGCTAATCTAATACAGCTGTATTTTTTATTAGAAAATAGGTATAGGAACACCACAGAGTAATGATTTCTTGGAATGTTAGCGCTCAAATATGGATATTTCCCAAAATATGTTTTCCTTAATGTAATTCTCTCATTTTATTAACAATTCATACAAAGTGAAATATTTATGCTTCTATACAAAATATACAGAATTACTACTCTACTTTCACACTGCTACGCATTGGATACTCTGCATCAGACCAATTTCTTGTTCCACAGCTTTCAAACCTTCTTGTTGCTTCTAGCATGTAGCTGGAATAAGACTTAGATTAACAGGCCAGTGTATCAAGGATGATGGCAAAATGGGAATATACAGGTTTAGGAAGCAAGCAGCTACGCCAAACTGTTCCTCTTTAAAAACCAAGAAAGCCTATGAACAAAATGTGCAAATTAAAAAAACCAGAACGTCACACAGTACCATTTCTAACTAGTCAGCTACTAAAATGTGAGAAATAGTTTAATTATTTTATTGTTCTAATTTACTTAAGAAATTACACAAGTCATAATATGGACTTACTATATTCAAATTCCTTTAATTAAAAGAAGTGTACATCCCTGGATAGCTACCAGTCAACACATAAATTCTTTTTAAATGATACTCAGTTACCGTCTCACCTCCATGCACACAGAGAAAGTCATTATTTGAAATTGGTCCTGGCTCTGCAAAAGTCTTGAATTTATTTAACCACTGTCTGGAAACATAGAACTGCAGAAGACTTGGTTCCATCATATTCAGTAGGCCTGATATCCTCCGTCTCTCCCTCTGTGCTTCTTCACTGCTCTTTCTATTACCAAAATAGAAATCGTTAGACAAATATATGTCCTTGTGTACAGTGCAGATAATTTGATTTGTGAAAACTGCATTTCAAGTAAATTACCTGGGCTGTGTCTATACTTCTGAGTTCTGTTAGTATGAAGTAGTTGACTTAGCACGTGAAAAACCTTGCACCTTTTATGCACAGACAGAGCGCAAATGCGTGGCAGAAACCTGGACTGTCACATTACAGAACCACGTGTCACAAGAGTCAGGACGGTTCGTACAGAGCGTGAAGTGCAGCAAAGACTCCTTGCTCTGTCAAACCTGTGCTTGTCCTTAGTCCTGACAAACTGTGGTACAGGCATTATCATGCTTACAAGAAACAACTCAAAGACCCCTGACAGTTCCTGTTTAACTTACTAGCCCAGACAAGCAAGCAAATAGTCAGATGGCAACAGAGACAGCAGAGGTGATTACAAGAGCGGAGATAAGCTCTGCCATCTGCCCAGTTCCTCTACGCATCTCTTAAGCTAAAGCTTTGCAAACTGTACTCCTTGGGCAGATGCTCCTTATTTATCTCCAAATAGATCCTGTAATACCCCTGCTTTTCTTGTATTCCCCTACTTTTCTCACTGAAGCTGTTCCAACTGGAGATATCTCTGCTCTGCTGGTTTTCGATTGGATAGAACCTCTCTACTCCAAAAGCAGGTTGGAACCATTCATTCTGTCCTTCAAAACCCTGTCCTGAAACTTCACTCAGCATCACACAAAAGCTGGGCCACCCCTGTTAATTTACAGAGTCAAAGTAGACTCAGAGAGCTGATAAAAAGCTTCAGGTAGACCTAATGGCTGTAGCAACAAGACTATTTATAGTATAGCAAAACAAGACTAAAACAGGAGGAAAAATACATGCTATGAACCCAATTAAAATACATTACCTGAAGAAATTCAGGTCAAAATTATCTAACAAAAACCTTAAAAATCTGAAAATGAAACTCAAGTAGCTAAGTTCACTTTCCAGCTGTAATTTAAAAATGCATACCTGTCTCGACTAAGCTTCCTAAAATGCACTGAAAGAACACCTATTTTGTGTGTCTGGTAGTGTTTTGTGGGTATATGTATTTCTTTTTTAAAAATAAGATTTTATGAATGCTATCATGTAATATGTCTGCCCACAATCAGGTACAGTGCTCTTTCTTGGCAATATGGTGTGACATCCACATTTCCTTTTAGAAGACTTACTGAGCCAGACTCACAGGCTCAGCTCAGACAGTGGCAGATGTGTGTGCTCCTAATGAAAGTTAAAGCGCTCTCAGAACGCATCTAATTTCTTCTGCAATTCTGACACCATCTATGTCACGGTCAACTTTTAGGGGAAATTTGATCTTAGGTCCAGAAATTTAGAATTTGAAAATTGAGTTAAGTTGCTTTCATGATTTCAAGTATTTCTTAGAATGAAGACAAGAATAACATGACTTCTCGCCTTTCATTTCAACTTTCAGGAAAAGACCAGTCTATAATTTCCCCGACATTAAAACCTCTGTTGTTCCACATTCCACCTGCTAAAAAGACTTTCCACAATTCCCTTTAAAGGTCTAATAGTTGGAGTCTGTGTGTAAAACCTCCTTGTGTGTACGATTCCTTTTCTCCAATTGAAAACAAGGTAATTGGTGGCCAGTTCTAACATTTGCCTGAAGTTCTCTTCCTAGTAATCTTACTATATTTATGCAGATTTAATTTTCATTTTAAGTTCCATACATGTTTTAGCAGTGACAGAGCAACTGTAAGGACATAACTGAAGGTTTAAGTCTCTCTCCTGTACAGGCTTTTCTGGTTGGTCAAATTCTTCCACTATAATTTTTGTGGGACAGCTAATTTCCAAAAGCCGCCCAAGTGCTTAAAAAGTTATTTCCATACTTGACTAATACGAGTATGATTGTACCTTTAATTTCTTACCTGTAGAAGAGAACATAGGCTTCTGCATTTTGCACTGTGGTTTCTGACACTTCTGTGACACTCTGGTCATCAAATTCATACCACAAATTATTTAAGTTGTTGCGACAATAAGCTATGTAATGTCCACCTAGAGTGTTAGAAACAAGAGTTAAGTGTCCGGAGCTGCTCATTTTACTTCCTTTTCATGTATTGCACAGCAAGTCCAAAAAAAGCAAGTCTTAAATGGGAGAAACATTAAATCATTAGTAGACAGGGCCTGGATATTGATTGCTCTCAAAGTCAGGATCAGCTATTTTTTTTCTGAATTTCTATCAGCTAGTGGAAAGTAGGACACTGCTTTCAGTATATTCTTGAACTCTTTAAACAGCTTGTTATCTAATGTATTCTTGAACCATGAGCTTCAAATCAGTGTAAGACAGTCTCAACAGTTTAACCAAATCAGTTTCCACAATAAACTCTCTCCAAATCTTTGTATGTTTTATAACAGAAATTAGCATAAATGTGTAAATGGCTACATGATATCAAGACCATACTTAACGGTGTTTTAGGGACTATTCATAATATATTTTAAATTATTACTGTTTTTAAATACATATTCAACTGTCAATAATAAAATAATCACATATCTACTAAACCAATGACAAGAAGCATCATTCAGCAAGCACTAAATGGAAGATGAAAAAGCATCCAGAAAAAATTGAAACGACTTCATCTAAGTAATGGTACCTCAAGTTTGGGGAGCAGGAGGGGGTGAGGAACTTCTGTGAAAATCTACAAAGTTTCTGGCTTCAAGCTTTTCTTCCTGCTATTTTCCAAATCTTATAAATACTGAATGCACTTGGGCAGGAACAAGCTTGACATATAGCAACAAGATGTTAATTCAGCTACTCATCACTATGCAGTTGCTGCCTGTTTCAGGGTTAATTGGCAGTGATCACCCAAGAGAACATCTTTTAAAAAAACTACTGGCATCTCTCTGGTGGTTTGTGAACTCTTTCCGAAACACTAAGGCATGCAAAGCATCAAAACCTTACACAACAGCTGTGCAGAACAGCTGATAGCTGGTCATCTGCTGGCATGTAACATTATTTGCACATTTAAACTATTCACTTTCAATAGTGCATATAGTTTTTTACCTAATATTCCAGGACATGTTAATTTTTTCCACCTACAATTTTATTTATGTATGCTATACAATTTCAAAATCTGTCAACTCTTTAAGAGCAAGATGATTCAAGGTAAAAATCACAGCATTTATCTTTCAAATTATAATTACCAATGCTTATCTATTTACCCTTCAGCATATGGATATCATCCTTAAACAGAAGTGCTGGTGTGAATATCAACTGCAAAGACAAAACAATCAACCTCATACTTACTGCTGGCAGTTCCATGATGGCAGATGACAGACAGGAGATCGTAAGTCACTATTTGAGCTGGACTGTCCTTCGCCAGGAAAGGCTGAAGATCAAGGCCTTCCAAGGGGAAGGACACGTGCGTCCCAATTTTCGTGGAAAACATAAGTTCATGTCTAAATCTTTTGAGATGAATGCACAAGATCTGTAAGAAGGATTGGCAGATTCACTCAAGGACTATACGCGCTGTTATTTGCTGTTAAACAACTACACTATGCATGCCATCATTGCCTTTTATCATCCCAAATAGATCACTTTTGTCTATGGCTTGAGGCAACTATCACAAGCTCTGTGTTCCACAGATATATTTTTTAAAAATCAACTGTGGCTTAAGGAGTTAGAAATTAATTTGTAATTATCAAAGACTTATCTTACTGACAGTATTAAAAAGCCAGTCCCGAACAGTTACTAACACTGATGCAGCAATGAACAACATACCTTTTCTCTTCCTCAACGCACCTATTGCACAATCTTGTCGCAAGGGACATTAATTCTTCCTGACTATTCCAGCCATCAACCCATGTTTTGAAGTGTGAGATTGGATTACTTTTAAAATGTAAAGCTACAAGCATTACTTATAGAAAAGATTTTCAGTCTGGCTGTGGTATTTAATTCTATGATCTACAGTATGAGTAAGTTCTGCAGGCTGACCGTAAAAACCCATTCTTTTAACTTTACTGTTAATGTACAAGGTTCATTTTCTTATGGGGTGAATAATTAAATGTTGTTCACGTTCTTGAAATAAATACCAATATGAAGATACGCTTTCATCAGGTAACGTTTTGAACACAACTTACTCCATGCAACCCATCAGTCACCACATTCCTAACCATGCAGAGAAAGTGCTTTAAAGTGCATGTAGTAACAGTACCTCAGGAAATTTTTGCACTTTGCAGAATTTCACTCCGTTTCTTAATCTAAACAAATACAAAACCAAAACAATACTTAGTTCTGAAAAGGTTTTATTATATCGTGCTAGATCAGCAAAAGTCTAAGCTGAACATTACGTTAGTAAATGCAAAATATTTCTGGAATGTAGGCTAGACATGGAGTAGCCAAAATGATACAAACAATGACGCTTCAGAAAAGACAATCTGTACTGCTGAAATATTCAAAGCAGCAAGAACAAACAACCAAGTTCCATCTAGCTAACAATTTCCCTTAGCATAAAGAACTTAAAGCTTAGTGAAAGCTGATCATTCAGCAAAAGAGAAAAAGAAATCAACTAATTTTTGTTAAGAAATTACCTACAGCAGATCACCACTTACATAGCAAGGAATAACACTTATTTTCCACAAACACTTCGAGCATTCTTCAGAGGACTTTTGTTTCTTGGTACTTTAGTATTTAAAGCCATCATATATTTCTTTATTTTTAACACACTGAAGTGACCTACTGTGTATCAATGAAAACTTGCTAGTAATGTAGAGGGCTAAAAGCTTCTATTTTATCAATCAAAAACAATTTAGAAAGGTCTCAAATTGTAAGGAACATGAAAAAGAATTAAGCACATTTGTTTTGCAATATGGTACAGTGAGTCAGTGCTTCCCAACTCCTGCACCTTTGGAATACTAAATTTCTGACAGCCAGACCGCAAGGTGGTATCAAAAGATTAATAGCACTGTGACATATCCAACAGAAATAAATACCTCTTGACTAACAGAAGCATTAAAGCACTCAAATTAAGACAAGTTAAACAAAGTTAAAAGCCAGCTTACTTTTTACACCTTCCACAGCTGTACATGTTATCACCTGCAAATATCAGGGAGAAGAAAAAGGGCCATTATTCTCCAAATCCCAGTAGTTATCCTTCAAGAGCATGTATTTGATATTTAAAAGTCTCAAGAGAATTTATCTTCAGGTTGCATTAAATATTTAACAGTTGTAAGAATGTTGAGATACCAACTAAGTAGAAAGGTTCTTATGTTTTACGCTTTCAACTATGAAGCAGTAACAGAATAATCTAAAAAGATGCTGTTATATAATTTAAAACACAAATATTTTACTAAGCCCAAATTAAGGTTATGAGAATGAGTATTAATATAGTGTGTTTTGAAATTGTTACGAACCTTCACTTGATACCATTTCATTAAACCAAATTCAGATTTACTTGACATTTCTCAAGCAGCTTTCACAGGCATTTTGTGCCTCAAATATCCAGTTAAGCAAGAAGCTTACCTTTTTGAAATGAACAATCCCATAAGAGCAAGGAATAATTAAGTCTAACAGGTGGCCTTTGCTTAATTGCATGAAGCTAAGAAGATATTAATCATCTTATTGTGACAGGAGGAGAAAAAAAACCCAGAAGAAACATGTTGATGTAATTAACCTCTTACCCTTGAGCTCATCTCTGGCGAAAAAGGCAGCAAGACAATCTTGTAAGGTTACAACCGGACCCCAAAACCAGCTAGGAACACATGAGACAACAAACCTGAAACATCATTGACAGAAAAGAAAGAAAACCAACAAATGTTCTGCCAGAAGAGCAGAAACTGGAATTTCAAAATAGATAAATAAACGAAACAAGGTAAATATTATTTACCTTTTGAAATATTCCATAAAAAAAGCTATCCATCCCTGGGGGGCATATGCTTCTCCACATGACCCTGCTTTGACTAGAGATGTCTGATGACTGGCAGAATGGAGTTTTGCAAGATCTTCCTTACCTGGAATAGGCAAGGACAGATCCTGGAAGGTCTCCAGGGTTACAGACAGCTAAAGAAGAAAATACATAAAAAACACAGAGTTAAGCTTGATGAGAAAAGCAAAGTACACCATTAATTACAAAGTAATTTTCTATTTCTTATTAATTGTCTTATCATGCAAAGCTCTTTGGTTTTTGCCTCTGGCTCCTGTTATACAAGCTCATTTCAGAAAGCTTCAGCCCATTTTTTTGACAGCGCTTTACTTTGACATTATCTTGACCTGATATAACTGGACCTGCTGCAAAACAGACTCAGTTGCGCATTTGCTTTCTCCTATCCTGAATCCAGTGATCACATAGTCACAGAGTAAAACATCAAACAAACTTTAAAATTTAAAAATTCTTATTTATTTTTTGAACTTGCTCACGAATTACCCTGTGGTCTCTGTATTATTAGTTGTAAAGCAAGGGAAGCAGTAAGGGCATGCATCAGGGGGAGGTTTAAACTTGCTGTTGGGAAACTTGCTCCCAATGCAAAGATTTGCATCTCCAACGTTTGATACTATTGTTTTGAAACTTAAGTGACTTTATTTTAAACGATCATATGTGCTGTTCTAAATAATTGTATAAGCAAGCAGTACAGGAAAAAAATCAACTATTCCTATATTGCACCACATCCTGCAGTAGAGGACAATTTCAGAAAGCAGTTAATGATTCATATGACCTGTAAAAGTGTCTTGAATTTTCTTAGCTTCAGTCTACATGATAAGACTGTTTAGTAGTGTTATTGAACTATCGTCTCTTACTTTTCTTTGTAACATTATGTACCTGAGAACTTAAAACAGTAGCAGGTATGTATTAGGGTATTCAGAACATTAGCAGAAAGCAATCCTACCTAAGTAAAGTTGAAGAGCAAGCCTCTTTCTCCATCCTTGCTGTAAACCAATTCTCAAAATGATATTTTTCAGCTCTGAGTAAATATCCAGCTCAATTCAAGCTAGCCTAAACAAAACATGCTGGTAGTAGCTGCTTTTGCTATTTGAGCGAACAAGCATGAAACAACCTACATTTCTGAGGAAATCTGCTATGAAAGAATAAAGTTACCAGAGAACGACTGCATTCATGAGTATTTGTATTGGGGAGAAAAACATACTAAATGCTAGAAGTCCCCTTTCTTACTCACCCGATCACAAGTCAAGCACTGTACTGAGCTTATTATAGTTCCATCAAATATATCAGAGATAACACTCCTGTACTTCTTGCGCTTCCTCCTTTTTGGTGATGATACAGTTGAAACTATACAATGACAAGAATAAAATGCTGAAAGTAGATCAAGATATAGTGGATTCTGATTTCCTTCAACTTTGCAGAACATAATTAGAGATCACACGTATTTTGGATTAAATTATGAGCCAAGCCCTGGTTGCTATTTATTAAATATTCCTTAGAAATTACACAACCCGACTACTGCTAGTACCAGGCAATTCATGTAGGTTCCTCAAGCAGTTTATGGAGGAAAAAACACCAGAAAATTTTGCCTCTGTTTAAGGAAAACTCAAATTGCCGGTCTTGAAATCTACAGCCTGCTGCCATGAGATTCATCTTGGCAGGAATCCCAGTGTATAAACTTAAAAAGGCGCATTCGATCTGACATTTAATTTGATTTTATCTTTCTAGGAACTTTTAACCATGTTGGGCTGAAGAGCTCATACACAAGCTTATTGTATCACAACACTGGCAGTGGGCTGAAATACACTAAATTTACTACTAGAATGCAGCCCAACAGCAGCTTATTCAGGTCTCCGGTTAGACAAATAAGGGGGAAGAAAAAAAAATAAATCATATATTGTCCCTTGTGCCCTAAAGCTGCAATGCCTTGTATCTAAAAGCAATAGAAATCTAAACATTCTGGATGCTGATAAACACATCATACTGTGGAAAGTGCCAATAAAAACCCTCTAAACCGCGAAGACAGTGATAAGCATAAAGCAGTTAACATGTACATGTGTATCTACAATATAGGCACACAGTGCTCCTTAAACCTTGGTAAACTAAAATACTGACTTACTGAACTTCTGCAGAAGAACCAATGTGCATGTTCTCTGAAAAGCATTACCTCTCTGTGGTACCAACTTCTCCCACATTTTCCTTCTCTCCAAACCAGTGCAACTGAGAAGGTTGTTTAAGAATATGATTCCATCCTCTCAAAGCAAATACTATTCGTGCTTCAAAATAATCAGAATTTTACAGAAGTAATGGGAATCTTATTATATGTCCAGCTTATATGATGCTTCCTCTTCCCACAGGGGATAGGGGATTAAAAAAAAACACCAAACCAAACCCAAAAACCCTTAAGTACAATGCTGCACTGCTATGCATGACACAAGAAACAACAAAATGAAAACTGTAATACAGAGAAATTCAGTACCAGGAGGCTGATACCTTTTTTGTGGACTGGTGCCAGTGAAGAGCATGACGAGAAGGATTTTGGAGGACTGTTTGATAAGCGTGCATTCATCCCTTCATTTGATGGTGGGGTTTGGGCTGCAGATACATCATTCATGTGGACATCATTGATGTACTCTGCAATTAATATTTGCATTATTTCATAAACTCTATCAAAAATAAACTGCAGAATGAACAGATGCAATAGTTACGTAATTTATTTAACCACACTATCAAGTCACTGGACATTTAGGAATGAATCACCATTTAAATTCACATGCCTTTCAGTTAAAAGCAAATACAAAAAAACCTCCACTCTCCTGGGTTATCTGAAACCCCACCCAGTACAAATCTTTAGCTTTTCAAGGGAATGCAAATTGAATTTAGAATACCTAAACTGAAAAAATAAATTAAGAAGGCGCATTATTTACAAGTAAATCCATCTACCCTATTTAACCTATACTTGTCCAGTGTATTCTACTGTAACTCATTTCCACTCACACAGATATTATGATTAAGAATTTGACTATTTCAATGGTGCATTAGTAATGCATTACCTGAGAACCTGCTGTGTATCTGTACTTTAACAGTTCCTTGATTATTTAGAAATTCAGTGCTCTCTGCAGCAGTGTTTGTGTCTTTTTCCAAGTCTTCTATAGAATTTGCTCGTTTCAGCTTGTTGCTTGATACTTTTTCCTTCTGCCAATCCTTGGATGTGACTGAGTTGCTATCATCATCCTGAATTAACATGGTTGTCTCCGCAGGATCCTCTAAGACAGGTTTGAAAATACCATCACTTTCTGGTTTATCACAGGTACCACAGGATTCACAGGGCTGAAAGCCGACATCCGACTGGCTCTTGTCTTCTTCCATGCTCTCATCAACACTCACAGGCTGGGCATCTTCCAGTTCTACAACTGGTTCTTTAAGCTCTTCATGAAGCAAATCCATTAGACAACGTAAAAACTCTTGTGCATCCTAGGATTTTAAACAAGTTTTACAATATTATTCCGTTTTATTTCGAAAGTACTAAAGTCATTTCAGGAAAAGATACAGATCGCTAAAATGAAAGCTGCAGCTGTTCAAGAAGAATAAGGTAAAGTCCTCTGTCCCATGACTAATATTCAACAGAAATTGCATTGCCAGACCACGTATTTTTTCTTGCGTGTCACAAGTACCATTCAAGTTTCCTCCAAAACACTTCAATTCCCAAAAAGCTTATTTCAACAACTTAAACAAAAATACAGCCACAGCTTATATGAATGATAAATGTAAATTGAGCAACTACCACCAGTGTGGTCAGATTCCAGTTTTGCTGGTAAAGGAACATTTTAGGGACAGTTTTTTAAAGCCTTATGCAGCAGCATCAGCAATGCAATCAGAGCCTTGCTTTCCCTGTGTATGGAAATACTCTATTAAGAAGTATTATAATGCACTTAGCTCATCTTTCCAATTGCATCATACTGCCTACAAGATCTTAATTCTTCTTCTCAAGCCTGGACAAGATTCCTCAACTATCAGTGTTTCCACAAAGAGCTGTCAAGTATTACTACAAGTCTAATCCATGTTTCAAAATATCTTAAAAGCCATCAAATTTCAAGAATCTACGCAGCAGCTTGGTTCCTGGCAATAGAGAATATCTACTAAAGCAAGCATGAGAGAAAACAATAGTTTCTTCTTGGCAACTACTACTGCTTCTATTTTCCTCTCTTGTATTTGGGTTGTTCATAATAGTAACTTCTGCTGCTCAACATTCCCATCCATCATAGCAATTAGTTATTATGCTCACAACTGCTGACTGAAACACATTCTTCTTAAAAACTACATCTACCAGATTTGAGATTCAAGTTTGGGTAATTAACAAAAATCTAGAATGATTATTTGCTGGTAATCCTTTTACAAAAAAAAAAAAGAAAAAGAAGGACTCAAACCTTGAGACACAGATTAATTGATAAATTAATTGAGCAAAATAATTTCTTCTTCTACCTGAATATAGGACAAGGCTGCCCACCTGGCGATGCTGGGCAATAGGAGAGTGTCAGTCATGAAAGACCTGCTTTGCTGGAATTGTTGCCATGAAACCTCCTAAACATATAACTGAAGTGTGAACCAGGCAGAACCTGAAAAGGTTCTCATTAAGTGTTGCTCTGCATGAAAAAAGACATTCTCAGTGTTCAAAGCTGCAAGAACCAAGTTTCCGTACAGTTTATTTATTATGGCTGTGCTGCCATCCAGAGACCTGGACAGGCTGGAGAGTTGGGTGGGGAAAAATTAATGAAATATAATAAGGGCAAGTGTAGAGTCTTGCATCTGGGTAGGAACAACCCCAGGTTCCAGTGTAAGTTGGGGAATGACCTATTAGAGAGCAGTGTAGGGGAAAGGGACCTGGGGGTCCTGGGGACAGCAGGGTGACCATGAGCCAGCACTGGGCCCTTGTGGCCAGGAACGCCAATGGTATCTGGGGTGGATTACAAGGGGGTGGTCAGTAGGTCAGAGAGGTTCTCCTGCCCCTCTACTCTGCCCTGGGGAGACCACACCTGGAATATTGTGTCCAGTTGTGGCCCCTCAGTTCCAGAAGGACAGGGAACTGCTGGAGAGAGTCCAGCGCAGCCACCAAGATGCTGAAGGGAGTGGAGCATCTCCCGTGTGAGGAAAGGCTGAGGGAGCTGGGGCTCTGGAGCTGGAGGACACTGAGGGGTGACCTCATTAATGTTTACAGATCTATAAAGGGTGAGTGTCAGGAGGATGGAGCCAGGCTCTTCTCGGTGACAACCAATGATAAGACGAGGGGTAATGGGTTCAAACTGGAACACAAGAGGTTCCACTTAAATTTGAGAAGAAACTTCTTCATGGTGAGGGTGGCAGAGCCTGGCCCAGGCTGCCCAGGGAGGTTGTGGAGTCTCCTTCTCTGCAGACATTCAAACCCGCCTGGACACCTTCCTGTGGAACCTCAGCTGGGTGTTCCTGCTCCATGGGGGGATTGCACTGGATGAACTTTTCAGGTCCCTTCCAACCCCTGACATTCTGGGATTCTGTGATTTTCAGTTATCAAGACTGATACTTTTCCAGAAATCCATGGGACTCTTAAGAAATTAATGAGTAAATTAAAAAACATTTATATTACTACTTAAACATTTACTTTACAGCTACACACAGCATTTGAACATTGAAATGTGCTCTAATCCTCCACTCCACGAATACAAGACATGTTAACTGAAACAGCAAAACTCCTTTGAATAACAGCAGATTCCTGGAAGATATGAGTAAGCTTTTCTAATTAGAGGGTTTAATTTTTTCCTCCAGCCCAAAACATTTCAATAAAGTACTGCAAACCATATGAATGCAGCAAGATATTATAAGAAGGATCAACTGAAGAATGCCTTTACTATGTGATAACCCATGCCTCTGACAAGTCACCAACTTACAGCTCCTGCAATACTGCTTACTAAACACAGACTGGTGTCTTGTTTTGGTTATGGTTTTTTGTTTGGTTGGTTTTGGGTTTGGGTTTTTTGTTTTGTTTGCCTTTTTTTTTCCCCCAAAGATACTAAATGAAAATGGTATATTGTATTTTTTTTACAGGTAGATGAATATAAAAAATAATTCTATTCTTTTATATTTTTAACACCTTTGTTTTCTGGTACTGCTCAAATGTTAGCAGCATTATTTCACACAAAGCGAATGATTTAGATACATATTCTTTTAATTTTCCTGGAAAATGGGAAAATTAGTTATTCTCCAAAGTCAAAGGCCTTTCAAGAATTTGATATATACAAACACAAAACCCAAATTAACTGTTGGTAGTTTGGTTTCAAATAATCTACATTTGAAGCATATAAACTTTGTTGCATATGCTTTAAACAAATATAGGAAGCATATCTTAAGTATTAAGTTTAAAAATAAGATATAACATTATGGCTTAGGCAGATTTAGAAGACATCAGAAAGTTTTACCTGTTGAGAGTAGCCTCGAAACATTGGATTAACAGTTTTAATTCCTTGAAATAAACCAGTAGGTACAACAGATCCAGGTCTAAAGAAAAACAAGTTTCAAATATGTGAATACATATAGGAAAGAAATCAAGCATTTAAGTGAAATTTCCTATCCTTACTAGAATCATAAATTTAGCTGCAACTGAACTATAGCACCTCCAACACCAATAATATTAATCTTAACCAAGCATAATATTGGTGCGGAATAATTAACAATACAATTTTTGAAAAAAATCTGTCATCCAACAGCGACCGTATCAGGACTTTAATGCCACATTTCTTGTCAGCGAATCAGATGACAAATCAGACACACTCTTGGCAGTATGCACAATTACTGTTTCTTGACCATTGTACTTATATTGTAAATTCTCTTCTTAGAGATAACAGAAATTCCACATAAGGAAATAAGACAAATGAATAAAACATTGATATAGAATGAAGGACACTGAGAAGACAAAGTAACAACATTTTAGTGTATTTCTGATAGATATAAACTTATTTCTAAAAGCTTAATGCTATTTTGTATAGTGCTTATCATCTATTTCTTGTCAGATCTTCCTTACTGCAATTTACATCAATTACTTGTTTTGTCTTTGGTAGATATGGAAAAGAACAGGTTATAAGGAGTGTTTAAATCTTTCAAGTTAGTCTTTCCTTCCTTAATTTACGAGAGTGATTTTGTGATACACAAAAATAACAATTAGAAACCTAGGACAGATTAATGCATCCTTCATGACTCCGGAGTTTATTTGTAATCATTTAATCAGCAAAATTATTTAATCACCTGCTTTTGTGCCAGAGTTCTGTCATCAGCTTGAGGTAACTTTTACAAATTGCCGGTTTCTTATCTGTTCGAGCTAAGCCTCCACAGTCAAGAAAAAAGTGCGTCAAAGGTGGGCTGATTAAAAAGAAGAAGACAGTATTTTCTTTAGGTTGTTTCAGGTCTTCAAAATACAAGAGCAAATCTGCATTTCATACAGGAGTATGAAAAAAGAATAATACTGTTATGTAATTGACACCCTTAAATGCTGCAACCAAATATTTCCTAGTTGGATTTCAGCAGTCCAGCAACGCTGCTCCTCAGACATATTCTGGCATTTATGAAAGCACTAGAATTGTGTAATGGGATTGAAATTCAAGGCAGTTCCTACCAGCCATCACACAAGGACACGCGCACCACTGCAGAGGCAGTCACCCAAGTCTAGTCCACAAACAGCATCTCAAACAAATAATCTTCTCTCTAGAATCCAACAGTGCCACATGATGTTTGTAAATTATTTACCTGTCTACTTCATGCAGCATTGGCAACTCGCACACTCTCTCACTGCTCTCCCTTCAACCTCCCATTTGAAGTCCCAAACCCTGATACAGATCGGACGTGTCTCCACCCAAGGCAGGTGGTGTCCCAGCACACTTGCAAAATTTGTCATTTCTCAATGGAGTCATTTCCTCATGTCCAGTTCTTTACCTTCTAGAGAGATTTGCCTCAGTTCTCCTCTCCTTCAACGAAGGATCTCAGTGAGCTCTACTCAGCCCTGTCTCCTGCCTTGGACTGCAGCCAAAAGCAGATCTATGAGCTTTGCTCAAGTGCTATCCCACCCAACCATTTCAAGCGCAAGAACTCGAGTTGGACAGCGGGTTTATCTCTTCAGCTTTTGTAGATTTCTCCTTCATTAACTTGTCTGGCAACCCCATGGGATGAGAAGGTTTTGTATTCTAGCCATTCCTAGGGTGATGCAGCATAAAATATCCCAGATGCAATGTTCGTAAGGACTGAATTTGGGCCTTTTCAGCTTAACATGTCTCTTTTTTTTAATTACAGTTTATTCTTATGCATTTCCTTTGATTTGTTCTACAGTACAAAACAAAACCACCAAATGAATAGCTTTTATCAGATTTTCTTCTGATCTCTAGAACTGCATATGTTTTTATTTAGGACATTGAGGAATTAGAATAGAACGGGGGAAAAGCTGAGTAGCCCACATACCATAATACCTTTTTTTTTCCCTATCAGTGACACAATTGTTTGTAGTATAAAAGACTGAGATTAAACAAATAAATGTCTTCTACCATTGCAGTGTAGCCCTTCAAAATCCTTAAGTCCATGTTGAGAAAATGCATGTATAAGCAAATATAAAATTACATTTACAACCATTTTCCTTACCAATTGGAAAGAGCTTGTAAAGCTGCATTCATGTAACAAGTGTTTCCAATATTTTTTAATCCTGTTAGACCTGAAAAATGGGATGAATATTCAGCAAGTAGGTTAATCCAATACAGGACATATTAAGGAAAATACTTCCTAGAAAATATGTACTAATTAAAATACTCGTGTAACACTTCTGATGCCAATTATAATGCAGAATTCTAACTAAAAGAAACATAGATTAGTATTCCTTTAGGAGTCCTAACAAGATGAAGTAATTAAGTGTTTTGATTTTGGCTTACTAGAACACTTCAGACAAGTAGACTGTGTTCACCTTATTAACTTCTGTTTTATGACAGCTGTAGATTGTGATTTAAAATATGTTTATCAATATTTGAGTTTTACTGGAACTTAAAGATTTATGTGTTCGGTTAAACCGTTGCTATGCTGCGTTTGCAACCATTAGTCACATCACCAAAAGCTTCTCAAGGAAGATTTCATTCTTCTGTCTCAAATTCATGCCAGTAGTCAGATTACACTAAATATTCAAAACCTACTCAGCATGTGATTATCCCAGAATGAGAATTATAATTACCCACAATCAGTCTTTATCTATGTCAGTTATATACCCTTTTATACACAGACTGCTCAGTTTCAACTTCCCCACTGAATTTATTTTCAAGCCTCGATTGTTTACTTTCTTTACTGATATCCATATATCGTTTTTCCACACACAAAGTTACAATTAACCTATATTCTTTCAGTGATCATGGAGTCATGAAAAATGTTCTCTATATATTTAAGGAAAGGCTACTTAAACAAGTCATAATTATCATATGATCTCAATTGAAAAAATCTGAAACACTTGCCATTGATAAGTACTAAAGTGTTAATGAAGTGATTAATTTCAAAATCAAATTGCTTTTGTGTGAGAAAACAGTAACATTTATAAGCAAAGAATCAATAAGATTGGAAAACTTAAAATATTCAGCGATCAACACCATTGGCCCTATGCAATCCTTGAAATATAGGAACTACTCCTAGCATTTTAGTCTGATGCAGAACAATAAAACTTACTAAGAAAATCCTTTCACATCTAAACACAAGTTTGCTTACCCTAGTTGAATTTTATAATGCACAAAGCTTCATTTGAGAGCTTTAAGAGGTTCTTAACTATCTGTATGAATGGAAATATAGTCCTGCTCCCCACACCTGAACATGCATTCTACCTTTCCAATTTCTGCAACAAAAATGATGGTCATTCTTACTGAATGACTGATTGAGCTAAAGAAGTTTTTTTCCTTTAAATTTGAGCAATGCGTTAACACAGTCACATCAATATTAATGGGAACTTAAACACAATTCTACTTATATATGAGGTCTATATAAGCTACATTCCCAAAAAACATTAAGAGGACAAGGCACATAAATACACATATTGTTAGGAGAAACTAACTGGGAATAAAACACATGGTTTAGTGATTTAAGGGCAGATGGCAAATTAGGAGGGTGGTGACATATCCCGAAAGACCGTGCCAGACAACAGAAGGGGCAAAGCAGGTTTTTTGGCCAATGCCGGCAGACTTAGGAGAGGGAAACCTGGCAGTAGATGAGTAAAGGGAAATGAGATCCATGAATTAGAATAACTAACTCTTTCGTCATCACTGATGGAAAACAAACTGCCTTGACATATGCACTGGCATCTCAAAAACAATACCTTAATCTGCTGGTCAGATTTTTCTGACACAGTAGTAGTTATTATAGAAAGATTTTCTTTACTAACAAGTACATGTATCCTTTTTAAAAGGATCAATACCAATTTGAGACTTTCAAGAAATAATTACTATGTTCTCTTATGAAATGAGAAATCAAGGCTTCACTGTTTAGGGTTTCATCCACTCTCATTTTCATCTTTACAATCATTTAACATTAGGGTGGTCTAACCTTTATATCAGAAAGCTTGGCAGTGCATGAAATCCATTACCAAAAAGCAGAAAACAAACCCCCCAAACCCATATGGGATCCTACAGGTTCAGAAAAGGGTTATGCAAAAATGCAGGAAAGCATTCAAATCAGGAACCTTTTAGGACTGGAGAAAACATTACATTTACAATAAAAAACTGCTTTTACCAGAGTGGCTAGAACACCAGCTACACTAAACATCACTCCAACATGCTTTCTTATTTTTGTTGGTGCTTCCATGGGTGCACTACATTGACCATCGCAGCCTCTGCTCTGACGGTAAGCAAAGATTGCTGCAAAGAACTAAAAATAAATGTCTTAGTTGGAGCAGAATAGGAAACAGCTCCACTTGGAAGAGAACCAGACTTGGAGACATACACATGCGATAAAGGGCAAAGCAGCACTGGAATTTACTTTTATTACCTCTAGTCTTTAACTCATCTTCTTCCACTTCTATATCTAAGTCGTCAAAGACAGCTGCTAATGGAATCTTCAGTGTGGGATTACTAGGTATTTTAAAATCCTTATAAGGAGAAAAAGAAAAAAGTATATTTACTGCTATTTATTCATATAATTTCACCAACAAATCTAGGAACTGAAAATTATATGAATTCATTTTGAAATCACACTGCACGTAAAGTGAGAACACTAGAATTCCACAGCTACCCTGAAAAAGTTTAACTAAGAAAAACCCCACGTTTTTGTTTTCAGATTAGCAGTGACAGCATTGCATGATTTTATAACAACAGCTGAACAATCAAAATGAAGCAAGTTACAGTATTTCTTTCCCTTGGATAACAAACGGTAAACCAGCACTGAAAAGCTAACATAGTTGTCATGCCATAAAAGTTAGCATATATGTTTTTGATATGCCACCAGATGGCTCACTACATTTAATGAAGACAAACTGCTGGAAGCAAAATGTACAAATCCAAAAGCAGAGTATTAGGCAGGCAGACATTTATTGCACGACAAGCTCTTTTTGTAAGCATATAAATAAAAACTCTCAACAAGATGTTTGACAGATTTTGTAAGTTGTACTGATTTATCTGTGTATCATTGCCATTTCCTTGGAAGATTAAAAAAGGTTAAGTATAATAGCTGTTCAGAAGTCTGAACCCAGCTTTATATCAAGTCACCAGAATTTCTGGACAACAAAAATTTAAGAAAAATATTCCACAGTACTATTCCAAGTAACTGAGTTACCTGCCATTTTTATACAGTAAACATGCAATAAAGAAATAAGACCTTTTTTCAGATACATGCATTATGCTAAACGATTATACTTAAGAAACTGCAACATAACCTTTTCCCCAGACAACATTTATCCAGAAAGGATATTATCAGAGTGAATAGCACTGATGCCAGTGAAGATGTAACTGGGAGAAGATAACAGAACAAACCAAACCTAAACAAATGTTGAAACTGCAGAACAAGACAAGAAAATAGCATAACTCAGAATTCTCCATATATCTGCTTTGCTCATTTTTTTCCTCTAACTTGTCTACAATACTAGCTAATACTTTATTCATTATTTTACTCTTCAGCTACTGTGTTAATTGTTAATAAATGTGGAGTTAGGAACAGCTAAGAACTTTTTAAAAGTCTTGTCTTTGATGCCATAATCATATAAAAGACTACAATCTTCAGGCTGTGTTTTGCTTGACTAATAGCAACTTCCCAGACATTGGCCATATTTTTCTCCTTGGCATATTTATACTCCAAACTGCCATAGAACACTATTGGCACTCTCCCAATTTCTCATTTGATACATATTTTTCCACATAAATCTAACACAATATATTTGTCATTCTACACCAAAATTATACACATATATAGAATATGCACAGGTTCCTACTGCCTTCTTAGTAAATTCTTGCATAGTAGTTAAATTCTTAACAATTCAGGACTGTTTGTGTGTATGCCATATCACTGGAAAAAATTTCCCCTACACACATGTATACACACAAATCAAGACCTTTTCAGTCATTTACCAAAACTGAAAATTAGACATGTTTAAACCTCAGAAACCAAGTTATAGGAATCCTTTTAAGGGTCTTCTATTACCAGCTGAACGAGGTTAACAATTAGCATATATTTCTCCAAAACTACTGTGCTTGTATGAATGAATTTGTATCTCAGGCAAGTATCCATAAACCCATCCTAAGACATTCTGCTGCTCCCTGTATGTTAGCCAGCAATTACTCCAATGAGTTTTGTAAATTAACGTTTTCAAGAGCTGGCAGAAAGGGAAGCACGGATGAAGCATTCCAATCTTGTAACCTTAAATTTAACCCTGTACTTTTGCTATACCTTACAGTTTATTGTAGATTACAAACAATTGGACAGCCAGATGAAAAAAGTGTTCTTAGGAAGCATGCATTACACAGACAGAACATAAAAGCTGGGCACCATCTTTTTAAAGAAATTTTATAAAAATAGAGAGAAATTAAAGTTCAGCGGCAAGAAAGGAGGAAATGTCAGTATCCCACTTGAATGAAGCCACAATGGTTACTGCAAAGCTACAGCCGCCTTTGTTTCATTAGGTTAAAAAATACCTGCACACTATTTTCTTGTGCGTGGTGAGACAGTCTTGCATTTGGTAGTGGAGAATGAGATCTTAATTTTCTATCCAGGAATACTTCCTTACTACAGGCATAACACCAAACCCGGAGTGTAGTAAGGTTGACAGTTAGACAGTGTTTTGTCTCCTAAAACAGAACAAACCCCAAAATTATGACTCAGAAATTTGGCATCATTAAATACTGTTACACGCAACCTAGAACAGAAGTATTAAAATTCTGGATCTTTCAACAATGAAACAAATACGTATGTTAGAATATTTTTTTAAAAAAGAAGCAGTTCAATTACTGAAATTTTAGCACAAACTATCCAACGCTCATTTTCAGTACAAGTCACTCAAATTAGCAAAAAGGTACAATCAGAATCTAAGCCACTGTCATACGTGACAAGCCTTTGTGTAATTACAAAACAAGAAGAAAGCCTGTTGTCAGAGGTGTTACAGTTCACAACAAACCAGTTTTCCAGGCGTGTCTAGTATTGCTCATAATGGCAAGCTGTCTCATGTACAGTAAGGGCAGTGTTTATTTCTAGTGATCTGCTGTAGGAAATTCAAGTTATTTAACAATCAACCAGAAGAGTAAGGTAAGATTTTTAGTTCAGTTACAGTAAGAGGTGCTCATATCAAAACAAACAAGTTCTCTTATTGACAGCTTCATCCTGTGAAGCAATATCAAAATCTGACAGATGGGGAACAGTTTTACTGTTCTAATCGTCATCTTTCTTTTTTTAACCTCTTCACTTACTGTAGGATTGCATACAGTTGCTATCTCCTCCAAATATTTCCGCCAATCCTTCATGTATTTCTTCCTTACACATGAGCACCAGCCATGTTTATAGACAATGAGGGATCTGCTAGATGTTAGGAAAATACTGCAGTTGCTGCAGGATGCCCAAGTTCCTCCTCCACTCATTTAATAAGGCCTTGTACAAGAACAATGTTTTTAATATAAAATGTGGGCTCTGATTTCATTAAGTAGCCCTCACCATCAAAAAACATCACAAACATCAGACAATTTAAATCATAAGAATATGTTTGATTCTGTACCTTAAGCTGCATAAATAATTACAAGTCTCCAGAGCAACACCTTACTACTTTTCTTGAAGAAGACACAATGAATGTGATTATTTGCAGTACAGGAAGCCTTGCTGGTGGAAAGTGGAGTAAGCAGAAGTAAACTGGTTCATGTCAACCTTGTTTCTCTCATTTTAGTGAGTTTATTGAGATTATTACTGAACAAAATATCCAGAAATTTTAATTCAGCAACAAGAAAATCAAGACAAGGATGGCACTAAAAGGAAGTGAACTATCCATTCCCTTACTCTTACCTGGAAAGTATATAACATTGCTAGAACACCATGTAAAGCAGGAATTAACTACTGTAGAAAGCTAAGATGTATAAAATTGTAGGAAAGAAATCCAGGGACCATCCGTTCCTCAACTGCACTACGAGCAGCTCATTTATTTACCTATTGTAAAGGCTTTAGAATGGTGACTCAGCTTAAGCAGGTGGCAAAAAAGAAGTCTTTATATAAATTTATATTAATGAACTATTGATTTGTATAAATACGCACTCCTCTCAAGGTTCTGCTTCAGAAAAAGTCAGGAGTGGTGGTAAAACGCAGCCATGAAGTGTATTACTTATAAAACTCTGGTGTTTACTTTTTGTCCATTTAAAAATTCACCAAGGTTTTTTTCTTAGTGTTTTTAAGACAAAAATTGCTCAGTGTGGAACCTCAGATGTATTTTCTGACAGACAAACTGTAAATTGGTGACAGGAATTGCATTTAATTGAAAAGTCAGCAATTTTGAAATGATGGATTAATAAAAGTACCATCCCTCTGTCCCCAGTACATTTGTTAAGAGAGAACGATACATCTCATTTCGTTCATTTTGGCAAGTGTGCACAGAACAGACAGTGAGTTTAAGACCCAAACAGATGCACTCAAGCTGTCCAGCCTTGCCAGAACTTGGCACACTGAGCAACACAGTGCACACACTCCACTGCTCCTACAAAGCTGGGTCCAAAACCAGGACACAGCAGGAAAGGATACGCTCAGCTCAGGCTACAGGTTCTTTATCAGTAGCCATTGGAACAAGAAGCATAATGCAGAAGCAAAGCACCTGTTTCTGGTAATTTATATGTCCTATCTTACACCTCTTCAGCTCTCACCTTCATTAATCCAACTTCCCTCCTCTTATCCATCAGGCAGCCACAATCCCAAAAAGTTAGTCTGAAGTAGTGAAGTACTACATATAAGCTAAAGTACTCAAGAAGTTTCTTGATCGTGCATCTTGAAAAGTCAACGGTGATTGTTCTTTTCTTAACTTTCACAATGTTCCTTTAAGGAGCACAGTAATGTCAGAATTACATTAACTATGCAGCTGCACAAAGTCTAAACTCAAATACTCTTAAATTACTAAGACCTGCTTCTATAGATGAAGAACAACCATAACTAATCAAACTTCCAAACAGTTATGCTAACACAGGCTACTGACTTCACCAAAAGGAGTAAAACAAGTCCTCTAATTCTACTTCACTGCTTCAAGTAACCATTACTAACAAATACACGTACCTGGGAATGGGTGGTACTGTGATCCACATAGGATTCGCCACAGCCAACATACGTACATCTGTTCTGTTGAACAAAATACAGAGAAGTATACGGAATTAAAAAGTGGTGTCAAACATGTTTACAGAATAGGAATATACTGCCAGTCCCTTTAAAATTCACTCAAATTTCAAACTTGCAGAGTCCTACAGAAACCAAGAGACATGCTCAGTAAGTGTTAAAATAAATATCACCAAAAGCAAACAAGAATGCTGCAAGATTTAACTCAACTCCTCTCGCTGGTGGGCAGTGTTAGACATTTAATCTACTTGGAATATAATTTTTTGGCCATTTTGGTATATTTATTCAGATTAAGGTCAACATGGTTTTTTACATTTCATGACTTGATTGTTACAGAAAATATGAAGTTAGCCCAGTGTCTAAAGTACTGAACTGCAACAGACTTGGAACATGACACATTTATACCAAAATACCCCTATGCTCCTCTCTGCAGTGCCTGCTATCAGAGTATTACTTCACAATTAATTAATTCTCTCCCTTTAAATAAGAGTTTCCAGCACAACATGGATAAGTACTCACTACATTCTACTTACAACATGCAAAATAATTGTTGATTTTAATTGTGCTAATTGCAAAACATATTGGGCTGAGTTGAGTGTGGAATCTTGCAGCTGCCAGTCCTCAAGCAATTTTCATTAATTCCTCATTTGCATGAGTCAAGACAATCACGTTAATGAGTACAGCATGTTATCTGTATAACTCTCTAAACATGTTAATTTATACAATCAAATAGCAGCTTAACACAGTCAATTTTCTATATTAACCAGTCATCGATGTTGGTTAAGTTACAGATAGTTAACATGCTGGCATCTCACCATGTTTTTCTACTGAAAAAGGTGAAGGCAATACGCCAATCCAAGTGGAGACACATCACAGCATGACACCAAGTGTCTTACTGCAATTAGAAAACTCTCCTATGGAAATGGTGGTATGAAAATAAGTTTTTCAGTAACAGTTTAAGAGCTTTAAGTGAGAAATAAAAAAACGTGATCTAAGCTTCACAGCCATTTCCCCACCTGCCAGGTTCATCTGCGAACGCCTCTTCCTACTCCCTAGAGGGTTTTTATATGTAATGAAACTTCAAGCCATCTAACAAAGAGACATGAAATACTTTTTCTTTTCCCCCTTTGTTTCTATCTCTTATTGACAGAAGCAGCAATGTCTGAATAACTCACCGGACACTGGCTACATACTTTCCTGTTGGCATCATAGATCAATCAGAAGCAACATTTTCAGAGGGTTTCAGGGTTTTTTTTAAATACAATGAAAATTATGGTTCTTGTAGACGGCAAGAAGAGTAAGGCGAAAGCATATTTAAGAAAGAACCATAGCCAGGATAAGGACTGTACCAAAGTAATACGAAGTTTGAAGAATGTTTATACAAGCTTTTACAAGTTTCAAAAAGAAGTTTTTTCTTTGTTTTGCTTAAGAAGAAAAAAAGCCAGAGTATGTACTGTTACGCCAGCAAAAGTCAGCATTTACTGTTAGATGTTATTACTACAAGTGCTAATAGACCCTTATGAAAAGTAACTTAATTCAGGAATAATATATTATTTTTCATATCTACAGACCTGGGGAAAAGATAAATAATCTTAAGAGCTAAAAAGTATAATAACTCAAAAAACCTTAATATGCTAGCTTATTAAAAAAACCTCATTTTAAACACAGTATTCTTAAAATGTACCTAATAGAGGGAAAATAATTTTAAGAATAGGAAACTGCGTAAGAGGTTTTGCTTTGAAATAATAAAGAAACTAATTTAAAGAACATCGTTATAGCTGTTTCTTAAAAAAACTACAACCAATTTCATCTAGAGATGACTAGGAAAGCATCCTACTATGGACCAACAGAACAACTTACCTCTAAGCATGCCCAAAGGTTGGGTCCTCTGACTTTACAATCCTGACAAGTGCCCTATGAAAGTCAAACACACAAGTATTCTTTCATTTATTTTCACCAGTAAATCAAAACCTCAAGACCAAACGAGAAAAAAAATGTTGTACATCCCAGTATCAGCTGAATAAATTTAAGACAAAAAACCCCAATATGTTAACAAGCAACCCAACTTTTGTTTTGCTTCGTATAATCTTAAGATCATCAGATTTTTCTAGTACGACATCGGATCTCTGAGTTTTCAACCTTAAACCAATAATTGTTCTTCTAAACAAAGCATAAATCATATTATATTATTTTGCAAATCCACAAAATTGGTCTTTCCTATAAATTTAACATAAAAAGCAATTAAAGTGACAGAACTTGTAAAAACTGCATATTCCTATTTGCAGACAGTCAAAAGTTTGCAAAAGTTTAAAAAAGAATATGCAACACTAGAGAATGTTACATCCTTCAGCATCAAATTAATCATTACACCTTTCAGTTAAAGATGTTTAGCACCGTGCACAGAAAAGGTTTGGCTTTTCATCACCTTCCAGCTACTAAAATGGATTACAAGATATTTCTTTTTTCCATTTATTAATACTAGCTGGAAACCAAGAGTTTGGGTGGGGGCAGTTTCTCAAACCACGGCTCCTCTATCAAAAAGTGAACTGTTATCCAAGAAAGGCACAAATTTCTTTGTTGCAGTTTCTACTCAAAGGCAAGTCAGTTACACGATATGACATTATTATTCCAAATAATTAACTGCTACAATGGCAGTGCCTGAAAATATAATTCAGCTTGGTGTTATGCTAACTCTTCTAGCTAATAGTTCCATTAAAACATCACTTGCTTTAGAAAACAGCGCTGAGAAAGGTACTCTTTAAGTGTTAAGTACTGGAAAACTATTTTTCAGTTTTATCAGGTCCATAATTTTCAACCCCTACTTCACTTAAACCTTACTATTCCAGTACAGAAGATTTTACCCATGCTTAATGCTTAAATGCATCTTAAAACTGATAATACACGACAAGATATGTAGCTAAAATAAGTGACTAGATTTAACTGTGAGAAGAAGAAAGCAAGCTGCTACAACTCACATGGGATTTCTGTATCAATTCCTCTTTCGTTATCTCACCAACTGATTCCAGGTGCGGGCAATTGCTGCTGGGTGACGACATTCCAGAAGCTGTGTTTTCGGAGATCCTGGAGCTGGGATCTTCAAGACCAGGGAATCACTTGTCAAGAGAGGAAAGAATGAGTAAAACCCAATTCGTTACACTAGGCAGCAATATCAGGTATCTAATATGCAGCATATACATACTTTAAAAAGGCACGTTCTGTTAAAAGTTAAGTTAGTATAAATATGTTTATTAACAGCAAGAGAATCCAATAATCCAAATTAAATAGCTGTCTTCTAAATTGAAATCCTCTGACTTTTAGGGCATAAGCTAACAGAATCCTGAGTGGAGCAGAGCTGCTTTGGGTGAATTATTTAATTTCATGACCTCTAGCATTCACCCTAACTACATAAAGACCACAGTTTTCAAGTCTACCCAGCACTGATGGTGGCTCTGACTGTATATTCTGGACAGGGATGTTAAGCAACATCGCTGAAATACCCTGCAGCCATGAAGGCTGAAAGGCAGGAGCACACGACTTACTTGTCAAAGGAGAAGGAAACTTTGTAAATAAATAAAACCAAGATAAAGACACATTCTAGATTCAGGCATATTATATATCAAAAGCAAACTGAAACTTCTAATTCAGATGTAGTACTGAACACTCAGTGTGATTTTCTCTGAGCCCTCTCTGTCCATCCAAGGTCTCTGATGCAGACAGAGAAACCTATCAGAAATAAATGCTAAATATAATCAGTTTGTCATTATTATTATTTTGATGGTTGCACAGAAAGCTATGATGTTTTAGAGAAGAAAAATTTAAACATGAACTCAGTAATGTTCTTTTTATGTAAATACTCCAATTGACTCACACAGATAAGAACCATCCCAGAACTCTGCCCGTTTGCTTTGGCAGCTTTAGGTCTGTCCCTTCCGCTACACGGCCAATTACTCCTTTGAATATTAAGTAACCCAGAGCTTTGATGATGTGGGGAAAACAAAGCTTGCCCAGCAGGCATCTCAGACACGCTTCCCAGTAAACTTCCAGTTTGTTATCTTTGACTTGGCCCTTACTTCCAGTTACTTGCAGTAAGATCCCTTCCAATCAAGAGGCATTTCACTTTCCTTTGATTATCAAAGGTGCTTGTTGTTTAAAATATATGTGTGTGTATGTGTATAAACAGTCCATATTATTCCCATACAAATTCCTGTACAAATAACATCATATAGAATTTGTACAGAAATACCATATAACACTTTATATAATTATATACATGCATGTATATACCTGCATATATATTTAAATATATTTATATATAAATCATTACTTCTATATAAACAGTATACAAGGTATTTCTTATATATATAATGTGTATACATACACTTAAGTATGTGTGTGTATCTTTCAGTCTTTTTGAATGTCATGTTAACAGCTGTTCAATAAAATATTTAAAGACTTCTCTCTCAAGTCTGAAAATACTACTAGTAAATTAATAATTCAGGATTTTTTTTTAAGATGAGGTCTAAATTCTCTTCCTGGATCAATGGCATGACATTTAGAAAGCATTATTCTCCAATATAAGCTGCAGCTGGAGAAGTATTTCCTCAGTGTCTATTTGTAATCTACATGTAGTATTGCTGAAAGACACTTCAAATATGAAAACCAGTTTTTCAGATCAAACCTCCTCAACTTTCAATCAATTAGTAATTCTATTTTGAACTGTAAAGTTCCTTTCTGGAACAGAAAGGGAAACATGAACATACGTTTCACCTTTCTCATTTTGCAAGGTCTGTTAAGACATTAAAAATGGAGAAGTGAGTTTCAAATAAAGCTCTGACAATCTTAAAGTCAGTGTGAATTAGTGCTGATTTAACACAAATGCTTTAGAAAGCCTGGTGTAACGAATTAGTAAAGCTTTAGGCTTTTCTTTTAATGGAAGAAGCTTTCTGAATGCATTATTCCAAGTAATACAAAGCAATGAATGGAGACTTCACCTCACACTACCAGATTTGTATTGAATAGCTACTTTTCATACCTGAAATGGTGCAAATCCAACCTGCAGTCCTAAACAAACGCAGACCCAGGAGCTGTGCCCATACCAGATGCTATTTCCTGGTGTGGCCTCCATCTCCTCATAATAATCATCAGACAGACCAAAGCATATCGAAGCTCGTGTTCCTATGGATATGGTCCCTGTTCTGATCCATATGGGGAGAATCTCTCGTAGAAGCCTAGTTAATGTTATGGATTATTTTTACATGTTATTATATGGGCAAAGCTGAATGGCCTTTCTTTCAACTTCTGTTAACAATTTTCTTACACGCCTCCTTCCATCCTGTAGAAACCGTGATAATTCACTGTATTCCCATAACCTTGGTAGCTTAATATACCTAGCTGCAGTAACACACTTTGGAAAATTGCATGTTAAAGTCTAAAACTGTAAAATGAATTTCAAAATTATGACTCATTCTTCATATTTTTAAGTCCCAGCAAGCCCTGAGTAGCCACTCCTCCTCTCGCTGCCATTCCTTCATTTCACCACATCCCACTCGAAAAGATTGCTTATCTTCCTCTACTGATGTATCTCATTATCACATCTGCTTTTCACAAGCTGCTGCCTTGCACTGACCTCACCCAAGAGTCATTTCTTTGCATTTTTAGTGATTAAAAAAAAAGATCGACTTTTGGAGTTTCTCTTACATTCCGCTTTATATTCCTGTTCTGAATCTGGAGTAGGTCTCTACTTCATGACCCCAGTGATATGTGATAGTTTGTACCAGGAAAGTACCCAGCTATCTCATGTGAACAGCTCTACTCTGTCAGATGAAAGGCCCATAAAGCCCCATATCCCAAAGAAGAAAAAGACTTACAAGAACATATAGCTTCCCTGAATCCTTTCCAGCTCTAGGATTTCCTGAAGCAAAAGTTTATATATTAGAAAGGCTCTATATCAGTAATTTCAGCCTTCCTCAGGTCACAGAACTCTAGAAAATTGTTATCGAGACAGGAATTCTTAGACAGCAATCGTGTCCAGTGGTAACAAGACTTTTTCTGTCAGCTTTCAGCAGTATTCCATGGTCTCGGTGGAACCTTAGGAAAAAAGCACAAGCCTCTGAGAATCATGGACCTACCTATACGGTATGCAAGAAGCACCTTTGTTTCACTATGAGGTTAAGAATGAAGCAAAACTTAATTGGGAATAGAACTCAGGTTTTCACACTAACTGTTAATTATAGAATTCATGCAATAATTTTCTCATTAAATGCTTCCTATATATGGGGGACAGAACTTTGCAGTCTCTCCCTTGTCATCCCCAGCTCTCTCTGTTGTTTCCACTGAAAGGTTTTTTTCAGCCCACCTGTCTCAATGCACCATACTACATCATTCAACTAACTGGATCATTTAATGTTCAAACGAAGGACTTATTAACACATTTTTGCTTAGTGCATAGCAAGTCATACTTCTAAGAAAAAAAAAAGCCTGTAACACTTATCTGGAACTTCAGTCTTTTTGAACGGCCTTGCATTCACTGAGAAAATACATTTGCTCATGTGAGCAGTCAGAGAAATGTGAACCATAACTTAGAGCATCATGACCAGCAACTTATTTATTATTCAGCAGAATTCCTTGGCATCACAGACTTGTGTGGTATGTGCCACAGAGGAACTATCACACACACAGAAAAATCCCTTCAAACTCTAAGAGAATTCAGCTGATCTTGAAAATTATCTCAGGCTTGTGCAGGGAGCCTAATGTTTCCTCAAGAAACACAACAGATTATAAACTATCCAACAAATGTTGAATTACAGTTCATGTTTTCATCTGCTAAGCTATAGTAGTTAATGCATCAACAGGTGTTCAAATAAACAAATATATATCTTTATTCTGTTGATGTCCCTAAGTATGAAGCCATTTTATCAGAGGGTTCAGTTAGAGAATTATGGTAAAAGATTTAAAATTATTATTCTGAAAACAGCAATTACCTGAAGCAGTAATTGTATTTTCACTACAGGCTTTTATTATTTTGCCTGTACAGCTCTGAGTAACAGCATGTCAAATCAGTAACTTCTAGGTTTAGGCTTCTGATTTGCACTCAGTTATTTTACTAGTGATGCACTCAAATAATCACATTTATTGTCATTTCGTGGCAACAAAATAAGAGTGACACAGGGGTGCAATTTTGTATCTGAACATTTAACTACTTACAATATTAAAGAGATCTGGAACTTCTGTAATTATTTGTCATACAGATACACTTCGGACTTCAGAAAAAAACCCTACCAGCATTCATTCCCATTGAAGCTACAGCCTTAGACATACTTATTCAGATTTTTAAGATGTGTATTTTTCTACCACTTTTCTAAAGAACTGTGTTGTTCTTTAAAAACTTCACTGGATTCTTTGACAGTTATTACAGAAATAAATTACTAGAGAATAAACTCTGGTATTTTCCCAGTAAATGACAAAAGCATTTACTCAGTAAGCTTATAAAGATACCTGGTCCTTCTCTTGAGGGTCCGGGAAATACCCACTGGAGGAAGACACATTTTTTTAAAATCACTTTCATTAGATTTTTCTGTCATGAAGTATTGTTTTGAAAGAGAAAGGGCATAAAAAAATGCTTGAGGGTGTATCTTCTTACAGGGTCAGGCGTTTTTCATTTTATATTGCCTTTCAAGGTATATAGACTGTCCATTCGCTTCTTTCTTCCACCACTTAAATTCTACCTCTGAAACCCATTAGCTGACCTTTCTGTTCCTAAGCGGATTTTTCTATCTCGGGCTCCGCACCCAGGAGAGTTCTGCAGGGATTTTCCACCGGTGTTACGCCCGGCTCGTCTCCCCAGCCCACTGCACCCCTCGTACAGGGGATATAAGCCTGCAGACACCCCAGGGGACGAATAGAGTGATTTAGAGGTAAATCACTGGTTTTAGGAACTGCACCGTCGCCGCCTGCCTTCAACTTCACAGGCTGTTTGCGGAGATCGATTCAACGCTCTCTGCCCGTTCCCAGCGGGCGGGCAGGCGGCCGAATGCTCACCGGCCCACACGCCACCCCGCAGCCCGGGGGGAGACTGCCCCCGGCCCCCGCCCAGCCCCCCGGGAGCGCGGCGGCCATCACCGTGCCGAGCCGCCTTGGACTTTGAGACCGCCGGCAGACACCGCCCGCCGCGCTCCCGTCTCCCCTCACGGACACCGGACCCGACCTTCCTTCCCCGCCGCGAGCACGACTCCCTCCTCCCGCCTTACCGGGAAGATGCACCGTGCGCAGAACCTGGGGCTCAGCGGGGCCGCAGCCACCCCCACGGCTCACGCCGATGGCGGACCCCAGCCTCCGGGGACGCCGCGGTGCTGGCGGCCGCTGTGGCGGAGAACGCGCGGCCCCGGGGCGGCCACAGCGGCTCCTCCTCACGCGCACAGACGGCCACCGGCTGCAGCAACAGCAGCTGCGGCAACAGCGGCCGCAGGACGCGCCCCGCACAAAGATGGCCGCGCGGAGCGTCTCCGCCGCTCACGTGAGCGCTGCCACACACAAAGATGGCGGCGCCAGGCTCTCACCCCACCGTGCCCGCTCGCCCGCAGAAGAAGGCTGCCCTGCGTAAAGATGGCCGACACGGACTCCTAACGGAGCGGGTCATCCTCACGTGGTAGCGGCAGAAGCCGCCTCCTGGCCAACCTCGGTCGCTTCTCCGCGGCCCGGAAGCAGATCGCTGCTGGTCTCCTAGCAGCCGCCGGTGCGGGGAGGGAGCCACGGCTGCTGCCCGTGGCGCCTGCGCCGGTGCTCGGCAGGTAACGGAGAGCGGCCGCCGCGCAGTAGGACCCGCCCGGGCCCCGGGAGGGACGCGCCTGCCTTTACCTAGGTGGCTGTGGGGATGGGGCTGAAGGGCGCGTGGAGCCGGCCCCGCGGTCTGTTATCCGCCCTGACCGCGATGCCGGGGCTGCCTTGTCCGGGGAGGGCTCCGCAGGCCGTGGGGAGGACGTTTCTGCCCCCGACGGGGCCAGCTACGGAGGCGGCTTCTCCCGCTTCGGGCCCCGCTCCGTGTCTGCTGGCGGGGAGACGCTGCCGCGCTGAGGGAACGCCCGGGGCGCGGCACAGCCCGCCTGGGGCCGGAGGCGTCAGCGCAGGAACAGCCGGCGGTTCCAGCGCCCGCGGGCCCGCACCCCGAGCCGCGGGGCTGGGGTCAGGGGCTCGCCCTGTGTTCAGCTTCAGGGATGTTCCTTTTAATGGGAGAGATGATGTTAGGTTATAGTATTTATTCCTCATAGTGTGTCTACGAAAAATTGAAGCTCTGAATGAAATAAACTTTTTCTGGCTGTTCTCAAATCTTTTAACTCTTTTAGCTGGCAAATGTGCTCTTCCAACAGTAGTGATCTTAGAAACAGGGTTGTTTTCATGTCTGATTTAGAGGATGTAATATAACAAGTGAACTGCCAGGCAGTAACAAGAGGTGACCGAGCCCTCTGTAGAGCCTGATTGCACACACAGGTCTCTGTACAGGGCACTTGAAGGAATGAGGCCTGAGCTGAGCCAGCAAATTTTCAGTCTTCTCATTAAGCATCAGTCTTTACTCAGAAACATCAATCAAACAACTCCTGTACCTGTTATGTAAGAGGCTTGAGCTTGGAGAATAAAACTGTCCAGGGTTTCTATTGCATAATACAGTGTGTATCCTTCATTTGACAGAGTATTCCAGAGACCATCTGTGGCCGTTTTCAAGATAGTTCCACTTAATGAGGTTATGGGAGAGAAGGAGCCATGTCAGAAGAAGCTGTTACTGAGGCACGATTTTCCCTGAAGACAGTAGCTTTACGAGTATTTCATCTTCCCCTTTCTTGGTATTATTCTCTTAACCAGGTAACATCTACATTGTAGTGTCACTTCTGATAGACTTCTACAACTTCAATTGCAATGTTGTACTCACTCTTCTAAGCTTAATATAAATTAAATTTGTGCAGAATGTCTTGATTTTTAGTTTATTTAGGACATTGAACTGAGTATTTTTGTCTTCTGCTAATAAATGCTTAGTGCGTTGTCATATATCTCACTGAAGAGATTGCTTTATCTGCATTGCCTATATGTCTTCATTTTGTAACAGCATTTTCAGCAAATCAAATATCAAAATTCTCAAGTTGTCTTTTTAATTTTTGTAGATTTTTTTCAGGTATTTAAAAACTAAACATAACTGTCATTACGTTCTGAAGAATAAGGTTGAGTGTGGTCTGAAATACTTTTGAGGTTGCCAGTACTACTCACCAATTAATCTGAATGGTAATTCATCATTGTAAATCAAAAATCCTTGTTCTAGTTTTCAGGTCACTTGTGTTTGATTAAATAAGTGACAAATGACTAAAACAAGGCAATGATTCTTTAAAAGCAGGCTGCTTTTTTAAACTTGTTCTCTTCTTTTGGCCAGTTTTGTTTGTTTTACTTACAGAAAGATCTTAAATAAAATCCTAAGGCTCTGTTAATCACAGTATTTCCTTTTACAGATGACACCAGAGTGTTCTATTTTTATTTTATTTCATTGATATTGTAGGCTGGTTTTCACTAGTAGCCTGGATAGTGGTCACTCAAATCTGGGCAAAGAGTACATTATGAGCTTAGTTTTTGGGTTGACAAAAGCTGGAAGTGTTGTGAAGCTGATTTTCCTTGTCTACAGGTAATCATACGATTGTCCCTAGAACACCTTCATGTCAAAGACAGGGAGGAGGAGCTGTAGTTGTGTTGTAGAGATTCAGAGGAGAGAGGTGTTAGTTGTCTATAACTACATATGTGATAAATGATAGAGTAAAATAAGTTAGAATTAATTGAGAAATTATAAAGTCTTTGTCATATCCCACAGAGAATAAGCTTCTTGAAGAGTGAACTGTGTTCTGGTGCCATTATACACAGGAAAACAAGAAATTTCTAGTTGGCTGTGTACAAAATATGCTTCAGTAGTTTTTTTTTTATCGTTGACAAGGGTAATTACAATAAAAAAATATTTATAATTAGGAATGCCAATAATATATTTTAAAATAGACATTAGCAAGTCCTAATCAAGTTCTACTTTTAAAACCCATGTCTTTAATATGTCTGTGTTTTATTGAATTAGATGCTTGTAAGCAGAAGCATAATTTTTCGTATTTCATTTTTCACGTTACACGTAAATGCTTTTCAAAGTTTTGCTGCATATAAAAGCAGAATGTGATACTCTCAATCTTAGCTTCATCTGATTATTTTCACATTTTTCTATATTTAGAATACATTAAAGTTCTCACCGCAAGATCACTGATTTCTCTTTTTTACGTTGCAGTTTATTCATATCCTGTTTAAATACCATGTGCAACTTCAGTGTGTGCAACAATTAAGTTTCCCCTCCTTAGACATTTTAATTTAACTGTTAATTTATTTATTATTGTGTTTGTAGGCACAAACAAATGGAAAATCTACTTACAGTTTTGTGGAACTTTAGTTTAACATTTAATTCTGTGAGCCTCAAGGTTTTAATCTCAGTTATCTGGTTACTAACTCTTTTCTGTGAAATACATCATTTTTCGTAAGCATGCGTTTGTGCTGTGTTGCAGGGATTTCCTTTTCCTCGCAGAGCACAGTGCCAGGTTTTCGGCATCTGTCAAGATCCAGCACCACTAGGGACAGGGTTCTCAAGTCAAAGGCGTTTGACTTGTTGATTACAAACTCAGTGCAGAGCGAAACTCCTAAAGCTGCTTTAAATTCCCTAGCTCTGATAGTATGGAGTAAATGGGGACTGACAGTGTCCAACAGTGCTCTGGGTGCCCAACTTGCTCTTGTATGAGAAAACATGTTACAGAAATGCCACCAAGGACTGCAGATCTCATTTTCTCCCAGCAGTCTGTTTCTGAAGCAGCATGAATTTCCAAAAGATTTTGTGTATGTGGACTCTAGTTTCTAGTTAAATGGCTCTTTCCTTTATATATCTTGTCACTTAACGTTTTCTAAACTTTGTTAATGGCTTTTAATTCCAGTCACTTGTATGTCTGGCTCTTTTTTGCTGATTTAAACATCTGTAGATTATGACTGATCTAGATCTAAAATAAAATGTAACAATTAGAAAAATGGTTTATTTAGAGAAGTATGTCCAAATACATGTTGTTTCCATAATGAAACACCATGCAAATATTAGCTTTTGGATCCTCTGGTTCTCCACAGTGCAAGGAAATAGTCTAGTTGTGAAGGGTGAGTTTCTTCTCAGTATTTGTTGTTGTTGTTAGAGGATTAATTGAAGCCCCGCATTGTCCTGTGTTAAAAAGAAATATATATAAAAAAATTTGTCTGGAAGTAATTTACTTAGGTCCCCACAGTCTGTGGATTTGTGATATACCTTATAGTTCTTGGTGCTGCAATATGTGTCTCAGTGCAGCCACTCATTTGTCGCACCAGCCCCTTTGTAAACTCCCTCACCTACTCACCATGATGAACTTTGAGAAGCCTTTAGTCTGTGGCCTTACTCAGAGTTGTTTGTTTCTCAGGCCACGTGAGAGCAGCATCTCTTATCTCCCTCAAACAAGCCATAGCCAAACGGAGGGTAGAAGGAAAGGTGGGAGTTAAAGAGCGTATATTTCTAAAGAAGTCACATTATTTTATTTTCAGATAAAGCTTTCCCCTGGGTTAAGGAAGCTCTTCACGGTAACAGCAGTGAGCGCAATATCTGTTATTTTTCTTGCCCATCACTTTAAAAGGAGACGTGGAAAGAAAAACAAGAAAGTGCCACCATGGGAACCAAGTCATCTAGTGTTAGAGTGCACCAAAGCAGCTGCGTCAGAAAAAGGTACGTGATGGACCCCCCCCCAGGTTTTTTATGTTCCTGGAGGGGAAGGAAAGGGGTGTGAGGGGATGGGTGTGCATGACAGTGTGTAGTAGTAAAACTGTTTTGCTTTAGTGCTGAATAGGTTTGAATTGTTAAAGTAGAAATTACACACATTGGGAACAAAATTACATTGTCTTATAAATAAACTGGTCTTGTTATCAAAGGCGAAGTTTTAATCATGAATTTGGGCTAAAACTTTTTTTTATCAATAGTATATTAACAATGGGGTTTGCCATTCTTGTGGATGTATTTCAATACTGAAAAAAGCAGATTTAATTTTTATAGGATGGGAAAATATTATGCTCAAATGCATGGTTATTGTTATAGGTATTCTGTTCTAATTTTTAGTTTCTCGTGTAGAACTGTAAACAAAAGAATAGTTGTTTGCTTCTAAACTGGATTTTGTTGAAGAGAGCAAATGTAATTCTTAATAGATCTTACTAATAAAAGATAGAATGAGTTTGCAGCAGCTTTAAAATCAGTATATCTCTTAGGTTCCAGCTGTTCCAGTAGTCGGCAAAACTTGACTCTTTCTCTGAGCTCTGCCAAGGACAAAGGTTCTCAGTCTTGTATCTATACGAATGGAGGACTTTTCAGTAAATACTCTGGTTCAGTTCAAAGCCTGGCCTCGGTAAGTGGAAGTGTTTTAAGGCTCTTCAATGTCAGATCACCTAATGGTTTCACTGAGCTGGAACAACTTTCCTGAACCAGCTGCACAGAAGGCTAGGGATGCTGAAGAGGCCATTGTACTTACTGCATAGTAAAAACAGTTTCCAGGAAGATAGTTTGGCTGTAATGTACTCTGGCAGGAATGTAGTTTTAAGGATACTTTGTATAACAACATGTCAAAATTGATTTATTTTTTGTAAGGTTCAGAGTGCCACCTCTTGTCACAGTTGTGCTTGTGCCAATTCTAATTCCTGGGACAAAGCAGACGAAGATGATATTAAGCTGGTCAATATTCCAGTGACCACACCTGAAAATTTATATTTGATGGGTAAGTTACAATAAGAATATTCAGCATCTATCAACAGTGAATGTAAATACTTTATTGTTTTTATGGCAAAGTGACACACGGTATTATTGTGGTGTTCTTTTCAGAGTCTCTGTTGGCGTGTGTCTAAGAACATTTCCATAAAATAATGAAATCTTACTTTGAAAAAACAACTCTAGATCAAGTATATTTTTTTCTCCTTCCTATAATTGTAATAATAATTGGTCAAATTATTTTTTAAAGTAAATAGGATAAAATACATTGAACTTTGTTGCTTTAATCATATTGTGAACTTCTTTATCTTATTAAAAAGGCAGATATATATTTTTTAGGCTGGGAATTGCTGTTCTTTTAAAAACTTGTATCTCTACTATAATTTTGCTTATTAGCTACATAGTTTCCTGTCAGTCTAAAATGTGGATACATATGGAAGCTGTGTGTTTGAGAGCATGGAGGTATTCCCAATCTCCCCTAGGTATGGAGCTATTTGAAGAAGCCCTGCGGCGATGGGAGCAGGCACTAACTTTCCGTAACAGGCAAGCTGAAGATGAAACGGGTTGTGGTTCCATTAAACTTGGAGCAGGAGACGCAATTGCAGAAGAAAGTGTAGAAGTGAGTATATTCAATTGCTAATCTACTGCTGCTGCCCTGATGATTTGTTGCATCTTGTTACCAAAATTGATAAGTAATTCAAAATTCCACTTTAGTAGTCTTGCATTTAAAGGACATTTAACTTTATTCATTTGGTTTTGTTTTGGTTTTTTTTTGTTGGTTGTTTGCGGGAGTGCAGCATGAGGGAATTAGCTTCATGTATTTTTTGGCAATTGCTGTTGTGTTTGCTTCTGGATGGCATTATCAAGCTCCCAAGCATACTAGTGCTCTGCACAAAATCCCTTGGGTCATCCCTTTCTTTTATGACTATGTGAGAGGATATCTGCTTAGCAAAGATAAAGGTCTTGGAAAAGATAATCTATTTATGAATATTTACAAATAATGTGCTTGAACTTTATTTCTTTGTTCTTGTCAACTAAATGCTAATGTTTTGAAATAGACATGTAACTGTGTGGCTTTCAGTATTTCTAGTGCGGTATGTATATATTTTGGACATTGAAATCTTCATCTGGCAGTGTCCTGTGCAGTTCGTAGCAAGTTAACGTGCCATGGTTTGGTCTTTGAAGGCTTTATATTCTTAGATTTTACAGAGGAATCTTACAGACCGTAAACAAATAGAAAAATCTTCTAATGTGTCTCTTCTTGCAGGATATCATTAGTGCTGAATTCATTCATAAGCTTGAATCCCTTCTTCAAAGAGCTTATCGTCTTCAGGAGGAGTTTGAAGCTACCCTTGGGGTCTCTGATCCTGCTTCACTAGCTAATGATATTGGTGAGTACTCCAATTTTACATTTTTATTGCTTGTAATAGTAATTGTTGTGAAGGAGAAGTCACTAAAATATCCACTGAGCAGAATTACATCTATGAGTAAATAAACAGAAAAAAATCAGGTTCTTTACATTATTGTGTAATCTTTGATGTAGTGCTTGTATGTTAGATAAGAATGGAGAGAGGAAGTTTTTTCTGTGTGGCTTGTCAGTATACTTCAGAATTTTCATAGTTCTCGACTTTCTAAAGTCTGTGTTGATTTGGGTCATTAAATATTTATGCAGAAAGAGTTAGTCTGAAATAAACATCTATTACCAAAGCTCTTATCACTGGTGGCTGAAATTTATCACAGTTATGAGTGACTAAAACCAGGATGTTAAAATGGCAAATATAATGGGTGGGTGCTGCCAGACATGCTGATTAAGTGCAGATAGTTTGATTATTTTTATTTAAAGAATTGGCTTAGGAAGTTCTTAAAGATTGATACTATTATGCTCTTTCATAATTCAAGACCAAGCATCTGATCTCAAATAACTGTCAGACTTTAAAGGCAGAACATGTTCTGGGATTAGTTTCAGTCTGGTCTTGTTTGTTGGGCTTCAGCTGGACTGGCACAAGGTGGCAGTACTTGCATCTCTGAGCCCTCCTGCTATCCTGCAACTACTAAATACAGCACTGAGCAAGGCAGGAATTAAATTCAGGTCAAAGTTGGCTTTCTGACACATCTGCGTACACCTGTTAATGTAATTCTTAAAGTAGAAAAGCAGTTACATGTTTTATTTTGGTGTCTGAAACCACAAGCCCTAAATAAAGTTGCAGTGTATATCCATTATTAAAATAGAAGTTTATTTGTAATTGCTCTCTTCAGGCAAAATTAATAAAAAGGTATTCAAAGGACTCAGTGTGATGTTTGTGTTTAGTTATTGTTTTGCTTGGTTACTCTGGCAGTATTTCAAATTGATATTTTATTTTTTATATCTGGTAACTGGATTCTTGTTTACCCAGAACATTTTGAGAATTGAATCCCTTTGAAATGTTCTTTGTAGAAATGATTAATGACCTTTTGAGTAGATGTCTGTTACTTCATTATTAATTCTATGTGTGCTGGCCCAGATGAGTGAGGAAAACAAGTAATCAAGTGGTTTAGTGAGTAGTGTTTTCACTGTTCAGGATTTGGGGCTTTTTCATCATCATTGTCTTGAATTTGTGGCTTGAGCAGCAAATGATATATTAAAGAATGCTTCACTTTTTCAGAATGTTTTAGAACAAGACCAGAACATCATCTGTTTCCAGGCACTGTGGTGTGTGGTAGACTTAAAACTGTGGTGCTTATTAGACTTAAAATGGGGGATGGTTTTGTTAAATATTCAATATATAAAAACATGTAATGACTAAAGATTTCTTAGATCATTTGCTTTCCTGTGGGGTGTGACACTGAGTGTAGTGCATGAATGTTTGAAGTAGGATGTTTTGAAATTGACAGGTTTTTGGTAACTTTCCTGGGAGAGACAGCAAAGTATGTTTGGGAGAATGCTAGAGGCTCTTGTATGGGTTTATTCCACTCCCTCCCACCCCACCTACTGCAAAATACAAATGACAGTTGTGAACAGAAACAGAAAGGAAAGTGCCTCTGCTCTGTAGGAATGTGGATCATTTGTGTCAAAAGAGGCAGCATCTGCTAAATCAGAATCTGTAGTCCTGGATGATTTATACCCAAAACTTAAAGAAGCTGGATAAAGGCTACATAAAGAAAGCACACTAATCCATCACTTACTATTCACTGATCTGGGAAAGTGGAAAATGCTCCAAATGATTAGGAAATCAATTTAGCTCCAAATCTTAAAAAACAACCAAGTTAAGGGTCATACCTGTGAAATAATAGAGTTGCTAATTTGCATTTCTGTTACCACAGATAACATAATAAAAGGTGTAAATAGCGCCAGTTGATACGGTTTCATGGTAGGTAGTTTTTCCTGAACTGTAGGTTTTTGAGAGATCTGCAGTTTGGAGGCGTCGATATATCATACATCAGATGATAATAACTAGATCACTGACATGAACATTTGTTTATACTTCTGTCTACTGTTAAGGGAGAAGTTTGCTTTCTAGGGAGGATGGTTGATGAAATGCTGTAATTTTATCAACTATGTAGCTGATGATAAAATCATTTGTAGAGCTGGAAGTTGATAGAAGATTATAATTTAGGGCATGAACAGTATTGGATTAATAAAAAGGAAGGGTTAATGATACTGATCTGGTTTATCTATTCAACTGGTGATAGTCTGAAGAAGTCACATTTGAATTCAGGCAAATAGGGATTGCACATAGATGAGAGATTTTAAAAGAAAAATAATAATGAAACACTCTTGGAATGCATTAGGAAAATTATGCATCACAGGCAGTGTAAGTTCTCAGCACAGTGCTGTAGAAAAAAAGACAGTTGCTGATCTTTGGCTATGGGAAAAGGACAGCAGCAGCATAGAGGCACATATAATCTTGGGTTTGTGTGGTTTTAGAATCCTGTGTCCAGTTCTGTTCATATTTTAAAGGTATGGAAGTATAGCTCAAAACAAACCATAAAAATGATCCGTGTTTTGGAAAAACAAGCTAATACATCTCTTCTGTTGCATGTGTCCAGCTCCTTATTAAAGAAAATACCGAGAGGTGACTTAGTCTTTCTGAATAGCTACTTACACATGGAAAAGGTATGTGGTGCTGGAAGATTTGTAGAACTTGTTGTCAGAAGTCATAACTAGATCCCATATCTGGTTGTTCAAGTGAAACAAGTTAAGTTCTGAAGTAAGTTGCCTCTGAAGTGTGTTAAGGGTATTTCAGTGTTTTAGACTTTTTTTTTTTTTAATGCAGTTTTGAGGGATGTTGTTATTCCTTCAGGTAGATGGTCATTGTAGTCTTTCTGGCATATTAGCGTTTCCCCTTACTACTGCTATTTTGGAGTGAACAAGAAAAAGCCTTTGTTGCCCTAAAAGCTTCATAACACTTGCAGCTTGTCATTAGGATGCTTATAACCAGCTGTTGTGCTTCGGGGTTTTACCTGTTGACCCACAACTGTAATCAGAAAATGTTTTGCCTTTTTTTTTTTTCCTCTGATACACACAATGGTTAGGTATAGTTTGTGGATTTTTCTTCTGTTTTCTCCATTTAAAGCACTTGTGATTAGACACAGCTGGAGACAGGGCTCTGGCAGTCCAACAAATCCAATCAAGTGCTTGCTGCATAACTGTCTGACTAGCAGTTCTTAGTCAGAAACCCTTGGGTTTAATGAGCTCCAAATCTGGTCAGGAAGGAAGCTTACAAAGGTAAAGACTTCCATCCATTTCTGGTTTTCAGCTTTCTCTGTAAAATCTTCTGTCAAACTTTTGGGGCTCCTGAAACTACGCTCTCCCCTACTTGTCTACTAGTAACAGATGTTGCTCCTTCCCAAAACCTTTAAATGTTATTCTTCCCAGGTCATCATTTCCCTCTACCTAGTCAAATTAAGATCTTAGCACTGCCATTGATCAATCATACGGCAGACCTGCTTTCCATTTTGTGATTCCACTTGCTAGTTGAAGTTGGTTGGAATGATAAACAATTTGCCAGTCAGCTTAGAGAAACAGCTTTCTGGAGGACATTGGTAACATAGTGCACCGGAGAATCAGGAACGAGTCACCTGCAGCCCTGCTGGAATCCAATCATTGTCACTGCAGCCACTGGCTCTCATGATGTGGCCTGAAATGCTTCTCTTCTGTCTCCTATGGGAGGTAAAAGGCAATCATCACTTGAAGTGGTTGCATGCTGTAGTCTCATTGCCTTTTGTTTGATTCTTGTGTAAATTAGCAGCTCCAAATGCCCTTTTTGTTTTTCTCTAGTTATATGTAAACTGAATATTTTATCTCCCAGATATTTCTAAATACTCAGCTTTTAGCAGTGCAGAAGATACAGGTATAAATAAAGAGCTGGGTCTCTTTAGTTTGGAGGAGACTGAGGGTTGACCTCATTAATGTTTACAGATACCTAAAGGGTGAAGTGTCAGGAGGATGGAGCCAGGCTCTTCTCAGTGACAACCAGTGACAGGACAAGGGGCAATGGGTTCAAACTGGAACACAAGAGGTTCCACTTAAATTTGAGAAGAAACTTCTTCATGGTGAGGGTGGCAGAGCCTGGCCCAGGCTGCCCAGGGGGGTTGTGGAGTCTCCTTCTCTGCAGACATTCAAACCCGCCTGGACACCTTCCTGTGGAACCTCAGCTGGGTGTTCCTGCTCCGGTGGGGGGATTGACCTGGATGAGCTTTCCAGGTCCCTTCCAGTCCCTGACATTCTGGGATTGTGTGAAATAAATGCCTCTTCTTGTGGGTAGAATTCTAGTAATAGTAATAATAATTAATAATTGCAAACTCTAAAAGGTATTGTTGACTTATAAATAATGAATAAAGCCCTGGAGAAGACCTGCATTTTAATTACATGAAATAATGGAATGCAATTACGTTCATTGTTGTTGCATTCTCCACTGGACTTTCAGAATTATCATAAACCAGAAAGCTTTATAGGGTTTCTATAGAAAAAAGATTTCTGGATGTGATTAAAACAAATATGTAGGGCTAAACTACTGTTGTTTTTATGCTGAACATCTTAGGAGTGTGAAACAAGATGAGAAGCCTCGCAATGGGCTTTCCTGAGGTGGGCATAAGCTGCACTGAATCTGGAAGAAGGCAGCTGGCAGAAAACTGAAACAAAATATTCATCTTGTTGTTTCTGAGTGGTGAATGTGAGGGGGTAGAGGGTTGAAAGCTTCCAGTACTCTCTGTAGTCTGTTTTTCAAAGAAAAAATAATTATTTTCTTTTTATCTTTTTTTTCTTTTTCCTTTTAGGTCTTCTCTAGGAGACTGAAATATTAGTCAGGCTAACTTGGGAGGAATGCAGAGAGTTAGGAGAGAAACAATAGCTTTACTTATGAGCAGAATTGCAGGTCAGAGGGGAAAATTCTCCAATTGTAGGGCTCCTTGTCAGTACTGAATTCCTAATACTTCATATTATTATTTTGCTTTCTATGGTAAAAAGGAATGCTGGCACTCGAACTAGTGGTGCCTTGTGTACACTGACCCTTAAACTTTTCGGCAGTAATTTTCAAACCTATGCATTGATTACATTTCTATTTTTTAAAGATTTACTTTTTATTTTACGTTAATTACGCAATTTAAAATGAATTGCGTGAGCTACTGCAGTGTGATCTCTCCCAAAAGTCTGTGGTGTTGGATGCTTTTGTTGGAAGGTTTGTCTGTTTCTTTTTTTAATTTGCTCCTCACACTCAAAGATATGCCTGGCATTTTGGAGAGAATGAGCACAGCCTTTAACCTAGTGACAAAACCCTTTGGAGAACATATTTATGTATTTGAAACCCCTTCTCCCGCTGCTGTGAAAAGAAACAAGCAAAAAAATCATTGCATAATTGATGAAGCTGCTGAAAGCCTATTCGTATATATTTTATTAACTCAGGCTTCTATAATGTTGTGGTGTCCATGGATGAATATCTTGCCTCTGAAATGTTAAGTTTGATTTTAGTTTGAGAGTATTATGTTTTCCTTGGTTATGCATAAGAAATATTTCTGCTTATAGTTCTGAGGCTCCAATGAGGAGGTGATTTGTAGTAGGTCACTTGGGTGTGCTCTAATAGTACATACTATGAAATCATTTCCAAGTAAGTAGCGTCACTTTTAATGAGAATTTGAAAATTTTTGCTTGCTTTTTGTTCCTTGAAGATGCATTTACATTAAATTATTTCTTTGTTTCTTGGAGAATGGCAAAACATGTTTCTAGTGGCTGAAACAGAATTGAAATCAAAACATAAGAAAATAATAGCTTGGTTTTTTAAAGTGTAATCCCAATAAATGCTCTTATAAGGGAAATAAACCAGTATTACTAAATCTGAGGAAAAGCCCAGAAAAGTTATTCTAATCCCACTAAAAAAAAAAGGGCATATTTTGAACATAATTTAGCTACTATGGTTTGTGGAAGTTCAGTAACTGCTGGAGATTACTGCATTTTACTATGGAATCTCTTGTATTGCAGTTTATTGTTGCAACTCTGTATTTCTGACTTGCAATAGATACTCATAGGCAGATGTTTAAATTGGATCATACATCTTCTGCTACCAGTAATATTTAAGACTTTTCTTTAAAGGCATATTTGTCCGATATTAATTAACTTCAGCAACATTTTTTTACCAGAAAGCACCCAGGCACAATGTTGTTGTGAGATTGCTAATTAAAAGTTCCACTTAAAACTGCAAACAAAAATATTTCTGCAAATGATGCATCCATGAGAAGATGCTGATGCTTGGGTTTTCAGTGATACTCTTAATTCTGGCAATACTATACTAAAAATGCAAAACAGTTTTGCATGGGCTTGCAGTGAATTTACTGGTACTGAGAAAGATTAGTATTTGATAATCTATATCTCTATTGGTATTTGATAACCTAGGGTGGATGTTTGTTTCTCTAAATCTTAGATGCCATTCCATTGCATAGAACAGATCAGCTGAAGTCTTTCCAGCAGTGACTCAAGATTCACTGTGCACTCAACCAGCATTGGAAAACTCAAGGTCACTTGTTGTATGTTAGCTGGGGGTGATATGGACAGAAACTTCTGAAAACGCTTCCAATAAGATCAGAAAGAGTCTGTTTCTGATTTTGAGGACCCTTGTTACATTTGCCCAGCAGCTTTGCTCTCAGATCCCACCAGGCAGGCTGTTCATACACCTTGTTGCTTTTCCTTAAATGGCATCCCTGAAACCTGTCATCTCTCTGTCCACACCAAAACTCCTGTTTCAGCCCTTGTCTCTCTCACTTCTTGACTCCTGCCATGTTCTCTTGTCTTGCCTTTTCCATTTAAAACTTGCCTCTCTTACATGGACTTAACTGTTGTTTGTAAAAATCACCTTTCCTCGTTTTTCCAACTGGAGGATTCTTCCTTTCCTTTAAGCTCTGTCTCTCCCTCAGGACGTCTCATCAAATGAAATACAAGCTATTTCTGCTTTTAGCGCTAAAGGCTGCTCGGAATGGAGTCACCGTCCACCTTACTGATTTGATTTCCCACCTTACCTGTTCATGTGCTTCCCCACTCAGTCCTCTTAACACAAAATCTGTCTGCCAGAGCTTAGTTTTAGTCAATAACTTCTCAATTTTTTTAAAAACACTTGTTTAAAAGTACACATTAACCTTCTTTTTCTTGTAAAGAAAAGTGATGATTTTCCCCACACATCAGGGCTTGATTTAATAACCACTTGCCTTCATTTTGAACACTTTCAAAAGTGGTGCATGCAGTATGTGGAAACAGCCTTCCAAAGGCAAGAAGTTGCCTTTCCCCCCTTCCCGTGGTATATTCTTAACAAGTTGTGGTTTACAAATTCTTTTTTCTTACTAAGAAGGATTGCATATACACTAAACTTCTATGTGTCTATATACATTGTGAGTATATATGTTCCAGGGACGGGAAAAATTGACAGATGGTGAGTAGTGGGGGCTGGATAAGTGGTTATTTTTCTGGCTGCAGTATTGCAGTGTGAGGTTATATAAACTGTAGATCAAGAATATGTTTTGGCCCATAGGGCTAATTTCTGTTTCATAATAGAATTCGGACTAAAACAATTCTTGTATTAAAATGTATTTTTAAGAGAGGCTTGACTGAAACATTCTTGGGCAAGATGAAGGAAGGAGAGCCAGAATGGGGTGGGGGAGATAGAGACAGCGATAGCTCAGAGTTTGACAATACTTCAAAGTTAATCAGCTCTCTTAGCTTGGTAGCTCAATCTTCAAAGTGCAGAAACAACATTTGGAGCTTTTCTGATTGCTTTTGAGCACAATATCAAAATGGAATATTGACAGAATTCTATAAAATCAGCAAATGTAGCTCTTTGCACCATAGTTCCTTTATTAACTCAATACTTCATTTAGGACGAAAATAGATTTAACTTCTGTCTGCAATTTATTTTCAAGGGTCTAAAATGAAAATATTGTGTCTGAATGCACACATACAAAAGCTAACAACTTTTCTCAACTGGTGTGTCTACTATATTTAAATCTTGCTGCTGTTTAAGTCAAAGGCTCTGACCCATCAACCTGACATAAATGGTTGTAGTGTATCCACATTGCTCAGACTTCAATGATTGCTGTTTACTGGGCCTGTTACTGAGCTCTAACCAACCCCCATCACTACAGCAGTACATGTGTATTCATCAGGAATATAGTTTGTGGAGGCTCAAGTAGCTTCTGTAAGTATTTCATTTCTAAAGGCCTTTCTGTATCTTAAAATTTTCTTAAACTTGTGTTTCAGCTTGACGTTTCGAAGTTGAACCTATATACGTGGGAGTAAATAAATTTTTGTGGAAAATTACAGCAAAAAAAGTTCCGTGAACAATAACAATGGAGGGACTAAAATTTATATTTGTGTCTTTTTCTCTCATACATGTATTTATGCAATTCATTACTAAAATTGTTATAAAAAAATAACTGGATTTGAGGTGCATTTTATTTCTCTTTCGATTGCTCAACCTAAACATTTTTTTTAGAAACTAAGTTACTGTTAATTCTCTAATTCTTTGTGGGATATCTGCTCTGCGCACCATGTCCCACCTTACCTAATAACGCTGTTTGTAGCAAAGTGCTGTAGTGTAGCTGATTCAAGAGCACATGTCGATCACACCAGGCTGTATTCTCCCTACTGCTATTTAAAGCTGCCCTTGTTCTACATGCAGATATGCTGCAAGTACTTAAAGGTAAACATCTACATATTTCCAGATACTATAAATTACATACATTATTTATTATTCACACTTTGCTTTAGTCCTAATTTACTGCAGTTACCTAATATTGACTGGATAGCAGCTTTAACTACCTGGGTTTGAGTAGCCGCTAATGAGTGTCAAGCGATCTTCCAGGGCCATGCTGCACTAATCATTACTTACATTATAATTCAAGTGCTAATATGTTGTTACTAATGTTATTAATTTGTTGGGTTTTTTTTTTTAATTTAAAAGTTTGATAACTGGTGTTATTTAGTAAACTAAAGCTCCAGAGGAAGAACTCCTCATCTGTTACAACTTTTTAAGGATCCTTATCTCATTCTTTCCTACCCTCAGGGGCAAGTGGAATGCAAGCAGGCCCCAATCAGTAGGGCACTTAAGATATTCTTTAAGTCTTATTGTTTAAAGTTAAGCATGTCTTGCTAATTTAGGTTCTTAAGCTGTATGTTGTGTGCAGCTCGGTTTGCAGGAGCCAGGCACATTCCTGAGCAGTTTCACTGGAGTCTGCAGAATTCTATTGATTCCAGGATAGAAAGGAGTCAATCTTTCTTTTCTGATACTGTCTTCATATATCTAAGCAGAATTACCAACTGCTAGACAGTATATTTTTCATTTAATAGAGGAACAAATGAATATGTGGGTTCTGTTCCTCAGTCTGTCTCACTTGCTTTGTAACGTCAACAACCCTGAAACCCTTGTGCTGTGTCTAGCAAAATAGTCTATATGCTAGCCTCCTAAACTCTTTAATCTTGCCTTTTATTTATATATATATATATATATAACAAATTAGGAATCCTTATAAAAACAAGCTTCAGGAGCTGAGCAGCTGTTGCTGGTTATTCTTGCCTGTTTTCATCACTGTGTGTGCTACTGTCTGCTCTTCCATGAAGAGTTGTGTGGTGGGAAAGCCAAGAAGGTGACAGTGAACTGCCTTGGAAGGAAGCAAGGGACACTGCTAGTAATGCACACATGTAAACATCTTGCTTCAAGTACCCACTCATTTCAATAGTTTCACACAGGTGTAGTAGATCTGTGGCCAGAGGGCTAAGTTCACTACTTTTGAGACTACTCTCTCAAGTCTGGTGAGATTTTTCTACCAAACCTTCTTATGGAGGCTTCTGGTCTAGGAATGGTATTAAAGGAGATGATTCTAGAGGTGTAAGCCTCAAGGTTAACTTTGTACTGCCTTCTCCTGTCAATATGACATTGTATTTTGTATCTGCTCTGCATCACAGTGAGTTAACACACAACGAATGTGGTTGAACAGACCATTCCATTGTCACTAGAAAGTGTCCGCACAAAAATAGCGGTAGGTTGAGCTTGTCTTTAGGATGTGAAGAACTAAGAAAAGGTAGTGACGTTCAAATCTGACTATGGTATCTGGCAGTCTTCACAGTACTGTGCTGTAAATCCCCGCTGGACAGCTTACATTTTAAAACAGACAGCACTGTAATTTAAACTAGATTTAGCTGTGGACAAAATTGATGTTAAGCTTTCTGAACTACAGGGGAGTGGAGAACCCCTAGAAGAGGAAACAGTGACAGCTTTGTGTTACACATCCATCTGTCCAGGTTAGACAGCTGAGCAAACTCGATTGCCAGATCTTCTCTCTTAAATACAGATACAGAAACTGTTATCTAAGCTGTAATAGACCTGAAAACAGGAGGGTGGTCAGAAATCAAATTCTTCTCTAAAGGATAGAGATTTAAACCTTTAAATCAGGGAAGATCTGCTGATTTTTAGCTTTGGGGTAAAGAAAAGAAGTTGCAGAAAATTGTAACCCCCTGTAAATATAGAACCTTATGTGCAGATATGAATAATCAAAGTTGACATTTTCAAATAAATGAAAATCTGTATGATAGGTAGAGACCTAACAGTGATATGTAGTTTACCCAGGTTATACATCTCAAATCTGTTTCAGGATCATGTGTCTATGTCAAGCAGAGATTCAGAGCAGTAAAACAGAGAAGTGAGCATATGCACACGTTTATTTTGTGTTTACTAACTGTCAGCTGTCAGCACATATGATGTGTTAGTTCAGGTTATAAAATACACATTAGATGTTGCTTTATTTTCTTAAAATTCAGATTTCAGCAATCTAGCACCACGTGTTATTCTATCTCTTCCTTGAGATTTGAATGGCAGAGTTCCTCATGGTGAGGTCTTTCTATTTTGAGATTTTGGTTATATGATAAAGCTACCACAATGATCCAGGGACAGCTTTCACAACTCACATTCTCTATAACAGAATTATATTTCTAGACTTTTGATAATTTATTTGCTTTAAAAAAAATTCCAACTATCAGAATATATTCCAATTCAGTTATCAAATTAATGGAAGAGTTGTTTAGTAGATTTGAATCGTGAAAGAATAATTTGATTTATCACCATTCCAGAATATCAAAGCTATATGATATTTCCTAATACTCTTGAGTTATTTAATGTACCTGTATATATGGCTTACAATAAATAAATTTTACTTAAATTCCTTTCTTAGGTATATTTGATTTTTATTTGGAGAGACTAAAATGATTACTCACACACAAAAAGACTATTCAAGGTGCTTGATTTTACCCCTTTAGGCTATAAGAGCACTAGCCATGTTATTTTGATTTATATATCGTTAAACATGTGCTTGGCAGATAATATAACTTTATGGACAAAGTCAGTATCTTGAAAATCTCTTAAAGATTATAAGGTTGCTTTAGGGAAGTTGCATCTCTTTGCAGGTGACAAATATTCCAACTCATTACATCTCAGTTTTCAGGTGGATTTTATTGTTTATGTATGTAAACTTAATGGATTGTGCTATTCCATTTTTATATGTGCTCTCTACTTATTTATAGTTAAGCATGAAGAATATTAGTCTTCTACACACATGCTTTTAATTCAGCTTTTAATCAACTGGACTCCTTTTGTCTTAACAATAACAGTAGAGTAATAAATACAGGACACTGAGAATGAAGAACATCTTTTGTTTTGCATAATGATAATTAGGTGAGCATTCAGGTCTTAGAAAATGGACCTTTTTATACCTGTGTGAGAGTATTGTAGTGCAAGTCTTTTATGTGGAGCTTGGAGATTATAGTTGTGCTTGGAAACAATTATGAAAGCTCTTTTGAGTCAGCTGTTTCTGAGAAGTAAGATTTGGCTTTCTGTTTGCACAAAACCAGAGTATTTGCATGAAAACTACTAAGGTTTTTGTTAAGGATGTAACTTCACAGCTCAGCAGTTAGGTCGGCCAAAGCTTACCTTAAAAAAGTCTCTGAATACTAGAAGGGAGGTGAAATTGCGAATGTCAAGTACCTGGTGCTGTCTGGTACTCCCTTTGCCCCAGTTGTCCCTTGCCATTAAACCATTGCTTTGGTTGCTGAGTTCCTGGTCAAATCCTGGTGAGCAGAAGCTGTGTGTTCACAAGAGGGTCTGCTGGAGGTGTGAGCACATTCCCACAGCCAGGCTGGCTGATCCTGCAGCACCGGAGTGTCTGTTTCTGCATCTGGGGTAGGAGGAGTATGGGCTGTGGCCTGGTGGGTTGGTTTGTTTGTTTTGGGTTTTTTTTGAAGGAATTTGTCACTTCAGTTTGCATCAGAGCAGTCCCAACAAAGAACCATGAGACAGGTTTAACTTGTGGTACATGGTGAGGTACTGGTAGAGTAAAAGATTTGGTTGGATATTTTTAAGACCCTGACCTGTAATACATTTTCATGCTGAAGTCAATAACACTTTATACACAGTGAGGTGAGATTCCTCCAGCTACAGGCACTTCCTTGAACGGACATATTTGTATTATTAGAGAATGTAAACACAATTTAGCAGTAACAGTTCAATCCAAAATGGTCAGTCTGAGCACCCTGTTTGCTTTTTTTTAACTTGTTGCTATACAGCCCAGTTATCAGGTGCCATCTGAAAGTTGGGATTGTTTTCTTTTTGTAAATACGGCTTAAAGTAAAATCACTGCTTTCTAGGTGCATCCTGCAAGACTTCTTATAATACACTAGCAGCTACTTGGTAAGACTGATGATTTTTTTAATGAGTGTTCAGTCAACACTCTGAGAGTTATGACTATTTATAAACGTAAATAAAGCTGCTTTTGGATGCTCCGGCAGCAGTGATGACATACCACTGTGCCGCTTGTGACGAGCTACAAGATTGTGCCACATTCTCTTGCAACTGAGTTATGTAGCAATTCGTGCTTCTGTGCTCTCTGATTATTGCGATTGCTTTGTCTGGATGTGAAGCCGCACGTGGGAAGGGCCCGAGGAGCGCGGAGCACAGCGGCCTGGCAGAATGCTGGGGCTCTTGGCGTACCCTGACTTTTCAGAAGTGGACTCCTTTGCAAGGTTTTCTACTCTTAGGAGTCTATCAGGTCTCCCCTTTCTCATCCTGCTTTCAAGCTCGAGTTGTGTTACTGCACTGATGTTCCGCTGAAGCAGAAGGGCTGGGAGAATAAGAAACCATGGCTTTAACGGTGGCACTCAGAACTAAATTCCTCAATTCCCAGGTAGTTCTTTGCCAGTGGCTAAGTGCTTTCCTTTTTTAACTGCTGCATGGAAGCGCCAAACTCACTTGCAAACTCAGGCCATGTTTCATTCAGGGTTGGAGGGAAGAGAACATGTAAGCAGCTTTCAGAATTTAAAACATCCCAAATTGAATCCTAAAAAGCTAATTTGTGTGCAGTTCCATCTCCAAGGTCAGATTTTGCTCTTAGAGTTGAAAGGGTTAGTTTTGTGGTCTGTCTTGCCGCACAAACCTACCAGAGCAAAGACCAATATTCTAGGTTAGGACTCTGTGGATAGATTTGGAAGTAGCTTTGTTCTGATTCGGTTTTTGGGTTTGTGGTGTTGGTGGGGTTTGTGGTGTTGGTGGGGTTTGTGGTGTTGGTGGGGTTTGTTTTTTCAGCCTCCTTAGTTTCAGATAGTTGTTTGCGAAAATCTTACAAAGCTAGGATTTATTTCACAAGCTTTAGCAATAGCCCATATTCTTAGCCTACTTAATACCCTTAATCTCCCTTTAGAACTGCGCATACATTTTAAGACACTACAACCAAGAGTCTTTATGGCAATTACCGTTGTCAGTATGTGTCACATCTGAAACTCTACTTCATTCTCTTCACAAATATAAATGAACCCAGAATAATTCCCTGGCTTCTTGAATAATTAAAGTATATTTGAAGCTCACATTACTAGTATTTGTTTCCTGAAGCTATTAGAGGACATAAGAACTAGGGAGGACTGTGTGAGCAGTTGCAGGCACTGGTGGGTGGGTTCCTCTCGCAGCTGTTCATTCCAGGAGTCTCATTGTGCTGCTGTCTCTTTTATTTTGTGTTCTTGTGTCTAAGAATGTTCTCCTGGTACTTGCATGGTATTTACTTCAGCTGTAACTTAGTTTTCACCCTAACGTTTTCATAATAGTGTGCTCTCTGCACAGCGTGGGTATTGACAAGCACCTGCTTGGGGAAGGGTATTTTAGGTATTAGCCTGGTGGTGGCCAGAAAATCACAAATTGCTGACAAGGCCGTTTGGCTTGCTTTGGGGAAACTGTATGCACATATCATTTGCCAAAGGTATTATTTCACTCAGCATTACCAACCTTCTTTCTAATCATTTTTTTTGGTCATTACATACATATTTTCTGCCCTTTTTGTAGTAGTGAGAATTTTCTTTGGGTGAAAACGCAAATATTCCATATTCCACTGACGTGTTAAAACCATACTGCCTAGCTGACAGGTTTTGATCTGTATTAGAAAACTTGGAATTATGACTTCTTCAGCAAATAGAGATGTGTTCAAAATCTTATCACTAGAGTTTCATGTAATCTGTAGCAGGCTGGATACAACCTCTACAGAAGAACCCCCAGTTCTCTGGTATTGTGGGCTAGAAACTCTGTGGTTCCTTCATTTACACCAATTATTTTTATTTTACAAATATGCAGAATAAATTGTAGTTAAATAGCCTTATTCCCATTTATGTGTAGTCAATCACTTGAATCCTTCAGTGTCAGTCTCGGGATATATTGGAGGTATATGCTCACATATTAGAGCTACAGCACAGTAATTATCTGACAATATCCAGAGGCTTTGAGGCTTCACTCTGTGATATAGTTGGGACTACCCTGTGGTGGAGACATTCTTGGGTTGTGAATACATTGATGTATGAGACTACTTGACAGCTGCACTTAGTGTACATAGGAGTAGGGTCCTTACCTTAACATCTTCATTAAAGCCATCAAATACCTTTATCAGCATGGCTCACACTTTTCTCTTGTAGGAGTTTGTGATTTGCAATGCTACTTGTGAATATAGCTGTTTACTTCTCATGAAGTAAGTGTTCCATGTTGCCTTGAACCAGGTGCTAGAGGGCTGTTCTAACCGTGATGTAGAAACTTTGGTTTTAATTGCAAATTTATTATGGAAAACAACTTAGCCAAATGGAGAGGTTCAGTGGAAAAACCTACAACCAGGCTTTACCTCCCTGGACTACCCTATATTTAAGAGTATTATTGCAATTTCAGCAACAGCTTATGTAAAAAAGTGAAATTAGAAAAGCATTTAGTGTAATATTAAAAGGAGATTAAAGCAAATGATGAGTTAGAAATAAGGAAGCCTCGTGTTACCCATTTGCGCTGACTAGACCTCAAGTAAATGCTTTATAAACCACAGTTTGGTTTTCTGTTCTAGCTTTTCAGATTCCAGTATGTGATTGTTTCTCAACCAATGTGGATGCTGCTGTACTTTTCCACTTGGTTTTAAGAGGTCAAAGAAAAAGAACAAACTGTTAAGAATGATCTGAAAAAATCAAGAGACTTTTCATGTGAATATTGCTGAAGTTGTGATTACAAGTTGGAATCTGCTTAAGTCTATGTAGTAAAATCTTTGTCCAAACTTTTAATAAGTTTTTCCCTCAGTGAACAATCTCAAAGATGGATATTTATTGTTACATGCAATCCTTGAACTGTCATTCCAAGTCCATAACTAATAAAACCATAACAACCACCGAAATAATAGTTATGTGGATTTGTAGCGTTTCAATTGATGAGTAAACCATTCCAGTATATTGGCATTTGGCCACTTCGCTATGTAATAGTGTTTTTTTATGAAGTATTACCCTAGCAACAGATCTGGATGACATTGGGTAGCTGGTTGCTGCCGACTGTTGGAAATAAAACAGATTTTAGCAATGCATGTGTAATGTCTGAAGGTAAAGAACCCAAAATAAATGCCTGTGCTCTACTGAGAATGTGGTATGGGGCACATCAAGCCAAAGTCTGACTTACTGACTAATGAATTTAATCCTTGGGTGACCGCGTTTCTGTATGGTGAACATAAAACCCTATATGCTAGTAATATGTGCAACAGTTGAGATCTGAGAGGAAACTGTTGCAGATGATTATAAGCAAAACGTATCAGTTACTTTAAAGGCTTTAAAAATTCTAGTACTATAGGAAATGCTTCTGGATGTGTTATTTCAATGGAAAAGCTTTTTGGGGAAAGAGGATACAGTGAAGGTTAAAACCTTCACCTGCTCTCCTGAAGAACCAGCAAATGAAAAAAGGCATGAGAAGTAGAAAATTAATTCAAGTGAAGCTGAAACCTGGGTTTTATGAATGGCTTTGATTTAACACAGTATTTCTTGGTTACTAAAACACAGAGCATTTGTTACACAACCTAGCCAAGTTAAAAACTTAACACAGGGTTTAGAGTAATATAGCAAAGTAATGTCTTTAGACAGAGAGATCTCCCAAAGTCTATCGAAGAGGAAATATTGCAGATTATGTTTGTAAGTCTACTTTAAAGACAGAAAAATACCATCACCTTTATGTATGTTGGGGCTCAAGGGAGAATTTACTGTGGTAGCAGTAGTACAATGTTGTGCCTTCCAAATGAAGGCACTACATTAAAGTATACATGAAAGACACTTGCAAGACTTAAATGCAATGTTCTGATGGTCTAATAATCAGGTGGGATTTTGTGTGTTTGTGTTTAATTTTATTTTAAAGATAAAAATACAGACATTACTGTAAAGGATAATACAGATGATTTCTGCCTTCGAGATACATTAAGCGTTGCATCAACAGACTCCTTTGTTTCCACAGCTGAGGTAAGACTCTTAAATATTGCTTCTTTTAAAGATTTGCTGATGTATTTGAACAGTGAACAGAGGGATCTTAATTGTTTACAATAATTAGCAAACAAAATGTATTTCTCTTATGGGGGGAAAAAAAGAAGAGCTTTCCCAGCCTAGTTGTAACCAGCTTCCTAGCAGTTCGAGTAACAAAGCTGGGACCAAATTGCTTATTGGGTTTTTTTTGGTGCACTGGCAGAATGTTTTCCCAATTCCTTCTAAAAAGAAATTACTTTTGAAAAATGTATCAGATTTTCATGAGTGAAGAAACACAATCAGTAGTAGTTCCTTTCACCATGAATTGCATTTTTCTGTTCTCTTTTTTTCCTATTCCCTTACCATAATATAAAGACATTAGAAGAAGGCTTTGTCTTTTTGAAGTTAGAGGGTTTTTTTGGAGAGGAAATTATTAGAAATTGACAGCTGCCTATTTTAGTACAGTCCATGCATATTATTATATTCTTCATCTAACTTTCCCTAATTTTCTTGGATAAGGCCACAAAGGCCACGTTAGCTGTATACGGTATTTGCATAGTAAATCAAATTATTTCACTTCTAGGACAAGGAGGATCTTTATCTAATAGCCAATGTGTTCCTATACACCGACTACTCATACTGTAGAGTTTTTAATTCTTAGGAAATACATGTAGCATTTGTAACAAAACCTATATATTAGCACTGAACTAACTTTGGTACTATAACACCGCTATGTAGGTATTATGTAGACAAAAGCCTACGTATCAGACACTGCACATAGCCTAGGATTATTTCACCCTGCAAGGAGTATTACTACTACTGATGCACACAACACAGTGAATTTGCATTCTTTGTTATGCTTAAATTAATAAAGTTACAACAACAATTAGATAAATCATGTTTTGAACGTGTGTTTTCCCAAAATGTGTTTCACACTCATCCTGCAGCTACTTATATGGTGTTAGTTGGGTTTTTTTTTCGTTTGTGGGTTGGGGGGGGGATTTTTTTTGTGTTTTTTTGTTTTTATGTTTTAAAAGATAAAGATACCTGGAGAAAGATATCATCATCAGCCTTCTTAATACATGGCAAGCTTAGTTTCCCAGAACGTAAGGAATGCTGACTGTGCCAGTAAATTGACCCTCTTATTAGATGGAGCAGGCAAGAATTCCTCAAAGGTCTAGCATTATTTAGTTCTGTTACATTCATGTAGGTGGTTATTTTGGTAGTCAACAAGGTCTTGATTCACAGCTGAGAATTTTTTCTATTAAGGAACAACTTGTGGGTGGCAAATAAGAGTTTTGAGTCTATTCATTAGACCAAAGCAGTCAGGAAATCCCAGGCTTAAAAACCATTGCAAGGTCCTGAGGTTTGACGCTTTACAGCAATGATTTTGGCATCTCTTTACTGGCAGATGCAGCCTTAAAGCTGAACTGTGCAGAGAAAACTGATTACAAGAAAGAGTTCAAGATTTACAAGAGAGAGTTAATTTTCCTTCTGATGTCAAGTTCTTACCTAGAAAATGTTGTATGCTCCGCATGTTGTTAAGCATTGCAGATGGTTTGGCCATTCTTCCAACAGCTGAACTCTGCTGTGTTAGAAATGGGAGTGCATGTTCGGAGCATCTTCAACTGATTTTATTTTGAACCAGGATGTTTATATCGGCAAGCTTTCCCCTCATTTCATCTCAAAAAGAATGGCCATTACTGAATGTTTGCAAGACTATTTAAAATATAATACTGTATGTTACATATATGTGTATTGTTTTTTATCTACATATAAAATATTTATATACAAATATATTTTTAAACACTTGAAGGCATCAAAAGAAAATCCATGATGCCTCCAGAAGCATTAGGATGCAGCTTTAGAGCTTGTCTGGAGACCACCTTTTCCATTTGAACTTAAAGGTCACTTTAGTTCCTAGTTTGCAGTTTGTTTAGGTTTTTTCTCCTCTTTTTGCATGCTAAGGGAGATCAGTTATATAGAAGTTTGTGTTCCCTTTCCAAATGTCATTGGTTGGGACTAACTTCAATCTGTAATCAAAATCATCTTGTCAGTGGAAGAATAGTTCCCCCCTTCTCTCCTGCTCAGTTGCCGATTGATATAGCTGCTTTCTTCATTTAAGCTCAATAATATGCATTGCAACAGTACCACAGCTACTTTGTTTCATCTGCTAGCATGAGAGGAATTTAAACAAAAAAAAAATAAAGCCAAATATAATCAAGGGCCTGACCCAGCTCCCAGGTGTCGGGTTCTGTGTGGATTTGTAACCACGAGGCTGTGATCAGGAATCTTCATGTGCTGAAGCTGTTGTCACCTCCACTGGCAGCAGGCGGAGATCTCCTGCATCCAACTGGAGAAGCCACCAGTCCTGATTCAGCTCAGGTCTACCACTTTCCCTAAATATCTGAAGAAGGTGATTTGCCTGAAATTCACTTGAAAAAAAAAACAATATAATCTCTCTTACCACAGAAATTATAACCTCCAAGAGAGAGGCAGCTGTTTGCAAAGTGTGTGTGTGTTCACAAACTCTGTCTTCTCATGCTTTGCAAATGAAATAAAGTAAATGGAATGAGTGCTTTATGGCTTCAGTAGTAGCTGGATCAGGTAAGAAATAAATTAGTATACTGATTTGTGTTCTGTTTTGGTCTTTATTTTGGAAAAGATCTACTTATGTATAGTTAATACTTTCTTAACCATAATGTAGAAGAACAAATTCTGGGGTAAATATTTTTCACTTTGTCTTGTTTATACCTGTTGTAACTATTGCACTGTATACACGTGTGTGTATATATGTGTGTGTGTATGTGTATTGATTTCTTATAACCAAAAGAAATCAATATATTCCTGTTTCTTCCAGTTGGTTAAATTATTCTATGCTATATGTTTTCACATATGTTTTCAATTGAAGGCTGTCTGGCTTCCTTTGTTCAGAAAGAACATAAATTTGCAGGTGGGCTTTTTCAATTAGAAAATCCAAACCGCAATTTGGTGCTATGATTAATATTGGTAAACTGGAATAAAACCTTTGGTCTTAATAGCTGTAAATCTTTTTTAGGAAGTCAGCTTATTCTACTCTGTTCTTCCAAGCAAAACAACTGATAAGCAAATGCATACTTTTAAAATGGAAATGCTTTCAAGCTAGATGAATTCTGAAAGCGTACATTGCGAACTCCAGAATAATGTTTTGTTGACCTTAAAACTTTTATTCCTTCACTTATTCCTGAGCTGTTGCTTCATCACGCTCAGTTTGATGGCTCTATAGAAATCTGCATAGGAAAGCAGGCTTATTTATTTTATTTTTTACCCAAACACATAAATTTAAAATGGAACCTGACAATTTTATGAAAGGAATTTGCTTACAGTAAAAAGGTACTGGTATGAGGGCATGAGTTCTGCCAAATACGTACCACGGGTAAGCCTCTCTTTTTTTGGATCATTAATAATATGATGTAATGTTTGGAGTGGAAATTGTAGCTAGCTATTATTTTATGGCTTAAACATGATATCCTGTAAACAAGACTTCTCTGTATTATTTATGTGCTTTGATTTCTTAATCTGCCTTTGTTTTTTTCTTGCTCTGAAAATGTCTATGATTTCACGTTAATTTATACGATAACCACAAAATTAAAACAACTGATACTGAAAACCTTTTGAGGAGCCTGTAGTAAAATGCAGGATGTTCATGCCTCATATGATATCCTTTGGTAACTAACAGACATATTTACCAGTGAAACAAAAACAGAGCTGGGAGGATGTTGCTATTTCCAGTTTCCTAAAGATTTACATGAGGCAATCATTCTGTACTTTGTGTCCTGACGTTTGTTTTTAGCAGCTTTGAGATTATCAGGTATAAGTAGGCAAATAAAAAACAAAAGTAAGCTGCGTCTGTTTCATTAATTAAACTTTTGAAACCCGAAACTGGAGCTTTATGAAGTAATGAAGTAAAAGTCTGGCTAATAGTGTGGTGTTTCTCTTCTGTTTACTAGTTGGGTGTTGCCCTGTTGTTGTAAGCAGATGCAGAAAAGGATACATCTTTCAGTTGAACATCAGGAAAGGTTATTTGTTTTATCTTTACAAAAATGATGTTAGCCAGCTCCTTCATGATCTTCAAACCAATTTCTTTTTCAGCTCACAGAGCACAGGGAGATTCGTAATCCATATGGTCTAGAATCCCTTTGCCATTGCCCGCTGTATGAAGAAGCCATGCACTTAGCAGAAGAAGGCAAAATTTATTCACGAGTGTTAAGGTATTGATTTATGTCTATGTAATGATTTCCAAGAAAAGTGAGAATCAAAGTTAAATATTCCACATGGAACTCATATTGTAGAAGTTATTTGTACTAGGTATTTTTTCTAGGGATTTGACTTAGTTGAATTCTCTTGTGCTTCTTTTGCTAATGGTCTTTTAACCTCTTCTATTTTATACAGGACTGAAATGTTTGAATGTCTAGGAGACAGTGACTTCCTTGCTAAGCTTCACTGCATTCGACAAGCTTTTCAGGTAAATAGTCAGGAAAGTGATTTGTCTGTCTGTCTCGTTAAGCCTAAAGTATATGGCATTGAAACTTACAAAACATTTTTATAACGTGTTCTCAAAATGAATATTTTCTCGTTGCCTTTACATTTCTATAGTTTTAAAATAGGATGTATTTGCAGAGGAGTCCCAGTTTTGTGATTAGCTTTGGGACCTTTGCACCAAAGGCTTATTAGGAACTTGCCTACTATACTAGTGGTTATAATTATATAAAAGTTGATTCAAGTGATTAAGGTCACTTAGTATAACCTGTGAATGAATGTGTATATTTTCTGAAACCTTTTCTAGATAATTCTTTCAGAAACATCAAACAGAATATTTCTTGCTGAAAGTGGAAGAAAAATTTTGTCTGCTTTAATTGTGAGAGCACGAAAGGTAAAAGCCTTTTTAAGCTAATGTTTTATTGTTAATGTGACTTCCATCAGAATTCACTTTGCAGTGTGAATAAACCATTTCTCTCGTTAAGTTTGCTTGATACTCATTGCTTTTATTTTACAGAATCCAAAGAAATTTGAAGATGTCTTTGATGAGATGATACATTTTTTGGAACAAACAGATCACTGGGACAATACCGAAATGGAACTTGCTGCTAGAGGAGTGAGTCTGAATTTCTGAAAAGTGCTTTTAGCCTTAATCGTACAAACTGTAGCATCTAAAAATCAAATTTTACAGTTCAGAATTGTGGGGAAGGCAACTCTTTTTTGTTTATATTGCTGATTTAGAGAAATGGCATCTACCACTGCAGTTTAGTATCAGAAAGCACGTAATATTTTTTCAACTTTTTTTGACAAATTATCTCTAATATTCATCAAAACCAATTATAAATCTGCACGTTAATACAGAGTTAGGATATGGTGCATGCTGAATTCCACTGCTGAAAGATAAACTAGGTTACTTAGATCATGTTCTGCTTTAATACAGGTGAAAAACCTGAATTTTTATGATGTTGTTCTGGACTTCATATTAATGGATTCATTTGAAGATTTAGAAAATCCACCAATATCTATTCAGAATGTAGTAAATAACCGCTGGCTAAATTCATCTTTTAAAGAAACGGTAAGTATTTACGTGTAATTTTCATAATCATTGTTCTGCAGCACGTTAGAATAAGTAGATGGTTTGATCAATCCAACGTTGGTGCGAGCATTCTGATATAAAATTTCCGTATATGCCGAAACTGTTCTGGCGATCTGCGATTTATATCCTTAAAGCACAGTGTAAAAACAAGGATAAGTCCAACAACCGCAGAATAAAGACTGTGTGTATTGTTTTCACAATAACATTGATTTGGAAAGCAAAGAAACCTTTTAGATCAAGAAATGGCCAGTTTTCCATTTATTTCTGTCTCAACTGAAATATTCCCTATAGAGGGGAGAAAAAAAGGTAACACACATGTAATTCTTCGTGTATTTGTGTGGTAACGTTGTGCTTTGTGAGTACTAAATTCTCTTCAGCACTCAAGGAGAAAAGCCCAGTACTGATATCAGTATATTGTATTTCACAGGTCCATATTTGGACAAAACTTCTTAGGCAAATCTGAAGCTATTGCAAGAATGTTTTTGCTAAAATGAAAAAGGATATTTCAGTGTGTTCACATGATACTTAATATCTAAAATAGTTGCTGATGTCTGAGCACACACTTTCATATATAGATGACGGGTCCTCAGTTAAACTCTGTGAATGTTGCTCACTGTTGCAACTGTAAAATCAGTCAAGGGTGCTAAATTACATTTGAATTAAACTAAAGAAAATGTTGCGGAGTAAGATCCGAAAATAACAAATATTAACTACATATAAAGCTCGTTGTTTGTATCAGCTGATACCTTATAAGTTTAAACTTTGCATTATCGCAAGATTGAAAGTGAATAAAATACACATCCCCAAAATATAGAAATACAGTATTCTGCAGATTGCTTCTTTTGATATGGAAAATAATTTTGCTTATAGTGAAGTTACTCAGGGTTTGGGATTTTTTTTTTCTTTATTTTTTTTTAATACTTTTAGGCTGTGGCTTCAAGCTGTTGGTCAGTCCTGAAGCAGAAACGACAGCAAATGAAGGTATGTTGCCTTGCAAAGTAAGTGAAGCGAAGTTACTAATTGGCTCCTACGAACATGAAGTTCTGTTCTGTAGCTTTAGCAAAATTAATTACAGTTCAACCCTTAATCCTGAAGACATGTTTTAGACAAGAGGCTGCCGATGGTAGAAGTTTAGTTCATGGGGGCCTAATATTAATATTATTTTTTTGCAAAAAAGTCTTAGCTGAAAGATTTTCAACCCAGCTTAGGTTCAGTCGGCAGTGGCGACAGCAGTTTCTCCAACTTATGGCCCCACACATATAACTTGGATTTTTGCAGACCACGGTCATTGATGTATCTCACCTGCTTATGCCAGGATTCTCAACTCCTGCATCATCTCCACAGCTGATTAAATTCAGTCCTGTCCCTTGACCCACCTGAGGTCCCGTGTTCCTCACCCATGACAGGAGCTCTGTCCAGCCTCCCCCAGCCCTTTCTGCATCCTGCCCACGCAGTGAAGGAGCTCTGCAGATCTCAAACCCCTCTGTGCTTCCACCTTTGGAGGCTTTTATTGCACCCAGGAGGCAAATGCCCGGTGTCTGTAAGAGCTGAGGCTGTGCTGCAGGACACCCATAGCTGGGAAAGTGGGTTTGCACAGTGCAGGTGAGCAATCCGCTCACCGCGGTGACTCCTTTCTCCAGTTCTAAGAACAGCTATTGGTGTGACTCCTAACTGCTAAAGGCATATTTCATCATAGAAGAGTTGTTTCCAACGGCAGTTGGTGTTTCATAAAAGGTCTTCGGCTACCATTATATCTTAAGATTTGAGATGTTACATCCCTGTGTCAGTATGATTGGGAATTTCATATACATAGAACTTTGCTGCACTAGTTTTATGTGGAGGGATTATATGTCCAAAATAGATGTTATAGTAACCTGTTACTTCCATCTCTATTTCAATGCCCAACTACCTTACTCTGCAGTTCATTTGTATACTGAAGTCTCAATATTTATAAGTTTGTAGCTCTGTAATTTTACTCCTTGGCACTGGTTTCAAAAGTGGATGAAGTTAAGCACCATGGAAGTCTTTGTAACAGAGACTGACCGTACCACAAGGAGTTTGAACTTAGATTTACTTACGGACAGTTCTTTAGCGCTAGAGTTAGGTTATGGTTGGATTCGATGATCCCGAGGGTCTCTTCCAACCTAAATGTTTCTGTGATTCTTTATGTGGTATTTTATGCTTAAATTTAGGATTAATTTATATTTTTATTATTTTAAATTAACTGTGCTGATGTAAAATTATAAATAAAGGTTTATGAGCATATAAAACAAACTGTACATTCATATATGGTATATAAATATAGACCATATTATATGAGTGCCTGCAGGTTATAAAAATAACAACAGAATGGGAATTCACAGATACTCTGTATTTTTCTTTAGACTTCAATATGGATTCTTGTGTCTTTGTTTTCCATTTGAAACTGTGCAGTTTGCTCATGTTTGAAAGTTTCAGCTGTGCATAGTGGATAGGAGTTGGAATAATTAAATACATTTATCTCATCTGCCGTTGGGAGGCAGACCAGATTCTTCATCATCTTTTAGGGCTTATGCCTATCAATCTTAAAATATTTAAAATAAAAACTACCACTGGAGTAAAAACCTCTTCTAAAAAATCATGAGACTTGTTTGGTACGGTTGTCCTATAATTTAAAAGACTTCAGGTTACCACAGCCCTGAAGTAATAGGTGCTTTAAGCTTTTCTTAAGACTTAGCCTTATATAATAGAGATTTATACTAAATTTCCTGTGTAACTTTTGTCTATGATTTTAACACCACCAGGTGCCTGATGGATTTTTTGCACATTTCTATGCTATATGTGAACATATCAGTCCTGTTTTGGCGTGGGGATTTTTGGGCCCTAGAAATTCACTTTATGACCTGTGCTGCTTCTTCAAGGTTTGCTGCTTTTTTTTTAATTACCACTTACCTAAATTATAAAAAATATCTTCTAGAGTAAAAGAAATCAGGATCTTATTTATAAACAAACATTTGCATTTTCTTAAGATTAAGACTAATGGTAAGAAACCACAAATATAAATATTTTCATATTAGTTTTTTAAAGCATAGAACTATTTTGCAAAGTCTATTTTAGTGTCTTTCTCTCTTAGCACCAGAAGAATACATAAATGGATGTTTTTAGGAAATGTCTGAAAAAAAACAGCTAGCATTGCATATTTTTTCTTCTTGTAAGTGAACAGTAGTTTATCGTTTTTTTCCGCCCATAGGATCAAGTGCTTTTCTTCCTCAAAGACATTTTTGATTTTGAAAAAGTGAGATACTCAACCATGGAGAGTTTGGCTGAAGATCTTATGCAATTATTAATCCGACACACTGAACTTTTAATGGCCTATCTTGGAGCAGACTCGCTAAGACACCTCAGTGCTTGTGTAAGTGGTCACGGGCATGTCATGACCAGTGGGCTCGTGGAAGCAAAAGTACAGTAAACTTAAATCCCTGACAGATGAAATAGGGTGCACTTTGACGTGCTCCTTCCCACCTTTTATCTAACCCGGAGTTGTCATTGCTGTTATTGAGCGAGCATCTGAAAATGTATCGTGTCGCTAAGTGTGGAAAAGGACTTACGGAGGTTAAATGTACATCTGCGAAAAGAACTGGTGAGCATATTATAGTATATACCTAAATTACATTTGCAGCTCAGCTGTCACTGTATTTATAGTTCCTGTATCCCAAAACGCTTTTTTTCTGTAATATTTGGGTAAAGTTTATTTATGAAATACTGTACTTTTGCACAGATAATTTGTAAGTGAAGCTGATGGAGTTATTTTCTTTAAAGGCTTATAGTACAAAGTGTTCATTATAGAGTCTCCAAGTCATTGTCTGTCTAAATCTAGGAGGTGTTTTGACGGGGGTATATGCAGTCTCTGACTCATGTGACACGTGCAATAAAGTAATCACACTCACAAAAATGAACATCTTGCCACTGCCCTGCAATTACATTTGTGCGGGTGTAAGCAGTCAGGTTGTACTACAGCGCAACAGAGCGGTGTAGGACATGCAGGCACTGTTGGGGCAGGAAGGACTTCTGGTATGCATTTTTAGTTTGTTTTAAAATATCTAAACATCGTGAAGGTGTTTGAGAGCACTTATTTATATTCAAAAAGCTATGCTATCTTCATTAAATAATTTAAAAGTTTTCCTTTTTCTAAAACTGTTACTACTTTCTATGGTGGTGGTAAATAAACTAATAGCATTTGCAGTTCATATGTAGCATTTCAAAATATATTTTTAAATATGGGTGTATGATAAGATTTGTTAATCATGAAACAGCATCCAAGGCAGTGTTTTATAATTAAAAGCATTTCTGTCTTCCTCCCTTCCTTGTAGGAAGTCAACTATCTATTTAAAAGGAAATTTAAGCAATTGTGGCCATCTATGTGCAATGCAGACCAGGCTCAGGATATGGAACTGTAGATAGGAGCACAGCACAGTAAGGAGGTAGGAGGGAACTTGCAGTAACACTTTTTCCTGTGCCAGGGGTAATAAATGATGATGATCTGTATCTTTGAATTTCTGTAAACTGAAACAATGCTTCATAGTTAGTTTAGGCTTTTAAACTACACTTACAAATGGTTTGCCACACAAAGCCAGCCCACAGGACCCGTGTCAGGTAATACAGAGTAAGTAATTACAGACTCATTCTAAATATTCAGGTAATTGAGAAGCATGTTGTTAAAATCTGGCAAATTGAAACAAACATTAATTATAAACATTTCAACTTTTGTTGCAAACACAACCCAAACCAATGATATTTGAAAAGGAAGGCGTGTGTAATTCCATGGATTTTACTGAAGCTGACATTTTTCCACCTTGTTGTACTCATTTGATAAATATAAAAATGATGAAAATGTGTCATATAACTTGTGTGAAATGCCAACTGACTGTAGTTTATTAAAAAAAACATAAAGTATACTTCTATGTGTAATAAACCAGAAATCCCAAATGCTGCTGTTGGCCTATTTCCACCATTCAAGTTGCTGAACTTGCTCCATGCTGCACTTTTTTCTCTGCAATGTCTTTGATACCAGAATGTAAAGTTTTTTTCACACATCTCACTTAGATTAAACATCCTTATTTCCCTCAGTCATGCTGCTCAAAAGTATCTGTCTTGTTAGATTCAGAATCTATAGGAATAGCTGGAAATAGATGTAATAGAGTAAATGGCAAGCTACACAGCAGATGTACTACCTGGAGGTTGCAATATGTCAAAGGAAATGATCTGCTGTGGTTTGTCTGGTCTAATAAAATGATATGAAGAAAATGACACCTTAGCATTCATCCCAGGAAAACAGAAATGTGCTTTTTCACAGAAGTAAGCTTATGAAAAAATCACTTATTGAAATATATTATTTATAAAAAGCTCTTCAATGTGCAACAATGTTGCGGATGGTATTATGTTTCCAGATAATTTAACAGGTGATCTTCTATTGAAACTGAAATGATTTTTGTTAAACAGAAGAGTGAAAAAGGTCTAATGATACACCAAAATATCTAGAAAATGGGTAAGAACCTGGTAATATCTGGCTTAAACAAAGGTATCCATTGAAAGTAGGAGCACTTCTATGTGCTGATAGAGCTCTCAAAATTCCATAGAATCAGGTTGGAAATCGGATGGATGTATTTCCCATCCAGAATAAGAATTACAGTATCTGGTTGCTGTAAGATACCACCAACATTCAGAAACTGTTGGAAGGGAGGAAGAAAGAGACAGAGAGGGAAAAGGGAGGAAAAGGGAGAAGAAGAAGCCGATATGCAGGTACGTGTGGGGAAGCTTTGCATCTCCTCTGGTCTCTTTGGACCTTTTCACCAACAAATTCTCATACACTGTCCTCCTAACTCTAGAGACAGATCTATACGTTTAAATTGGAGACAGCTGCCTGCTTGGAACACAGAACTGCAACCAGTTCTGTTATCACCTAAGCTTTCTGCACCTTAGCGAGGAGGTGGGTAAAGAGTATCTGCTGATACCCAGCCATATGGCTTCAGAATTTCAAAAGTCCGTGATCTTTTTTTGAATACCTAAGTGCAATGATAATATAATGCAGTTCTACCGTAGTGAATTCATAATCAAAATCAGAATTTGGTTTATAACGTGTAAATTTTTAAATAGTTTTGAACGCCCCTTTCCATGCTAATAAGAACGAGCTAAATTTAAAAGCAATCCTCTCCTGCCATAACTGTACTCCTAAAATCATTAATGTTGAATGTGTAGGGATTATACAAGAATCAAATATTTATATCATTTGTAATTTAGTTGTAATCATAATCTCACTTTTAATATGTTGTTAATGATTATTATACTTCACTTTTGTAGTTTTTGGTTTCTATCAAACTAAAAGTGTCAAATCAAGTGTCAGAGTAAGTGTATTTGTGAACTTTCTGTTGCCTAAATGAACTGCAGTTGTGTATATTAAATAAAATAATACAGGGAAACAACTGTTGCTTATTTAACTGTATCTAAAGCTTGAATTTGCTCCCTGAAGTCCAACAAAAAAAACAACTATAATGAAAGTTATTACATACATTAAAAAGAAATGGAATGGGAGCAGCTTTTGAGCTGCCCAGTTTATTTTGTTGACCTGTTTAATTTTGCTTCTATTAAAGGGTCCACAGCATTGATAGATTTTCAACACATAGGCTAGTGATCCACCAAAAAGCCAAATATTGGGGTTTTCTAGTCTTGGAAGTTATGAAGTGATTCAGCCAGGTACCTAAATAGATGAGGAAAGCCCAGCCTAGGGCTGGCTGCACTGGCTTGTGGGTGCAGCCAAGGTAAGTGGGGTGGCAGCTGGTGAGATCCTGCCCATCACCGTGGTTTCAGCACATCCATCTCCTGTGCCATGCTCTTGTCTCTTTTCTTGCCTTTAGGAGACAAGTTGTTTTCAGGATTATTTCTAAACCAGACTGCTATGGTGAGCTCCAGTCACGGAATAAGGCTTCCTTGGTGGGGTAACATAAATAATGAAATAGAGAACATAAAGTGGCTAATCGTTACTGCTGTAGAAGGGCGATGTATGTATGTTTTGATCTGCCAAATTAGTTATGTGTTAATCTGCTGAAAATCGATTTTCCTGAGGCTCTGCCTGAACTGAAATCTTCTGCCTTTGCTCCAGAAATCAGAGCACAGCTATTTTGATGGCGCTGGAGAAAGTTCCTGTGCTGTCCTTCAAAAGATAAACACATTTTGTGTTTTAACGTAGGTCTTGTTCAGATTCGCAAAGCCTAAGGTCGCGTGGTTATCATCCTAATATTTTTAGATCCAGCTGGGAGCTGGGCTCCAGTGTGACAGCCACAATACAAGCAGCATAGCAAGATTAAAGTTTTGCGCTGGAGACCTTGCAATTGAACATGTAGGAAAGAAGTCATCTTTAAGCAGGAAAAGGAATGTATTCAGATGTTATAACATCATGTTTCTGCCTCTGTAAAGTTTCCAGAGGAGTGCTGCTTTAACCCGAACGTGCTGTGTCTCACAGGGCTGGCACTAGCTGGATTCCTCTCCGCTCCATCAGTAACCGTCACATTACTATTATTAGTCGATTGCTCTCCATGTGCCTTAAAACGACCCAGGACCTGACCCCCCTCCGTATAAAGGCTCCCGCGGGCAGGGCAGGGCAGGGCAGGAGCCCGCGGTCCGGAGCGCTCCCTGCGTGTCCCGCTGCTGCCCGCGCTGCCTGGGGCCGGGACGGGAGAGCGGCGGTTGCCGAGCCTGCGATACTCGTAAGTACGCGGCGGTACGAGGTGCCGGAACCTGCCACGGCCCCGGGCGGGGATCTCGGGGGACGTGGCCGTGGAACAGCCGGGGTGCCGCCGCCGGCCGGTCAGCAGCGGGCGGGCTGCGGGGCGGCGGGTCCTTGTGCCCCAGTTCCCTGCCCCGGCATCGCCCGCGGGGCCTTCGGCCGCTGCCCTGCGGCAGGGACTGCGCGGCCAGGAACGCGCCAGCCGAGCGGCGGCCTCCCTGCCCCGGTTATTTATAGCTCCGCGGTGCTTCCAGCCTAAAATAATCCTGTCGGCCAGGGCGGCTGTCCGCGGCGGGGGGGCTCTGGCGGCGAGGCCGGGCTGCGCCCCCCGCCCCGGCGAGGGGCCGGGCATGGCGTGCGGGGCCGCGCCGCAGGGCCGGGCCGGGACAGCTGCCGCGGCGCGGGGCTCGCCTGGAATGCGGGCGCCGGCCGCGCGTCGCGACTTTTATGGAAACTTGCAGCGGCGGAGCGGCGGCCGCAGCCAAGGGGCGCTCCGCAGCCAAGGGGCGCTCCGCTGTCGGCAGCCCGCCCGCCGGGACCGCGCCGAGCTGCAGCGGCGGGGCAGCGCTCACAGGTAAGAGCGGCTCCGCCGCCGGCGGGTGGGAGGCAGCGGGTGGGAGGCAGCGCTCGGCCGGGCTCCCGCGCCGCTCCTGCCGCGCACAGCCCGGTCCGCCCCGCGCTCGTCCCCTTCTCTGTCCCGCTCCCCCGTCCTGCGGCGGGACCCGGGCGGGGTGTCTGGGCCGCTGCCCCCCGGCGCCCCTCGGCCACCACCGTCTCCTTCCGCCGCCGGGGAGCCCGCTCCGCCGGCCGCCCCCTCACAGCCTCGGCGGCCGGGCCGAGCGGCAGCCCGGAGGTCTGTGTGGAGAAGCAGCCCGCTTCGCACCGCGGCCCCGGTTGTGGCGGCAGCTGGGGAGCAGCGTCTGGGCGCGCTTAGCGAGGGGCTCCCGGGGGCGGGGGAGCCCTCCCGGCCCGGGCGGGGGCCGGTCCTCGGCGGGGGGCCGAGCGCTGCGCCCGCCGCGGCTGCGGCTCGTAGCTGATTTGGGATGAAATCACTGCAGGTAGTGGCTGTGCCGCTGGGCAGCCCCGCCGGAGCTGGCGCAGCCCCGGGCGCTGGAGCCGCAGCGGCAGCGGGGGCGCGTCCTGCCCGCCGAACGCGCCGAGCCGGGCGGTGCGGGCCGCTCTCCCTTGTCGCTGTGCGTTTAGTAAAAGTTAGTTAAAAATCTCAGTGTTGATAAACCGCACGTCTCTACATAAAGAGGAGTTCAGCTTGAGTGGCACACGGAGTGCATTCATAGGTTTTACTACATCCTGAAATCCAAGACACCGTGGCTTGGAAGAAAATATTGGTTTTCTGTGATAACTTGCAAACGATTTCTTATCAAGTTTGTTTTAAATAAGAGCTTCTGCTAAACATAATAAACATCTTCAAAAAAGGCATGTTCAATGGAACGTATCAGTGTTTTGGAAATCAGTCAGCGAGTAGCCGCATGCTAGTAAACTTAGCATCTTAACCTGAGACCTTAGATCTCTTAGAAGAATATCCGATGAAATTGTGAAATAATAATTAGTCTTATAAGAGGGCCAAGTGTATCAAGGAACATACAGAAGTATGGGGATATGTGTAGTATTTGTCGAAAGCCAGAAAGGAGAGAGTCCGGTGCCATAGAAGAACTGGGTAGATGGTTTAAGACATGCCTAACAAATACTTTCTCTAACTGCATTTGGAGTATTTTAAATGAGTCTTTTCATCAGTGGAAGAAGACAAGCTCTCATTTACCATACTCAGATATTCAGCTTTGATGCTTCTTTATCAAGGAATGATGCGGTGGCCAAGCCCTCTGGAAGCAAGTGTGCAGTAAGGGAGCTGAGGGCTGGTGATGGAGGAAGGGCAGTTCAGGGAGCGGTAGGAGTGAGGGACACTTTGCTGTGCGCTGGGGGCAGCCGTGTCCCCTTGGATGAAGGTGATGGTTGTCATGGGCATCAGCGCTACCAGTACTGATGGTGGGGTTGGCGAAGTGGAAGCAGCGCTGGTCTCTGCAGCGGGGGCACGAGCACCATGTTCGGGCTGAGTTGACCATGAGGATTTCAGAGAAGTGGCAGAGAGGCCGTGGTGTGGCATGGGAGAAGGGCAGAAGCAAGTTGGCGTAGAGCTTTGTGGCCATTATTCTACCCCATGTTTCAGTACCCTGATCTCTGAAGTCCTGTCAGTGAAGTCAACAAGAGCTGTGCTCAGATCATACTGTTTCTCTTTGGCTGCTGTGACACAGTGAGGGATTGAGGAACTATGGCATGGGGCAGAATATCCTGATTTTTGTCTCAAGGATCTCAGTTCATGCCATTCATGATTAGGATCAGCAGATATCTTGGAACATGAAACCACAGCCAGAGGATCTCAGTGGGGCTTCCCCCTGTAACAGAGCAGGCTCTCAGCCCCTGTTACATTTGCTCTGGAGCTTATGTACCCCATAATAGTACCTGAAGAGAATAAGGAATTAACAGAGAGACCTTTTCTACAGAGAAGGGTGATTTATTTTTTTAACACAGGAGTTGGACTGCATGGCACTGTCACATTATTTATAATTGTATAAAGAGACATAGACAAAATCCTTTATAATAAACATGTTTTTATACATAACATCATATCTGCAAGGACTGTTCTGCTCTTATGTGAGATTCTCAGTAAATGTTGACGTGAAATAAATTCAAATGATTGTGTATGAAATTGAATTCTCTGGGTCAGTTGTCGCTAAGCATCTTTAATTATAAGGATTTCATGAAGGAAATACAAGCGAATGGAAATAATAGTTTTGCATTTTGTGTTTTATAAAGTGCGATGTTTAGGCAGCTGGTGTTGGTTGTCATAACTCCTTGGCTGCAGTGGGGCTGACGCTTTGTGCCAGTTCAGGATCTTCCCCTGTGCACGATAATTTTAGTATCTGTAATTTAGTGCAACAACTGGTAGTGTCATTCCAGACGAGTTACAGCGAGGACATAAATGCTGCGCATCGCTCTCTTTCCCCTCCTCTTGCCAGTCCCGTTTCATATTTTGTTAAATGTTTTAACATCGTGGGCTGCGTTTCCCTCTCCGAAGCGCTTTGGCTGCAAGTGGTGAATTTCCAACTCTCACAATATGGTTTTCTTATATAATGGCGTCTTCCAGAGTAGATCACAAAGACGAGACAGATGGTAAACGTAACTTAGACTGTGCCGGGAAGGGCTTATTTATAACTCACAGTAGCCGCAGGACAGCAGGGGGGCCTCCTGAAAGGAGGAATCACAGAGCAAATGGGCTTTTATGAAGTCCTGGCTTCGTACTCCTGTTATACAGAGCAGTGTTCGGTTCAGGAAAACGCTGGTGTTTTCCTGTGGCTCATGTGAGGATGTTAATCACTGCGCTGAAAATCAAGAACTTTTATGTTTATGTGGGAGGTTTTTCTCTGGTTAAAGCTGCACAACAGTTTTTTTGATCACTTTGAGGACTCCGAGCATCTTTAGGAAATGGAAATGAATTTAATTTAAGGAGGTGGATTTTGGGACTTGTGAACACAGGAGTGTGTCCCCTTAATGGTTTTCTTTCTTCACTTTGATTGTTTTTTCTAAAGGAAAGTTTTAGGGAGTCTGCATGAAAAGTCAAGGAAGTGCTATGACCATAACAAATTGAGGCATATCAGAGGTGGCAGCTTAACCATGGTAGCTTACCCATTTACAGCAAACCAATCAGATGCTTTAAAACGGTTGATTTTTTTTAATTTCAGAGTATTTATTTGCTTTGTATTAAATTTTCACTTGAACCTTCCTAGGGATCCCTCTCTTCATTACAGCCAGTCCAGTAATGGCGTTTTCTCTTCCATTCGGTTCCAGAGGTGGGACCATTGATCACAGGATAGAAGTTAAATTTCTTTTCTAGGAAAAACTTCCACGTTGTGCTTTGAAAGTGGAACTGCAGTCTAGTACTTCCATTATAAACATTATAACACTATAACACTATGAGACTAGTGTCAGGTGAATGCTGGAGTGATGAGACTGGACAGGCCAAGAGAAGCCTAGTAGCAAGCTCCATTCATTTTTTCATCATGTTATGTTCAGCGTTATAATCTGGGACTTTTGTGAGTGGGAAGCTTAAATGAGGAGCTCTTACAGGTTTTCCTGAGACATGTTTATCTCAGGAAATAAAAGATGAGTCTGAATGTTAAGATTGGACAGCTTCATGATTGGAGAACAGATCTCTTCTGAAGTAAGTACATATGCAAGTAGACCCTTTCACCTGAAGGAATAAGCATTACTTGTATTAGAAGTACTCCATGGGAGTATTCTTACTACAAGAGGAGAATATATATATATATATGACTTAAAAATATAACTAGTTCATCTCAAAAGGGAATTAGTAGGTCAAGGTTTCTTGAGTTGGAAAATTTATTACCACATACTTCATGCGAAGAAATGGGCTGAAGGTGCCGCTCTTCCACGATTTGCAGGTGTCAAGACTTCTTGACTTGGCCGCTTTGGTTTTCTCAGCAACAACACATTGACTGTATGGATCCTCAGCAACAACACACTGACTATATGGATCCTCAGCAACAACACATTGACTGTATGGATCCTCAGCAACAACACACTGACTATATGGATCCTCAGCAACAACACACTGACTATATGGATCCTCAGCAACAACACACTGACTATATGGATCCTCAGCAACAACACATTGACTATATGGATCCTCAGCAACAACACATTGACTATATGGATCCTCAGCAACAACACATTGACTGTATGGATCCTCTCTAGTGATAAGGCAGATACAAGGAGCTTCAGTCGCTGTTGTTCCTGCAGCAGTGGTCACTGCCTCACAGACCTAAGCCAACACTCAGGGAACGCTGCTTTTTTTCTTAAACATTCTGGTTTGTCTTTATTGGAAATGACTTATCTGCCTTGTGGGCTGCCGGGGGCAGGGTCTTGCCCAAGGTTTGCCTGCCGTGGAGAGCCGGGAGAGTGCAAACATGGGCGGTATCATGTTCAGCAACGCCTCACTGCTTTATATCCATATCTTTTAGCATCAAAGGTGGAGGTAGGATGACTTGCAGATGCAAAATGCCTTGCAGCCAGCTGGCTAACCTTCAAGCACATTCAGAGTTAGCGATGCCAAAGAACTGGAAAGTAGCCTAAAGTAATAGCAGATATGGCAATAATCCAAATGGCAGAAACATATCTGCCGTCGTGAAGGCCCACTGCCTGTGGGTCTGGTACATTTTTGGAAGTTCAGACAGCAGGAATTTGCAAAAAGAAATATCTTCCAATATTTGCACTTCTAGATAAAATTTCAGATTGGTTATTTGAGGGTAGATCTCATTGCTGCCAGCAATCTCAGTGACACTGTCAAGGGGGTCAGGTAGGTAAAGCTATCGGAAAGGTTCAAGCCACAGTTGACCCAAAAGCTCAAAGACTAAATGGCATTCTCTTGTAAACATATCTTCTTCCTACAATTCATTTTACACAATGAGCAAATCAGACTTCAGAATAGTCAGTTTTCAAACAGCTTTAGGATGAAGCTGCACAGGTGGGGCCTGTTGCTGCAGTGAAGGTTGGTGGTCATCGTCGCTGGAGGTGTTTGGGTGGGATTCCTTGTGAAAGATTCTCCGTGGGCCTTACTTCTGTGCTTCAGCCCCATGTGAAGGCTGGAAGGTCCCTGTGTCCCAGGCCACTTGAGTGCGTGACATTCCTTTGTTTTCTGACAGTTTCATGCAGTAAATCTGTTATTCAGCTTCTGTATTTTAAGTACAAGGCTGAAGGCTGTCAGTCACAGGTAGGAAGAAGAAATCTAAAAAGTAGAGGATGTAAAAGAAGAGAACTGATAAGGACTTCTCCAGGACCTGCTTAGAAAAATGGGGAGATCAAAGCATTAAGTCTTAAGATTATCTTGATCACAATGGGGATTTTACTTACACGCGTGAAGTAAGCTAAAGCTTATGAAGACGTGCAAACTGAACAGCACAATATACAAATGTATATGAAAGTGTATAGAGGCCTCGAAGGCACAAGAGTGTTAGTGAAGTTATCTGACTTCCTAGACACAACAGAATTTTAACATGCTACTGCTAATCTGAAACAGTCTAAATAGGAACTATCATAACACTTTGTAATTTTATGTTCGTGTGTTGACAAGTGACAAACCGGAATGCCTTGGGTTCCTATCAGCCTACAAATAAGGTATTTGCCACCTCCAATTTGTGGGGCAATGACTTTCCATACTCATTTGTTGAAAAGGAGCACCCCGGTGTTCTCCAGAACATCTCTGCAGAGGCTGGATTTGAAGACTTTGGAACTTGCAAACCAGGGCAGAGATTGGCAGCTAAATGCTCGTTTCAGATGTTGTGATTGCTTTCGTTTGGAAAAACATCCCAGGATATTGAAGAATCTCATTTGATCTGTATAGCTGCAGCATCACCAGTGAGCACTGACAGTGTATTTTTGAAGAGCTTGTATGAAAACAACTCTGAACATTCATTATTTTTAACACCACATAAGAAGTCTCATGCTTATAACGTGTTTACACTCCAGAATGATAAGATTTACATTTTTATGCTTATAATGTGTTTGTAATTAAGAATTAGAGAACTTAAAGGCTAAGAACTACTAAGAACTTAACTTTCCATCTATGTCCTGACATCAGTTCCTCTAAACCACGAGGGACAAAGCCCTTTCAGTAGTAAGCTACTTCGAACCTTTGTGTCCATTGGTTTGCACCATGTCTGGCACACTGAGTTTTTAGGCTTGCCTGGGACTCAGGGTATGGGCACAGCACAGACAGCAGTGGCACTGGGGTCATGTCACGATTTCCTTCCTCCCACAAGCTCTGATAGACACCTCATGATTTAAAGAAAAGGGAGAGGGAAGAAAAAAGGAAAGAGCTTGAAATGCCTTTCTGTTGGGTTCCTAATAAATACCATGTAATTTAAAATTTGTAATGCTTTTCTCTTAAAAAATGCAGTGCAATTTCCATCCCACAGTTAAATGATGTACTTTCTCTAAGGTATGTATGTGTCTTACCTAACTTGTTTCATAGTTTTTAGTGCTAGTTTTCCCTAGAATAGCCCTAGGAGAAGGGAAACCTTTGTTTTATGTTCCTGGATGGGGGCAAGAGCTGAGGGAGAGAAGGGGGGTGGTCAGTAGGTCAGAGAGGTTCTCCTGCCCCACTACTCTGCCCTGGGGAGACCACACCTGGAATATTGTGTCCAGTTGTGGCCCCTCAGTTCCAGAAGGACAGGGAACTGCTGGAGAGAGTCCAGCGCAGCCACCAAGATGCTGAAGGGAGTGGAGCATCTCCCGTGTGAGGAAAGGCTGAGGGAGCTGGGGCTCTGGAGCTGGAGAAGAGGAGACTGAGGGGGGACTCATTCATGGGGATCAATATGGAAAGGGGGAATGTCAGGAAGATGGAGCCAGGCTCTTCTCAGTGACAACCAGTGACAGGACAAGGGGTAGTGGGTTCAGACTGGAATGCAGAAGGTTCCACTTAAACTTGAGAAGAAACTTCTTCATGGTGAGAGTGCCAGAGCCTGGCCCAGGCTGCCCAGGGAGGCTGTGGAGTCTCCTTCTCTGCAGACATTCAAACCCGCCTGGACACCTTCCTGTGGAACCTCAGCTGGGTGTTCCTTCTCCATGGGGGGATTGACCTGGATGAGCTTTCCAGGTCCTTTCCAACCCCTGACATTCTGGGATTCTGTGGTTCTGTGGAGTCACCAGCCTGGCTGAGCCTCCAGCAAGAGCATCCTCCTCTGACACGCAGGTGTGTTCCCATCCAGGGCCGTTTCTCCTCCTCTCGGGGCTACGAGAGGTTGCGGGGCTTTGGCCCGAGCCCTCTGCAAACCTCCCGCAGCCGCAGCTCCCTGGCCCCTGTGCCCGAGCGGAGCGGCGGTGGCGGTGGCACAGAGCAACATTCCTTTCTGCTGGCACCGCCATCCAGAACAACAGTTTCGCAACACACCAGCCAGGGAGCTGGCTCCGAGTTATTATCTGTTTTTATAAATGGAAATTTAAACCCAATAGCTAGGACTATATAGAGGGGTTATGAGCATGAATAGTGAATCATAAGCTTGTTCTTGTAATTACTGCTGCATACTTAGAAAGCCTCAAAGGACCAAATGAAATAGTGATACATTGATTTCAGCCTATGCAAACTTATACAGGATGATGGTTAAAGCATCGTTTAAAAGGAAAAGAAAGGAATATAACTACAACTGTTTCTTTCAGGTAGAAACTGAAAGCAATCTTAAACGCGTCAGGTGCAGAGCACAGTACAGTAGCCATGAATGACATTGCACAGAAAACGGAGGTATGTACCGATTTTAAAGCAATCGAAATAATGTAGTAATTTACAACTGATGTTTGCAAAAAAGAGTAATTACAGACAATTATACTGTAAATCCGCTGGCATTGCTGCTCTTCTACGACAGTGGAAGGGCATTTGGAAGCAGCTTAAAGAAAGGAACTCTGATTTGATGGAATCTGTGAAATATGTTGTTACTGTTATCAAAAAAATGATGGAGGAAGGCAACATAAAAGTAACAAAATCGGAAGAAATTTTAAATATCGGGGGGAAATGAAGGGCTACATTCACATTTAATTCTAAAATGTAAATATTAGGCTACTTAAAATATTTATTCTTCCAACATAGACGCACTGAGCAACAGGAACAAAACCTACTGGTTTAGGTGGAAAACGTAAAGCCCTGCATATTTTGAGCCAGCTTCCTCAGCATTTCTGTAGTCATTACAGTAACAAGAGAGAAAACTTCACAGTAGTTCTGAAAAGTGGGGATTTCTCTTGCTGTTTGGGATTGCCGAGAAGCGTCCATCGGCTGCATCAGCGTCCTGCAAGCCCAGTGATCCTGACGCTTCTTAACATAAAACCACTGGAATTTTGAGTTCTCTAAATATTAAAAAAAGAACATACATAATGCATCGGAAGTTTTAAATAAACAAATAATACTCTTTATTTTAAAAACATACATGGCTGTTGAAGTGTTGCAGATGAAAACATACATATTGTATTTTATACGTGTCTTTGTATGGGTTTTAAGTGCTGGGGGGCAGAAAGGCTCTTTGGTGATTGCTTATGATTCAAAGCAACAATATAAATCTGTATCTAATTTTTAAAGCTGTAGTAATTGAAAATGCACATTCACATAGTTCCTTCGTTTAGTTACGTAGCTATTAATTACAATTACTTATAGCTCAATACAATGCTAAATGATGTTTTGTGTATTTTAGTATTTATTGCTATTTCTGAACAAATACAATGATGCTTAATAGATGGTGGGTAGCGGCAGAAAGTTCCTAATCCCAAATGCACTTCTGTTTTATGTTCATACATTCTTTCTAACCCAATCTCTCAGAATATTCCTGTCCATCTGTTTCACCTTTCTTTTTCTTATCTTCATTTCTCCTTTATCTTCACCAAGATTCTGCTTTCTTCATCTAAACCCGTCCAAAAATCCTATGTGCCCAAGCTTCACAAGGGGGATGTAAAGGATAAATTTGAAGCTATGCAGAAAGCAAGGGAAGAAAGAAATCAAAGGAGATCTAGAGACGAAAAGCAAAGAAGAAAAGAACAATATGTTAGAGAGAGAGAATGGAACAGGAGAAAGCAGGAGGTTATTTTCTTTGCAACTATTTTGTGCTATTTGAATATTGAATATCTCATGTGAAACTATTTTCACATTATTTTAAGACCATTTGGGAATTTTATTTCATTTCTAAAGACCGTTTACTTTCTGTGTTTTATCAACCAGATGAAAGAGCTGCTTGGATCTGATGAAGACGATGACACAAAATCATCTAAAATAGAAAAGGGCTATGTTCCAAAGCTAATAGGTAAGAGAGGTCTCATGTGAAAGGCCACAAAATTCAGTAGATAAGTATTAGATCTGACCGCTGAAATGTGTATTTCACGTCCACAGGAACCGTTAAAGGCAAGTTTGCAGAAATGGAGAAGCAAAGGCAAGAAGAAGAGAGGAAAAGAATGGAAGAAGAAAGAAAGCGCCGAATTGAGCAAGATATGATTGAGAAAAGAAAAATTCAGCGAGAATTAGCAAAGAAAGCACAGGAGGTATGTTCGTCTGATCACAATAATCGGGATGTAATTGCAAACCGCCAACACAAGAAGAAAAAGTTTTGAGTTGAACAGAAAGATTTGATCTTAAGGTTTATGATAGTAGTGATTTACATGGGAGATGCTCAATGGGATGGACGTGGGGAGTAATGTACAGAGAATCTTCACTTCTTTACGGTAACAATTTGTTTAAGCACTAAACTCGAGTTACAGATGAAGCCGTGCAGGCATAAACCTGGTGGGAATGTGAATCAGCCACAAACTTTGGTGTTGTACGCATGCAAGAGTTTGCAGAATTTACTAAACTAATTCGAAAAATGTTTCTTTTCTTTTACCAACCCTTACTTTAGACAATTTTTGCTTATACATTAGTGATACGGTTCAGTGATAGATGAACCAAGGCCAGCAAGAATAGGAAAATGCAATTGGCAGGCAAAAATGAGACGATACTAATGCTGTAAAAAATCACAAATCGTGAAGATTCAGATAATATTTAATTCTGTTGCAAATTTTGTCCTTTGTAGAATTTTGCATTGGGGTGTCAATTTAATTCCTTTCGTAAGTTTTCTTCAGTGCTGCAAATAGCGCATTGAGAGTGAACATCTAAACTATAGACTAGAACCCTACGTACTGTGTAGCATTCTAGAAAGTGTATTAGACAGTGATGTATAGAGACTATATGAAGCAAATACAGCAGTAGGCTTTTTGCAGGAGTTGAAGGGAAGGCACTATCACCTGAATCAGAGATAATCAATGACCTTGCTTTAGCTTTTTCTCTCTTCACACAATTCTGGAACGCTTCAATGGAGAATGGACATCTCAGGTTCTCTGAAGTGTTACGAAGCTTTGGCCTCTTTTCTGTGGGGTGTTTTCTGTCGTGTTCCCTCTTCAACCAGCTCACCTGTGTGCAATATGGCAACCAAGGTTCAGTCCTTACCATCTCCCTGAATTTAAGTGCTTCATACGTATCACTGATACAAAAAGAATTTCCGATTCTGTGTTTGCAAATCTAAGGCAAAGAGCCAAAATAACGTAATCATATGAAATTCTCATTTAATAGATTGAGGACTTTAACAATACGGGAACTGAATCAGCAGCAGAGGTAATCAGATTTTTTTAAAGAAATGTTCACCTAACCTACATTTTTATTCACTTTGTTTTATTATTGTAATCTGGGCTGGGAAAACCTAGAAAAGGGCACACAAACCTACTTAAAATCCAACCAAGGAGCTAACAAACTTTTAACTTATGCAGAACTATATGTCTGTGCTTTAAGTCAGTTTAATGAAGTTTGAAATCTGCACTGTGAGTATTTTTTGTTGGTTAAAGACATCTAAAATGCAAGTATTCAAAGGCACCAGAAGAACTTGAGTGACACTGGCAACGGTGCTCTAAGTCCTCTGGCTTTGAAAGTATCATCTTAAAAGCTCTTTGCCTTGCACTTGAAATTAAAAGGGGATTCTGTCAATATACAGATATTTGAACACCTTACTCAGTTAACTTCATTTTTTTTAATTGACTAATTTACTGTATGGATTTGGATTTTAAGTCCTGCAGTAGCAAATACAAGACTGGAAGTGGAGTGAAAACTCCAAGGTTTTCAACATTTCACCTGTTGTTCTGCAAACCGTGAATATTTGTAACTAACAGTTGATGCAAATTTGTAAAGAAACCAAGGAGTTTGCCAGCAGTTATGTTTAAAACAGAATTCAGTCTTGATGCTGTTCAGATATTACAAGAAACTAGTGATTGCTTTGGGCTGATGGGTTTATTCTTGTTGCTCATAGTACAAGTTATTCTTCTGGAAGCTTTTGTGCACACAGGTAAAACCAGTTTTATTGAAAGTGAGTCTACCTAGAAGTCAAGCTTTATAAAAATATAATAAATATCTTTTTGGACAGGAAGGGGATGATTCACTGCTAGTTACAGTAGTGCCTGTAAAACACACCAAAACCCCTGGGAAGATGAAAATAAACTTGGGGAACACGGGCAAGGAGAGAGCAGAACAAAGAGCGAGACAGGATGAAGAAATGAAGCTAAAATATGAGGAACAAAACCAATTCCTTAAGGAAACCAAGTGCCATTCATTTGTCATGGTAAACCACTCACCTAAAAATACCTGAGAAATAAATATCTATTATTACAGATATAACTATTGCATTTTTCTTGCACAGGGGGAAAATGAAGACAGTGAAACTCAAGAGCCTCTGTCTCCTGGTAAGCTGAAGGTAACATTTGAAGAACTCGAAAGACAAAGACAGGAAAACCAAAGGCGACAAGCAGAGGAAGAAGCAAGACAACGTTTAGAAGAGGAAAAACGTGCCTTTGAAGAAGCGAGACAGCAAATGGTAAATCCATGCATTGTTCACGTTGTTACAGAATTGTCACGTAGGATGTGCTTTTACATTCTTTCCTGTGTCCAATTCTTTTTGTCTCGTCCCTTAACTCTATTTCAAGCTGTGGAGAATCTCAAAACTGTATCACCGTTCATTTTTGAAAGATGTATTTTTGACCTTAGTTCTACCTCAGTAACCACACTGGCATAATGCTTTAGATATTCCTCTCGTAAAACCAGAAAATATGTGTGGTTTACATTTGCTAGCAATCTGGGCAGGTTTTAGATCTACACTTTGCGGCACCTTAAGCTGTAAGACCTCAAGAAGATAAGAAGTTGTCCGTTTTGTTCTTAAATAGTGCTTCAGATGTTTCAGTAGCCAGTTTTGGATGAAAACATTCTGTAGTAAGAGAATGCTATTTGTATTCTCATATTTATTTATAAATATGATAAATACCTCAATTACAACTTTCCTCTTACGGAGAAAAGGGAAAAAAGGTCAGCTCCCTTGTATGTAAACAAGAATAAACTAGAAATTACTAGAATAAGCCCTAAATTGTCAGAAATGTAGCTCACAATTCCTATTTTATATTACTTGCAAAACTGCCCCCATCTGTATTCTTTATCATAAGCTGAACTTATTTAGATCATCTATAAACAGACACCTCACTACAGTTTCATCATACTAAAGGAATCGAGCACTTAGATAGACCAGATCGTTTAGGTCTGTATTTCCTCGCTTTACCGCACTCCATTTCCAAAAGCATTTTTTAAGTTCTGTATTTAAATAGCCATCCCCTGTACAATCACGATCATTACGACTTTGTTAATTTACATACAAAGAAGACTAATGAGAAAGGAGATTTTAATAATCCATGAAATCTTCGAAAATGTTATTTCTAGGAATTTGCTAACTTAAAAAGAGTAGAATTATGAATGGACATGCTTTAACAAACAGCTCAAGATCACTATATTGACTGAAAACATAAAAGAAATTGATATTCTCAAGGACGAAAACGCCACAGAACCTCCAGAAACCCCGAACACTGAAATTCCCAAGTGGTCCAAACTCAAGGTTTAGGCAGATACTCAGATTGTAGTTTACTCCTCCACCCCCAACTCCAATAAATCACTGAACCTTTCTACACCAATAACCTTGACATTATGGGAATAATGCGCTTTTTTCTTCTTATTTGGGGGTGAGCAAGGGATACTAGTGAAGGAAAAGAGGGAGAAAAATGAAGGAGAGGAACTTCGTGGAGTCACTAGTCATTCTAACTGAAGTTTTGTTCACACCTCCCACCCTTATGCATATGCATTTATTAGCCAAGTAATATAAAGTAATTAACAAATTCTCTATTTCAAAAGAAATTTTCTAATACACGGTTTTATCTGATACCCGTGTTTGTCAAAATATTCAGAAGTTTTCTAAAAGGAAGAGTTGGGCAGGGAAAAATTTAATGCAATATAACAAGGGCAAGTGTAGAATCTTGTATCTGGGTAGGAACAACCCCACGTTTCAATATAAGTTGGGGAATGACCTATTAGAGAGCAGTGTAGGGGAAAGGGACCTGGGGGTCCTGGGGCAGCAGGGTGACCATGAGCCAGCACTGGGCCCTTGTGGCCAGGAAGGCCAATGGTACCTGGGGTGGGTTAGAAGGGGGTGGTCAGTAGGTCAGAGAGGTTCTCCTGCCCCTCTGCTCTGCCCTGGGGAGACCACACCTGGAATATTGTGTCCAGTTGTGGCCCCTCAGTTCCAGGAGGACAGGGAACTGCTGGAGAGAGTCCAGCGCAGCCACCAAGATGCTGAAGGGAGTGGAGCATCTCCTGTGTGAGGAAAGGCTGAGGGAGCTGGGGCTCTGGAGCTGGAGAAGAGGAGACTGAGGGGTGACCTCATTAATGTTTACAGATATCTAAAGGGTGAGTGTCAGGAGGATGGAGCCAGGCTCTTCTCGGTGACAACCAACGATAGGACAAGGGGTAATGGGTGCAAACTGGAACACAAAAGGTTCCACTTAAATTTGAGAAGAAACTTCTTCATGGTGAGGGTGGGAGAGCCTGGCCCAGGCTGCCCAGGGAGGTTGTGGAGTCTCCTTCTCTGCAGACATTCAAACCCGCCTGGACACCTTCCTGTGGAACCTCAGCTGGGTGTTCCTGCTCCATGGGGGGATTGCACTGGATGAGCTTTCCAGGTCCCTTCCAACCCCTGACATTCTGGGATTCTGTGAAGAGTTCAACAGTTAATTTCCTTATTTTTTTTTTTTTTCCTCCTAAGAATTCCCAATAAAAGATGTCTGTAATTCCTGTGACTGGCTACCCCACATACCAGTCCCAGGGCTGCTTGCAGGTTACAGAAATCTGGATTATCAGTATTCTGAGAGTCGCCAGGCAATTTCCTCCAGTAACAAGTAAAGTTCCCTGAGGTATCTTCTGAAGATGGTTCGTTCTTTTGTTCCTGATTGCAGTTTGCAAACCACGGGCTTCTCTTTGCAGAGAGGTGTTCACTGGAGATAAGCAACAGTGAAGAGATCCCAGTATATCAATTCCCTTTCTTCAGTGATGATTAAATGTCTAAAAAGAAAAGAAATAAAAATCTCAGTCTAGAGTGATAGCAAAATGTCGATAGGTTTAGTTTTGCTATAAAACTCTATGACTTTTTTTTAACTGGTAAGTGCATTGGTGAAAACAATGTATATGCAAACAAAAAAAGACTTGATGGCATGAAGGTCTATGAAAGTGATGTAAAGAAAGTGAATATGGAGCCATCTTCAGTATTCAACCCTGAAACTGTAAAATACGTACTTAATTGTTCAGCCTTTACCTGCTAACACGTTGTTCTTTCACTTACACACTCAACAGATTTTTAAAAATGATAGAAGCTACATACAGGATTCTTGAAATGCGTTTCTTTTTCCCCTCCCCGACCTAAAACCAAGACTAAAATGTTTCTTATGGCAATCAAACTTGATACGTTTTTTTTCCCCTAGGAGAGAGAGGGAAAAAACCAAACCAAAACAACAACAAAAACCTCACCACAAACAACCGACCATTTCTAAAAGAGCAGAAAGGAATTAATGGAGTATTTATTTACTACAAAGAATATTTCTGTGTTTGGATAAAAGTGCTTTATCTTTTTTCCTCTCTTCTCTGAAGATAAATGAAGGCGGTGAGGAAGAATCTGAAAATTCTGTTAAAGAGTTCCGTCCTGGTAAACTCAGGCTCAGTTTTGAGGAGATGGAGAGACAGAGGAGAGAAGAGGAGAAGAGGAAAGCAGAAGAAGACGCAAGACGGCGCATAGAAGAGGAGAAAAGAGCATTTGCTGAGGCAAGGAAGAACATGGTATGGCATTTTTGTTTAGTACCTAGTTTACTTTTTACCTAAGTCTCCAAGGAACTAGGAAGCAGCTCTGGGGAAAACCTTCACATAGAGTTAGGAACGCGTGCTTCAGCTCCTTCATTCATTAGCTCACCTCTCACTACTCATTAGAAGGTGTGGGGGGGGGGTAAACTAATCAAGCTTGTTTGCCAAAAATCATGACAGAACAATCCCTCCTCAGAGCAAGCCTAGAAAGAATCTCAAATAGTTTAGTCAAAACCATATGTTATGTCCAATGGGCGTTATCACGCTAGATGCAACAAACTAGGAAAACAAAATGTTTTCACAAGGAGGGTTTGTTGTTTGCTCTTTTTTTGGTGGGGGAGAGTAATTCCTTCTCCAAGTTTATGTCCCTGCCTTTACAGGGTGTCCTCCAATCCGTTTTTACCAGGTAAAGCATAATTAATGGCGTATTAGAACATCACGCACTGCAAGTACAAAGTTTGGTCATCTTTGGCCCCTTAGGAAGGTAAAACTAAGGAGGTTGAATTCTGCTACTGATGTTTTTATTGCATTTCACTGCTTGTTCAGAGAAACAGAAAAAATAACTTAGGACATTTATCATGAGAACAGTTTGTAATATGGAACTGCCTTAGGCAAATGCAGATCTCTGTGATACGCAGTGACCTCTAAAATTCAAGATTATATTGTAGACAAACTTTCAGGAACTTAGGACTGACATACTGACACTGCCTGAAAGCAGAGAAAGGTGCCCGATTTCAGAGGGCGGCAACAACATTATTTATAAAAAATAACTAGCGCGGAGCTTTTCACTGTATTTTCAATGCTTATTCCAAGTTTCTGGAATATATACGTTGGGGTGTAAGCCGGTTACTTATGGGTGAACGTTAGGAAATACAGTATTAAATTATACAAACTACCAGCTAAAACTAAGTATTGTTTGTTTCAAAAGGAAGGGCAAGATGTGCCATACGAACTATGGGATAACGCACCCACTTGGTGGTGTCTTCCTGCATTCCCCTCTGTAGTTTCATTGGGAAAGAGCAACTGTATGCTTAATAAAATTTTCTTCATCATTCAAGGCAATGCTTTTGAGGCAAATTAAAGCTTTGTTTGGCTGCTAATATTGCTAGTGGTGCTCCCTCTGCCTGGAAATTGGGCCAAAGACAAGACTACTACAGTGAAAGACTACCCAGAGAAACTACAGTGTAAATTGATATTTGAATTGTGGAAAATAGTGTCTGTCCATACCTGTGATGAGAGAAAATAGAAGCTAGAGCCACTAGAATAAAAAAAGAGCGCTGCTGGATTTGTGCCATTAGGATTTTAGTGCAAAGCCAGCAGACAACGGAAGGAAAGCAGGGGAAGTATGTGCTGTCCTCAAGTGTGCGGGCAAGAAGAGTCTCACCGATTAAACAGGGCATTATCTATTAGCTGCAGCACAGAGTCTGTGCTTGCACTGTAACAGTGAAACGCATTCAGTCATTTAAAGAATTAACTGAATGCGTATTTTCAGCATGTGCATCTGAAAATTTTCTGTTAATTACCATCCTGAATATGAACAGCACATTTTCTATTACTTGGAACAGAAAATATAAGCCCATGCTTTCCGTATTTTCCACAGCTACGTGACATAGCAGCAATGCAGGTATGCTCTTAAGCATATTAGTCATGGCTTTCAGAAGTAGTACAACCTCACATTCCATTTTTATTTAAGCATTTAAATTGATATTTTAGAACCTTTTTTGTGTTTATCCATTTTAATTTAGTTTTGAAAGTACACACACACAGAAGCAGTAATGTTGTTGCTTGAAAGCACAACCAACACCTCCTTTTGGAAGGATCTCCCTGTTTCCCATTGATTTGTTCTGTATTTACACTTCCACCACCACGCTCACTTTCAGACTGGAACATTCACCTTCCATCCCCATCAGTCTCTTCCCATCAGAGAATTGCATGAAGAACCCATCTTAGCACAAATAGAAAAACGTTCTGGTTTGTATCAGTCCCTGTTTGCCCACTGGAAACTGGTTGACGGTGCTGCAAACTGTGGTTATTACAGGACTGTTCCTCGCTACCATCTGTTCCCACTTTGCAGGAAAAAATGTATGGTCTCACTTCACAAAATATGGCTAAAATATTTACTGAACTAACTGAGCATGACAAAATTCAGCTGATTATTTTTCCCCTAGTTTTTAACCAGGAGTAAGTAGGCTTTCAGTCTTTTCATGTCTTACTGATTCAAAAAGAACAGTGTTTGCTCATACACATGGTTTTTTAAAGCCTAGACATACACACATTGGTAAATTTTGAACTAATGCTGCTCCTTTTCACCCAGTCCTATCTCTTCTTGAGGTGATGAGCGTATGGACTAATGAATCACAAGCAAGGGACTTTCACATTGCATTGCTAATTTAGCTGTGGTTAACCTCGGGAAACTCCGTGGCTATGCATTGTTTACATTAAAAGGAAATAGTTTACAGCCTTGTTTTTTGACTCCACTTCTCCATAACACAATTCCAACAAATCTGCTCATATTATGCAAAACAAACGACGAATGGAAGGAATGGTGGGGCTGAAGGCCAACTGTAAGCTTACTCAGAGGGAAAATCTGAAGGAAAGCTATACTGAGGAGCGGTATTTAAGTGGGATTTGGCCCAAAAACCATTGAAAGAGCTGTCATAAATAAAAAGGATATGGGCAAAGTAGGTTAAGAGAGTGGTACAAACCACAGTAGCACAAACAGCACTGAAAGGTATAAGTTACAATGGCACTAAGTAGTAATAAAAAGGAGTGCCAAAGAATCTTTGAAAAAAACGTTTCTGTTTCTTTATAAAACCTGCAAAAAACACTTTCTTAAAGTTTTGCCCCTTTAATTCTTTCTGGCATTTGGTTGATTGCTGCTGTTGGGAATGCCTATAGGCTGAGGCAGGTTGGGCTCTTCAGTGTTTGCCACCAGGTTTTTCAAACATGCTGATTACATAGCACCTGAAGCCACATCTGCACCCAGTTCTGGATCAGTATCTGACCCCATCTCACTCATTTAGGTACAGAATATTCCCACTGAGACAATCTCTGTTGCTAAGTTTACAGTTAAATGCACAAACATACATTTATATAGGTTTTATCAAGCAGTTATTTTAAAACCTGCCTGCATAACTCACGCCATGCTACCTGGCCATTTTTGTAGCGTACAGCTTCATATTTTGTTAATGCTTCAACAAATTGAGTCTGATATTTGTGCTTACGCTTCCTGCTTTTGCAAATAATGAAAATTGCCTTTCCCAAGCCTTACCATCTGCTTATGAATTAGTCTACAAAATAAGCACACTGCTCATGGACAGCCATCAAAGCCCAGCACTACTCGGAAGCCTGGGGAAGGGGGAAAGAAGTGGCAACGTAACTTGGTATTATCAACTTGTGCATTAGAGTTTCTTGTGGAAAACTGTTCCGCTAGCTGTACTGGGGATAGTGACATTGTTTAAGAACAGGAACATAATTCAGTTTGCTTAGAATAAGATTACAGATATTTGTGTTTCAGTGTTAAGAGCAATGATATTTAAACACAAGTACTTTGCCTAATGATAGTCTGTGAAATAAACAGGAATGAATTGTGTCAGGTCCCAAAGCTGCATCCTCACCATCGCCTTGCAAAAGAGACCACATTTTAACACCTTTCATTATAGAAGTTTAGCATTGTAATTATAAAGAGCTGAAGTCCAATAAGAGAATCTCCGAAACACACTCCCTCCCCCAACATGAGAGGAATACCCACGTTGTCTTATTGCACCTTCCTGCACTGCAGAAGATGTGGCAAAGTACTCGGTTATCTCTATGTGCTTAAAGTGTCTGAGCAACACTGTGATTTCACCACAGGTACCTTCGGGATGTAGAATTAATGCTCTGAATTTCCAGCAGGTGCTGGATGATGAATCGCCAGAAATGTTTAAAACAGTTTCTCAAGAATCTCTCGTCCCTGGTAAACTGGAAATTAATTTTGAGGAGTTGCTGAGGCAAAAGATGGAAGAAGAGAAGAGACGCACAGAAGAAGAGCGTAGACAAAAGTTGGAAATGGAAAAGCAAGAATTCCAACAGTTAAGACAAGAAATGGGAGAGGTGTGTATATCAGAGAATAGGTTAAGTATGCACTGAATAAAAATACAGCAGATCATTTCAGTTAAGTCCTAAAAATCTCAAAAGTTTAAGACTGTAACTGAAAATTCTTTTTAAAGGAATTCTTAAATCAATGCTTTCAGTATTATGGGAAGAGAATGAAAAATAGGAAAAAACCTATTTTTTAAGCATAAGATATATATTTTTGTCACTGATCTATCAGGAAAATGCTTTCATCCCTTGCCACACTTAAAACCACAATTTCAAAATTGTCATTTTATTTTCATCTTTTTTTTTACTTACGAAAATTTGACATTATTACTGAAATGATTACATAATATTTACAATATTGGGAGAACAGAAACATCTAGTTCCCAGATGAATATACAAAAATCCAAGTAGGAAAGAGCAAAATTGTTGCTTTTCCTCAAGGGAATGCTGTGTTAACTAATTAGGAATTAGTGGCCTCTACTTATTTCTAATCAGTGTATCAAGGGTTTGAAGACTATCACAGTTCATGTTAAAAATCACACACAAAATTTGCTTTGCATACCAAATGTCTAACACACCATGTTCATGAACTTTACGCTTCAATTTGATTTGGTTGTGGGTGGCAATTCTGTATTACTTCCTTTTGAATGTCATTTATGTACATGTATTTATTATTTATGTTAAGCAAAGCTGGAGTAGTAAAGGCTCTAGTTTGTGAACTTTTCAAGGAAATTTTGTATTGCATACTGGGGAAAAAAGGGAGAGACAGGGACATCCAACTAAAATGCAGATACATCTTTACTGTCAGTCAGAGCAAAGGAGCAAAATATCAACAGTTACAGCATCAGATGTGGTTTGACTACAGGATCCAGAACTGCCATTTCTTTTCGAGCCATGACATCCTGAAATCTCATCTGCTTTTTATACCGAATTCAAAAATGTAATCATTTTCTGTTTAACAAAGTAGCTGTATTTTAGAAAATCATATCATATTGCAACTAAGTCAGAGAGGTAAGTTATGTATCCGGGCTAACTGAGTGTTTCGTATTGCTAGGTGTCTGGTTTTCAGTCTGTGAAGGGTGGTTTGTTACCAGCAAGGGTACATTCAAGGAAGATATTTTAAAATCTGTATGTAGTTTAGATGTGATACAAACAGAGCAATCCTGGCAATAGCAAGGAAAACAAAAAAGGAGAGGGAAAAGGTCTCTGTGCTGATTTCCAACAACTAAGGGAACTATTCACATGTACTGAATTACACCTATGTATTGGGAGAACAGGTAGTAAGATCAACTAGGGCATTATCCATCTTACACATTCTGTCGTTTCTGAACAGTTGGAAGAAGAGTGTGAAACTTTTGAGCTAAGCAAAGAATATGAAGAGTTAATAAAGCTAAAAAGAAGTGGTTCCATTCAGGCAAAGAACTTGAAGAGCAAGTTTGAAAAAATAGGACAACTGTCTCAAGAAGAAATACAGAAGAAGATTGAAGAAGAGCGAGCTAAGAGAAGAGCAATGGATGAAGAAATAAGAGAAAGGGAAGCTGAAAAATTTCAAGAGGTGAGTTGCACTCTTTATGTGTTGATGGCACTTAACTAGCACACTAATCATCCTGCAGTGGACAAAGCTGCTATATTTCCAAAATTATTTTCTCCCTTCTTTCCTGTTCCCTCCTTTGGGTGCATGAGGAAGTTTCCCCTCAGCATCCCTAAGGGAAACACCAGTTCATTATCAGTCACCTGGCCAAGCAGGGATCTGTTTTTCTGCTCAAAGTCCTCAATTCAGCATCTTAACAACCTGAAACCTGCCAGCCAAAGGGTTTGAAACATCCATATTTGAGAATCAATCTACTAATCACATTAATTGCTTCTCCTTCCGAACTCTTAATTCATTCTCCACTGTATGAATTAAGAAAACAAATAAAAAACTACTACAATTTGAAGATCAAGTCTTTTTATTATCTTTACTACATAGTAGTCACTTCAGTATCAGCTCAAAGCCTTTTATTTTTGAGCTTTTATTTAATGACTGACACTGTAATTATGTTTCTATAAGGTTGCTGTGTTAGCTGTTGAAGCTGCCATAACAATCACAGCACGAAGGTCACGTCACTAAGGATCTACCATTTCCACAAGCTAGTATTTCACTTACATATGACATCTTTAGGAGTGTTTTCTTATCTAATTTTTTTGAAATTACTTTTTAAAGTGTTTTGCCATATCCCTGGGATAAACTATTATGAGACTTGATCTTAAACCCAACATTAAAAAAAGAACCACACACCTCTGAGAAAAACAGGACTCTGGGTGGCTTCGCTCAGTTTAGAGCTACTGCTCTACAAAACTAGTTCATTATCGTACACATCTTAAAGTCCCCTTTTCTCTCCCAAGGATGATGAGGTAGATGTGAGACCAGCCAAGAAATCTGAGGCTCCATTTACTCATAAAGTGAACATGAAGGCCCGTTTTGAGCAAATGGCAAGAGCCAGGGAAGAAGAGGAGCAGAGGAGAATTGAAGAACAGAAATTACTACGCATGCAGTTTGAACAAAAAGAAATTGATGCGGCATTACAGAAGGTATAAATTACAAAGTACCTTTTCTTCAGTCCTAAGTGTCATTTAAGTTAGCATCTGATTACCACTGATGGCGACTCTGTCAGAGGTATAAAAGGAGCATTATGCTTGCTTTACAACAGCTGCTGTGAATTGCTGCAATAATGTAAAATTGCTTTTGGTGTTTTCGCATATTCTTGAAGAGCATGAGAGAGATACTGCTAAGAAAGTTAATTGTATCCTCTGAATAGTCTGAAAGTGGAATCTGCATTTATGCCTATATTTTAGCCCAAGAGCCCAGACTCATTAAAAGCCATTTTACTGCCTGTTCTATATCCAGACAGCGTTATGTTATCCAGTGAGGACAGGTGTGGCATTTCCCCCAGAAACATAGAAACTTTTCTGTAATCAAGTGTCACTAGCAGCCATACTGCTAGTGACACTTTAATGTTCTAAATCAACTTATTTTATAACAGAAGAGGGAAGAGGAAGAAGAAGAGGAGGGAAGTATTATTAATGGTTCTGCTTGCGAAGATGAAGAGGATCAAGCTCGATCTGGAGCTCCCTGGTTCAAAAAGTCACTGAAAAACACATCAGTTGTTGATGGCGAGCCAGTGAGATTTACAGTTAAAATTACTGGAGAACCAAAACCTGAAGTTACATGGTGGTTTGAGGGGGAAATGTTGCAGGACTCTGAGGACTATCAGTACATTGAAAGAGGAGAAACCTATTGCCTTTACTTGCCAGAAACCTTCCCAGAAGATGAAGGGGAATATATGTGTAAAGCAGTCAACAACAGAGGCACATCTGCTAGCACCTGTATTCTGACCATTGAAAGTAAGAGTTAGCATTTTCATCTGCTTAATTCTCAAATATTCTTCGTGCATCTTTCCTATTATGAAAACCTCATTATCTGTTTCTCTTAACCCTTCTGTTTTTCTAGCTGATGACTACTAATGCTCTACTTTCGCTGGAATCTTTCTTCCCCTCAAAACTTTCTTACTGCATCATCTCTTTCTCTGATGGGGCCAACTGAAGCAAGCAAGGATATGCATGGATTTGTCATTCCTGCATCAGACAAGAGTAACCTTCAAGTTGTGAGAGTGTCCAGGTTCCTTGCTCAATACAAAAATTAATATTAAAGGCTACAAAGAAGGAATCAGTGTATGTAAGAGCAAATAAAGGAAAGCTGAATTACAGTAGTGCTCCCACATTTGAAGACCAACTGTTGTGTAATGGTATAAAGCTAAATACACAATCTGGAAACTTGTGTAGTAGTGTAAATCTATTGGTATATTTTGCATGACCACTGAATATTTAAGCTGTTTTACTTTATCCCAGAGGCATTGAACTGGCAAAAGGAAATACTTATAGATGATTTTCAGAAACCTCAGTGTACTATTTTTAAAGAATAAAAGATTACCTAACTGCTCACTTTTGTTGTTTTGTTTCAAAGAGCATTAGTTCTTTTGTTTTAAAATGGGCTTGCATTTTACTGTTATGCTCTTATCAACCTAGGCAGTTGATAATGCAAAAGTAAAACCAATCTCAGTAAGGCTTGTTGTAGCAGTCTTGATAGTACCAGCTTGTAAAACTTCTCATTTTTTCACTGCTTAAACGATACAGGAATGGCCAGTGACAAAATGTGAGCCTATCATAACTAAGCTGGTAGGAAGCAAGCTGCAAGAATATTTTCAGGAAGTGCCTACCTTCTCAATCTTTGTTCTCTCTTAATGCAATAAATTTATTGCTGCATCTCTAAACATTGTCTTCTTCAGAGTACTGTACTGTTTTTCTTCAAGACCTCCTTATATCGACACTAATGTCATTGTGCTAACACCATCTGAATTGTTCAGCTTAAAGCCTCTGTAGGTGTAATTTTACAAACCAAAGTCACATTTTAAATTAAAGAACATGTTTATAAGCCTTCACATACAGACAAGGTAAGCTGCAGCAAGTTAGATTTATGCAGTGATTTCAGGAAGAAATTTTCCTGCAGCTGAATCTGATGACTGGTCTTTGTACAGTTACCTAGTGGAAGTCACTCCTTTGCCTCAATAAAAACAGTTAGAAATTCAGAAATATCTTGAAAATATGGTAACAAGCTGCATGATGCTTTGAATGAGTATTTTTCCTAATAGGCCTATAAGTAATTTTTCCTTCATGTGGGTGATGTTCATTCACAGAAATACTAGTTGCTGCTATTCTGAAGCTGTTATTTCAAAGTAACGAAGGCAGGGACAGGAGCATAAAAAAGACAAAAACATTGCTATTATTATTCATCAGTTTACATTTATTGAGAAAAACCATACAAAAACCATTATACAGTTAACGTGTACCCATATTACATACAATGTCAATGCAAACTCAAAACCACATTTTTGTAAAGCATTCAATTTACCTCAAGTCCAAGCTGCATCTCCCTAAGACACTGTTCCCATCACAGTTGCCTTTTAAAGCCAATCTTCTTTTTACACACGGGTAGTTTCTGCAGAGAACACTTTTCTCAGGACGAAAAGGCATTTCACATGCACGCAAGAGAAATACTTGTGCATACATAACTTTTATAAGCTGTTACTAGGGAAGAGGGAATCCTATCAACTATGCTTTCTGAAAAGCCCAGTCCTCCCCTTCCTCCCCCCCGCACTTCCAGAAAAAAAAGCAAAATAAGAAGCTTTTAGCATGCAATGGAAAACTTAAAAATTACTCTGGAAGAGAACAGGGGAGAAACAGTTTCTATCATCCAATAAAATGCCACTAGTAAAAAGATAAAATATTTCAAGACAGGCTGTGCAAGTGAATAGTGATCCTGTCTGCCTGGACAACTTAGATGACTTATGATAGAAGATTATCTACTTGACATTTTATTTCATGTCCTATTCAAGCATAGGCTGCAGAAAGTGATGCGAAAATGCCTTTCCTACTTTGAACATTATGCTTCCTTTTTCAACCTTGTGTATTCTTCACATTCTACTTTATTTGTGGGACTCTAAGGAGTGGGGGGGGAAGCAGGAAACACTTAAAGACACCTTTTGGACAAGTTCATTATGTTTCTAAGGAGGTCCAGTTATCTTTTTGAATGAGGACAACTCACTCCAATAATGTATTTTCTGTTCTCCTAAGAGCTCTGACTTTGGAGATAAGCGTTGAAAAATAAATACTATGCTTAGCACAAAATAGCATGCCTGTAAGCTCAGCAGGGAGAAAGCTGGAAGTCAATACGCCTCAAATGCTACACAAAGAACATCTCATCTTCCACACACTACCAACATTCCAATAAACTGGCTTTTTCTTCTCTATCTCCTCCCACTGGCTAAATTCACCATTGAAAAACTGTTAAGATACTTTAGCAACAACAGTTGAAGAAAAATGTATAGTGTAAAGTGAACAAATTACTCACCCCCCAACACTAAATTCACAGTATCAAAATCCAAATGGTACACACCTAACCTTTTTTCACATAAAAAATGAAGTTACGTATTAAACTGCAGATGGAATATTAAGTGGCTTGAGAAACTGAAGCACAACTATTCATGTTCAAAATTTCAATGTATCTAAGCTTGGCTGTTCAGAAGAATAGAAATTAAAATAGATGGTTTAAACTATTAAATCACAGTTCAAAAAAAAAAACTTAGCAGATTATGGAACATTTATGGTCAAACAAATAAAACTTTAAAGAATGAAAAGTGATCAAAACAAAAATCATACCCTACACCATTACGTATGGGATACATTTCAAATCTGTTATGTTTTTGCCAATTTTACCTTCTACATGGAGCCCTTCTATGGTCCATGCTCATCGGCTCACCAATGGCATACACTCAAAGGATTCCTCTTTACTGGTAGTAACTATCTCAGGACCTGATTCTATGAGCTATGATTTGGTGCTTGCAGCATCTTCAGCACTGTGTGTGAAAATGAAGGCAGTAATTTTGAATATTTTTCTTTGATGTACAGATAAGCAGGATTTTTGAAAGAGGAGCAGCACATTTTAGAAACAGAATAATCATAAAAAAACCCCAAATAGATGCTGCTTTACTTTAAGCTAAAAACAAAAACAAACAACAAAAACCAGAAACAAAAACCTGTACCAGACCATCTATAAGACATACAAACATTTTAAACTATCAAAATATACAGCAATTCAGTTAAAGTATCAAGAAACAGGATACACTGACTGCTATATAGATAAAATATTATTTGCTGTACTGTTAACATTTAATTGGTGCACATGCTTTTTCAGTTAAAACATACTAATCTCTGCAACTCCAGAATCTCTTTTCCTACCATGTCAAGTATGAATAAACAAACTAAGTTATCTAAAAATTCCACTAACACACTATAACTGTAAGACAAGTTATCAAGTTCAGTGATAACAAGAAGCCATATTCTTTATATTTAAGTCTCATGGATTTGAGTGGGAATAGTGCCCCATTATAAAAAAAAAACATTTGTGAAGGCTGTTGACATTTCTAACCAAAGTAATTCCTGCATATTTTAAAGGTTTTGATTCTTTAATTGCAACAATTAGCTATTTGAGGAAAAAAAGCAAAAATTACTTATTTCAATCAAGTTTAATTACTGCAATCTACTCATCTTTTCTAAAAAAACCCAAAAAAACCCAAAACAAAACACAACAAAAAAACCCCAAAACATATCAAAAAACATATTTACCTAGAAATATAAACAGTTGTTTAAAAACTTAAAAGACTTTCCACTGAAATGGAACCGTGAGTAACAATGCATTTGGGGAAGCAGCAGATTGCTTTTCAATACACAACCACAGATCTCACAGGGACAACATTAATGTACTGAAATATATTACTTTATATACTTCCTTAGGTTGTGCTTACCTGTTGCTTTTTTGCAGCAGAACCTAAGGTGGAAGGTCTGGGAAGGCACTGTGAAGTATAAATAATTGCACTGTTTGCAATTAATAAAGATTTTATACCTTAAATGAATCAAAATCAACAGCCTCCATTTTGTGAATGATAAAGAATCCAGGGAATTTAATTTTGCTCAGTTTAGTACAAAATAAATGCACCATTCTATAAGGTTATCTACAAAATACCATGCAGAATATCTGAACTATTAAACTTCATACCCTACACTAAAGATAGCAAATACTGTCCTAGCTTCTTTTAAGATACCAGAATAATTCCTAATTTTAAAAGGGATAAAAATAATTCCTTCTATTTCTACAGCACAATGCATACATTGCTATTTACCTGAAGAAACTACTTTAATTTTCAAGCCTTAACTTCTACCTCTCTGTGCAGCCACCCTAAAAAATTTATTCTCAAAGCAACAATATGGTGTTCCAAAAGATAAAACAAGTAACAAGTTACAGATTTAAAACATACCTACATAACTACGTATCTGCAAACTATCTGAAGACAAAGACAACTTCTGTCTAACAAGTGGTTCCAAAGACTTCAATGTTACAATATGCATACTTTAAAACACTGAATGATACAGCTGCCTCAGGAGTACTAATGAAAAAAAGCTATTACTCAGATAAAAAGAAACATCACTTTATCTATTGCTTAACGTTTCAGAAATACTTACCCACAAAGCTCATATAATGTGTATGTATATATATGCAAACCTATGTTTCTGAATTAAGAAGCAATTATGATTTCCTAAGATACCAGCACTGTATTCCAACATAATAGTCACACAAGTATGGCATTTTCATTATGTGGAACATTGACAAAAAGATACTGTTGCAGTTCATCAATTTGTCATTCTGATGTACTTACAGTGCAATGCTCCTTGAAGGAACAATCAAGGATGATACACAGCACAGTCCTCCTCACCCCTATAGAGCTAGTTCTATACTGGCTGGATCAAACCTGCACTTCAACAGACAATGGCAAGACAGACTGTATTGCATGTAGTCTAATATATGCAAAGAGCCAATAAATATGCAAAGAGCAAACACAGGATTTCAAGAGAATCAGATTTTTAGTATGAGCATAAGAGCAATAAGAAGTTTCAAGTATATATATAAAAAAATAATCAATCGATTCAAATACTTGAGTATTTACAAAAACAGAAATTATCTGCTCTGTAGGAAGTTCTCAACCACTCCCCAGCACTCAACAAAACAGAGTTTTAAGGACAGATGCAATTTTTATAACTACTATGCGTAACACATTGACTTTTCTACACTGAATTTTGAAGTGGACTACTTTAAACTGAAGGCTTAAGCACATTACACTTAAAATAGATTTTATAACTAGTCTGAAAAAATCCATAAAATAGTTATGCAGGAACAGTTTGAAGTACTTGATTAAGAACAGAAGTTATCTGTTATAGCAGCTGCACAGGTCTGAAACAGTGGTCATGTATAAAAGGAAATTTCACTGTTAATGCAATGGAAGTATGCCAAAAGATCACCTTCTTAAACACATGCAGTTTTAATCAAATAGAAAGAAAATTAAGGTATTGAGATTACTGATGCTAGGCAGCAAAATACAATGAATGAAAGAGATCCTCCATCTACAACTATTCTGCAAAAAGGGAAAAACATGCTAACGACAAGTTTTTAAACTCAACAAGCTTTTGTGGGGGGGGAGAAAAAAAAAAAATCTCATTTGTGTACAGGTACCTTGATTCAGCGTTGAAAATCAATCCTATAATTCTTTATATACCCACATATCCAACTTACCGACACAGGAGGTTTCATATTATTTATTGTAAAGCACAAAACAGGCATTTTAAAAGTGATAAAGTATACATTGAAAAAGTACATTTATATCACAAAGCATTGACCACATAATTGCAAATACATTTGCTGGAATGTGTACATCTACACTAATACTAAAAACAAACCATTTTTCATTTCTACACAGAAATATTACCTCCTATCAGTAGTGATAGATATTTTGTACATTTTCAAAAACACTATTTTTTTAACCAAACAAAATTAAGATCTTCATCAAGGCGTCTGCATCCATACATTTAACAAAGGTTTTTTCCCCCACACAATGAAGCAAATACTGTATTGTCCACTTCTTATTATTGGCCCTGTGCAGAAGAGATACATAAGAAATACACAAAAAGTTAAAGAAAATCCTTTAAACTGAGCTAACTCAGGAGTGAAGCCTTTAAGAAAGAAAAATTGGTTAATGTAAATGGTGGTGGCTTCTTGCATGGTTTTCAAAACCCTGGGAGGAGAAAGTTTTTCTTTTTAAATTTTTTTTTCTTTTTTTAAAAAGCATAATCACCAAACATATGGAGAGATACAGAAACACAAGTTATTAGGTAAACAAAGGCATCTATCAATTATTCTGATAGGTATTTAGCTAGAAAAAAAGATGCATACTCCAAAGGTAACAAAGCAGGAGACATGCAAAAAAATATCTATAACCACTGAAACAGAAGCCAACCAAAAACACTGAAACTTTATACCTGTGGTGCTGGAGGATGTTGTGGCATTCCCTGTGGACTTGTCTGCGCGTAATACGCTGCCTGTTGCCTGTAGTACTCAGCCCACGCTGCACTGTAATCTGGCTGACCACCCGGCGGAGCCCCGGCAGGGGCAGGAACTGCTTGACCTACAAGTGATTACAATTATATAGCTATGTTGTTGTAAAACAAACAAGAAAATGTCCAAAATCTCCCTGCCTAACAAATGCCACCTAGCTTCTTGCAATATTCCTCCAAGGTTTCTAAATTACGTTATGGCTGTATTTTTTTACCCAACAATTCATCCTATTATTTTAATGTAATGATTCCCATGCAAAGCAAAGTTGAGAAATCATAAAGACAGTTTTTTCTACCTCTTGAATCATGTTCCAGAGGTAAAGTCTTTAAAGCCTGCTAACCTAAACTGACCTGAACAACCAGTAGCATTTAAATTAAAATACTGGTCAACAGGCAAGATCACTTTTTGTAATCTACCTAGACTGACTTTATCTTATTGTACAGACTGCTTTAATTAATTCACCAGATGTCAATTAATTCAGTCCACCAATTTTGGCCTCCTTAGGTTACTGCAGATTACATTTTTCAAAAAGAGCAATAATTTCTGTAAACATTTATTCCACCCCAAAATATAGTACTGAAACTTCTCCTTCCAACATTTGTTTAAATCTCGACCCTCTAAAAATAAATGTAAACACATACGTGTACATGCACTCTCTCCCAGACTTACAGCAGAGAACTACCAGTCCTTCCAACAAAATCAACATGCAGCTTTAAAACTATAAAGGTGACAGACACAAGGACTCTAGTATATCAAAACCAGTCATGTCATTCTTCCAAGAAAGGTCTGTTGCAGACACCTTTACCTCCTTTTTCCCTTATTTCAGAAACAGACACAGTCCTCTTACTACCACTACTTTCTTCACCATTTTTTATCTAAAAGGTGCTTTTCCAGTTACCACTGTAGAATGTACCTGCCTTTAAGCAGAACAACACTATCTATCCAATCATCTGTCCTCACACTTGCAGGCATCCAGACTGAATGGTTTTATATAGTACTTCATTTTAAGTTTCTTGAACTTCCAAAACAGAACAGTTACTACTTAACCACCTCTCCAACTTTTTCTAGGATACCAGAAACAAAACAAAACCACCACATCCAATACACAAATAAGCGCAAGCAAAATGCAAGCTTGCACCCTGTACAATTCCATGGGCACCTAATCTTACGTTCTGCTACCAAGGGGCAGCTTCCACACAAGCAGTCAAAGTTTTCAATGCTACCTGAAATCACCTCAGCTTTTATTTGCATACAAGTACTGAGCAACCTTCTGAGGAATATGAGTAACAAAGATTCTAATGAAATGTTTTCTAGGGTATCAAGACAGAATGTTGGTTTTGTTTGTTTTTTTTTTTTTAAATACTTTTACACTGAAAATTCACACAAAGAATACTCGCTATCCACACTCCTGAGTATGTGTATTCTCCCCATTTTCTCAAAAACGTTAAGTGTGAGCAGCGAATCTGAATATTTGGCAAAGCACTGTTCTGAACACCTTCAGAATTAAATCTTCCATTTTCCAACCCTTGACACAACTTGCATAGTTTTCCCACTTACACTGTAGATATATTAAAAAACCTCTCCATCACTTTGCCAGTTATACAATAAAGAAATCGTTTTCCTAGAAAAACTTTCTAAAACTTCTTCAAATCTTAAATGGTAAAATGTTATTTCAGCTCTTATAATTTATCACAACTTACAATTTACACTTCTGATAAATTATTTTGATCAAAATGATCTTTAACATTGTTACAAATTCTTCCAGAATACACTTTTTTGCAAGTTCAGTATTAATTTATGAGATAGCTAAATAATTTGTAAGTAGAATTACTATGTCATAGCTGTCAGCACAGCTGAATGTCAAATCTAAGGCATTTTTCGTGCATTATGACCCAAGAATCTTCCAACATTAAGCCAGCTATCCCAAAGCAGCCTCGAAATTCAAATAATAAATTCAGGAAGTTCAACATGTACGCAAAGATGTCAAACCGGTTTCTGTCCTGAAATGCGTTCGTAAAAATCTGAAGTATTTTAGCTGCACCATTCCTCTACTAAATACTGCAAGTAATTATGAATCTACACAAAGAACTTGGCAGTTTAGCCCTAACTTCCCTTCAGTGTACAGAACTGCACTGAAACAGTACATGCTCATCAACAGCCCAATTCAACTGGAACACTAACAAACAAGATTGATAAACTAGATACAAAGGAAATACAAGAAACGCAGAATACCTCCCCATCATGGAAGGCTAAGAAAGACAACGGCAGATGATTTTACAGTTCTTCCACTACTTGAATCATCAAGGGTGATTCTAGTAAGAGAAAACTGTTCTTTGTCCTCTTTCCAGCTACAATGCTGAATACTCAAGGAAGAACAGTTCCACTACTTCATTATGAAATCCCTTAGCTATAAATCAAGTCCACAATGTATCAGAATGACTTTAAATGACAAATTTACAAACTCCTGTGTTGACATATAGATAATTTACTAAAATATGCTTTCAAGTTTAGAAGGAACGGTTATCATTGGGAGATTTTTAGGGCCCAGTTACGGAGATATTTCAGCTCTTGTAGGTAAAAATAAAAATACTATTGACTCCCATTCAAGATAACAGCATTTACACATCTTCAAAAGCTAAGCTATTATCTCATCACCGAGTAATACTCACGAGAAATTTAAAATAAATTTTCTGAACTTATTAAATGAGGTACCAAGCAAACAGATAGTCTGGGTCATCTACGAGATCCATGTACAGTACCTCACCAGTGTGCATGAGTAATTTTACTAGCTTTTCAGTCTTATTTTTAATTGTATCTGCTACTCAAAGCAATAGTCTCTGACCAAAACAAGTCTGAAGGAGGAGATGGGACCTATGCCACTATATCTGAGAGTTGGAACTTTCAAGTTATTGTTCCATACACTGAAAAGAAAAGGAAAGTGTTCTCTGTGATTCGCTGCGTCATATGGCACCACTACAAAGACGCTTAGGAAAACAGTATTACGGTTTTGATGGGAATATTCAGGACTGCTTTACAGTTTTCAGATCACTCATACTTAAAGTATGAGAACATCCAGAGTAACAGTTGCAGTATCACATGCAACTTGTTCAGCTCAGTACTGTCACCCTCATAAGCTTGCCACATGGATTATCAAAGCACTTTTCTTCAGCAGCAAAAATAAAACTGCTTGAGCTCAGGCACTCCCATGTTTCAAGTTCAGTTCTCCAAAACAGCTGTTTGTGTAATTACCTGTGCAGTAAAAAATCTGAAAGAAGAATTGAAGCGTGAATGACTTGTAATTCCTACCTTTCCCCTATTGCACAAGTTAATGAAGACAAGCATTACAGCACCGCAGGATGCACAAAGAGTCGTAGCTGTATTTGAGAGCCTGGAGACCACATGAATCTGCTGATGGACAGCCTTCCTGTTTGTCAGATCTACTACTTCTTAACATTTTTGTTAAGGAGGTGGGGAAAAACCCCTTCATTTAGCACTAAATCAACTCTAGGTGAATTCTCTGCCCTTCAACCTCACTTGGTCTGTTCCTCCTGTTTTCTAAGTGGATCTTAAGAGAAATTCTACCTTCCACATAAAGATTTTCAACATGCTAAAGAAACAAAAAGTTCTCATGATTTATACAGTCAAGTTATACAGGTCCAGACATCAAGAGCTCTCCTTCAGGCAAAAAACTCAATTTGAACTAGAAAAAGAAATCAAGATCAGAATTGCTCTTCCGTTTTCCCTGTTTTCTGACTGTTGTTTGGCTTATTAAATTTTGCATTTTAAGAGCAATTCTTTACATCTCCCAGTATCTTTTTTGGGTTCACATCCCTCTTTGGACTTGCTCCCAGAAACTCTATCCCAACACCTTACAAGTAGCAATTATTTCATTAGAGCAAATGCAAGGCTTAGTGCAACCCAGACTTTGCTTTCCAGAGACAGCAAATTAGAAAGATGGAAGAGCCTCTGCCAACAAATTCCACTATTCTTTAAAAGGCAGTGAAAAAAATCACCACAACTTTGCACTGAAGAACACAAGTTGAACTAACAGAAACACTAAATTGAAAAAAAAAATTGTTAAAATAAAACAGGAACAGGAAAAATGGGAAGGCCCATCACATCATAAAAATCATGAGCTTGGGAGTTCTGTTGCAATTTTCTTAGTCTGATACAGAATTCTTGAAGGAAGTAATCATATATTTTCTGTATTATTTAATCTCTTATGCTGTGCAAAAATAAAGAAGAATAAAGGTAGTTATGTCCTGGCAAATAATTTGAGATCAGCTTGGTAGAAGGCTGATAAGAGGAATTTAACATGCTACTGATCTTGACTCCAACTGCTTTTTAATATTCCATGAGAAAATGGGGTACAGTTGGAAGAGTGCAAAAAAACCTCACCCACCCAAACAAAAAAACCAATCCAAACTAGATGCTGCTGTACGTCTGCTCAAACAGAGATATGGGGGAAAACCTGGTAAAAGTCCTCAGTATACAAATCTCTATCAACTACAATATCCATGGGAGGATACTGTGATCAAAACAGTGACCTGCAAGACATTCTCATAGTTTAAAAGAAAACAGCACCTTCTGTCAGTGCATCAACAGCCCATACTCTTTCCTTATTCAGTAAAAGATGAAATCAGCAACTTAACAACTGTATTTCAGTTTTGTAAGTCAGCTCAAGCAAAATATTTTGAAAAAGGACGTATAACCCAGTTTAAACACAGCTCTTAAGTGCAGCAAAGCAAATACTATTTAAAATCTGGCATGATATAAAAGAAATCTAGTTACAATGCTTTAGTAACTTAGAACACAGAAAGCAAGCTACAAGAAAAAAATAAATCTGTAACCTTAAGAGTATTAGGAAATAACTACTAAGAGAGACAAACTTGAAGTAGAACAAAGGTGAGCTCCCAACACTTACAAAATATACTTTAAAAATATACTCAAAGTATTTAGAAGATGTTGTTTCCCAACAATCAAATATATACATATTATTAGGAAGTATTTTTGCAAAGCTAATTGCTAGCATGAGCACAAGTAAATGCCTTAAACACAACACAAATTTTTAAGTCTGCTTTTCTGCAGGTTCCTGGGCCTCTAGCAGTATATATTACAGGTTCAGAAGACACATGGTTTTTTAATGCCCCCAAAAATACAAATGCACAATCCAAAAAAAAAAGCTAAACAACATCCGCAAGCCTCCTAAAACATTCCACTACGCAACAACAAAGAAAACGTGTACACATACCCATTTTTTTGTAGTATTCCTCCCAGGCCTTGGTATAGTCAACCTGCCCTGCTGGTGCTGGATTTGGCTGATCTCCTGAATTACATTAAGAATAGTCAAAACAAAACTACTGGGTTTTGTTTCATACATAGAACAATTTACAAATAATCAGCTGAATTTTTCAGTAATAATCCCAAACAACATCACTCAACTCTGACATTATGAACCTATGTGATACACATCACTAGAAATAGAAACAATTATTAAAAGACACCACAAAGAAACAAAGAACTGTTTCACACCACAAAGAAACAAATAATTGTTTCAAGCATTCAGTGTGTTTACAACATTCAGGAAATATATACCACTCACGGTACAATATATTACCTAAAATTTAAGTGGTAAGCCTCATCCAAGAGCAACAATTACAGTAGTACAACTAAATTGTAATTGGCTTAAAACCACTGGAAGTGATTCAACCTTTTAAGCAAATGACAAACAGTTTGGCTCATTCTATTTTTACTTATGATTGAGTGCATTATGAAGACATAATTAAGTCAGCCCAAGTTGCAGCAAAACTCTCTTTGGAGTATATTACAAGGTAAAATTAAGAAATACAATGTTGAAGTCTGTAAGCAAGAGTTTTCCCAAGAAAACCAGCTACCTTACAACAAATTTACCCAGTATATGAAGACAGGAATAAAAAATAATGGGGCATCTACACCCCCAGCAATGAGAAATTTATTTATTTTACTATACAGCTACCTTGTCCGTTAGTTTGGGTTGTAGCTGGTCCACCAGGAGGGGCGGCAGGTGGTGGTTGTGCTTGCTGCTGATAGTAGTGAGCATAATAAGCTGCCCATGCTGCTGAATTGGGATCTGTTCCTGGCTTACCTATGAAAACAAAACATAAGCATTTATAAAAGTAGTACAAACAGAATGCTGTCCTCAATTAACCCTGTCCTAAGCACTCCTATTTTCTTCCAAGGAAAAATCCATCTAAACCAAATAACCATGTACATCCTGCAAGTATCTTTTCTTTCTAGCACATTTGATTAGGTTTCAGACAAGTGTATTGCATAAAGTATACCTGCATAGGACTAATGAGATAAAATCATTCTAGAATCCTTACTACTACAGTGTCATTTATTCATTTTATATGTGATAAACAAAAACAGATTTTCAAGTTTATTTAAAAAGTTGTGTTACTAAATGGTAGCAACAATGAATCATTCCAGCATCAACCAATTTCAGTGTTTTTACTTTTGTTATAACCTCACACTAATGACACTGGCACAGGCAGAGCAGGCATGCCAAATGCATAATTCTGAAACAGAATACAAATCTTACTAGGTATTTGCAACACGTGCTAGTTAAACTTTAAGGTAACAGTAAAATACCCAAACATATAATATGTTAAGAACCTGAATCTCCATAAATGGCTATAAATCATCACTGTTTACTTACAGCTTTTTAGTACAACAAATAAGAGCAGCCATCTCCATGCTTATTTTTAACTATACCTAGGTGGGCCAACGATGCTGCTTCCTAGAGCCTTATTTTCTCAGTTTTTCACATGCAGCCTTTAGGAATGGCTTATTCTTGCTGAATCACAGAGATTGGTTACATTATCAGACTGGCAATCCACAAAACCTACAAATCCACTATTAGAGAACACCATGTTCTAGAACACAATCAGTATCCTTTAACACTATTTGCATCCTTAAAGAATGAAGATATCTGCAAATAAATGCAGCCAACTGAGGAGGAAACTTCACATAAGGACACAGACACCACTGATGCCTTAGAACACCTTTACAAGGGAATCAAAGTATATTCCCCCCAATCATAGAAGAGAGAAGGCAGTGCTAATGGAAAAGAAAGAAGACATCCTCTAAAAAGGCATTCTGGAGAAGACATTGACAACACAAATTTCTTGCAGTATTTCATTTAGCATTCAAGTCAGATATAACCACTTAAGATGCACGTTAATGTGCTGTTTCCATTTTAAATTATGCTGCTTCCATCAACAATAGTGGATTTAAACTAAAATGTACTATGTTCTAAGGTTACCTGCAAATATCAAATAAGCCATTGCTCGGTTCCCCCCCTCCTTCCCCTTAGTAGCTACTTCTCTAGAATAGAAGAACACAGAGCAGGATTCATTAAGTTTCCAAAGAAATCTGACTGTAGAAACTAGCTCCACTTTCACATGACAAGAAGCCATCATAGTTCTGGAGAAAGCACCTCTGAAAAAAAAACAAACTAAAATAACCCATTTATTACACTGAAATGAGCAACTAAGTGGAAAGCTGCACAAGAAACACCAACTTCAACTGCACATAGAACTTCATTAGATTTTTAAGAGTATTTATCCAAAAAATGGTTATAAAATCGTCACCAAGATGACATCAAGGTATTTGCCGTTTTTCTTACAGATCTTTATGTACATAGATTACTTTATAAAAAAAATGATAAGGTGGTATGAAAAACACAGTAACATTTTGGCAGTGGTTTTGGATTCAATAACGCTTTTGGCATGCTGAGGCTTCAAGTCAAGTCACTTTGCATCATTCTACTTTTATATAATAACAATTGGCATTTTTAAATACTAAACCAAATGCATGCAAGTCTGGGAACTGAAACCAGAGATGGTTCTTTGCAAAAAAAGGATATATAAAAGACTTGAACATGAATAGAACTCTCTGTAGATTGTACTATCCTCCAAAGCCCTCCCCCAGTTTTTCACTCATGGCATTATCAGGATTAGTTGCTATCAGAAAATACTTATTCCATGTCTAACAAAAATAAAACTGAGATCTTTAGGCTTAAGTTCTGAAGAAGCTCTACCTCAAACAGAGGAGGTACAAGCGACTCAAGCATCTAGCCTTACCATGCCTTCTGTGACTGTAGTTCCATTTCCCCATATGCCTTAGTCCAAACAAAGGATGAAAACCAAAGAAAAGCAGGATGCTAAAACTTTGGGAAGTTGTACTTAAGAAAAACTCCCGGTCTCGACAAAGATAAACAGAAATAGAAGAAACAAGGTTCTACAAAGATGGGTTTCAAAATAAAATACAAAACTATTAGAAGCAAAAGATCAAAATACACAATCCTAACTAGCTTTACTGTATTAGCAGCAGTTCAACACAAGTTTTATCCCTCAAAGAGGACTGGAAAAAAAAAATCTGTAACAGATTGAGAAGCAATCCTCATATAGATCAACAAAATCTAGAAATACACAATATAGCATGAACTATGCAAATTCAGGATCAATGAGATTGTAAGGGGCACTCTTCAAAATAAAATACAAAGTCATCCACTATTAGAGAAAGAAAACACATCCTCACTGAAGAAATTCATGTAAAAATATCCATTGGAAGAGAAATTAACTAAGTTGCACAAAATCAGTCAATGAGTCTTGCAAAAAGTATCATAAATTAGGATGCAATATCAATAATGCTTAATAAAGAAGCATATTCCAACTGTCACAACTGGATTTCAACATCTCACAAGCAACACATAGAAGTGTAAAACACATGTAAACTGACAATCAATAAAGAAAAGCCTGAAGAACAGGAGCTTTTTTAGATGCACCAGTGTACCACAAATGAGCTGTGAAAGGTACGTACTTGTAAGGACAAAATGGATAATCCACACCACACTACAATTGTGGTATTTCTTACCTGGATCTGGTGGATTGGGTGGCTGCCAGTGTGGATAAGCATTTCCCCAACCTTGTGGAGCATATGGAGCTGGAGGACCACTGCAAAAGATCAAGTATACACACACAGTGAAAGGTAGCCCCAGGGCCCCCTACAAAAAAGGAAGCTAGCAGAAGCAGTACTTACTGAGGTGCAGGGCCAGGAGGACCTGGATTGTAAGGAGCTGGGTTATATGGTCCCATGGGAGCACCAGGACCTGGTGGCCCAGGAGGTCCATGTGGGCCAGGAACAACACCATGGGGTCCATGGGGAACAGGTGGACCCAATGGATTTACCGGACCCTGTAACAAGAGAAGCACACAGATGAAAATAAACCTTGAAGTTCTCAATTTTTCAGCAGTTTAGAAGCATAAATCTCAACATTTTAAGAATATGATATAAAAGGTTTGATTGTTTTTCAATAAAGATACTTCTCTGGAGAAAACAGTCTTCTTGAAGATTAATTAGGTTTAAAGCTAGTTAAAAGAGAAAAGCAACCATGGCAGTAATAGCAGCTAAAAAGCTGCATTTATTTCATTTAGTTCTTGAAGAAATGAAGAACTTTACAAAAAAACAGGCATTAAAAAACCCCTCAACCTAAAACAAGACTATCAGCTTTAAGAGAAACTGATACATCTAAATCTGGCTAATCTTGCTAATTATATCTGTTTGCAAGATCAGGTACAAAAAACAGGTAGTAAATTTGATTACATGCATACACATGCACACAAAAGTGCTGTGAAATTAAGAAGCGTAACCTTGGATTAAAATTCTACCTAAACAGAGACTGAAAAACTAATCATGAAGTTTAGTAGCTTTAAGAATATCAAGGGGATCTTTGAAGTCATGAGATTTTCACCATGCACAAAGTGAGCATCTTCGAGAACACATCATTAAAAAAATATACTAAATACTCAAAGAAAGCAAAGGTTTCTTTCCATTACAAGTTTTTGCTTCTGTTGGTACATGAAGCTATATTAATTTAAACCCAGATTATCATTTATTATTCTTGATTTATTACCTGGTTAAGTAACTTGTAAGTGAAATGGAAGCCTCCACAAAGGAGACTCACTTCCTATTCTGTTTAGTTATAAAAAACCAAAATATATACTCACTCCAATCTTTTCTTCTATAAGCTGTCGTGCATAATCTATTTGCTGGGGTGTTCCACGGATAGTAAACATCTTCATGTTTGGATCCGCATTAGGTGGAGGATTTCTTTGAAGTTCTATTCTAGCACCAGACTGCTGGCTTATGCTTTTAATAGTTTCACCACCTACAATGCAACATACAGCTTTTATAACATGCATTAAAGTGAAAATACTGAGATTCAAATCAGAGAAAGTCAACTGCATGGAAGCTGAAGACAGAGAAGTGAAAAGACACCTACTCTTACGAGCCATACAAGAACATTCTAACACTAATTAAAAAAAAAGCCTCTGCAATGTATTATAGAGCTTTGATTGCAATAAACCAGTAAAAATAAGTTATTTTTAAATTAAATACCACAATAGTGTTACTCAGAAAGAACAGCAAAGAATTCCTAAAATGTTGTCTGAGTTTTTTTCCATTCACGTAAAAATGTAACATTAGACATGAATAACAACTGATACACATGGTTATCAGTAAATACAGCCTTAAAGCCTAAACTCCCTATAAAGCAGTAGGCAAGCACATGTGACAAAAAAATCTCACAGAAGCTGACCAGATATAAGTCCACATTTGTTTGCAGTGCACTAAAATCAGAAAGTTAAATTCTCTAAACTAGTTCCTCCTCTTATAGGATCCTGAGAAGTTACTTGTATCATTAGTAGGCACAAAGTTTTCAAAACCAGGGTAATTTGGCATTTAAAAAAAATAAAAAAATCTTCCAGGTCAAGAACAATGTCAGCCTATTTGCTGTGTCTGGAAAACACATTACAAACAACAGATTAAGATAATTCAAGCATTTCGTTTACAAGTATACAGTAAATTATTTTAAAAAAATATTTCAGAAGTAATTATTTTAATAATCACACATATAAGAAATTGTTACAGGACTCCAAAGACCTTCACTGCAACATGTGAAATTTAGTTTTAAGACTGAGTTACAGATGCAATAACACTAGGCTAATCAAGCAGTATCAAATGCAAGTTAATTATAAGATACATCTAAGAATCTACTAAACACTACAAATGTCACTCAGTAGTTATTACTTCAGAAAAAAGGGTTATACAAATTGACTGGTTTCTGACTTTCAGCTACTGGGTATGTGTTTTGGTGACAGAAATCTAAAAAGAATATTACGCATGTTATGACTTAGCAGTATTATGTTGCTCTACCATACATGATAGCATTTGCAAAGGCTTCTCTTAAAACATCTCTCCAATATGGCTATTTGTACAAACAGAAAAGCTGAGAGTTTTTTTAACTACATATAGATACACATGTATGTAAGATATATTGCCTTTGCCAATGATTAATCCAGTTTTGCCAGTAGGAACAATAAAATTGAATTCCTGTAATCCACCAGGAGGCCCCATGTTCCAGTTGCCTTGGCCTCTACCCCTTCCTCGACCACCAGGTCCTGGTCCACCAGGGTTACCAGCCTAGAAAGAAAAAGCAAAAAACTAGCACGTTTGATAAAAATTACTGCAAACTATTAATCCCAACTGGTTACATCATTATAATTTCTTAATTAAAAAATGATTTATTATTCAGATAGTTTTGATAGTCAAAATAACATATTTTCCAGAAGATCTAAATTACATTTTAAAAGATTTTCTGTGTAACTCTGCGTATGAAAGGTGAAGAAGGAAAAGATATAGAAGAAAGTTTCACATGTACAAAGATACAATTTCTGTCTGCCTTCTGTAAATGCAGCAATGGGGCTCATTTCACAATAAGCTTTTAAACCATCTTCTTAACACCAATTACAACCAAAAGTAACCAGCTATTAATACAAGACAACAGAAGCAGCAGCTATAAAACCAGCCACATCAAGAACTGCCATGACTCTGAGTCAATGTTATTATCAGCTTTACACTGCAAGACTAATTGTAATAGTAAACATTCATATTCCAGACTGAACTTCAAAGCAGATTCAAACGGAACCATTATTTTCTGTCCTTACAGTCATTTCAAAAATTCAAAGTCTTTCCAAAAGTCAGGCAGGATATTTTAAATGGTAAACAAAGAAATACCCAACCTGAACACTTCGAAGAAGATCTGTAATAATTTCTGCAGCATGCTGACATCTATCAGGTGGCCCCGTGATCTGGGCTATTCTATCTGGAGTTGTTCCATCATCTGAAAATAAAATGAACCATTCCAGTATATGTAATTCAGGAAATTTACACTCAATTCATAGAAACTTACAGACATTACCAACCTGGCTTAAATTGGATCCGAACACCAGCATCATTCTGTATCTTTTTTATCATCTCTCCATTTCTTCCAATTACAATACCTACAGCAAATCGTGGTATTGGAACCTTTAAGAGAAAAAAAAAAAAAAAGTCTGAACATGTCAATGACGCAAAAATTCCTACAAAACTCACACAATTAAAGAATCATACATTAGAATGGTAAACTAGGGCCAGCCCTGTGCCATTTTTGAAGTGCGAATTTTTTGATATCAAGTCACAAGCCTAGCAAACACTAGACAAAAGCTTCAAAATGAAAGAGATCCGAAGCACTACACGTTCGCGTAGTGGCAGCAGTTCCAGTTGATATTATGCTTCTCACAATAAAAGTTCCAATGGGTCTAAAATGCAGATTCTATCAGATGAACAGTTATAAGCTTATGACTTGCATAATAAATAAATATTATTCTGCAAAGGCCAAAGTCCAATTTCTACAGTGACGTTATATACTTAGCCAGACATTTTATTTGCTTACTTCATAAAAAACCTCCAGCTAGCTGAAACAGTTCAGAACTGCTGGTAATATAAAGTGAACGCTGCACACCATTTAAAGTCATAATGTCAGCAGTGATCAAGCAATACTTACATGCTGCAACCACTTTCGGAATCTCATTAAGAGCTATCAGTGGTCTAACCCAACTTAACATTTTAATGTTAACATCTCAAAATACAGTGAACAAGTTTTTCAACCATGCTTACGTCTATCCCTTCATTTCCTCCTATTCTTGACCCATATTCGTTGCGCACCTCTCTAAAGCCACCTTGATCACGAATTAACTCCAGCACCATTTCCTTGGCTTGCTAAAAGAAGAATGAAAGTTCATTTAAGTATTGCAACATCATATGTATTTTAAAATATTCTGAATTCTGAAGGACTCCTTACTTGAACTTTATAAGGGTCTCCAGTTATCCTAAGGGGCTTGTCTGCACCAGTGTTCTGTGGACCATCTTGAATCATGACCATTTTGACACCTGCCCGCTCCTATTTGACAGAAGAGAGGTCAATACCCACTCAAATCCAGACTCAATTATTATCATGTTTAAAAGAAGCTACATATTTACCTGTAACTGTTTAATTGTCTCTCCACCTTTCCCAATAACTAATCCTGCTTTACTTGCTGGAATCATAATTTCTTGGACTGCATTTCCAGGCCCATCGCCATGATGAAAGCCAGGTGTAGGTCTTCCCTTTTCAACTATTTGATCAAGTAACCTTTTTGCTGATCTGTGAATGAATATACATACATTTATAAATATACTTTATTCCCGTAAGTATCACTTGCCTACACTTACTCTGCTTGGAATATTTTTCATGTGAAAAGTTATCTATTTTATATTATATTTTACAAAAAACAGAAAAAAATCTCAGACTGTAAAGTAAAGCTAGCTTTAACGCCAAGTACCGTGACAGCTGCTGCTTGATTCAGCATGCAAAGGATGGACATTTGTACTTGTAACCATTACCAGAATAGAGGACAAAAGCAAGTATACATTCATCACACATGTAAGTCAGTTACCATCAGAGTAAAACCACTTGTACAGTACTAACATCAGGTAAAAACTCTCCCCTCTAACATGTGAGCAGAATAAACTATAATTAGAAAGAAAATTACCCTAAAGGAATGACTACATGAACAGCATGCTTGGCTGCAACATTAAGAGAAGGCCATGCTACTTTCCCAAAGGCAAACATGTAGCTACAGGCCTTGCCTCCAAACATGAAGTGGGAGCAACTAACAGAAATCTGGCAATGCCAAATATACTACTACACTTAAGATCTTTCCTAGCAAAGACAGGATAAGTTGGTCTTCAAGTGGTTATGTAACTTCTGTGCCAGTAAAAAAAAATTCATTGCTATCATCCTCTTCCCCAAACACAAGAAGAAAAAAAAAAAATTAACTGTGCCGATAGGCATCATGCAGACATCATTTCCATAATTTTTGGTATACATTAATTTATACCAAAAACATTTAAGACCCATGATGGGCTGGCCTTTGAGTAACTTCTACTCTTACACATTACTGTTTTTCCACATTTTCCCTGAGATCTTTCAATTTATGGTTAACAGTGCTTCTTTTTAGCACACGTTTCTTTTTAGTATACACTCATGCATTACATTCTCAAGCTGAAATCAGTGCATGGTTAGGTAAGTATTATCTACAAGATCTGGACTCGAAATTCCATAGTTTTGTCTTAAAATTCCCAGTATGCTGAGAGGTATGACTGCAGGTTCAGGGCCTTTTTTCTTATGTATACATTTTACTGTCACCAGACTGCCTCTTCAATACAATATTAAAACCATACTATCTAGATATTATATGTAGATCTCAAAAATGAAATGTATTGCACAGTTAAATATGAACACATGAAATTTGTTTTACTTACTGAACAGACTCTGGTGTTCCAGTTAGCATACATGACCTTTCAGGCAGGCCTCCACTATCTAAGGTCACAAAAATAACACCAATTTAGCAGTAGTGTTAAGTCAGAAAGAGATAATGAAATTAAACATAATATGGAAACTAATAGAACTTCAAAGTAGAATACTTAGTATATTACAACATTTTGTATTTCTTTAGACCGTGATAATTATGATTAGCACAAAAAATTAAAATATACCTTTAATGAAGTTTTAATCAATTAAAAGCAATGATCGGCCTTCTAAGCTTTCTACTACAAAACCCCACCAAACTGACAAAATTTAAAAACCCACAAATAATTACCAGGTGCAATCTGTATTTTACAGCCAGACTCTTGCTGTATACGTGAAATCTGCTCTCCACCTCTGCCAATTACTTGGAGAAAGAAAATACAGAAAGATTATTTGTATTAATGGCATTTGCTAACATCCCTCACTATACTACAACACCACATCCCTACTACTTACTGAATCCAACCATCCCATCTGGAACTTTGTATTCCTCTGTCATCACAGACCTACAGAACACATTAAACAAAAGACAATGACCATTTAGAGGCCAAACTAGGATTTCACTTATAAATTCCCACTAAAGAAAGCTAGTGCCCCCACTATTGCCCTGACTTACTACCATTAATTATTAAAGTCAGTAAACTAACAGTATACAGAAATGACCACAAAAAGTTCAAGTATAACACAAACTGATTTAAGGTTTTTTCCTTCATCCACTTTACTGCTAACAGATGTGTGATACAGAAAAGGCCAGTGGAGCATTTCAAGTTTCATCTGTATATCCATCAAGGTATGCCCAAAACACACAAATTTCAGCATCTCATCTACCAAAACTGGCCAGCGCATAAGAGCAATAGTTGCATGCGGTTGTTCAAGGAAGAAACGCGTGGAGAAAACTACTAAGGTGAAGCAAATGCAGATGACTGAGTAATACACTGTGTTAAATCTGATCCTCCCACCCGCTCCCCCCTTTTTTTTTTTTTAGCTATTAGCTTTCCTTTTTGTTTATAAGACAGTGTCAATCTTTTCCGCTTCAGATCTGCTTCCAGCTTCCGGTCATGCTAGCTACACTCAAGTAGTAAAAACCAGCAAGGCATTTTACTTTTACTGAACTGGATGCACAGCTTACGCTGTGAAGAGAAAGAGTGAGCAATGTAGTGTTTGGCTTGGGACCTGCTCAATCTAAATTTCAATAGATGATACAAATACAGAGTAACTTCTTTTTGCACTGCTACCACTTTTCCAGAAACTTTCCCTGAAACTGCTTTCTTCCAGTAAAAAGTCTACATAAGATTAGTGTAATACTTACCTTTGTTGTTGATGCATTGGTGGTGGTGGTAGCTGATTTCCGAAAGCTATAAACAAATATTGTTAAAATTAAACACAATTAAGTAGTGTAATTTACAAATAAGCTTCCACTTCAATAATAAAGCTTAATTGCACCAACTTTTGTCCAAGTTTACTTTTTAAGAAGTGTTATCAAGAGGTTTAAAAACAGCTAAGAACATTCTTAGCTGTTGCTAACAGCATTTGTCAGTTTTAAAAAGCAGACTTGCACTGCTTCAACAAAATAACATAAACCCCCAGCCATTCTTTTGATCTTACTGATTCAAGTGTCACCTACCAGAACAGTTTCAAATTCTTGTTCTGACAATGTTACACTTGTTTAGGGTTTTTTGGCAACAAAATGAAAATTACTTACAGTCATTCTGAGGAGCAACTTTCTTAGCATCTGGTTGATCTGTAAAATTAAGATTTTTTAAATTTTTTTGCCAAGTAATTCAAGAAGTGTTTACACCTTTTAGTGTGAATTGAAACTTTCCAGTGTATTTTAGTCCCCCTTTCCTTTTTATTTTTCCTTTTCTTTCTTTTTTTTTTTCCTCCAATTTCAGGGAGTTGATCATCTGAATAAAAGAAAGAATCTCACGAACACTCAGCACTCGGTTAGTACAGCTGAAAAGATGTTAGGTTTTTCCATATTATCTATTCCACAGTTTAACAAAAGGCAGTTTTTAGAACACACTGTAGATTGATCAGAGATACCCAGTCACTGAAACTTAACTAAGACAAAGAACCAAGTTTAGCTCTGTTGGTTGCTCAAGCTAATGATGCTTCTATAGTAAAAAAGAAAAAAAAAACAAATCCATACAAAAATCAACAATGATTTAAAGAAAAAAAAAATTCTGACAATGACCACAAATCTAGATCAAACACCTGAAAATACAACAATATCACATGGCAGTGCAATCTCAATCTGAATGTCAATATGAATTCCTACCCAAATATCAAGCATTTGATAGCATAAAACCTCAAAAAAAAGATTCAAAGCAACTACATCACTACCATCCAAAACCTTTCTGTACAGTAAAGGAATAAAAGGCATAATTAATCTATATCTAAAAAGACAGACCTCAGAAGCTTCCTTCCCACCCCAAAATAAAGGTTACATGAACCACCATAATTTATGTGCAGCAAAAACCTCAGACACATATTCCAAGAAATACTTGTGTCAATCCAGAAAGATCCACTAGTTTATGTCATGTTTACATACTAAACACAGGTAATAAATAAAAATTCCTGCCTTTAAAAGGAGAGGGCATTCCCTCCCAGTGTGTTGTACTGCTCGGACTTGTCCAAGAGTCATCTACACATAAAATAAAAAGAATACATTACATATATCATCTGAAGCATCATTAGCTCATTTTTGTATATTAAAAACCTCACTGTTAATAGAAAAAAAAAAAACTTTATTACAGGACACAAGAACTCCTGATATAAAGCCTTAGTTACATTCTGTAGACTGAGTTTCAATCCTTTTAAAGGAAAAAAAGGTATTGCTCTTCTGTGAGACCTATGAGAACATTTCAACAAGCTCAGAGATTTCTTCCCACAATGTAGCCAGGATTTTGTGTATATAACATATCAAACCCCGTTAAGTTCAAACTGGCTGCTTAGTAAGAGACAGAAGACACACACACGTTTCAGCAGAAAACTTTACTGCAGTATAAGGCAAATCCAAAAAGCCAAAACAAGTCAGAAGATTTAAGAATGACCTTATTAAGGTTCACACATGCTACAGGCTTAAATATTAGACTCGGCAAAAGTGTCAACATAGTAGAAAATTTACTTTCCTGTCTTTTAAGAAAAGTCCTATGCTTTTACAATGAAATGCATTAATACTTTTATTTGAAACAGTGTAGTAATAAAGTATATGAAACAGTCCTATTTAAGTAGTGAGCACTTCTGACTGTAACTGTAGTTTACAAACTGCAATCAGTTCTACACAACAAGACTTAAATGACACACCTGTGTAAGCACTTCTCAACCATGAATTTACCTGCGTACATATTCCTCTTTACAGCATTTAAATCACATTTTAAATAACTTAAAGCAGGCCAACATTCACTTCAGGTTAGATCACAATGGTTTAAAACAACTTCTCCCATTAAACTGAAAATGAAAAAACATGTCATGATCTATAAAGGGAACAAAATGTTTTTATGCTGCGCTATGGAAAAAAAAACACCACCACAAACAACGACCTGCAATCCTTCTGGCACAGTGGCACACTCAACAAAAACAAAAGCAGCAGTAAGGAGTGCATACCTCCATCCTCAAGAGGTCTTTTTTGTCCTCCATAACCGTAGTCGTTTGAATTCATTGATGTGCCAGCATCTCCTCCAATTTTTGCTGCAATCTAAATTAAAAGGAAATGTTGTGAGTAAAAAAAAAACAATTCTAAATTATTTACACAACGTACATTAAAATGACCCCGATGAGTGGACAAGGCTGAGGCTAGAAACAATTCTTACAGAAATTTTATTTTTTAATGTTTTCAAGGAAATTTGTGCTCATACTTCAACAGCAACGCTTCCCATATTTTCTTTATCGTTTGATAAAGAAACTCCTGCTCTTCAAACACTAAAAACGGCTTTTCCTTTCCTACCTATTCTTTACAAAACACTGCGGTATCTCACGGGGGGGGGCCTGACCGCCAAAACTACTTCAAACCTTAGTAGTCCCGACTACACTGAGTCTTCAAATATTGCCAAAACCCCGGCCGGTTACTACCAGACAAGGCGAAAATTTTGCCCGAGAAATAATGAAAATGTCGCCCGTGGTGCAAAAGCTACAAATAAAACTTCAGGACACAGAATATCCGAAAGCCAGCCCTCGTTCCGCAGGCCGCAGCGCTTCCCAACCGGTCTGAGCAGCTTAGCGGGCACGGAGGGCGCCTCGGGGAACACAATGCGGCCGCGGCGGAGCCGCCTCCCTCCCTGCCCTCGGCCGTCCGAGCGGCCGGCAGCGCGCCGGGCCGATAACGCGCCGCTACTCGCCGGCCGAGATTTCCCCTCCCCGCAGTCCGGCCGCAGAGCCCCCGCAGCGCCGCCGTCCTCACCCCCGCTGCTCCCCTCATCCCCGCGATGGCGCGGATGGCTTCGGGCCGATCCGAGGCGCTGCGGCCGCGCAGTTCGCCAGCGAGCAATGGCGGAAGGCGGGGAGCCGGGGGCTGACTAGAAAAACCTCTCACAGCCCGAGGAGGGCGGGCGGGCGCTCACCACGGCGTGCGCGGAAGGGGGTGAGGGGACGGCACAAAACTGCCCCCCCCCCCCCCAACCCCGCAGACACACACTGGCGGAGGAGCCCCCTCCTTCGGCCTCCCCAGAGCCCAGCGCTGGCAGGACGCAGCCCACCAACTCCTGCCGCGGCTGAGGCGCTGCGGCCTGCTCAGCAGTTGCCTCCAGGCCCCAGCACCCGCGGGCCCATTGATTTGGCAGAGCCACGTTATACACACACACCTGCCTAGCCCTTTGCAGCGCGTCTTTAAAGGCATCGTTTACTCCTCCACCTCCACCGCCGCCTCCCCCGGGCGCGCCCGAAGCAGGAGGGGGCACCGTGGAATAGTCCGCCATACTCGCTCAGCCACTGCTTCCTGCCCCACTCGCTGCCTGCCAAGAAAGAAAGAAAATGGCGGCGGGCGGGAGCCTTTCACATTCCTGCGCGGCATCGTGCTCGGGGAGGGGGGAGGGAAAGCAGCGTAATCTCGCGAGACCTAGGGCGAGATTTCGTCAGGGGCGCCGGAGAACGGCGGAGAAAGCTCGCGGCGTTTCGCGCGGCCCCGCTGCGCGGGTGGGAGGGGCGGAGCCTCCCGGGGGGGCCTTCAGCAGAGGCGGGGGGGGCCCAGCGAGCTCGCGATGTTTCTAGAGGGCGCAAGCGGTTAGAGGCGCTCGGTGATAGGGCTAGGGGTGTCACGTGGTGCGAGGGGTGGCGGAGAGCCCAGCGCTGCGCTCGAGGGGCTGCTGGTGCGCGCTGGGCAGATCTCGCGTGTCTTGGTCCGGAGCGGCGTCTGGGGCGCAGAGGCTGTCGGGAGCGAGGTTGGCCCGGGGGGCGTCTGAGGCGGCGGCGGTTGGGTGAGTGCGTGAGGGAGGAAATGGAAGGGGGCCTGAGGGCAGGCAGCAGCGCTACGGCTGTGGCTTGGCTGCCTGCCTGCGTTAGACTGCGCCTGGGGAGGCGTTTGGCGCTCTGGTGGCTCCGTGCCTTCCCGACTGGTTCCTGGGCTGGCTGGGGACCGGGCGGTGCGGGTACAACGGTGCAGTCCTAAGCCCGGGGGGTGGGGAGGAAGCCGGTCCTTTTCCCCGCTTGAACGCGGCCGTGCCTTGCGGAGGGCTCCTCGTAATGTCCTGCGTTGCGCGGCTGCCTGGCGCTGTCAGTATGCCCGCCGTGTGCCGCGGGACAGCCGGGGAAAACAGTACCAGGGCCCGTTTCCGAGGGCGAAAGCTCAGCGTTCAGTGGTGCGGCCGTTAACGGCAGCTGGAGAGGCGAGGCGCGGCTCGTCGGGCTTGTTCCCGAGCCCCATGGAGCGGCTGAGCCGTGGGACGGGGCGCCGACCCGACCCTCCCTCCGCGCCCGCCGCGGCCCTTGGGGCGCAGCCCGGGGCTGGTTCGAGCGGCTCTTGGGCTGCTCCACTGCCCGCGAAACGGAGCAGCGTTTTTCTTTTCGCCTTTCGGGGCGTTTCACTTTCTTCCTCCTGCAGCCTCCCCGATTGTTTTTTTCTTAGTTGAAAACAATCACTGCTATTGTACAGTTTTTACATTTGGGGGGATTTTTTCCTGGCTGCGCATGCACTAGTTTTAATGGAAAATTGGAGCTAGTAGTGCTTTAATCTGGGTCCTTTTTAGGTCCTGTGACGTGGTGAACTGTGATGCTGAATATGGATGACGGTGTTGCAAAGGCTTCATATCTAGATAAGGTCATAGAATATCTACTTAGCTATTACAGCAGTAGAGTCTAGATAATATGGAATGGGAACTAAGCTGTGCAAGTGCTTTCTGTGCTGTTCTGAGGGAGTACTTTAAGATTTTTTTAAAAATTGTATGTATTTAAGTGTAGCTTTTTCATGAACTCCTGGATTACATAAATATCACAGTTGTTGTGTTGTTTTTTTTTTTTAACATATATACTTTTAAACTGAAGTGTGAGATATCTCTTCCAACCTAAATGAGTCTGTTTCTCTGTAACCAGTACTTCTAATTGAAGAGCTGTTGTTTTGGAAACTTTGCCTTGTTTTGATGTGTGTGCAGGGAGGGAGCAATTCTGTTGGAGTCATATAAGAAAACATGTCTCTCTGTCTTCCCTTTTGGCTAGCCTCATAGTTCCATACTGCCTTAAGAAGTTCCTGTTTTCTTCCTTCAGTTCTGGTTGTTTATAAATGGGGTTATTTTAGTATACATGAAGATGCCGTGCTGTTGCTGAGGTCAGATTATCCTGCATCTTCAGTCCAGATAACTCCACCAAACAAAGCTGAGAACATGTGCTAGATTTATTTTCTTCTATAAAACTCATTAGGTAGCATAGAAAAGAGTTTTAATCTTAATATATTCCACAAAATTAAAATTTCTACATGCTTTTAGGCAGATTACAGTGTATAATTGGAGCTAGATGAAACTTGCTGCTGAGATACTTATGCTGAAAAAGCCTGTTCAGAAGAATTAGCGTATATTTTCCATTAATGTAGCTGCATTAACTGGGGGAGAGAAGCAAAAATAGGTTCGGGAAGGGGGAACTTGATTCTCATGCTTGACTCTTTGCTATTTCTAAACAATAATTTGATCTTGAACTATTTTTTCATTTCCTTTGTTATTCAGAGTTTGGCTATGTATACCAGCCATGCTATGCAAATAAAAAAGTTGAGCAATAGTAGTTGAGTATGATGCATTGAAGCTAATGCTGGCCACTGGCTATATCTTATATGACTCTTTGCTTATTAAATGGTGTGGAGCGTCTATGTACTTTGCTTTTTATTGTTATGAAATTGGATAATGATTCTTTGCTAAATTCTGTGAGACAAGCCAGGAGCTGTATAATACTGATGTTATTTTTCAGCAATTATAATGCCTTGAGCTGATGAAAACACTGTTGTCTGGTACTGGAAGTGTTCTAGTTGCATTCATAAACAATTAATGACAGGCAAATGTTAATTTTGGAAATTTTATCACCTTTTTACTACTGTTGAGGTGACATTTCGTTTAAAAGATGAGATATTTAGTAGATGTGTTCCTCAATCTCTAAAATTCTTGAAGTCACTGTATTTCTTAGATCTTTCAGATAGAACATGAAATTTAACAAATTACAGAGGGGTAAGATCTTGAATATTATATACTGTGTAAAGATTATGCCTTTATTTTTACAGTTCCTAAATTGATCTAATGACCTTTATCAACAGTAAGAGAGTTGCTTCTCTTTGTATTTCTCACGATGGCACTTAAAACCTATCTGCTAGAAACCCATGTCTCTTAAGCACTCTATCTCCATTTCCCTTTATTCAATTATACTCTGGGATTAATTCCTTCTCCTTAATCTCTTAATGGATTGAAGTGAGGATGCAGCCCCTTAACAGTGTTAACTGCAACATTCTTCCAGATGTTTTGCTGACTTGTTACAGCAGCATACACCATGCTATTCTATTTTCTTGCTTGCAAAAATTACTCATTTCCTGTTTTCTTAAGCCTGCCATCTAAGAATTTAAATGTAGCAGATTGGTAAGCAAATGTCTGCACTATGCTCCTAAAGAACTTTTGCTGTGTAAAATAAGCCCTCAGTTCTGCATTTACGCATTCTTACTGAAGGGTGTATAGTAATCTTCTACCACTTTCACAATTTTAATAATTAGATGGTAGACAACATAAAAGGTAACAGACATACAGAGTTTTAAAATGTCTTTCAGTATTTCTTTTGGAGATAGAGGAAGGTGTCTCCCTTAACTAAACTTCCTAAAGAATGACATCTTCAGTGGTTTTCAGGTGGTAGTCTGATTACTGAAAACAACAACTAGAACATTCTGGTAGGTGTAATTACTGAGTAACAGCTAGTTCAAATGAAAACTGACTAGTTAGAAAACTTCTTTATGTATAGTGTGGATTGTCACAAACCTAAGTAATGGAGGGTTCTGAGGAGAGGAAAAAAAGCCACACTCCCACCCCTCATAAAAACAAACAAACAAAAACCACAAACAAAACCCCACAAACACACAACAACAAAACAAAAAACAAAACAACACACACACACAAAATACCAAACACCAAACCCCACCACATTATCCTCTGCATAAGCTAAGACACTTCAGTGCATGCTTGCATTGAGTTCTGTTCTGTTATTGGGTTGTTTGGTGTTTTTTCCCTTTAACAATTGACTTTAACTTTGTTCTGTGGTGACCAGACCGAAGGGTAAGGCAGTCCTGAAATAAGTGTTTTGCTAGCACGGGTAAGGAGTCCTCTTCCAGTGTCATAAACTAAAGGATTACATTTCTTAGGAAGCTGCCTCTGCAACTCTCTGAGTATTGTGTTTTGTTTAGCTTTGCTTCAGTACACTAAACACTTGTATAGGAAAAGTGATGACAGTCTCTAACTATCAGAGAAGGATAACCATTGTGATAGTTTTACATCTGCTACTTGGGCTTCTTCAATTCAGTGTTGGTTTGGGGAAATTTGCAATTGGTTTCTGATGATTTCATAACTCTAGGTGGTTTAAATCAGTTGATTCAGATTCTGACAGCTGATGCTCCTGCACTGGCAAAGGGTTTCCAGGATCTGCAACGTTACCAGTAGAAAACTCCCTTAAGTAACCACTGAGAGAAGATTCAACATCTGCTCTATATCCAAACAACTTGATCTGTCATGAGCTTTCATGGTTACTACATGTGCACCAAAGTAGTAATTACAAATTTCAGATCCACAATTTGGATCTGAAAGAGAATGCATTGGTGAAAAAACGATAATATTAAAGCATAACTTAAACTGTCTACAAAATCTATACAATGCTCATAATTAAGTTCTCTTGTGAGAACTGAGGGTCAAAGGGAATAGTTTTAGGACTGAAATAATAAGATTACTGTGCAGAATCCACCTACGCGGAGTGATCGAAGTGATGTCTAGCTGTGTCTTCCTAGTCAGCAAATATTCCTGTTATGCTTCATTGCAGACATGCTGAAGCATGAGTTGCTGCTGAGGAATTGTAGGGGATACGAAAGCTTATTTGTGGCAGGGGATGAGAGTTGAAAAGGAAGAGCCGCTTGCTCTGCTGCAGCTGCTGTCACATCTGCCTTCATTCAGTGATGATAATGCAGCTCTCCTCTTGGCTTCTGAGGGAAGGGCAGAAGTGGAATTGCTCCCTAAGCCTTGATCTGGTCCCCTGTGTACCAACATCTGTACAATAAATCTTAGTAAACCCTGAATCTTCAGGGGTTTTGGCTTACACTTAGTCATGCTGCTTTTTTTAGCAAAAATGTTTTGCTGTATTAAGTATTTGAAGGAAAGCTGTGTAAATGTTGTAGATCCTATAGAGCACTTGCACATTTTACTCGTGAGTCTTATTTCCTATGTATTTGATTTAAAGCTGCAAGTGGGTTGAAGATGCTGAAAGGAGATTTAATAGTAAATCTTAAAAGGGAAGAAGAGGTCTTTTCCCTAAGGTTTCCGTTGAGGTCCGCCAGGAAATTTGATTCTGGGCTTGAGGACAGTTGAACAGTAAAAGACTAACATTGATCTCGCCTCAGAAATTTTGACTAGGTTACAGAAGGCTGTCAGATTGGATTGGGTGTGTCACAAATACAGAACAATAAGTGAGAAGACACGCGCTTCTTAAATACAACTGAAGTATGCAGTGAGACAGTGAATCACCATATAGAATGAATTTAGTGCGGAAAGGCAGCTGGATAATATTAGTCAGCATGATAATGTGGTCATCAGTCTCCAGTGTCTTAACTTGTTTGAGGGGGTTAGATGTTTTTGTGTGGATGTCATGGGAAGGAAGGTTCGAGAGCCCGGAGAATTTGTTTTCTGTTAGCATCCGCAAAACCCTTCCCATATGGGGGAGGAAAAGTGTGAAAGGCCTTGTTTGAAATAAATCGGTTGATGGAAGTTGCGTATGAATGGGGGTTAAGAAGGGCTGAGATGGGGACTGAGGGACTTCTGAAGAGGGAAAAAAATAATTATTGCAATAATAGCTGTAGGGGAAGGAAGTGTCTCCCGTATCCCTCCATCAGCAGAGCACTGAAGAATGTGCATTCAAGCCCCAATAATAAGTGTGTAAATATATATTTTGTTTAATTAAGACAGTAATGTTCAGAATTCTCATCTCAAAGTGGGAGACGCTTGATTACTTAAAAAGGGATTGGTGTACTTCCCTATTACATAGGCCTGATCCCTAGTAGTATTCTTTCTGTTAGTTTTTAATTACAGCTAACATCTTTATTTGTTAATTTGAGAGTCAGAGCACCTTTTTTTTTGTTACCAAATTGTGCATATATCACAGAATCAATTTTAAAATAAAAACAAACCCAAAGCAAACTACCATAGGAAGATAAATCTCTTCTGGGGGTGAGAAAGGAGAAATGGAAGAGATGTTTTAGAAGCTCTAAGTGACTAATCCCTTCAGTCCATAAAACTGTGATTACGACAAGCTTATCTAAACTGAAAATCCTCTTAAACTTTATTGTGAGGGTGTATATGCTAGTTTTGGGAAAAATAAATGTTTGCAATGAAGTTTGTGAATGTGTAAGGTTGGTTTTTTTTCTTTAATATAACAGTATCCAGAGGCATCTTAGAGGAGGCTTTAGTTTAACTACCACTTCAGTATCTATTGGTGCTTAAAAGTATCTCGGTGTGATCATCAAAAGCCCGGTTGTATTTGAAAATGAGCCCTCAGTAACAGTGCTGCATGGACTAAAAAAAATTAGTGTTGCTGGCTTAATTGCAGATATCACTCAAAAAAATCAGTGATGTGGATGTCATGATGTGACTTGATCTGAAGAGCAAGAAATCATGAGGTTCCATAAGTTTAGCTTAAAAAAAAAAATACACCTCTAAACCTTTTGACTATGGATTGGTATTTTCTGCAGAGAATATGGAGAGATTTTTTACTTTGTACAGGTGCTCGTCTGTTAGAGAATTATGTCCTATGAATGAACTCATTCTGTGTAATGTTGTCATTAAATAGTCAAAGGAAATGCTAAATTTGCACATGTCCTCTAGTTTGTCACTATTCTTTGTACTGCATTTTTTCAGAAGGGACAAGAAAAAGGTTAGAAAGAAAATGTCACTTTCTATAGTGAAATGTCTTTCTAGGACTTGCTACTATGCAAAATTTGGACTTATATTATGAGTTTGAGGGGAAAGTTTTCACAAAACTATAGAATTTTTATAGTCAGTAGAATAAATGCTGAAATTTGCTGTCACTTTTTAAAACTTTGTCATTTTAGGACACCTAGACATTTTTCTGTGTAATTGCTTGTCTTGTACCTTTACCTAGCACAATTTGAAGTAATTTAAGAGGATTAACTGCAATGTGGGTCTATCAAACTCCCCCTTCCATCTTACTTTCCCAAAACTCTTCTAAGTTGACTGTGGGGGGAAGAAAACAACTCTGAAACCGGATTTGAGCTGTGGCATGTCGTTGAAGCATTTGAAAGACTATTGAGCAACTATTTTGGCTTAATATTACAGCAGATTTTGATAAATATAACTAGGACTGCCTGTATTTCTGCCTCCTGTAGGTAAATGGAAGTACATTGTTATTGTTTCAACTTAAATCAAGTGAGTTTAGATATGCTGACATATGTTCTCCTTTCAGTTTATAACAGAGTTGTTCTGACATCTCCTTACCAAATTCCTGTCTTTATACAACAGTTCAGTGTGTGCGTTTTCAGCCTAGCATGTAAAACTAGCTGAGTGAATCAGAGCAGCTGGGTGGGATTTTGACGAGCACACTCTGGAAAAAGCATCTAGTGTGACCATCTCCTTTTGCTTATGTAAGAACAGTGTGATCACATGTCCACAGCAAAAATGTGTGCAGTTCCTTATTTGGTAATGTGCTAATAACCTTCAGTTTGTTGTTTGAGTGTAACAGCAATTAAAAACAATACAATGCAGCTGAGTCATTTTTCCAAGTGGATTTATTTGTTTTGCACTTCTCTCTTCGTCAAGACTGAGAAAATAGTTTATTTTCTACTGGAAACTATTAATTTTTGTCATTATGGGGAAGAGAACAACAGAGTGTGGGTAGGGATTGTGTAGGCATCTTCTCTCTCTTACATGTTACCCGTAACTATGATCAGTGTCATGTTTATTAAAGTTTTTTCTCTCAACTGTTCCATTTACTGATAGATATTTTTTCCTGACGTAGTTAAATAGCTAATACTTTTGCAAGAAGAAAAAAATGACTTGCAGATATGTCTTTCTGATCCTTAGTTATGGAACAAGACCATAGTAGTGGTATAACTCTAGATGAGTCTGTTGGTCTTCAGTACAAAGGTTTAGACTATCTTCACTGTTAGGAAAATATTTCTGTAATGATGTTTTTGGTTCTGTGTTTTTTTTGGTTTTTGTTTTGTTTTTGTTGTTTGGGTTTTTTTGTGGTTCGGTTTGGGTTTTTTGGGGTTCTGTTTGTGATGGTGGTGTTGATTTGGGGTTTTTTGTTTTGTTTTTTGAATGAACCAAAATACTTAAATGATATGCTGAGAACCATTGGAAAGAAAGACTTAAGGTTCAGATCAGGTCACGTCTGAATCATGCTAGTACCAGCTTCCCAGAGATTTTTAGCAAGAGCTAACCTGTGAAGACTGTCTATATTCTACAGATACCCTAAATTCCCTGCTGCTGCCTCTTTACTAGAGACAACAGGTTGTTAATTATGTTGTTTGGGTGAGGAAACCCCTTAAGATTCCTTTGCTATGAGGAAGGAATTGCTACCATAGTTGAGGTAAACACCAATAAATTGTTATAGGTGGTGAATACCCTCCCTGTTCTGCAGGTGAAAGGCTAAAAGAAGAGCTGTTGTATGCAACTACTGTTGAAATACAAATTAAATGGAACATTCTGCCCATCCTAATGTTTCCTGGGAGATAAGGTAGTTGTGATAACTAGCTTTATGTAGGATATTGAAATAAATGCATTTTAAGTGCCTTTAAAAAAATCTTTTTCCGTTCCAGTTTCTTGAAGGAAAGTCAGCAAGGGTTATTGTGGAAACTAGCACTATTTTTCCATTGTCCCTTTCCTGTTAATCAGTACATAGCACTACTATTAGGTCACCGAAGTTCTCCTACACCAGGATTCATTTGGTGGAAGAACTGGTAGGCAGCCAATTGCAGTTCCCAGGGTCTGAGCTGCCTGGCCTTGTGTCCAGTCTCAGCTAGCCCACAGCAAATGTTACTTTGGTTTGTGCCAGCTGGCCCTGGTCCGTGGGTTGGAGAATGCTGGACTGGGAAGGGCTAGCATATGAGCGCGCTATTCTGTCTCTATACTTGTAGGGAAATTTCTGCCACTTCTGTGCTGCAAGAGTGGGGCTGAATCCATGAAGTGCTAACATCAAGTTAAGCCTCACTTTTATTGAAAACAGGAGTATGAGAGACATTTTTACAACTGTTACTAAATACCTATTTAAAAAAAAAAATCTGTTTATTGTAAGCAACATGTAGGAAATGGGTCTTCTACCTCTTTATTTCCCTCAGGTGGAAAACAATACAGAAATACTTACAATTGCTAGTTTTCCAGAGTTTGTTAAATAGATCTGCTGGTAGGAAGATAACAATAGTTTGTGTGTGTTTGTCTGAGAGCCTATAGTCAACTGATACTTTGTTTCATAGGAACAGATGGGGAGGTGGCTGGACAGCAAGAGAAGGCAGGATGGTTGCAAGTGGTACTGTGGATTGTAATTTTAAGTCAGTTTTAAGTGACATACCTCGCATGTATGTACGTTAAAAACAAACAAAAAACCAAAAACAACAAAAACCCTACCTCTATAAACCTCAAACAAAAAAGCTTGTCTCTGACAGTACTAATAAATTAGTTGAGTGTTTGTTTATTTTTAAACATACACAAGACAAAACTCCAGGTATATGACAAGGAAGTATGCTGGAATAGAGAGTACCCAAACAGTTTTCTTCTAATCCAAACACTTCTATTGTGTTAGTTGGAGTGGACCTCCAGTGCTTGGCTAAACCCATTTGGACAGCATTTTGTCTGTCACTGAAGTTGATTACATAGTGCCAATGCTTGCATTTTAAGCTTTTGTGTTAGAAAGTGTTCATTCTTTAGGATATGGAAGTGGCCGAATTGCGTTATGTTGAGATCTTCATTAATTGAATGAGGATACTCATCTAGAGAGTGCTGAACTGTTTGTCCATCAAGTGGTCTGTATAGCCTAGTAGTTTGCATTCGAAAGTGGCCGTATGCAGATGCTTTAGGGAAAGCTGGAATAAAGCAGAGGCTTGGTCCTCTTCCACCTTTCTGGCTTCTCAATATTTGCAGCTCAGGGAACTCCTGCTCTGGCTTCTGTGTCGAGAAACTTGCAGTGGATGCCTTCTATGGTATTTTTTTGGTGAAAAACGGCTGAAACCGTTTTTGAATTGCCAGTGTCCTTTGACAGGATATTCTATCACTTGTAGAACTTCAGAATTTTATTTTTTAAACTGTCATCTACTAATTTCACGTAGTAGCTCCGGTTTAGATGGGAGTAAACCATGAGCAGTTCATGTTTTCTTTCTCCATCGTTTATAGACGTCTGTGACTTCTTTTTGTCTGCCTTAGGCTGAAGAACTCAAGCCTTCTCTGTTGTTTCTCATGTGGAAGCAATTTCATATCTTCGATCATCTTTCGTGGTCCTTTGAACATTTTTTTAAAAAAGCATTATACTTTGTTTTGAGTTGACGCTATGGCAATTACACCACCCCTCCCATTCTCTCCCCCCAACCATGAGATCCGGGGCTTTCAATAGGGCAGTTAATGACTCTTTAGCACCTTTTGTGCCCTGTTGTGCCTGTCCTTAGCCGGTGCCAACAGTCATGTCCCCGCTGTCCCGGAGCGCTGTTACTCATGGTCACCTCCCCTGCGACCCCTGGCTGGTGGGACCCTCAGTCCATAGACAGGGTCCTCAGCCAAGGAGGTTTCCAGGCCCAGAGAAGCTTCTGGGCCGTGCTCGGGATTACCACAGCCGGATCCGACCAGGCTGTAAAACAGGGCCCTGCTGAAGGTCGCCGTGGAGTGGTCTTCTCAGAGCAGTGGGGCTGTGAACAGAGCCTTGCCCTTAGGGTTGGACGTTATCTAAGGAGATTTTCCAGGACTGAGAGCCCTCACCTTCTCCTTGGTGATTATTTTATTCTGGATATATCCTTGAGTGAGCCCTTGTCCCCCTGGCAAGCAGTTATTTCTTCTGGATACTTGTGAGTGAAAGAGGCCTCTTTTGTGCGTGAGGGTGTGCAGGCTGTGGATCCTTATTCTTGTGTGGTTGTACAGTAGTAATATCCCCAATTGGTATATTTAACCTGCAGTTTATTAAATGTTGGCAGAGTCTTGACTGAATTTTGGATAAACCTTGTTTCTAGTTGTTTTTTCTCCTAAACAGTTCTGGTTAGAATCAAGTCTGTATGGAGCTTATCGTCTCCTTAAATTGATTTATGGGATGCCTCCGTGACAAAGGGGAACAGAACTGCGCAGTGTCATGGTGTAAATCAGGCATGTCAAACTCATTTTCACTGGGGACACATCAGCCTCGAGGTTACCTTCAAAGGGCCAAATGTAATTTTAGGACTGCATAAATGTAGGGGTGGTTACATTTATATAGGTGCTATATTGTTCACATGATACTAATATAACGTTTTCTGTTTTGTTCTCTATTCCTTTCCTAGGAACTTCTTACACTTAATGTCCTTTTTTTTTTTGTCCTGGCTACCAAGCAGTCTTATATTCTTTTTGACACTTTTCAGAATTAAGCAGTACTACTTTTACTTTTTTTTTTTAAGCAATATCTGTTTTGTTATGTGGTATAATATTCACACTGAGAAAAGTGTAATATGGAAGCCCGTGTCACATGTATAACCAATAAAATACTCCTGTGTGACAATATTGAAGACATATTCAGCATCTGAGTATGTTAGCACTTGAGAATCTGAAAGACTTGTATTGCAGTATGTTGTTTCTTAAAACAATTGCCAGAAAGGCTATAAAACTTAAGTGTTAATACAATAAAATAAAAAGCAATTAGTGTTTGAGGGGAAACAGTGAACAATTATGAAGCCTTGAAGTGTTCATTATATAGACATTTTTACTAGTTATACAAGCAACAGGGGAAGGTTGGTAGCATGGGAGAAATCTGGCTGCTACAGTGTAATAAATTAAGTCTTAACTCCACATTTGACCATGGGCTGTTTCAGGATAGAATTCCTTTAGTCTTGGATAAATTTCTGAGCGATAGCAGTCAGAGCCAAAAGTGGTTGGGACAAAAATCCAGGCTTATCATACGCAAAATTGAAAGGAAGAACTTTGACTATTTTTCTGCTTTCTTTACCCCAAACTGATAACTTAATAGTAAATGGTGCAGAACCTGTCAAAACAGAATACTTTCTTGGAGAAAACAGTACTTGAGCTTCCTTATTAATTTGATTTTTTTGGTAACAACAGTGAGAAGATATTCGTCCTGCCAACACAGTACCCCTTTTTATATAGATGTTTACAGAAGTGTGTATGGCAACAATGTCATTAACTACTTGCAGTTTTTAGTAGTGAGTGTGATAGATAGGGCATAGTCAGTAACATTAAATGTTTTGTGTGATTGGCATTTCTACTGTTTGACCAATCAACTAATTTTGAAGAAGAGTGCGTTTACAGAAATGTATGTGGGTGCGAATTGAAATGGTCACTGAATCTAAGTAAGGAATTAAAGAGCACATATAGAATTTGTATTCTTTCAGAAGAGTAAAGCCTTAATCTGGAGATGAAAATGTTTTGTGTGCGTGTTTCTTTCTCTGGCCATGCTTTCAGATGTTTCCTTTTTTCGAAGTGCAGTCTGGTACTTGACTGAAGGAGCTAATCACACCATTGTGATGTAAGGGGGGGGTTAGTTGTGTTTTCATCAGTGCTGGACATCACAGGTGAGTCCTAAGCACTTTGCCTACTTGCAAGATGGTGTTCATTCCCTCTCAGGCATGGAAAGTTAAATTTGGAAAATTCTTCCAAGTGTATTTTTGTTCTTCAGCTCACATAATAGAGATTGTGACTTAGTAGACAGGAATCTGCTATGAGAAAGCAATTCTTTATGTTAATGATATATTAGTTTGCTATGTTGTGATGAAGGATCCGTGTACATGTGTGACTAGTGTCCTAGTCATGTTTTTGAAGATAGTTGTAACCTTGTTTAATATAAAATCTACTTGAGATTGTAGGTCAGTTGATTTTCTTTTTCTAGTATTATAGGTACTTCTACGTAGGGCATAATATATATAGTGGGAACAATTTCTGAAGAGAAGAACCTAACTGTAGAAATTAATATACAATAAACAATAGTAAGTTTTAAAGTGAAAATATGATGGACATTTTCAGTTGTGCATAGTGTTTCTAGCTTTTGGTCTATTGTTACAAAAGTAGCAAGAAAAAGCTTATAAAAAAAATTGGTAACAGTGCCTTCTGTCTTGTTGCCAAATAGAATTGAAGGCTGCATGAATCATAGGCTTAAAAATTAATTTGGAAAGTTCAGAAGTGGTAACACTATATTTCAGAGTGATAGCAGTATGCATTTGAGATTTAACATTTGAATTTGAGCTGTATATTCTTGTCGACTCTGGAATACGTGTTTAAAGTAAGCATTCCCACAGAAGACCTTAAAAACATGTTCTTTGGCCTGTTGGCAGGAGCATAACTTCCTGTATATTCCAGTAATATTAGAAACATTATTTTGAAGCAGTACTGCTAATCCGATATAAAATATTTTTGTTGGTGCAAGGGTTGCTATAACTTGAATATAATTAATTTGCCTTTGGTAGCTTTGTATTCTGTTTTTTGTTTAATATATTTTCTTGAACCAAAAATAATCAGACCAGTTTTTTTCTGGACAATACTATTGACTTTTAAATATAGAAAGTATAGCAGGTGTGTGTCCTATGAAGTACTGTTTCCCAGTGACTTAGCTATATCTCTAATGGAAGCCAGATATTTTTGTAAAGCATGACTATAGCTATTCCACTACATTTCCTCCATTTTAATCTGTGAACTAATCAAGAAGTCAACAAGTCTTTTTAATGTAAGCTTTGAGTGTCAGTGAATTGCATTAAATAGCCCTGTTGCATGTGCATCAGGAAATAAATTACAATGTATGTAGTACACAAAGTGGTAACTACTTCAAGGTGTGTTTCATTTGAATCTCTTACAAGTGGAGTGTCTTAAAGACACAATATCTGCAATATGAAAATAGAAAATAAATGTGCCTAGTCGCTCAAGTATGCTGTTTAACGATGTCAGTGTCATTGTCTATTGTAGCTTTATGATTTACTCATTTTTTGAAGTTTTTATGTGGTATTTCACTTTGTGTGGTTTTTTTATTTAGATATAAAATCAGCCCCAAGGATCCTTATGTACAATGAACTTTTAACTTCTTTCATGGTAGCAACATATTTCTGCAGAGAACTGAAATTAAAAATTGATAAATTGGGGTATGAAATGTGTGACTAAATTGAGCTTTTATTTTAGGGCCATTGAAGGATTAGAAAGAACTGTTATGCTCTGCAGGTTTAACTTTGCATTTTCTATTAGATATATATATAAAAAAATAAATTTATAAATTTATATATATGAACTACTGGGGCCTCTGTTGTAAACTCTAAAATTTCTTTCTGTATTTGAGACCAGCTACTGAATATTTCTGTAGTGAAACTCTGTTTAATGAATTAATTGATGGGGTTTGCATGTACAAGGTCCTATTCACAGTGCAGAAGTATAAATGTAGCTCAGTCAACAACTACATACAGTTAAAGATGGTGGAAAGAAAAGTCATTGTCAGAATTTTTTTCTCTGGGAAAATAATGGATGATGTTATAGGAAATTTTACTTTTGTGTAGGGATGTGCTTTCTTCAAACCACAGTAGACAAATGACAGTTTATTCCATTCATTAATGTGGGATTGCAAATATTATGATAGTTAATTGTGAAAGAGCTTTTTCTGGTTAGGGATTTGGCTCCTCTGCCTTGACATTTACATGCACATGTATATTTATAGTTGTGATCTGTCTGGAATTTGCCTTTGTGGTTTTGTTTGCTCTTTAACTTGTTCTGTGATCTAGTCCTGTCTTTTTCAGATTTGTTTCTGAGGTTTAAGAGGTGAGGAATACAGAAGAAATGGCTTAATTGAAAGGAAATAATGAACATTTTTATTCAACTACAGATACTTCAAAAAATAACAACGCTCTTCTGCTTAGAAGCTTTTCCTTAAAATAACATTATCCTGGTGCTATTTATGATTGATCTAGAGTTTGAGTTCAGTGTAACTATTACTGTGAACATTTCCTTAGCTGTATCTTATTTCAGTTGTTCTTATGAAGGCTTCTTTTAAAAAATGCAACTAATTAAAAGTTCATATAATTAATTATTAATAGTATCAATGCAACTATTTTAAGACCTGGAAGTGAGATGACCTTGCTCCCCACTATTCTGCCCAACTTATGATGTGTAGCACTTGTTCATATGTATGTGAGTTAAATTATGGTTGTTCAGAGAGAATAATGGGAAAGATATTTAAAACACCAATTATTTTGCTGAAACACTAACTCAAATGGAATGCTGAATATGAGTAGTCAAACTCAGTCTCAGAAGTGAAGGTTGTGAACTGTTGTAGGAACCATTTTCAGCTTCCTACTGTAAATTTCATAAACATCTTTAGGTTAAAAGAGGAAGTCTAGTATTACAGAAGTGAATGTCACTGTCTTGTTTCTGATCAAAGAACACACAAAATCTTCTGTAGATAAGAGTGGGCAAGTTCTGTATGGTTTCCAAATTTTATTCAGTCTTCCTGAGAATTAATAAAATATTTTAATAAATTGTCTGTTTGGCTTTTGAGTAATTTGTTACAGCTCAAGATGCACTGATTTGTTTTTTTCCACCCAGTTAACTTTAAAAAGCTTAAACTGAAATTCCCATTTGATGTATTTGTTTTTGTAACTCGGACTGTAACAAATAACCCTGCTGAAAGGAAGCTCTGAACAAATACAGGCTGCTAACTTTCTCAGTGCGTTATGTGTACCTTAAGGTGGCTTCAAAGAACAGGAAGACACATCTGAGACTGCCTGGTTTGGCTGAAAATTGGTTTACAGAATTGACTATAAGCAAAAGCATCATAGATACCATTCGATACTACAGTGATGATAAAAATATTTTCTCTGTCTCTGAAATGGAATGCAGCTGTTGTATTTGGAGACCTTGTAAACAAGGAAGTGATGATATAGATAGTTCATCCATAATGTGATATATCATTCAGAGGAAGGTTGGTGTGGTAGAATGAGGAAGGCTTGAAGCCGTGACTGCTTTTCCCTGGGGACTTTGTTCCATTGACCAACCACCACCCTCATGGTGAAGTACCTTTTCCTCATGTCCAATTTGAACTTCCTCTGATGCAGCTTTATTCTGTTCTATTATGTCCTGTCGCTGATCACCAGAGAGAGATCATCGGCACCTCCCTCTCCACTGCCCCCCCAGATGAAGGTGTGGACTGTGATGAGGTCAATCCTCAGCCTTCTCCAAGCCGAACAAACCAAGTGACCTTAGCTGCTCCTCCTAAGTCTTGTCCTCAAGGCCTTTCACCATCTTGTGATAGTTACCTTCCTCTGGACACACTGGTAGCTTGATGTCCTTATATTGACACACCCAAAACTGCACGCAGTAGTTGAGGTGGGACCACAGCAGCGCAGTGTAGAGGGGACAGCCACCTCCCTCAACCAGCTGGACTGTGCTGTGCTTGGGACATGTTTGGCCCTTTTGGCTCCCTCCACACACTGTTGACTTATTAAACTTGCCATAAACCCAAACCTGCAATTCTCTTTCCATGGGGCCAATCTCCAGCCTCTCATCCTTCAATTTGTATGTATAGCCAGGATTACCCTGTCCCAGGTAGAGAATCCAGCACTTGCTCTTGTTAAATTTAATTTCAATGGTGATTGCTCAACACTCTAATCTACCGCGATCCCTCTATAAGACCTCTCCTACTGTATTGGAAGTGGAATCTTTTCACAGGTTAGAAGAGTTTTTTTAAATACTTCCACTTCTAGGTATATATGGTAATGGAGAAGAGAAGACTATAGCAGTAAAACGAAATATGTAGTTCCTTTTTTTAAAAGCTGTTTTGTTTTCTGTGCTTGTTTGAAACAACTACAATGCCAGACATCCTTGTGGGGAGTACATGAAGGATTTTCCTTTCTTTTGTTAATAACTCTGAAGAGGAACATGGGATAGAGTAATAAAATGAGCAGTAAAGACTTGCAAAGATAAATATTCAGAGTTCTAAAAATCTAGCAGCTGTGATTTAACTCTAATGCTAGAAGTTTGGAAGATTCTAAAAACTTATCACACAAGATGGATTTCCCTGTCTGAAGAAGTGCTGGTGTGATCAGATATACTCAAATGATCATTAGCACTGATCACTAGATGTTAATCTCATGGACACTAGTATTTTAATTTTTAAAAAGTATTCACTAATTCTAAGTTGTATTTCTCCAATCTATTGCTCCAGTTATCCCATCAGCTCTTAGAAGATATGAGATTCCAGACTGTAAATTAGTTCTGACATGAAGATTGCATGCAGGGCAGGAAGCAGAATTAATGTAGTCGTTGCTGAACGTTTCACTCAGAATCTTAAGTAATTTCATTTTTAGAGAATAACTTACCCAATTAGGGTATAACTTGATACTAATACCAGAATAGCACATTCCCCTCTGTAGGGAGAGAAAAGATGCCTGAACACTTACTCACTGTGATTGTCAGCAAAAATTCCATTGTGACTTCTTTGTTTTTACCAGAATTTCTTCTGTAATTTTTGACCATTTGAGAGGAAGAAACTTTTGATTTAAGAAGAAATCATGACTATTTGGTCTTTTAATGAAAACTAGGAAGTTAAATATTATGTTTTACAAAATAGGGTGGAAGAGGGGAGCGTTAAGCCTTGCGAATTTGCAGCTCCTGGAGTATTCTTTTAAGGTGTTTATTCTTTTGAGATGTTTAATAAAATATTCTCAAATGGGGAAATTTCTTTTACCTTGTTTTTTAAACTACCATATGCACCCTCTGCCACTTCAATCAATCAGCAGTTTTGAAAAATGTATCGAAAAATACAGTCCTGAAACTAGTCTGAGCTATTATTGCTCTTCTGACAGTTCTATTGTATGGCAACACAGTGACACAAATATTACAGGGTCCTCCTCACACACTCACTGCTGGGAATACTTCAAGGGATGTAAGTTATGGCCCCACCAGAGGTTGCTCAAACCCTGTGCCAGGGGAGCGCAGCTGAGCATAGTAACTCCTTCTACTGCTAGTTTTGCAGGAGAATTTCAGGCTGCTCTAAGTCTTATTCTGTCAATAGTGATGAAGTTTGTTTGCTGTTGTAGTGCAGAGTTATTGTAACTGCTGGGTTTGGATTTGCAACCATTTTGTGAGTGTGGTAAAGTTCCCCACTAAAACTTGTGTAAGTAGCTTCTTAGTCAGGGTTATTGTAAGTTTTGCATGAAATCTACTGAAGTTGTGCTTTCATTCAAGCTATGTACCTACTGCTTTCAGAATTCTGTTGTGGAGAAAGTGCTAAATTTAGGAAATGAGTCTACAAAAAATTGTCTTAAATACTAATAGTAAATTTTTAAAAGCAGCACTTTTAAAAGAAAGATTGAAAGGGTGATTAATCAAAGACTAGTGTTACTTTGTGTGGACCTGAGCAGCAATTTCCTTCTCCAGCTGTAAAGATAATTGATTCTGTAACCTTGTAGCTCCCAATGTTCCAAAAATGCAAGTAAGTTGTGAGAGACTTGGTGACAAGGAGAGCTGATTCCTTCTTTCAGCAGCCTCTGGCCAATGTGACATTTGAAATAAGAACTACAGAAGTTCTTGCTTTCTCAAATGTTGTGGTGAAATCTCATGTTTGTACTGTTCTGTCTTCATCTTTCCCACCTCTATGCCAAGGGGAGTTTAAAAATCAAATATTTAAGCAAATTCTGGATATATTGAGAAAATCTGGTCAATTCTAGTGCAGAAATTGGAATAGATATGATGTGAGGAATAGGGGGATGGCACAGGTGTGGTATTTATTTATATTTTTTTAAAATCTCTAATATTTTCCTAGTAGTACTTGATTAAGGAGAAACTCTCTGTCTCTTCTGATCAGCCCACTTTAAAGTTAGAGCAGGTTCTGGAAAACAACATCAAATACAGTGTTCCCTGAATCAGATGGTTAGTGTTTTCCTCTTGAGTTTGATGTTCCTTTGGCTGCTTGGTTAAACTTCTGTATCACTAGAAGGAAGCCAATTGAGCCTAGAGATGTCTTCATGCAGGTAACTTCTAGATATGACCAAAAATAGGCATATTTTAATACTTTGTTCCAGGGAGGAGTGTTTTTCAATCTATACTTATCAGTCTTTAAGTTTATCACCATACTGACAAGTAAGGATAATTTCTTATAGCTCTTAGTCAAGAGCCAAAAGAAAGTTTGCAGGCTGAAACTTCATACTATCTGTCTGCAGAGCTTGAGAAATACTTCACTAGTAAAATTTGCACTATGTATTATAAAACAAATGTGTAGGAACCAGGTATTTTTCTGTTAGTAATATCTCATCAGATGAAAGCTATTTGCTTGCTATGTTGCCGTACTTGTAACAGCCTTGTTACTGCCTCTTGCGTAGAAGGTGGGGGGGAAACCCAGTTTCCTTCTGCTTTAATTGAGTGGCTTGAGTTGTGGGTAACTGAGTGGTATTTTTTGCTCAGATTTGATTTGTGACCGCTTGATAGTACATGGCTGCAGTCAGCTGTGGTTGAGGGTGCCTTTATTTTTAAAGAAATGAAATTATGCTTTCTGAAACTTTGTATTAACTTGGCTGTAAAATACTGTGTAGTCTTTGCTGGAAAGGGTACAAGTCCATGTTGATATATTTGGAAAACAGTTACATGTACAGCTGTCTCTATAGAAACTGAAGTAAAATGTTGTAGTTACTTTATAAGGGCTACTATGTTTCTGTTGGGGCGATTATGTTTTAGAGCTGCCTGCCTTCAGCCCTGGTGGTGAAAGGCGTTGTATTGCACTATTAAACCTTTAAACTTTGTAATTGCTTGAGAAAGAATCAAATAAAAGTTCAGCATTTTCTGTGTGTGTATGCGCACGCATGCGTGTGTGTGAGAGTGAAAGCTGTGCAGACCGTTCAGCTGGGCAGTCAGGGAAGTGACGTCGTGTATTATTTGTCGTTCTAGAAAGAGCAGTGACACGTACTGTGGATGGGAGGACTTTAGAGAGGGCTGTGTCTTGTCCAGTGCGTATAATTATTTATAAATGAGCAACAGGGGAAGGAATGAAATACGGAGAAGCTGTCTCGTGTTTCTTTAATGTACCGGAGACTGAGTTTGTTGATTTGTAACAGTTCTGTTTGTTTGAATTCCAAATTTGATTTTTATTTTTCCTTTTCTAGCATCTTGTTGCTAAGACACTGGACACTGCTTGCTTTATAGCAAGGAAAATCTGAATTCCTCCAACATTCAGGATGGGGAAGGATTATTATTCTATCCTGGGAATTGAAAAGGGTGCTTCTGATGAGGATATCAAAAAGGCTTACAGAAAACAAGCGCTTAAATGGCATCCAGATAAGAACAAATCTCCCCACGCAGAGGAAAAATTCAAAGAGATTGCAGAAGCCTATGAAGTGCTGAGTGATCCCAAAAAGAGAGACATTTATGATCAGTTTGGGGAGGAAGGTATGTATGTCTCTGTTACACTCTGATCAGTCACTTTCATTATGCTGCTTGAAGCAAAATAAATACAGATTATACACAAAAACATCGTGTTGATTTTTAGGCAATATATTTGTGCTGCTTGGAAGCTTGACTCATCAGCTTTTTAAATGTGAAATATATAGCACTGTTTAAATGCTGATCTAGTTTTAATTTCTTACTGTAATGTGTATGGGTTTTTTTGTTTGTTTGTTTGTGGGGTTTGGTGGTTTTTTGTTAGTTGTTGTTGTTGTGTTTTGTTGTGTGTTTTTTTTTAAACTACATATACCTAACAGGCAAAAAGTTACTGTATTGTAAATGTTTGTATTATCCATAAATAACTTTTTGGGATCTCTTACTGCTGTCTTCCCCTGCCCTAGCACTTGAGGTGCGGTTGAAAAGAGATGTATTCTTTTCTTAAATTTTTCCTAAAGGGCAGTCTGCTTGCTCTAGGTAGGACCGTCCTTCTGAGTAGAAGCCCAGGTGTCCAGTTTGTAGTTGGCCTTGGCTTCCTGCCTGGAGAGGAAAGAATTTGGCTGATGTCATGAAATACCAGAACAATTTTTTAGCTTTAATTGTAAACAGTGATAACATGCCAAGAGAATGAGGCCTCAGAAATGTCATATTTATCCTAAAATGGTTATCTGGAAAGGATGGTGGGTTTTTTTTATTTTTGACCCAACACAATTTACAGTCTTATGATTGAGCAACAGAAGGTCATTAATGTCCCTCCCCTTAAATATACGGTCCCAGAAATTCCTCATGGAATAATTGCTTCTGCTGTGACAAGTAGGTCCATTCACTCAGGGCCATGGTTTTTACTAATATAAAGGAGGACACTTAAATAGCAGTGCTTTGGGAAAAATTGTGGGTTCTTATGAATGCATGGTAAAATTTGGTCCTCTGTTATCTGTAGGACTTAAAATAATTGTTGAATTCCATAAATTCATGTAGAAGACCTTCAACTTCTACAGAGGATACAGGTTTTTTTGGTCTTTTGTTCCTTTGCTTGTGTTCAAAGCTTTAGTGCTGTTACTGAAACCTTCTAGGAAGAAAGTGTTTTTGTGGGTACCAGAGACCTTGGTTGCCTCTTGGCTGTTTTGCCTTCTTACACTTCTGCCTCCTCACCCCCTGCTTTCTTTCTGTATATCATTATAAACCTATTTACTCTGTGGTCTCATTTACATAGAATCCTGTGCAGCAGCTCATCATAACTAGTTTCCCAAAATACCGTTTTAGTCACTTTTACCAAAGAGATTGAAGTAAAGCATATAAAGCAATGCAGTCTTTGGGACCCTAGTATTGCGTAGTTGAAGGCAGAAGTTCAAAATGTAGATTTCCATTTATTCGGGGCATAATATTAAACCAAAGTACGAATTTTTAGAATGCTGAATGTGGAAATACCTCCTGATTTATCAGTTGCTCTCTAAGCTCTGAGAGTATAACTTGTAGATGTAAGGGAAAGGCAGGGGGGTGGGGTGGAAGGAAGGAGGAAACCTCAGTGTTTCTATAGCCAGGAACTTGATGTACCTTCAGTAACAGCTTTTGGCTAGCTATTCCAGGAGGTGTCCTTCTGCTATCGCAGATTGAGTCCACTCATCTGCTTGTTTGACATTAGCAGTACTAGGACAGAAGGATGCATTAGATGTTGCCGAGTACTTTTAATATGGTCCTGGTATTGAGGTGGGGAAAGTGTTCTCATTCTGTTGTCTTACTTGGTTAGTGTTGATAACCAGTATTAAGCTTATACGTAGAAGCTATAAAACACTGAGTCAAAGAAAGCCCCCCCAACCGTCAGATTTTGGAGAAATGTATGCTTCATTAATGCATGCCTTCATGTTTGTATGGCTGTGGAAGTAGGATAGCAGTTGTAGTGCTGAGGTTCTGTAAGACTGGAAAAAAAAACAACCAAAAAACCAAAACATTGTAAGTTTAGATATAAAAGTCTCTCAAGAAGACTTTCAGTCTTCTATCTTAAAGATTTGAGAAGGTATCTGGGAATGGTCAGTGCAGGAGAGCACTATTATGAGGAGATATTTAGAAGGAGCCTATTGGGAAAGAGGCATTTAAGAAAATAGATTTTAGCTGGGTTTGGAATGAGAGAGCAAGAAGTTAAAGGGACTGTCCAGTGAGAATTGTAAGGAGGAAATGAAGTGTAGATCTCTCCTTGTGGAAGGTAAAAGAAAAAGATCAAATATTAGAGAACATTCTGATTTGGTTTGTACAGACCTGGTGACAGCATGTACAAGATTTTTGTGCCCAAATAGGTCTTAGAAACTTCCAGGCTATTTGTATTTGTAGCTGGATTGGAGAGAGTTCCCAGGTTTCTCACCTATTTTATATCATAGGAACACAAGATGTGATAAGTTTGGGATTCTGAATTGAACATTAAAGAAGCATATGGCTGCTTGGCTATTGGCATATTACCTTTTACTCAAACTGAATTGCAGGAAAACAGAGATAAAGCTAATTAACATGGGGTTAAAGCTATGTATGCAGACTATGGAAAATGTTGCATATGATTCTGTGTAACTTTCCCCAGAAGTGATCTTGAAGAGGGATGCAACTCCCAACAGGCTTTGCAGAACAAGAAAAGATCAAGTCAAGCAGAACTGTCTGCTGTTTTAAAATGCTAATTCTTGGAATAACTGGCTTCAATCATATGAAATAAAATTGACAGTGTCAGAATACTTGTTCTTCTAAATAAAGAAGAACTTCAGAAACTTTGTTGCTGTTCAAGCTATTGATTTGCTAGTTGGTACTGCATGGTCTGATGGTGAATTCTCATTGAAAAGAGGACCTTTCACTCTATTGCAAAGACCTTGACAGCTCACCAGTTCTAGGCTCATTACACTCTACACAATAGGAAGGCTTATACTAATACTTGTTCTTAACTTTGCGTATTTGTCTTATTTAGGTCTGAAAGGAGGAGCTGGAGGACCTGATGGACAGGGTGGTACCTTCCGGTACTCCTTCCACGGTGACCCACATGCTACATTTGCAGCTTTCTTTGGTGGCACAAATCCTTTTGAGATCTTCTTTGGAAGGCGGATGCCTGGTGGCAGAGACACTGAAGACATGGAGGTGGACGGCGATCCATTTGGATCCTTCACTAGTTTTAGTATGAATGGTTTTCCTAGGGAAAGGAATACAGTTGGTAGCCAATTACGTCGTAAACAAGATCCCCCTGTAATCCATGAACTTAAAGTGTCATTGGAAGAGATCTATCATGGCTGCACAAAAAGGATGAGGATTTCACGTAAAAGGCTTAACCCAGATGGCAGAAGTGTCCGAACAGAGGACAAAATCCTTACTATTGAGATAAAAAGAGGGTGGAAAGAAGGCACCAAAATCACTTTTCCAAAAGAAGGTGATGAAACACCCAACACAATTCCAGCTGATATTGTTTTTATCATCAAAGATAAACCTCACTCTCACTTCAAGAGAGATGGATCAAATATTATCTATCCTGTTAAGATCAGTTTAAGGGAGGTAAGTTTTGCTTTTCGTAGAACGTGTTTAAACTTGTTACAATATGATACAGTGGCTAGCTGCACAAGCTCTATGGCAGCAGTAAAGTTTCGTTTTCTTTAAATAGAATTTCTCTAGCGTAAAGTCAAATTGTGGCTTATTTATAGTGGAAGCATTAGATGTTTTCATATAAATGGAGTATTATTTAAAACCATTTGTATTACAGAGGTGAAAGAGAATACGGGTAAGAGTAAAGGTTGTTAGATCTTAAATCTTCCTACTTTACCTTTGTAGCTAAATATATATTGGGCTGAAGTAACAAATACAAATACCATTAACAAATGCATCCAATATAGTGTGCTCCTTACTGCTTTGATATGATTGCTACTTCTGTAAGACAAAGTAGAAATGTCTTAAATATTTTCACTGCCAATAAATTCTAAGTCTGCCTTTTTCAAAGTACATAGAGATTGATTTCATGAGGATAAAATATTGTGAACAGGTGTTATAGTAGCTATATATAACAACAAAAGTGGTATAGCTTTTAAAAATTCTGTTCCAAGTCAAAACATATTGCCTTTCAAAAGGAAAAATCAGAAAGACAACTGAGCAGAGTTCTTAAGAGTCTGAAGCCTTGACATAATCATAATGTAAAATATAACGTAGCTGTGTGGGGGGGATGTCTTTTTTTTCTTCTCAAGTAGCGTTGGGTAGATAAATGAACTCCTGCTTGCATTATAAGCTTTTTGTGTACATTATGAACTCTCTTCTTAGCATATCCTTAACTAAAAATAGACCTGAATTGAGGTGAAGCGCCTCAAATAGGATGAAGGACAGAGAAAAGGCTGTTTAATGTTGATGTGGATAATATAGTTCCTTGATAGATAAAAGCCTATTTAGGCTTATTGCATTGTTATATAAATTGGACATTATCAGTATAGACTAAGTGTGCTGAATCAGATTAAGCTGGAGGAATCAAAATGTTATTATCAAAGATCCTCTTAATGAAAATAAACTATTGGATAAAGCAGGAGAAGATCTGTGATGTTTTAATTTTGATGCATTAAAATAGCTGTTTGTTTTTATTTGAACATCACAAATATTCACCTAAGACAGCTGTGAAATTGATATGCCTCTGCTTATAGACACTTCAGTGCTGTTCTGAAATCTGAAACGATATAGGTAGACAGGGTAATAGAGTAAAGCCCTGTGCAATGTAAACAGACGAAAAATTGAAGGGGACTCTATATTTCCAATGGAAACTGAGAAGCTGAGCATCTCTAAAGGAGCATGAGTGAAGAGTTCATTCTGTGCTCAACTACCTTATTATTTGACCAAGTTTTTGAAGGATATACAAGTTCAATTACCTTCCAGTGCACAAGATTGGAAAATTCGGTGATATTCAATGACAAATTGAAGCCTTCCCTTTTTAGGAGAGGAACACTGTATTTGAATTATGACATCCCAGTAGTGTACAGTGGAAATACTCTTTAGAATGCTAGTCTTTTTCGAAATGACCCAAATTCAGTTGTAGTTACAAATCAAATTCTAACCAATTTCTTTTTCTGATTATGTGATTTTTCTTTAGGCTTTGTGTGGCAGCTCTATCAATGTGCCAACAATAGAAGGAAGAACCATACCCATGACAGTAAATGAAGTTGTGAAGCCTGGGATGAGAAGAAGAATTATAGGATATGGTTTGCCATTTCCCAAAAATCCTGACCAACGTGGAGACTTAATTATAGAGTTTGAAGTAATTTTCCCCGATAACATTTCTCCAGCATCAAAAGAAGTACTTAGGCGAAATCTTCCAGTTTCATAAAGTGAAGACTGTGTATCACAACTGTTTAAATAGGACACTGGAAATGCAGAAGGACTGGCAAGTCTGTGCTTTAAAAGTGCAATCTGTAACAACTAGTGGAATATTTGTTTTTTTGTTTTGTGGGATGGGGGGGAAATACTGTAATGCTGCATGAGAAGAAAAGAGTTAAGTACAAGTCATACAGGTGACTTCTGCAGTAAAATTTACAGGGAAAACTACTCATTTTATTTTACATCTTCCTAATCAGAAAAGTTTATTCATTATTTTGCCTAATGTAAAATGTAGTCAGTTTTTACTAAGTCAGTGCATATTTCTTATACAGTACTTGAGCCTCCAAGTACTTTGTTTCTTCTATCCCTATCATATCTATAGCATTACCTATTTATACAGAAATTGGAGATAGAAATACACAAATGTATAAATATTTTAAAGAGCAAAACATGAAATACATTGTTTTGGTATGTTGCCTTCCACTGCACAAAGCATAAGCATAAAGAAAACTAGCTTGGACTCCTGAATTGATCCCCAATGCAATTAAAGCATTTTCTTTATTGCCCCAAAATGTATCAGGACTGCATTGCAAGTCTAGCAGAGGGCATGTGGCTTGAGGAGCTAGAGTAGCCATTTGCTATGAAATAGTTCCTCAGCCTTCAGGGAGAACAGAAAGAAGGATTCTACAAATACATAAACAGCAAATGGTGGGCCTACTGTCATATGGGGCAGGGAAACTGGTGACAAATGACATGGAGAAAGCTGAGGTACTCAATCCCTTCTTTGCATCAGTCTCTACTAATAAAACAAGCCTTCAGGAATTCCAGGCCCCTGAAACCAGAAGGGAAGTCTGGAACCTCAGCAGTGGAGGACCAGATAAGCGTGCACCCCTAGTGCTGAGGGAGCTGACTAATGCCATTGCAAGGCCGCTATTAATTTTATCTTTGAATGGTCATGGAGATGAGATGTTCTGGTAGACTGGAAAAGAGCAAATATCCCTCCTATCTTGAAGAAGAAAAAGAAGAAAGATTTGAGGAGCTACAGGCCAGTCACCTTCCCCTCAGTCTTTGGGAAGGTGATGGAAAAAAAATCTTCCTGGGAAGGATTTCCAAACACAGGAAAGACAAGGTGATCAGCAGTAGTCAGCATAGATTTACAAAGGGGAAATTGTGCTTGACCAACCTCATTGCGTTGTGCAGTGAGGTGACTAGCTTTGTGGGTGACAGTAGAACAGTCCGTGTTGTTTAGCTTGACTGTAGTAGATTGCTGAAGTACAGGTTAGATAAGGAAAGTGAGGTCAGTTAAAAACTCCCCAAATGAGTGGGCACGGGGCGGGGTGTAATCAGTGGCACAAAGTCCAGTTGTAGGCAAGTCAGTAGTGGTGTACCCTAGGGCTCAATACTGGGGCCAGTACTATTCAATATCTTCATTAATGACCTGGATTATGGGATGGAGTGCATCGTCAGCAAGTTTGTGAATCATTTGGTAACACCACATGATGTACCACCTTTTGAAGGGACCTCAATAGGGTGGAGAATTGGACAGAGAATTCTCACAAAGTTCAACAAGGGGGAATGCAAAGTCCTGCTCCCTGAGGAGCAACTCACTACACATAAATACCCAATGGGAGGGAATGAAGACAGGGGAGCCAAGACCTTCTCAGCAGCTCTCAGTGACAGGACTAACTGGCAGTGGACACAAACTAAAACACAGGGGATTCCATCTGAACACAAGGAAACACCTTTTTACTGTGAAGGCTGGTCAAACACCACAACAGGTTTCCCAGAGAGGTTGAGAAGTCACCATTCCTGGAGATACTCAAAACCTGACTAGACATTGGCCTGGGCAGTCTCCTGTACATGACCATGTTTGAGCAGGAGTGTTAGCCTACACGATCCCAAGAGGTTCCTTCCAACCTAAATGATTCTGTGAGCTTGGACTTTGCACTTCTCCCTGGAAAGTGCTATGGGCCTTGTTCTGCAAATGAGGCTTAACCTAAAGATGGGTGGTACTGATGGGACAGCTTAAAACCCTAGAGAGTAGATCTATGCTTGAGTGGAAGGGTGCACATGAACACTGTAAAAGCATTTGTCTAGTGCAGGTGTTTAAAGATCATGCCAATCTCAAGTATTCATTGTTTTCAAAGGCTGAACTTTATTCTTATGAAGAAGGAGGAAAAGCCCAGGTCCTAGCTAAAGGAAAGTTTGTTTAACACACAAAATGGGATAGGGGTTGCCCATAAACTTTCATATGCTTGAATGGAGTCTTTTTTGAACACAAATATGAGTTATTTGTCTTTCAGAGTTAAAAGGTGCATAGGAAAATGGAGAGCCCTCTAATAGTCTAGTTTTATAATACAGTAATAGGGCTGGTTCCCTTGATTGCAGCATGATTTCTGTGAAAGAAATGCTTTGCAGGTGTGCTTTATTACTTGAGTTTAAAAACATAATACAGTGCTCTAACAACACTTTCAGAGTTTTTCATTTTGTTTTCCTAAGAAAATATGTAAGATTTGCTGTCAGCCTTCTGCCTGTGGAAATTTAATAGTTACCTGCTCTGTTAGGTAGCTTAAGAAATAGCAGTGTTATCTTCATATATGTGATTTTCTGCAGTAAACGATATGGAATTTGGGATTTAATTTACGGTAACTTTCTAATGAGCACAAGAAGAATCCCATTTCTGTTACTCAAAGGAATAGAACTTCTGGGAGATACTGTTCGAGTCAGTTTTTCAACTGTAGATCTCTTTCATACACTGTCAATTGTTGTCATAAATCTACAAGGAACTAAACAATTGCTGGGGCAGTATCACAAAACAAAAAAAATTGCTGCTTACTGCTTATGCTTATTGTTAACACTATATATTGTTCAAAAAATTCCCATTTCAGTATGTTCTGTATTGCATTTCTTATGTGGTTTTTAAGTAAAAAGTGTAAAGTTGATTTTTAGCTTTCTCTTATCTTTTGTTATGATGGCAGATGCTATAATCTACATGACTTCAAAAACGTATCATCCTTAAAATACCTGTTAGTTTAAAAGCTAATCGAGCGTTTTATAATCCAGAATCTTGTAACCATAGTCCAACTTGTTAAAAAAAAAATATATGGCAACTAGGTCTTTTTTGTAACCATCTTCAGGTGGGAGGAGTAGTGTTAAATTGAGGAATTGCATTATCTTGTGTATTTAGAGGTGTGTATATATATATATGTATAGCAAACTAAACTTTTCCAACTGTTTTCATGTTCAAAATGCAGAACTATAGGACTGGTATGAATGCTTGTATTTTCTTACAGAGAGGTAACAGAGTATATGTTTCAGAAAATAGCATGTGGAATTACTTCAAAATATGAGGGAGCATTAACATCTGTCTAATCCAGGATTCACAAAAAAGAATATTTTTCTAATCAAAAATGTGCGTCAAAGCTATGTTTTAAAAACCACTTTATTATTTAATAAAGGCTGTTTGGGAGAAGGAAGCAGATACTCAGTCACCTACTATATCGCTACTGAAATACAGGGAATAAAACAGATGTTCATGAAGTTGGGGTAAGAAGGATGTTTTGATCTCCTGAAGGTTGCTTAGGTGCTATAGAAACTAGAAGTCATTTGCTGGAGGAGTTAACAAGTCTATGAAAACCTGTACTTCTAAAGAACCTTTTTTAGTCTCCCCAACATCAAGCTTTAGGATAACCTCAAGCTGTTGGAAGAGTTAAGGCAAGCCGCATTATAATCGTTTCTCCTTTCTGCCATGCGGTGGTACTCTGCTTTTGAGCAGGCTTTCTGATGTCAAGAGGGTATTACTATTCCACTCTTCCCCTGAGCCTGTTTGTGTTATCTATGCTGAAAACTTCATGAAGCCTATTTGTGGTGTGTTGAACAGATGTTGTGGTTTTGGGTTGGTTTTGAGTCCTGACTCGTTTACTTTGTTACGGAAGTAACAGACTCTTTAACTGGGGTTGGGTCTCCAGTGTTCTTGCCGCCTTCATCCTGTGTGTACTCACTTCCATTTACCCTTCATAGGGTGGAAGCTTTATCTTCATTTGTATGTCCTTTTCCTAGTATTCACCCCTATTCTCAGTATGACCTTCAGTCCAAGCCTCACAAGCAGTGCTGAAGTTGTGTAATATGTATCGTGATGATAATCAAATGGGAGTATCAGTGTTCTACTTCTCACATGTGGTAGTTCTAGTATTTTTGTTAAATGCTCAGAACAGTATCCATGTCTGATTGTCCAAAATCCAGGCATGGAGGGGAGGCGTCCCTTAGATGGATGCATCGTGCAGTAAATGAATGCAGCTCTGCAACTGGTTGTACCTACAATGCTGAAGAGCCCAAGCATGGGTGAAGAAAAGGTATATGGCTGGCTTGGTTTAATTTAAAGACTCTGGTTGAGCTGTGCACAGGTATCAGTGTGCCATGAAATTCTCAACCTTGTATAGTTGTGCTTCGAGCCTGGAGGAGACCATTGTCTTGACTGGATAATCTGCTATTAGTTGTGGATTATTTTTGTTGGAGGACCTGTTCCAAAAGAAATTAGCAGCCTGGAGGGGGCTTGTATTTGGCCAAGAATCAGCTCTACTTCTTGGTAGGTGCCATTAGCCCTATGTTTGCATAAACTAAACCTGCTATATTAATGAGTCATGCTTTGTGTTAATTTATTTTTTCATATACTGGGTGTAACTGGCTGGTATTTAGTTTTTCTTGAGAGAAGAAAATGACAGTGGTTTCCAAACGTTATTTTCCTTGGCCTTTAGTTAATGCTGTATGATCCTCAACATACTTGTATCTTTTTTCAAAAAAAAAAAAAGAAAAAAAATTATTATTATTGATCTATAACCCTTGAGTCTTTCAAAGTATTTTAGTCCTAGAAAACCCACCAGATCTTTAAGCCCTTGAGATGCTTGTGCCACTCTCTAATGACTTGGTTTCTCTAATGTGATGATGCGTTCTTGAATTGTGACTACAGGAGTATCTAGATGCTACTGAGCTAAAGGAGGTATGTCCATAGCCTTGGTAAGGGCTTTGCTCTATTCATGGACAACTGACTTTAAAAAGTACTAGTCTGGTTAATTGTCATGTCTCTCATCCTGTAGTGACAGATGGTGTTATTTCACCACTTGGCGCTTACATACTTTATGGCTACTTGTGTGTCTGGCTGACAGGATTATCCAGTAGCAAGTACTTTATAGACAGGGGTTTGAGAGAATAGCACGTGTGACTGACTGGTATATGTAGTATCAGTTGGCAGAAAGAGTGGAATGCACAATGGAAAGGAAAGACATTAAACTCAGATGATTGGAGAAGAACAGAATGTTTGGGGGGATCTGGTCAGTCTTGCATTTGAAAAGCACTCCCTGGCAGATCCCTGACTTCAACAGCATCAGTCCCATAGAAATCCACTTTCAGAGCTCCAGGTCATAGTGGTTGTGGCAGCTTTCATGCTGACAGGTTCTCCTGCTCCCCTTTATTAGTTTATATAGTTAATGAAGCTTTTAAGAAGGTCCAGAGGGGTGACTAGACAACCAACAGCTCATGAATTGAAGTCAGTAAAATAAATAAATGCACTCCATTCCTTTCTAGTGTGTGCATCTTATTGGTCTGACTCATTGGTAACACACTTTAGGGGTACAGCAGGTTTTATCTTAGCAGTGAAATTTACTATGATTCAGGGTGAAATTCTGTGCACTTGAATTCATATGCTAGACCTAAAAAATACAGGACATGGACATGCTGCTGTAAATACCAATAAGAGACAATTTTCCTTTTCCAGTCAGTAAATGCTAGTCCTCCTTTGCAGATGACATCAATAGTTCTTACTGTATTGCTTACTGAACAAATCCTATAGAACCTGGGTATTAAATATTTTCACTTACTGTTTGGCATGCAAACTAGGCAAATGGCAGTGCTAACCTCCTCATGAAGCACAGTGGCTGACCCAAGGGAGGAGCTGTACAACAATCTTGTGAGTCATTCCTGATTGCTGTATCAAAGACAAATCATCTCCACACTCCTGCTACCCTATAGAATTAAAAAAAGTCCACCCAGCCAGCTCCTGAAATACTATATAGCATTTCCCTGAGTAAGTACTTTACAGCATGCTCCAAAAAAGTGTCTCAACTGCTTTTTATATCCAAAGAAAAATTGATACGCTGAGGTCAATGAGAAGCAACCCTTGCCGGAAAAGCTGTGACCAAGCGTAATAAGGATCTAGAACCACTTCAGAGAGCAATCCAGGAAAGCCAGGTATTTTTCTTTTCCTGATATGCCAACAAACTGATTTTAATAGTAACAGGAAGCAGGATAAAAATCCCTAGGATCTCCTTCTGCTCCCTATCAAGTCACAATTCCAAAATTGAAGTCACTATGCAAAGTGAGTTGTATTGCTGCTGCATGGACTTCCAGTGGATGGTTTTACTAGTCGATGTTTTTCATGTGTCAAAGCCAAAATACAAACACTTAATGTAGTATGGACAAATGCTCAGACTATCAGTAAGTCTTGGTGAGTAGTTATATCAATTAAATGCTATCATAGATACTTACAAACACCAGCTATGTTTCTTCTCAGCCTTATTTTGATTAGACTAAACAAGGTAAGATCCACAAATATCTTACGTTCTTTGTTCTCTGGTCATACTAGTAATTCTTTTAAGTAGTTGCTTCATTTGGAACCTAGATGACCGGACAGATATAGTATGCTGCAGGTAAGAACTGCCTAAGTTGCATATGTGTATATATATATATATATGTATATATAATATGTAGTTAAACAATTTTGTATACTTCTGGTTTGCACTGTGGCATTTTATATCCAGTAACTGGACTCTGTTCTACTCAACATACTTGTTCCACAAACTTGATGGGTATTGCATTCTCACATCCTAAGTACTGTGGCTGGGAAACTGAAGAATGTGCTAAATTGCAGTGCACAATATTCTAACAGGATAAAAGGACTGAAAGTTTTTGGTTTAGTATGGGGTTTATTTTCCTTTCTAAAACTAAGGCTACTAATGGATTATTGACAGCGTTATTTAAATGATTAACTCTGACAATGTCACTTACCAAAAGTGAGATTGAAGTGATTTTTGGATCCTAACTGTCCTGAATTGCTGGAGGCTTACTTGGATTCATGATCTAGTTGTGATGTGCATTAATTAACGTCATCAGATATTTCCCTGCTGGGTGCACATTCAAGGAAGCCTGAGAGCAGGACTGATTGTGTTATAGTTGTGTCCATTACAGGCTTTTATTCTTTGAGGTTCTTGGCAGCCTGGCTCATTTCTAGCTCTACAGATCACTCAGCCAAGACAATGTTATGCTGGTTAAATCTAAATTGTTGAAACTGCTAATCCATGATCAGAGCAATATTAATAAGTAGCATTAGCAGCTTAGGAAAAAATAAGTACCTGTAGCAGCAATGGACAGGTGGAACTGAGTGGTGAACACTTCTTTACAGTTTCTTGCCAAAGCTGGAGCTGCTAATGACAGTTTTGTGTAAATTGTATTCTAGCTTGGGCTTTCAAGAGTAATTTAGCATACATGCAGTGTTATTTTTCTCTGATTTACTACAACAAAAAGGTTTAATTTCACCTGTTACATCATGTAAATAATGGTAGCATATACATGCTCCATACTGTTTGTATTAAACAGTACGATGTGATCTTCAGTTTATTCTGTCAGCTCTGTTCGTTTCATAATTTGTTTCTATAGTTAAAAGCTGATGCTTTTCTGCCAAGCTTTAAGTAGGATCAACATTAGTTCTTGTACAACCCCAGCTGTCTCTTTCCACCCCATCTCCAAATGAAACATGGAAACACTTTCATTGAAGGTTTTGAAACAGATGTTTAAATTAGGGCTATGTTATTGTTCATGAGTTTTGAAAATAAAACAAATCTGCACAACTTCTGTATGTCACTAATGGAAACTTGACGGTTTTCATTTACATGAACTAGATTGTTAACATCAGTAATGACCACAAACAGTATGTAACTGTTTTCTAACATTGATTCAGTTCTCTTCAGAAGATAAGGAATGAGTTGGTAGAGATCGAGATTGGTAGAGACAAGATATAAATACTTGTCAATGCCACCAGTTCCTCTCTACCACATTTTAGTAAATGGAAAAAGGCAGGTTTTAAAAGAAAGTGCTCTGTGGTGGCTTTTTAATTGGTGGAAATTACTAGAAAATTAATAATCTTTTATCCAACTCTAAGACAATTGGATTAAAGTTAGTGATTTTTACATATTCAGTTAAATCTACCACATCCTATCTGGAAAGACCGAAATCCAACTGGCTTCAAACCTTTTTTCCCCACAACATGAGCAGCTTAGAAGTTTGATGTATTTTCTGAGATGCTCTCTGATTAGGTATGCTGAGGACTTCTGACTCTGGGCTGCCTCCTCGTAATTCACTTCTCTGTGCATCCGTGGGCTGGCTGTGCCACAATCCTTTGTTGTTTCTCCCCAGTTTGCTGTTTTTATTTGGGGAGTCAGATGTGGTAAGGCAGTGCTGCTTCTCTCTGTGGCTTTCTAGCAGATTCCTTTAGAAGGCCTGGATGTTGCCTCATGAAACTTCCACTCTTCACATCTCGAGTGGATTCGGTACACCAGTGAAAATGGAGCAATTCCACTGAGGTGAGCGTGGAGCACCTAAGATGTCTTCTGTAATGTGAACATCTAACTTACCCCATAGAATACACTTTTCTGTCCCACGGTGGAGAAGGAAACATTTTAAATCCATGAAATATTAGAAAATACACTTTTCAAATATTTATATGTTAAATCTCACTATTTCGAAGTTTTGTCCAGTTCAATAGAATGCCTCTTAATCTTTGCTTATATAGTTGTTACTGTATTAATCCTTAGGAGTTTATAGGTATGCTATGCACAATTGTAAACACCAAGAGTTAGCTGAAGTCCTTGTGTACTTCATGTTTTGTATTGTGCATATAAACCTATCTGATCAATATTTAGTACTTCATTATTAGTAGAAATTCCTGAACCAGTGAGTGGGAAGATGGTAAACCTTTTATGATCTGGGTTTGTGCACAATTTAGGGAAAGACTTTAAAGTTATATACTGTACAGTATACACTGTATATACATAACTGGAAAAAAAAAAAAGTGGAAGAGGTGTCTTTGGATTGGCCGGAAATTGGACCATACCAGGGGCTGGCAAAGTCAGCATTCCTGGTGCAGTCTAGTTCAGAGTGCTCTTAGCTTCCATTTATGAAAAAAGTAAAAAACAAACAAAAAAACCCCACAATCAAACCCTTCCTAGCCAGTATCACGGACAGGGAGGATTATTTATTTGTTTATATGGAGTAACTTCTTTCCCAAGTCCCTGGTTGTGGCCTCAGTGGGCGGCGGGGCCGAGGCTGAAGCAGGGGACGGGACAGCCGAGCCCCGGTGCCCCCCCAGCTGCCAGGGGAGCGGGGAGAAGAGGAGGCTCCCACGCCTTCCGCCGCCTTGCAGCGGGGCCGGCTGCGGGGCGGGGCGGCCGGCGGGCCCGGGCCTCACCTGGCGGCATGGCCGTGCGGGGCCGGGGCGGCGCCGGGGGCAGAGTCCAGCGCGGGCAGCCGGCGGCGGCAGGAGCCCGCTCCAGGCGCGGAAGATGCCGCTGGGGCTGAGGAACAAGAAGAAGCACAAGTCCAAGGAGACCTCCAAGCTGGTGGAGAGCGAAGCGGCGGCCCCGGCCCCCGCGGCCCCAGCGCCGGCAGCGAGCGCGTCCCGGCTGCAGTTCCACACGCAGCTGGCGCACGGCAGCCCCACGGGCCGCGTGGAGGGGTTCGGCAGCGCCCGGGAGCTCTACAACAAGATCGCCGAGGCGTTCGGCATCGACCCCGCCGAGGTACGGCCCGCCCGGAGCGGCCTCGACAGGCGAGGGACGGAGGTGGGGGCGGTTCTGGGCTGAGCGGTTTTGCAGAGTTTTGTGGACGTGGGTATTTTCCGGGGGGGGAAATTCCTTTTGCTGTTTCCAAGTGACAATTTCCATACGGGAAAGGATAGAAGCGTAACCGCATTTAAGTTTTACACAGAAAAAACAATTGTCCTTTTAGCCAAAACATCTCCAGTGTCTTGGTTAACCTGTTGCCGGCCCGCTGTTTAACACAACTGTTTAGCGCCGAGTCAAACCATTTGTATTGCGGTTGAGCGGAATAATTATTTGCAGTGCAAGAATTATTAACTGTAGTGATTCGATACAGTTTAAAATGAAATAATAAAAAGAAATCAATGGATCCATGAGGTTAAACACTCAAAATGAAGGCAATGGGGGGTATAAATGCTTTAAATCTGGCTACATTTTAAAATTCCAACTGAATGTGATGTTTGGAAAGTTTTCTGCTTTGTAAGTTAATTGCTTTTAAAAGGCCCACTGTTTAATTGAAGGTATTTCAATCTGTGACATAATTTTTCTTTTAACTCCGCTGCCTTTTTTTTTTTTTCCTGAGCCAAGTTTAAAACATTGTTTGGATAATGATTCATGTGTGTTTGCAAATGTATTGTTTTCTCTCAGTTAAAAGGCAGTGGCCATATCAAGTTCTTCCTCCGTGGTTGGTGCTATGAACCTTAACCTCTGAGAGGCAAATTGAAACAAAGTGCTAACATTTCATTATGCCTGTGTGTGGCTATACAGCTTTCTCTTTTTTCTTATTTGCAGCTGGCTCTTTTAAAGTAATTAAGACTTTTACTACAGACTTTGTTCTGGGAGTCTGCTGTGGCCTGACCGAGCAGCATTGTAAACTGTAAAAGTGGCCGTGGCGGTGAATACAGTTTAACCAGTCACTGTTGCATTAAGTATTATAATTAAGAAGTACCAGTACCGTTGCCAGCCAATGCACCTATGTGCCAGACCTTCCCAGCTGCTTTCTGACCTTCCGCTTCTCTGTTTTCTCTCCATACTGAGCTGCTGTTCCCCTTTTGTTCTGCTCTGCCTCCAGTTATACCTTGTACTCTCAAATTCTTGCAGTTGCCAGGTTATCTTCTGTTTTAGTTTTCTTCCTTTCACCATTGAACTTTTGTTACTGATCTTTTGGCTCCGCTGACTTTAGAAAAAACAGCGTTCACCAGGAAATTCAGTTTTACGTGAATGCTGCACTCCCTTTTCTCCTGCTACATGTATAATCTGACACTCCAAAGGTTTTAGAGGAAGCACCACACGTATCATTGGCATCAATAACCAGCCTTGTGCAAACTAGAGAAATTTCTTTCTTCTTTTCTCTTTTTCTATTTACTTTCTCATTCCTATTTGTTTTTCTTTGGGTTTTTTGTTTGTTTTGGTGCTTCGGTTATGTTTGGTTTCTTAAATGGGGTTTATTGCTAAAAGTGGATGGAGAATTGTTGCTGCGGGCACTGAACTTAAAGTCTTCTACTCAAGAAATTCAGTTGGCTTTAAGAAACTAAGTTGTACAAAATGAAAATAGTGATTAAAAACATTTCCTGGTGTACAAGTGGCACAACAGAGTGAAGAACCTGAATCTGGGAGTCTTGCAACAGTATTTTGGATGGACAAGATAAAATGGGATGAGCGAATAGCAGGGGGTGCCACGAAAGAATGAATTTATTAGCAGCTGCTGAGCTTCCTGGAAGTAAGCTAGACATTTAAAATGGTATTATCTGTTAATTGAAGCTGCTTTTGGACAGACAGTTTGGTGTAAAGAAAAATGCCAGAAGCTACACCTCAGCAAACTGAAAGATAGCAAGGTACTCAAATGCCACGTGTAGGTGTTATCTATCTGGCCAGGAAGGTTTCTGTGACCCAGCTATCCTGAATCCCGTGAGCAGCGTGACACCTGAATGCCGTTGGAAACAGGTACTATCACAGAGATCTCTGTCCTGTAGCGACTGAGGTGGAAAATAGGGGGCGGGTGAGGAAGGAACTCAGTGTAGAGAATGTTTGGTGAGCTGTTACGGAAGTGAATGCATTTAATATGATATGTGAGTTTACTGAAGTGTAGGCAAGCGTATGTATTCTTGGATGTATTCCTGCTTCAGTGTTTTAGTACAGTTCCAGATGAGCTATACATGTGATCTGTCACTTCTCCTTTTGAGTCCGCATGTTTACAGCACCTCATTTCTTCGTGTCACATCTCACAGGACCCGCTGGGTTTGGTTTCTGCTGGAGAATCCTTTCCAGGGTCTGTGGTTGACTGCCAACAGTGACAGAGCAAAGCTTGTACAAAACACAGTATTTGTTGGACAGACACTGACAAAAAAATTCTGTGCAGACCTGGATCGTGAGTAGGGTAGGATGGGGACGGTGGAGCTTTGAAGGGGACGCTTCTTCCCTCCTGTGATGTTTGCTAGGTATCTGTGATGGAGGGAGCCATAACAGCAGCTTTCTGAGGCTTTTCCTGTACACAGCTTTTCTTATCTAGGTATTTTGTTCTTCATCCATCTTCCAAGATGAATATAAATCTTAGTTATTCCTTTTGAACCTGATGTTCAGCCTGCATTTCTGCCTACCTCTCTGCTGTTACCATGACTGGCATTTCTTCTTCTCCAGGTCCAAACTGAATGTTTGTTCCACAGGGAGGAGTGAAGATGGCTTCTAGCAAGGGGCTGCCTGTATCTTTAGTATTAATGCTGTTTGAGATAGATTGCATTGTTCTTGACTTTTAACTTCGTTCTTTTCAACAGGGTTTCAACAAGGAAGCACAGAGCTAAAAATATATATAAATAGATGCTATTCTTAGCTAACGCCATCCACAGTCATGTGTATGATTCTGCTTGCATAAATAACACAAATATCTCCCTCATTTTTCCAACAGAAGATGAAGAAGGAAAAGTATTTGGGTATGGTCTTGGCTATTTAGGATTACTACTCCACTGCAACTATCAGGGAATGCATGCAGCAGGGACTGCTATGTTCCCTGTAAGGTGAATGTGCTAAGTGCAGCCTGTATGATAAATGAGCACAGACCAAAGGACAATGTGGGTCTGTTTAAGCGTTTGGGGGTGGTGTGCTCCTGTGAGAGCACATGGTAGGGCTTTAAAGCGTTCAAAGTAGCTAATCGGGCACTGGGAATGTGGATATTAAAGTCCAGCTGTAGCAGGGCGATTTCTTGATCAGATGAGGAGGGAATGGTCAGCCACAGAAGCTATATGGACTTCCAGTTTGCGTACTCATAGTTTACACTTTTGATTATTGTGTTTGCTTTGGAAGGTGAACTATGGTGGGGCTGGTGAGGTAAGTTGAATGCTCAGCGGGTGTGTCTGCCGAGAGTCCACGGAGGTTGCGGCTCTTTCACGATGGAAGGAATTTGGCTTCGTAAGGGGAACCAGGGGCAGAAACGCAGCTCCCTCTCTCAGTTCAGCTGCTGAGCTTGTGCCTGGGCTGTTGTTCCGTGGGCTTCGCCTCCTCATGCTAAACAGTCAAGTAAACTATGAGGCTGCGCTGCATTCAACTTCTGCAGAAGTATTTGATCCTCATCACCAAACTGTTTGAAGTTTTAAAGTACACGCTTATCTGCTGAAACGTTCACAATCTCTGCAGATCGGAGACTTTAAATGAACAAACTTAAACACTCCCTACAAACCACCTCCTCCCAGCCCTATGGCAACAATTGTTTGCCTTGCCCTTCCCCTAAGCAGCGCTTAAATTTCACACCCATAGTAGGTATGATGCTTGCTGTGTTAATGGTCCGTTTTTCAGATACTTTTAAGCTGTATGGAAGGCCTTACACTGCAATTCTTGCACATTCTAGCTTTGAAAAAAGGGAACAATGAAGCACTGAATGTTTATTTTATAGTACTTTGAACGTATTTGGGGAGGCAAAGTTGTGTTCCTGATAGGGTGCCAAGAGCACACTAGAACTGTGTTGCTCTGCCTGTTGCTGCAGCTGGTCAAGGCTCCCACATTTTCTTCAGGGAGGATAAAGTAAGGTGCCTAGAAAATACGTTGGTAATTTTTTGATATAATAACATCTACCTATATAGGGAAATATGTCAGTTGGTGTTACATCTTGCTCAGAAGCAGAATTTCCATTTCCCCGCCTCTTTAATAGAAAAAGTGGTTATTATCTCCTCTGTAAAGTTTTCTGAGATCTACTGATTTTGAAGGCACTTTTAATAGCTTCTGAGTGTGCCATCTATCAGTCAACTTAATTTTGAATTCTTTTTGGGGTGTAGGCTTAATACATAGAATGAGAATGTAACTAGTATATAGGATATGCAGTATGGCACTGCATATATACTTTATATAGCACATAGTGTAACCCTCTTTCTCTTAGCTAATACAAGTTTTTTTTTTATATAGCGCACAGCGTAACCCTATTTTTATTGGTTAATAGTGTCTCTTCCTATTGAAAATACTGAGGCTGGGAATAATCTGTTAATAATCTTATCTGACAAGTCTGTTTTATAAGGTTGTGCATAAGCCCCCAGTCCCTGCCAGCCGAATGGAATTCCCTCATTCTCTGTGCCGCACAAGATGACTCTCACAGTGAAGGAGGTATCCTAGATAATTTGTGACTTATGTAACAGCTATCATTTATAAAATCTTGCTAAAGTTGGCATGAAATGTCACAGCACCGGTATGCCAATTTAAAGATTAAATACATATGAAGGTTGAGGGTAAAAGGGGAGAGAAAAGACTTAACAATGAAAATTGCACATGGGATTTTTTTCTTGCTTTGTTTCTGGGTAAGAAAATTACTACTAAAAATATACCACACGTTGAGTGAATGGAAGGTGTACTATAGTAGCTGTTGTTTAAGCATAAAGCTGTTTTTAGGTACCTATATTAAACTTCTGTAAAATCTATCAAAAAACATCATATTTGAATTGGCAGGTCTCAGTCATATTCAAATAAAGCTGTGCTGTAACTGATAGCCGGTGTAACTGTATATCATCCTGTGTAGATACATCTTTAGTACATTACTCTTTGCATGTATCTGTTCTGAGAAAAAGCAGTTGTTCACTAAAGAGGATAAAGAATGATTTAAGTTTTATTTTTGACTGGCTGATGCTCTTGTGGTTAGCACAGAACTGACTCACAGAAGATTCTGCAGACTTATAGGCTATAGTAGGAATGCCAGCCAGATGAAGGTCTAAAAAGAGAAACTCCGGATCAAGTTTCTAAATATCACATTTCTTCTCAGTTGCCAATTTTATCTATTCAAAGGTGTGACAGTAGTTACTAGATGATTGTCTGTTTGACAAGGTCAGATGAAGGATGCTAATGTCTAAAATGCAAAGACATAGTGCTTGTTCATTGTAAGAACTGAGTTGCAGCTGTAATCTGGCCAAGTTATCATGTAGCTTGAGAGAGAGCTGAAAACGTGTAAGTGAACTTTATATAGTCTGTTTGAATGAACCTTCTTGGTTAAAAACAGTGCTGATGATTATTATTTATAAAATAAAATTAAATTTTCTACTTAAAACCAGCTGCATTTCTCTAGGTGATGTTTCTGCTTGAGTATTGGTTAACTGAAAAGCTTTGCATTACCAAGAGAATAAAACTAATGTCTGTTAAGGGTGTGATGTTACAACTCTCATTGTTAAAGTGAGGCATTAGATTGATTAGATTGCAGTGGATGTTTGATGGATCATATGAGAGAAGCAATTAGCCTTTGAAGCAGGGCTGTTGTGGTTTTTGTTTGTTATGGTTTGTTTGGTTGTCTTTTTTTAAAAACAAAACAAAACCAAATATTAAGTAAGACCTTCCTCATGAAGAAACACCACCTCACTACTAAACTTGCAGTCTTTAAAACCAAAAACACCCATAGTTACAGAATCTAGAAGTTCTAGAAAGCTTCAGAAACTGTAAATGCTCTCTGTGAAATACATTAGGAGAAGTATTCACCCTTCGTTTGACCTGGAATAGATTTGAATAGGTTGGTGACTTTTGCTTCAATTTTTTCTGCTGTCATCCGATGATGCCAGAAGGAAAGAAAAGGCATTTGAAGTGTTCTGGTGCAGTAGAGATGTGTCTGTAACCTCCCTCAGGCCCCCAGTACAGCTGTGGTTACTCTGACTGTGAGCAGGAACATTGAGTTGTGTTCTTTTATATTGCCGAGGCTGTTTGGTACGGCTTGTACTCAAGAAGCAGAAAGCCCAAAGACTGCCTGGACTGGCCAAATTCCTCCCTGCAGCACCATGGTGGGCAAAAGGGTTGTGTCTGCCCTGAGCAGTACAGCCGGGTTAGTCTCACCCTGCCCATGCCCAGGACGATAAATCTCCCTGTTAAAGAACCACTGGTATAAGTGTAGGGAGAAAAAGGAATGCCTAACACCCAGTGCTGAAGGGGAATCCCTCAGAAAGGCTGATTAATGAAGAAAAAAATGACTTCTAATAAGTTTGAACAGAGATGACACCTGCTTATGCTGGAGGAAGGGTAGGGAACTAAGCAATGTTGCCTGAGAGAATGTCCTCTGAGCTAATAGTGGAATGCATGGAGGAATGTAAAACATTTTATCCCACCTCGTGACATTTTTGTTTTGATGAGCTCCCTTTTTCTCCATGAAACTGCTTTCATAGAATAGTTTGGGTCAGAAGGGGCCTTTAATGGTCATCTAGTCCAGCTCCCCTGCAATGTCCCTAATGATGTTTGAATCCTGTGGAATTTGGGTTGGGTGAATGATGAAGCAAAAGGTGGTCGTGGCTCTTGGGTTTGCTCACTCTACCCTCCAGAACAAGCTGTTCTGTTCCAGCTGGAGGCGCCTGTGTCGGAGCTGGTGTGCTGGGACAGGCCGTGTGAGGCTGCTCACACAGATTCTCTCCTTTGCTCCCTGCCAGCTCTTATCTGCAGAGTTTGAGCTGTTGATGCTTCCTGTCGTGTGTGTGGATGGATTTCAGCCATGGATCTGTTGCCGAGGCCAGAGCTATGCTCTCCTTTTTTCTTCCTGTCGAGCTCACTGAACTTAATATACCATTAAACTTAATGTGTTTGCTTTCCTCCTGCACAGATCATGTTTTGCACTTTGAACACTCATAAAGCTGATATGGACAAGCTCTTAGGTGCACAAATTGGCCTTGAAGATTTCATATTTGCCCACATAAAAGGACAACGAAAAGAAGTGGAAATTCTTAAAACTGATGATGTGCTTGGGCTTACCATTACAGACAATGGAACTGGCTGTGCGTTTATAAAGGTAAATGTATTCGCCAGTGAAATACTTTGTTCTATAGAAACTTCTGTTGCTATCACAGTTTAGTTATTATTTTAATGATCCTTTAGAACTATAAAATCTTTTATTATCATATATATGATAAGTAAAAAATAAAGTTGCTTTTCTTAGGTACATCATTCAAAATTAGTTCAGCTATTTCTGTAGTGCGTGTCATTCAAAATCAGTTCATTGGTTCGTTGCTTCTGTAACGTATATCAGCTACCTGATATATCAGGTGGTAGGTGTTAGATACTGCTTGCATCTGCCCCCTCTTTTTGTTTTTATAGTGATTTTCTGATGTCATTGATTAGCTGCTTATAGAACTTACGTCACTCATGCGACAATGAGATCAAATTCTTTCAGTGTTTATGACAGTTCACAGGGCAGAAGCCTTTGTGCTGTATAAGAATAGGTGCAAGTACAGTGCTTTCTCAGCTTTTCGGTGTTGTCGCTTTAGATGGGTAGGATCAATTAAAAGGTGCTAAAGCTATGGATTAACATAATTTAGCACAATTAACCTGAGTAACAATTATGGGCAGTAACATGTGCGATATATTAACCATAATTGCTTTCCTCTTCCGCTTCTATATGACCTCCAGATCGTATGTTTTGAGACAAGTAGAGAAATGATGCTACCCATCTCGCTAGACATTAGGAACCTTAGTCACATTTTCTGCCATTTTTAGATGTTTTGCTCTAATCTACTCAAATTATTCATTATTAGTGAGGCATTGGCAATTATCTTTGTTTACTGCTGTCTCAATTGCTGTTCTCATTGCTAGTGTAAACAGAACTTGTATGGAGAGGTTGTATTCTCTATCCATTCCTTAGCTACCATGGATATAAAATAAGATGTGGTTTAGAAATAGGCTCGCTTTGTTGCGAAAAAATGTGATTGACATAACGCTTGAGAAAGCTGAGATGCACTGGAGGCCTCAGTAAGCAGTTTGACAAAATCATTGCCTTATTTTTATGTTTACAGGCACAGAACTCTGAATTTCTAGTGGTAGCATCTACGCAGCTGGTAACATTCAGTCACGCTGCTGCTTATGTGGCCTTCTAAAAGAAGGCATTGAAAGCTTCAGTGATTAAAGTTCAAGTGTGCAGCACTGCACAGTGTTACACTCTCTGTGTGTTGTTGGTAACAGGGATGGAGAGAGCAGCCGTCACACAGCGTAACTGGAGCAGACTGGAAACCCCTCGCCACATTAGCAAGACAAGCTGTAGTTTGCAGTAAATTGTATAAAACTTGTCTGAACAAATATGTCATTGTCCTTGTACTGGCCTAATAAGCAGGATAGTGAAAATGGTGCGGTCTTCATGGGAATGCATCAGTTTAAAGGAGGTTCTAGGAGCTCGCTGTGTTGCTGCTGCAGATTTAGCTAATGGATTTTTAAAAGCAGCATAGAAAATACATATGCAAATGTAAAAGCTGCATCTTTTTAATACTTGGTTCTCTAGGTAATGACTAAACAGTGACTGTCTCTATAGTTTGATAGAATTATTTTTGTTTATGTGTTTATTTGCCTTGAAAAATGGTTACTATGTTTCATTATTACTTAACAATTAATATAAATGTTTCCTGTCTTTGGGTTGAAAGCTGTTATAGGCTATAGTAATTTTATTGCATTTTGAAAAACAAAACAGTTTCTAGGTTTGTTACATGACCCGAATGTTTTTTAAACCTGACCCTCTGAACTGCAGGTTCTTCTCCTATGAAATCTAAATATTTCTTTTGCATTACTAAGAACGAAACCCGATGTCATTCTGCTTTCGCAAATGTGTTTTCTGGGTACGTGGCCAGATGGGGAGATGCATTGCGGAATCAGCCATTCAAAGAGTAACGGTAGAACTTGAAGCACGACTGACTGGTTTATAAGGAGACATTATAAAATAGGGTGGCGCAATTAATTTTAGGCATTGTGTAGGAAACAGATCTTTGCTTCTAAATGGTCTGTAGAGCACTTGAAATACAGGCATATCAGTTGCATCTTAATTACTGTGACAACGTAGCTTGACTGTCTCTGGTCAGTTAACTTGAAGGGAAGATAGAAACTAAGTCATAAAATCTTTGATATTGGCACAAATGATACAGCCAGTGAATATTACTTAAACAGTTTTGGTGTTAGGATCCAAGTGAAGAAGCAAAGCTAAATGGGAATGAATTCAACATGTAGACTAAACATTAATTGGAGTCTGGCGGGCATGCTTCTGAATCCATGCACCTGATACCAGACACACATTCGGGACCCAATTTCTGGCACGTGTATGATACCTTCACCATAAGGCTTCTTTATTGTTTTAGATTAGGTTAAAGAAAAAAGTGCTAGAAAGAGTTAAATTCAGCTTGAAGCTAAAAATCGTTGCAGTGTGTTGTAGGACACTGAGCACTGTCACACTTCCCACTGACTCTCTCAGATGGAGGCGCTTGTGTGGGCTCAGATGTGCCCACATCAACCAGGAGCAGGTTTCTGAGATAGCTCTGCAGCTAGGCAAGGTGTTAGGGGAGTAGGTGGTGATATGTTTGTCTCCCCTGCCTCACTGTTATCTCGCTCAAAGTTAGCCTGAGCATCAGTCGTTATTGAAAAGAACCGTATTCAGGAAGATATTAGAATGAAATTCATATCTCTACAAAATACAAGATATTCTGTGTCATAACTTCTCTATTAAATAGGCTAACAGCTTACATGACGTAGGCACATGATGAACAGATATGACGACAATAAACGGAATCATTGAAATTTGAGGTGTCTTTTAATTATCTTCATAAATCATTGACATATTGTAAAGATTAGTTTTTTTCCCATTTTTCAAATTCTACTTCCTAAAAATTATTAATACTAACTTCTGTTATATTTTATGGCTTTTAAACCATTTGTATTCCATGAGATGGCATATAGAATAATTTATTTTTCTTTATTGCAGAGGAAACACTTTAATATTAATCTGTCTAGCGTGATAAGAAAAATCGTGAAGTTTTATCACTATAGATGGGTCTTAACCCTTTATAGTATGTCACTATTTAGTATATCACACATATTATTTTCACATCCCTGGACCATACTTGAAAAGAGAAAAGTTTTGTCCCTATGCTTGTCAAGCTATTAAATCAAAATAATAACCCCAAACTCAATTAAACATTAACGTTACTGACATGTTCATGTTTGGGTTTAAAGCACAAAAATGTAGCTTATTCAGAAGCCTGATTTCTGAAGTAGGAGTATATTTTTGTTTTCCCCTGTTGATTTTATATTCAATGCTTATTAAGCTATTTTGAAAAATAAACCTTTACAAAATACATTTTATGAAAATCTTATAGGCGAAACGCACTACCGGTATAATAAACTCAATCCTATTGATGGTGTTAACTGACATTCTTGAAACCCTGTGGTGTCACCTCTTTACCAAAAGGAAGATTTCTAATTCTGTGGGGTTTTTTGTTGTTTGTTTTTTAATTCTAGCGAATCAAAGAGGGTAGCCTTATGGACCAAAGCAAGATGATCTGTGTGGGTGACCACATAGAGACTATAAATGGAAAAAATGTGGCAGATCGTCGGCATTACGAGGTTGCCAAAATGCTAAAAGACCTGGAGAAAGGTCAGATGTTGAAGCTGGAGCTGATAGAGCCTATGAAAGCATTTGGTGAGTGATCTGGCTGTCTACCTTGTTCACTGGATCTTGAAATCCCAACATTGCATTAGAAGTTTGTTTTCAGATTGCAGCCAGGTATCCTCTCAATGTAACATAACTGATACAAAAAAAGTATATATATATATTTTTATTTTGAAGTGAGAAATTCGTGAATGGATTTTCTTCTCTCTTGCCTTCTCCAGCAGTCATCCTGGTGTGCGCTGCCTCAGCCTGAGTCTCAGTTGTTTGATTCCTTTGCCATCAAGAGATGATGCAAAATAAGAACAAGAATTCTCTCACAGACCCAGTTTTAAAGCATGGATCGCTTCACTAATGTGCTGATCCTTGCACCTCCTCTTTTCCTTTATTGATACATATCCCTGTTTAGCTGTGTGTGAGAGTTCTATGTTTCTGAGCCCTCTTTTTGGGACAGGACTCTCAGATGCAGAAGGCACTGCAGAAACCCCCGTCTGCCCTTTCCAGCATTTTGTGGATCTCTGGTCATACAGCAGGTACACTCGGAACTGGAAGAAAACTGTATGGCAAAACTCTGTCTCTGCCTACAGCCTGCACACTATGAGGAAGTGATACCTATATAGGAAGAATGCATAACTACTGCTAATCCTTATCTATATTAATTTTATCCATGTGGTAAATTAAAAAAAAAAAAACAACTGAGTTTTCATTTTTATTCCTTCAATTTTTTATATCACCCAAACCATGTAGCATTTTTCTGTAATAGAAACTTCAAAATACTTCTAAATTATGGGTGTTGATGAGTTCTTGTGCATGGCTGCACTAACAGCAAGTTAAAAATCACCATTTTCACCACAGCAGCAACAGTTTGAGATGTTTGTTTTTCAAATCTTTCTTTTTCTGTTAGTAGTTTACAACTGCTGTCATATACCAGTCCTGACACTTGGTGTCAGAATAGCAGCAGAAATGGAAAATGAGAGAAATTGGAAGGTTTCTTTTTGCCTTTTGTGTTTCTGTGAAAATACGGATTATGAACTCATCTCTAATGCATTTGGTTTTAAGTTGATACTCCTGTTAAGTAAATGTGTGTGTGTTATATATCATGCTAAAGTAGCATTACATATGCAAAGCATTGCAATTAGTAATATGGGAATACCTTTTAAATTGGGGTCTAGATTTTGCGTTCAATACAAAATGTGTTACATGGTCTATTTCTAAAGACCAAGGTAAATCAGCACTTGATTGATTTCTTCAGCCATTATTTAATTGTAATTACTTTAGTTGGGTGATTAAGGTACTTTTTAGTCTGCCTGTGATGTAGAGAAGGAAACCTGCTAATGCCTTTAATCTGACATTGAATTAAGAAGCAATCAGAGCTTTTTAGACAGATTTTTACATGATGCATGTTATTTTTTTACCCTACACAAATGAATTTACAAGTTGCATTGCCCAATAGATTAGAATATCCTGCCTTAGGTGCAGTTAGGCTTTAGGCACAGATTTATTTGAGATAATGTTTAAGCTACAGCATGCTGAGAAAGCCCTTGAAGAGATGGCAAACGAGCTAGATCCTGCTGAACAAGTAGGTGCTGGATTCCTGTGAGTTTCAACACAAGTTTGTGAGGGTGTAGGAATAAGATATTGGTATCAGTGTGAAATAAATATAATTTACTGGTTGGATATCTCTCTGTCATGTGCACACAGGCTGCCTCAGTTATTCTAGGCAAGACTTGCAGCACAGAATTAAAGACTTGTCTGAATAAGATTGGTCCTTATCAGTCACAAGCTAGTCCTCTCCAAATTGATGAAAAATTAATAGAAAGAAAATAAAGAAAATAAAATAAAAATAAAAATAAAGAAAATAAAAGCAGCAAAACACAAACTCAATTTAAATTATGTGAGTAGGAAATATAATTTTTGTGGTGGCCAGAAAGCTTTTGTTTGAAATATTGCAAATAAAGGTTATGTCAAATCATGGTGACAGAACTAGAAAAAGATGTATGTTTTATCAGGAATGACTTTTTCAAACAAGTCTAGCAGAACTGATGACAATCTTAAGGATGTTTTAAACTGTTCTCGAGGCAATGAAAAGATGAAGGATAACTGTCGATCCTAAGTATATATGTAATAGACTGTGCCATATCTATCTGGTAAAATAAACACAATCAAAACTTATTTTTCAAGACTTGTTCAGCAAAATAATCTGAGTTTTTGACTCCTTGTGGAAGAACGATGCGCGTAAATCTACCTGGGCAAAATGAAGATAGCATGTTAAGGCCTTGCTTTCAAGGCCATTTTATTAGAAAGGCCCGCTGTTAAGAGGGGGAATAATCTGGTCGTGAAAACAGCACAGTTTAAAACAGTTCTGCAAAATTATCTTCTCTGTTCTAGCACTTTCCAAATTAACTATGTAACTCCCATGACAGTAAGTAAATTAAAGCACGGCTCTGGAATGTAAAATTATGTCCTAGAAAAAGACAGCCAAATCTTAAATGATTCTATAGTACTTTTACTAACTAGGGTGCCCTTACCCAAGGTTAAAGAAGGAAAGCTTGAATTGAGGTAAAGAAGACTTAGGCTAAATCCAGATATTCTTGGTAGTGATTTATCAAGTGTGAAATCACGACGTGGGTGAAACCAGTGGAAAAACTCCTGCAGGTCTGCTCAAGGAGATTTTGCCTGTGTGACAGCTGGTATCCAGCTGCTGGCTCAGCCCAGTGTGACCCATCACCACCTGCGCTGCAGTGGTGTCTGCACCGTTGCACCAGTGAAATGTTGCAGTGCTAACCCTGCTACGTAATCTGCCTGTAAAGACCAGGATCAATCAACATTTGGCTGATGACTTCAGCTGGTATCTAATAGTAAGTAATAAATACTTTTATTTTCCTGTAGAGTAGGGAAATAAAATTATACAAAGTGCCTGTGTGAAGTTGAGTGCAATAGGTCTGCGTAGATATATTAGTTAATTCAAGTCCTAGCTTCAGTGCAGTCAAGCAGATATCAAAGTTTGAAGAAAATAAATGGTCAGCAGAGCTATACTTACAATACAGTTAATTTATAATTAGTTTTTTACATATGTCTAAATCTTGATTAGAAGACAAAGTGAAGGTAATGTAATAACCAAAGCACATACATCATATTCTGATGTAGCATATACTTAGTTTTGTTTAGTTTTCTCTTTGTTGTTATTTGTTTTGTCTTTAGAAAAGCTGGAACCAAGGTCCAAAGGTGGAACTCTGACGGAAGCTAAAATCTCCAGAGGGAGAGAAACACTTCGGTTGAGAACCAAGGGCCCTGCTACTGTGGAGGAAATGGTATGGTTATGTTTGGGCCCTTCCATAGTTTAATCATCTAGCACCTGATTTATTCTTCCCCATGGCTGATAAGATAAAGAAGGAAGGAAAAATCTGGATGTTACAAAACTCATGGGACTTAAGAAGAAAACTGCCTTTTGCAGGGAGAAATGCTTCTATGAAGCTGAAGACTTGCAGGGATAGGATGGGGCTGAGGAATCTGGAAACAGAGAGCCTGTGCTTAGATATCATGGATCATTTGGATGAATTTAAGGTAGATTACGCCAAGGAATGTTGAAAAGAGGGAAGCAGGGGAAAAAAGCTGGGAGACAGTTGAAGAGTTGGTTCTGTTTCTGACACTGCAAAGTGCACTGGGCTGGTTTAAGAGTGTAAAACCAGGATTAGGGTTTGGAAGAAGAATTGTTATCTATTGTGAGTTCTTCTAAAACTGATGATGATTTGATGAACATCTGTCAGGAGATGTAAGGCTCCTGTTCAGTTTGAATGTGAGAGCTGTGCAGTTGGACAGTAGGAGGAAGGCTCAGGTTTTTGAGAAGAGGCAAAAAAAGTGGAATAGGGTGTTTTACTTGCAGGTTTTGTAAGTCTAGGTAGGATGTGAGCAAGGATAATTAGTGGTGAATTGCTGGTTATTTTAAAATCTGCATGGATATAATAATACTTTTGTTCTTTTTCTCCCTTTATTTCAACAAAGCCAACTGAAATTGAAGAAAAAGCCATTAAAAAAGTGGATGAGCTTCTTGAAACGTACATGGGGATAAGAGATACTGAATTAGGTGAGTTTTTAACAGCTACATTACTACAAGATTAAATAATTTCTCATTTTCTGTAGTCTAAAATGTATTGAGTACCTTCGTCTCCGGATGTAAGCAAAGCAAAATTTGTCCCGCATGCAGTCTCAAATCTTGCCTGTATTTCTGCAAATGTATGTCTCTGATAAAAGAATCTCTCACTACAAACCTTATGGTGTGATTAATTAATCCTCTATTCTTCCTGCACATTATCTATACACTATTGCATGAATTATTTAGTTGTTTGCCATTAACTGTCATCATTGTATTTTTTTGGGCATGTATTTTGTAGTGGAGCTTGTATGTACCACATTTAAGGATTGTTAAGGGTAAGTGTGTCTATTTACTCTTTTGCCACTTGGCTTAGACACATCAAAGCTCATCACTGAAGTTTGAATTTGAGATCTTCATCAGTGAAAGGGCAACTATTTAACAAGGGAACTGATGGAGTAATTGTACACATTTATCGAATTCTCTGAAGTCTGTGTTCTGAAGAACATGGGAAATTTTCCAGAATATTTACTAGCTATCACAATCAGCAATTTATAGTGAAAGAAACTATTCAACCCCAGAGTCATAATTTCCTTAAAACTGCACCAAACGTCCTTGCAGCTGTTGTTTCTCTCTATTAATCTGACAACAACTAAATAGCAACTTCTGTTTGGGAAGGAGCCGCAGTCTGGCTGGGTAAGAAGTGCCGCTGTAGCAGCTGTGGCTGGGTGTAGTCCTCATACGATCTTGTGGAACTGCTAATACTCAGGCAAAGAAGGAGATATTTATTGTTATCGTAATATCTGAAAAAGTCATCCAGGAATTAGGAAAGGATAAGCTAAGTGGAAAGTGATCTTGAAAAGAAAGCTCCTATGAGAGAGAAGTTGGGGAGGCAAAGGAGAAGAGAAAATGGGTCTGGAAAGAAACTAAGGGCAAAGCAGGAGGGTTGGACAGGCAGCACCAAAAAATGAGAAAAATAGATTATCTGAATAGCCAAAAGGCTGAGGGAGGTGGGTCTTTTTAGTTTGGAAAAGAGGAGACTGAGGGGTGATCTTATTGGTGTTTACAAATATATAAAGGGAGAGTGTCACGAGGATGGAATCAGGCTCTTCATGGTGACAGCCAATGGTAGGACAAGGGGTAGTGGGTACAAACTGGAACACAAGAGGTTCCACTTAAATTTGAGAAGAAACTTCTTCCTGGTGAGGGTGGCAGAGCCTGGCCCAGGCTGCCCAGGGAGGTTGTGGAGTCTCCTTCTCTGCAGACATTCAAACCCGCCTGGACACCTTCCTGTGGAACCTCAGCTGGGTGTTCCTGCTCCATGGGGGGATTGCACTGGATGAGCTTTCCAGGTCCCTTCCAACCCCTGACATTCTGGGATTCTGTGAAAAGCCTCCCTGGCCTTGACTGCTCCAACAGGCAAGCATCTGATCAGCAGCTTCTACTGGTTTTCTCACAGGAAAAACTGTAGGTAAAATATTATTTGTCCCCCTGCCTAAGACAGAGGTGGGCCTCCTGGCATAGAAGAGAGCACGGAGCTGCCGAAAACTCGTGAATTATGTTTTGTAGCTAATATCTTAGCTTTGAAATTCCCAGAAAACTAAAAATTCTCCAAAATTCTGTTCCTAACAACCGTGATATGCGTTGCCCCTGCCGTGCAACAGGCTCCCAGGAGCCATGTGTGGTGCTGACCCTCTGTTTAGCTTTGGGAGCATCCCGTGGCCTGTCCCTCTCCTTCAGCCTCTGCTGCTTGCTCGGTCTCTGGCTCAGGCTTCAAAGCTCTGGAGTCTTGTGCCAGCCGTTCCTCTGGGAGCTGTTTCTGTCCTGCAGCTGTTCCCTGTTGCAGTTTTGGCTGGAGTCAGGCTCTGGAGGCTCCTGTCGTTGCTGGTTACCTCCAAGATCCCTGTGCCCTACAGACATAAGTGGCCAAAGGTGTTCTGGTTTTGATGTCTGCAGCCCAGAACCCTTTGATCCTAGGCTAGGGGACAGTTTCTTGGGATGCTGAGGTGTGCTCTGCTCTGGCACAGGGGAGCGAGTTCCTGTGGAACTGGTGTTCCCTGTGCCTTTGGCTCTCCATACCGTAACAGGATCACTCTTGTATAGTTGACTGGGGAGTTCAGCTTTCAGGACATACAGCTGAGCTGATTGCCAAGCACCTGGTGGAATTTTCCTCTGAATTCATTGATTTCTTTTTCCAAAAGATCTACTATCCTTCATCTTTCAGTATGTAGTTTAGAAAGTTGCAAAGAACGCCTTAAGAGAACACTCAAAGAAGGAAGAGGTCTTTGTCCTCAAAGATACTCTCTTCTTCCCAACAAGGTTGTTGTTTTGCCCTTCACCTCTTCCTTCTCTCCCTCCCAAACAGGCAGTGGAACAAAGAGAAACTCACAGGAATCAAAGACTACGGGGTTCGCGTAGCTTTAGTTTGCACCTTTAAAGTAATTTCAGAAGATTCAGATCTTAGAGTTGAGGGCCAAGGGTGATGACAGAAAACCAGTTTTATCAATTTTAAGCAATGAAACAGCTCCAGGACTCTTCAGGAAAGGAGAGCTAATCACCTGTCACAAATCTTTTCAATTAACATATGTCAGTTTTTCATATGCTGGATGTGATCAGCCACCCATGAAAATGAAACATGAGGAAAGGATTCATTCAGAGAACGCCAATCACCACCCAGCTAGAAATTTCACTCATTACTCAAGGCAGATTAGTTGAAAATGCAAGTCATCACAATGCGACAGCCGACAAGTGATTAAGATCTCAATCATTGCACACTCCCATGCAGTTCTGTTTGTCAGAAGCTTTGAATGTCAGTTAATATTGCTCTTTCATCTCCATTAAAATGACAGTTCCGTGGTGTGATTGAATTCTAAAGAAGTGCTCCAGTTTTAAGGCAGAAGTCAGAAAGAAAGGAAAGAAAAAATAATGTAAAATTACAGATAGAATTAAAGATGAGATAAAGCCCTTAATTTTTGCATTGTTAAGTGTCTTGACAGTTTCCAGAATGGCTGACTAAATCCCAAAGTTGGAGCTAAATGCTTGGAAATAATTTAACGAAATGCATGCACTTTTTGTTTTTTGGCACAGGTTTTGGGCTTCAGAGATCTAAATGCCATTGAGATTTACATACCTGCCTTTTGAATGCACTTTTACCTTTTTACCTCTTTATTTTACTGAAAACTGGACTTAATCTGCAGAAGGGACACTTGGCTCTTGAAATTTATTACTCAGCCATTTCATGGACACGTTAGAAACTGGGCCAAGGCTTGACTTCGGCCTTCTTTAAAACATAAATGTGCCATCAGGAGATAATTCAGGTTGCTTTAAATCCTGTCAGTACTTTCTGGTAAAGGAACATGAACAGTTGATTAATGGGAGGGACTCGGGAAACAGTCTTAGTGAAAAATACTGGTGGCATTTATTTTTTAAATCAGTGGGCCTTGAATTGTTACGGACTGTACTTGAGCTGGAGGAAGCCTGAATCTATGGGATCCAACCTCAGAATGCTACTGATGGAAAAATGATGGCAAAAAGGGCTTCACATCCAACTTTTTCTTTCAGCATCTTTTGGTTAACTCTTCATCCACTCATATTTTGTTCTGGTATTTTGCTTTTGGATGATTATTGCCTTTTTGTTGTTCCCTATCGTATTGTCAGACGTTATGTATCTTTGCATATTCTCCATTTCTATTTAGAAGAATTTCAAATCCACTTCTCCACTCTTGACTTTATTTTTCAAACTTACTGTCTAGTCAAAATGTCCTAACAAGTTTAAACTTTTTGTCACCCAGGCTTCTTCTCTGGGTTCATCCAACAATATTAGATAGTTGTTTTTATCTTGAAATGCTTTGACTGAAGTGATAGTCTCACCAGGTCTCTTGTTTTCTGCTCCTTCTGTCACCAGACTTCCTTTCCCAAAGGGTTTTATTGTATACACTCTGGGGTATGTAATTTATGACTGTTCACTTACTCTGAGAGCATAATGGGAGTTTGGTGAAAAAGGAAAAAGTAGCAGGTCTGGTTAAACAGGAAAACTTATCCACTTCAAGAAGAAATAATACTTAATGTAAAGAAACAAGAAGAAATTGTATTTCTGATGATTCCTTGAGTGCCAGATCTGACAATGTTTATCATGAAATTAAACCCAAGTAATGTTAAACACTGGAAACTGCAATGACACACCTCATTTTCTTGCATGTTGTAAGGGAACTGAATGTGAGTTTTAGCTCTTTTAAAATATAAGGACAGAATCGTAACATTTGTTACATTTTGATGAAGTCAAAAGCTTCTGATAGTATTACAGCTAAATAAACACTGAAGTTCTTGTTGAGATTTCTGAAAAAGCTTTTTTAGAATTTAGAAGATAGGCTCTAGATAGCAAAACCACTATGTAAGGCAGAGAGTAACAATGGGAGACCGTAGCTTTCATGACTTGTGCTGCATGTGTCTATCAAAAGTGAAAATAAGGATTTTGTGAAAGATCTTTGAAATTATTTTAAAGGAACTAGGTTTAACAAGCCAACATACTTCTTTGTTCATATTTGGAGAAGCCTGATATTGAGCTTCTCGTTTAAAGTTGAGAAATCTTCTCATTTCTTTGATCACTTGTAAGTGTGCTGAACTTCTCACATTTTATGTAAAAATTTCTCAGGTATGACCATTGCCTGAAGTGAGATTAAAAAAAAATATCTGAAAACAATTGGGACTATTTAGAGCGTGGAAAAATATTCTATTGGAATAAAATTCCTGTAATCACTTATTGTGCAGCTGTTACAAGAAGCAGCGGGGGAAAGGGAGGGGAGTGGAGGCGATTTGGCACGGCACTGTCGCCCTCTGAGAACCAGTAAAGTTTTCTTCAAGTTGGCAAGTATCTGCTAAATGCCTTGGCAATCAGTTGTTTCTGATTTGCCTTGGGAATTAGGCGTTGCAAATGTCACTGTGTAAACAGTCACGTTCTGCACAGCTGTGCGGCTGGGGATGCCATCCCATCCGTGTCCGTGTTCACCGCCCGGGGAAATGGGAATAGGGCCAGTGGGCGATAGAGAAGGCTGGTCAGCTGTGGTGTTTCTTTATGCGTGGAACTAATGACGTAGGGATCAGCTTTGCAGATTTGTGTATGTCAGCGTCACAGCTCGGGTGTGAGGGTCAGGCAGGTGGGTGTTCAGGGCTGCTGGCGCTAGAGGACAGCACCAGGCTGCCCAGCACCGACACCCCGCACGGACATCCTTCCACAGAGCTGTATTTCATTACATCAGATTAATCTGAGAAGGGGAATGTGCTTTAATAGACACAATACATTAAATATATCCTAGTAGCGCTGATTACGGTTGCCCAATACAGATGAAAACACTTGTTTGAGGCTGCTGCTGTCGGGCAGCAGTGTCATTCTAACTCTTGCTTGACTGGGTTGAAAATTGTCTTGATTGTCTGGGTTTAGTGGATTTTGTTTTCAAGTTTTGTAAATCTCTAATAAACTATTTTTAAGATTCTATTTTACAATTTGGGAAGCTCAGCCTTTAAAGAAAATCGTGTTTGAAGTAACATTTTCTTTTAATGACAGAGTTGCTCACTGTGTAATTCTGAGTTTTCAAGTAGGGCATCTGGACTGTAATATAGTGCTGTGTTATCTGGTTTCATCGCTGCTGTCTGTCACATAGCTCTTGCATGTATTCTGACCAATTTATCTCAAAAGTGGCTAAATTCCTGGCTTTCACTCTTTCTGCTGGAACACTTGTCTAGATCCTCACTCTGTTGATAAGTAACTGTTTCTAGATGTGGAATCATAGAATAGTTTAGCTTGGGAAAGACCTTTACGATCATCAAGTCTAACTGTTACCTAGCACTGCCAGGTCCACTGCTACATGTGTCCCTCAGCACCATATTTACATGTCTTTTAAACACCTCTAGGGATGGTGAATCCACCACTTCCTTGGGCAGCCTGTTCCAATGCCTGACAACCCTTTCTGTGAAGAAATGTTTCCTAATATTAAATCTGAACCTCCTCTGGTGCCAGTTGAGGCTGTTTCCTCTTTTCCTATCACTCATTGCTTGGGAGAAGTATTCCCTAGCACCTGTCTTCCAGCTCGGGGGGCTGGGTACCCAGAGAACAACTGGTCTTACTATTAAAGACTGAGGCAAAGAGGGCATTAAGTACCTCAACCTTTTCCTTGTCCTCTGTCACTATGTTTGTGCCCATATCCAATAAAGGATGGAGATTCTCCTTAGCCCTCCTTTTGTTGCCAGTCTATTTATAGAAACATTTTTATTGTCTGTTATGGCAGTAGCCAGGTTAAGATCTAGTCGGGCTTTGGCTCCTCTAATTTTGTCCCTGCATAACCTCATGGCATCCATGCGGTCCTTCTGAGTTGCCTGCCCTCCTTTCAAAGGTCATAAACTCCCTTTTTTTTCTTATTTGCGTATGTTTGCTCGTCATCTTGCACAGCACTTCTCCTTTCAACCCTTTCCCAGTGTCTCTACAGAGTAATTTCATATCCTGGTTCATATGCAGAAATCTGTGAAGTTTAAGTTACAACCTTCACCTGATTACCTTCAAGATTGCTCCTCAGCAAATACCTTCTTATGCCACGGTGCCAGGGGATATAGGGTGGCATTGATAGGACAAATATCTGTCTTCTGCTTGTCAGGAACAGAGTCCTTTGTTTAATGCCTGTTTCCCATCCAGACTCCTCTGAGTCAGTGTTCCAGGACTTTCACAGGGGACACAGAAAGAAGCAGTGCAACAGGGATAGAGTTTCTTCTGGCAGGGAAGCAGGTCCTGAGAGTCCTTGAGAACCACTAGTGGTGCCCAGGAAGTTGAGTTACACTTGAACTGTCTTGATCACAGTGGTTTGTTTGTCGAGATTTACGTAAATTTTCCTTGGAGTGCTTTGTGTAGTTTGGCACACTGCGATTCTCTTTGGAGCCTCACGTCTGAACGTAGTTAAAACCAAAACGTCAAATTTCGTCAGAATTACTGTTGTTGACATCTACAGTGTGGAATATGGCTCAAGTTTGCTCACAGCTTGTTGCAAGTTTGCATAACAGCAAACTGTTTGCCAGAAGTTCATAACTGTCAATAAACTTGAGCTGAAATTCAGGTCAACAAATTAATATTAAATACATTTAATAAAACTTCAGAAAAGGGGTGGTTTCTTTTCCTTTTTATCAGAGAGATTTTACCATGTGATACAACATGGTGCATGCAGTAGACAGCAGATGGTCCCAGTGCAGTTGGCCTTCTGTGGCTTCAGAACTTCTTTCCGTTTCTCAGGCACCATAATAGATATTTTCCACTTGAATGTCCCTCTGAGAAAAGGCAAGAATCACCAAATCACAGAATGGTTGGGGCTGGAAGGGAGATCTAGTCCAACCCACCTGCTAAAGCAGGTTCACCCAGAGCACATCACACAGGAAGGTGTCCAGGCAGGTTTTGAATGTCTCCAGAGGAGACCTCTGGTTGGCCTGTTCCAGGGCTCTGGCACCTTCAAAGTAAAGAAGTTTCTCCTCATATTCAGGTGGAACTTCCTATGTTTCGGTCTGTGCCCATTGCCCCTCATCCTGTCATTGGGCACCACTGAAAAGAGTCTGGTCCATCCTCTTGACGCCCACCCTTGGGATATTTATAAGCATTGATAAGATCCCCTCTCAGCATTCTCTTCTCCAGGATGAACAGACCCAGTTCTCTCAGTCAAAGAAGCTATCAAATTCTTCAGTGTGACACCTGAATTTGATATGCTCATGAAGAAACTGGTGGCTACTTGATGCATAACAAAAGATGGAGGACATCTTGCAGTTTAAGGCAGGTGTGTAAAGTAGTCACAAAATGAAGCAGACTTTGAGGGTTTCATCTATTGTACGATACCTTCATTTCTTGTGAATTTGAACAGATGCTGTGGAGCAGAGATACAGCTCAGAAAACAAACTGCATTCAGCAGTGGTATTTGTGCTAAGTCTGTTTTACAGAATCTTCTGCATCCCTCAAACCATGATAGCCTGCTGCCAGTAGTTCTTCTGGCCTGGCTTAACCAGGAGGAACTCTTGTGCTGACACTTTTCATCCTTCAGGGAGGTGCAAGTACCATGACTGAGAGAGGTTTGAGCCCTCACAGTTTTTATTTGCTCTAATAACCCTGGATTGCCAGCATCCAGTGTTGTTTGGGATAGACTTGCGACTTGTTCTAGAATCTGAGAGACTGTGCAGCAGCTAGTGGTGAGGGATGAGCACTGCAGCTAAGGATTGAGTCCTAAGCAGCAACCCAACTGTAGCCATTTCCAAATTAAAGTCTAAAACTTGATAAATTCTGATAAATTCTGATACTTGGGTATTAAATAAAAGAAAATGCTGGACAACATGGATGTACAAGATATCACAGTCCACCTCTTTTGTACCAGACATCTGTTTTAACTTTCGTAGGTGCTAAGATGTTCTTAGTCTTTAGTGGCTTTGGTTTATTGTGCACAGCAGCAAGGCCTTGCCCTTGCTTTTGCACCATTTGAACCATCTGGCTGAGACTTGCAGAAAGAACTTGGATCTTTTTTGCTTTCTAGTGGCATAAGCACAAACTTTCCCAGCCTTGAGGGTGCTGTAAGTTAAAGGTTTGCTTTTCAGAGATGGATGTAATAATAATTGAAGCAAACTCATCCACTAGAATTAGTTACTCCTTAGTTTGAATGGTACGGAAAAAATTGTAGACCCAAGCAGAAGAATAATGCGGCTCACAATAAATGCTTCGGTCTCTTTATTACAAGAGGTGGTTTTGGGGTTAAAAAAATTAAGCTAAAGTTAAGTAAAATTAAATAAAATCAAACTGAAAAATTACGCAGATCTGCTTGAGGTCATATGATATTTCCTTGAGAGCACGACTTCTTTCAGGCAGTTGCAAACATACTCTGTCCAATACCTAACAAACCAGATTTTAATTTTCTCTGTATTTTACACAGCACGTTTGTTGGCCTAATATTTGAATTCTTGTTTCCTAAAATAGGTTATTCAAGTTTTTTCTGTAGGCCTATTTATCATTAGTCCTTTCTAAATGCAGGTCATACTCGACATTTAAACGTTTAAACTCATAAAATGTGTTGTCGCTAGCAAACCCATACTGGCTTAGTTGCATGTATCTATTATGCAGGCTGTGTGTTGTTTTCCATGTTCAAACCCCTTGCCTTCTGGCTTTCTGTGAAAAACCTTGGCCACTTTAAACTCGGATTTCCTGAGATTTTTTTTTCATTGTTTAGAGGAGAAAAATATTTGGGTTTGCCTTTTCATCTTCTGGTTTAGGTCTGCAAGCTCATATCAAACTCATTGAAGTTGGTGATTAGCTGGCATGGGTCTTGTTACACCATGCTTCATGTGCCTTCAGTAATGAATATAGGATGTCATTAAATAAGATTAAAATGAAGGTTTGTTGAATTAAAAATCTAACCTTAGCCAAACAAACAGAAGAATATATAGTGAATACTCCAAAGAAGCTCTCCTGTTTATCAGAGTGGAATTTAGTGAGTGTGGGGGCATTTAAGTACATAATTCCTATCGAGTCCTAAATTCAGTAGGTAAGCATTACATCTCCCTAAAATGACGCTACCTGGTTTTGAAAATAGACATTCAAAAACCATTCTGCCCGTATGCTAGCTGTCACTTTTGTGATAATTACATTATTTTGTTTCGTTACTTTTTAGCTGCAACAATGGTGGAAGCTGGAAGAGACAAGAAAAACCCAGATGAATTTGCAGTGGCATTGGATGAAACTCTTGGAGACTTTGCATTTCCAGATGAGTTTGTCTTTGATGTATGGGGAGCAATAGGTGATGCTAAGCAAGGACGACTGGAATGAGAACTGTGCAGTTTATCAATCCCTATTTGAAAATACAAAATTATTTTCAAATACATACATCAGATTTTTAATAAGTTTATTGACATGAATCCAGGGGGAATAGAGAATGAATACAGAATACTTCTGTGTAAATATTCTTATCTGAGACTTTCTTTTGCGAAGGAAGGTTTCTAATAGAAATATGAAGATAAACCCAAAGTTCTGACAACTGCACATTTAAAACAAACATTTAATTTACATGTAGAAATCACTGTGAGGATTGTGTAAAGGAGATATATTTATACAGACATTTTATGAAAATTAGGTGTTTTTTATTGTATGTACACTTTGATATCAATATTGCGAAGAGTGTTAGACATACGCAACAGGGAGTTTGGGGTTTTTTATCTCTTCTTTAGAAAGGTTTATAAACTTGTTGAAAATCTACCTAGCTACAACGCTGCAGTTCCTTGATCTTTTGTTCACCTTATGTATTCATATACACAAAGAGCTGTGGAAAACCTAAAGCAGGGGCGTCAAACTCATTTTCACCGGGACCACATCAGCCTCACGGTCGCCTTCCAAGGGCTGAATGTAATTTTAGGACTGTATAAATGTAACTGATCCTACATTCTACTCTGTTTGTGAAGAACCTGAGTTGAGGAAAAAGAAATATTCCTCTACAACATGAGAACTAAGATCTTTGAATGAAAAAAACTTGCTTGCATTTGAGTCATAGTACACACTGTCTGGGTATTACTGAGATGAGTAAGTATTATCTGTGGTTATTTTCAACATGACAACATAAGAGGGGTATTGAAGGTGTTTGAACTAGAAGATATTGTAAAGTCCCAGACAATCACAGTTTGGATGAAAATGCATGCCTAAACCCTGAAAAATACATTAAAATAATTTTAGACGTTAGGATTGCAATTATATTACACATAAACATTAATTTTAACTGATAATACTTTATTAGTAAACCTCAGATTATTAAAAATGAACTGTCTCTTTTAACACATCTGCTATGCCTATGTTTACCCTCCTCTTCACTCTGTATTTAATAAAAAACAATGCAATAAGTTTTGGTTTTTACTTATAATGAGATTCTTTCTCAGCTTTTGCTATGCTTGGTCTTAATTAAGGAAGATAATTGTTCATTTGTTTAGAAAATGCTACTTTCAAGTGATTATTATAGCCAAATAACACGTCATGAGTGTCCTTGAAAACAAAACTATGGGGTCTGACCTGGAAGGTGTCATAGCTTTTCAATGTTTTTATGTTTGCATAAGCATGTAAAATAATAGGCATTATCACTACCTAGTGACTTTTCTTCTGAGGAAAATGTCTTTCACTGTCTTGCAGAGATCTCTTTAAAATAAAGACTATGCCAATAATTTTACATAGTCTATGTCAATGATTTTTTTTGTCTATAACCATGACACCTCAACAGATCCTATTTCATTTACTGTATTACTTAGGAGGGCTGGTGATCTCCAGTCTTTCCCACGTGTTAAAATAAGTGAATATTTTTTCTAGTTATGAAATATTGCGTGAAGTCTTATAAATACTGTTCAATGGTCTTTCAGTGGGGATAATTCCAGTTTTATAAATACTGTTGTGAATATTTTGGTCTTATATTTCTGATTTAAGGAAAAGCTTTCACATAATATATTCCTTTTTATGACATGAGTAGTAGAGAGTAGTATGGAAGTCACATATTATATTGTATCCAAGAAGTTCAAAAGTGTCAGAATTTCTCTTCATTGTACTAGTGCCTGATATCACCAGTGTATGATGAAATGTGTATGTATCCTCAAACAGGTGTGATAATTATAAATTTAGATATGTAAAAATATGTATAGACAGAAAAAGGCTGTTCTCAAGGTGTGAGAAGTAAAAATACATAATTTGACAAGAAAATTTGAGTTTTAGTCAAACTTCAAAATAAAATTGAAAAAACTTTTTAAGAAGGTGGTTAAATTTTATATATCACATTGCTCAGCTGGGGCTATGAGGATGCATTATTCTGAGAAAGGAGTGTAATTTTAGGATGGAGAGCACAAGGTGGATAGTAATTCTCTGTATTTAAAGATTGCAAGTCTGAGCCCACAATTTTCTGTTGCAGTTGAGCACAATGTCTTGCACAGGGCTCTTGATAATGAAGGTTAAAATATTGTGGGCCGCATAATTTCTTGTTTAAACTTCTTTCAGGTGAAAAGGAAAAATGAAACGTCAGTAATTCCCTCTGAGTTTTAAATTGTTTTATATAAAACTCATATGGTGTATTTTGTGGAAATGTTTATATACACTAATGTTAGTAACCAACGTGCCACTTACCATAAAATCAATTAAAGTTAAAAATTCCTACTTAAACAGCAAAAGTAATATACTAAGGAAGAGTCATATTATAAAATAATACATGAAATGTTACCTGTAACAGATAACCTTTCATGTGTTTTGGCTGTTCATTTTATTTTGAGAAATGAATGTTCAATCAGTTTATCCTCATAGGGTAGTTTGTTGCATTACACTGATAAATAGTGAGATACCAATAATCTCTGAAGCTCTCATTCTGTGCAGAGCTGTCTCTTGCCATAGTGACCTGTCTGTGGAGTTTATTTCAGAACTAGGGCTTAAAAAGTGATTGCAGTGTACTAGATTTTACTGCATTTATGTTTCTAGCACATAAGACAGTATCCAGGTAAGTAGATTATTTGCATTTTCCTGCTATGCATAAATATGTTGTCACATAAAACCCACACTACCTTATAAAGTATTAACGTGATAAATCCTTCTCATTCTTTGTAATGATTTGTGTAGTAAATTCATGTTGTTTTACTAATGAAATAAAGACTGTAGATTCCTTTAAAACTCGGTCAATAACAACACTAAAGCATTTGCATGCTTTGTAGGGTGCAAATGTCATTAAATATCACTACAAGAATCTCCAGAATGCATTTAAGTACTAGTTTTAGTTAGTATAAGTGATGATCAGAGCAGGACTTTTAGTAACATCTCATTACTAGTGTGTGTTGTGGGTGGATGTTGGTGAATAGGCCTCTCCAAATGTGAGGGAAAATGAGACAAGGTAGTAACTCGGCCTGAATGCTGTTCAAAAAGTAACCGATTCCTTATTCTTATAATTTGGTGCAGTGTTTGCAGGGAGCTGGCAGATATATGCAATTGTTTGCACCTTCACTTCCAGCTTTCCTGGTGTATTCGCCAGAATGGAAAATAAACCCATATTTTTCTCTGTAAGCAATAGTCTTTTGATACAACAAGGGGATTTAATGAAATCTGGTATTCATAAAGTTCTGAGCTCATAATCTTGAAAATATGAGGAGCGATGAATATTTCACACTTTCAAAGGACCTAATTTTGCAAATTACAGATATATCTTTTGTGACACCTTTAGTATGCCCGACGTTGCTTCAGTCGGATTTGATTTTATACAACCTTATTCATAATACAGTTGTTAGTCAAATAGCTAATAACATAATCAGTGTATATGGGAAAATCTCATCTGCTATTCAGATTCGCATCTTCATTTAACTTAAGCGTGTGTTTTTACGTCTATACAAGATTTTCTTCCCAATTTGTCCTTCCTCTCTGTTTTTTTTGAGAGAAATGTAACATGGAGCTTTGAAAATCTTGTTATTTGAAAGTGAAATATTAATCTTCAGGTAAAACTAATTTGTAATATAGTTGTTAAGAAAAAGCTATCAGACAAGATGTAAAGAAAGGTATAAAGTTTTTAAAGTGCTGTCTGTGATGACAAAGAAAACCCAAACTCAAGCCTATTTTCTGCTTTTTAATGTGAACTTCTGCTATTATCAAATTGCAGATTGTTTTTCATGAAACCACTCTGAGAATTTCTATTCCAAAGTCTGATTATTGTAGTAAATGATATATTGCTCTTAGTTTTCCTTCTGCCAGGAGACATTTCAGAACAATTAGAAGTTGTGGTGTTGACTATTTGCTCTTTTGAAACAAAGTGCGTGTTTGCCATGAACTTTAGAACTTAACTGTAGAAATAAGAGCTTAATCTGAAATTTATATTCAGTATTGTATTCTTTTCCAATTCTGACTCCCTATGTAAGGCATTTTGCCTTTAGATGTTTTTAATAAGTTGAAAGATCTGTGATTTAATTTTTGAAAATATGAACAAATTTGCAGCCTTGGAAGTCAAAGATAGGGAAAATTCTCAGCATTTCTTGAAGATATTTGTAAATAGTAACAGTATTTGATTAAAAAATATGCAGCCTGCAGTACAGATTTCGTCCTCAGAAAAAGTGTGTGAGATTCAGGGGATGACAGCTAAAAAGACGAAAATGTAAAGAATGCAAAATGTAAAGAAAATACATCTTTTTTATTGAAACACATGCACTGGCTTTAAATAGAAGAACTCGGGGTCTGTAGATTGAACAGAAGCAACCTCCTGATGTGTTTAGGCTGCCCTATCTCTCAACCCTCGTCGCTGTAAACAGGTTGTGAACAGCTTTTGCAATTTTCTTTAAATAGTGTCAATCCTTACCTACATCTCTATTGCTATATCAGAGCTCTTTCTGAAAAATGTACCTGTTGGTTTTGTAGCTGAATCACTAGTCTGTGTGGTTCTCCCAGTTCCCTGAGAACTAATGCAGTTTTTCAAGTTGTCAGAGACCTAATTTTACTGTATGGTATTTGAAGAAGAAAAAAATCAGGGAGAAATAAATGTCTACTTTTCTTTGATATGAAAGAGCATCTGGCAGTTCCAGTTTTTAGAGTAATTACTGCAGCACTTCTGCTGCAGTGACCTGTGTGTAGGATGCTGAAGAGTAACAGAGAAGATGCTGAAGAGTAACAGAGTAGATGTTATCTGGTAAGCTACTTTGTCAGATAATCATGCCAAAACAATCACCACATAGTAAGAATACTTTGTAAATTATTAGGAAACCATCACTGTGGAAAAAAAGAGTAACTGCTCTTCAAAAACTCAAGAGGTAACCCCAGCTTGTAGCACAAGGTAGAAGTTTTCCAAGAGCTCAGATGAAGGACATGACTGAACACGGGAACAAATCCAGACCTTCTTCCCAAAAGTAGTAGATCAGAAAAGGAAAGCGAGCTTCTTCACATGGGACAAAGTGCTGTGCCGATGCAGTTATGAGGATGATCATTTGTTGGCACACGTGAGGAACTGGTCCTATCTTTCTTCACCCCAGTTTGCTAACATATAATGTATAAATGAATGGGTAAAGATGGGAGAGCACTGGCTGAATACTTTAGTTTCTAACTTTTCCAGCTGCTCATGGGGGGTTGAGTCTGTGGGTCAGGCTGGAGCTGGTTCAAAGTAAATCCCTGACACAGGGTTGGTGGGGATGTTGGGTATTTGGCCGCAGTGCTTTTGGTCAGCAGATCTGCTTCTGTGGTTCCTTGACCGCTTTCCAATGTCCACCCACTCTCCTGCCTTGTTAATGTTTACTAGGAACATAGGCCCATGAATGTAGCCTGTAAATTAATGCCTATAGGCTTTAGTAAGGCTGGGTGTTTTATCTTGGAAATTAACTGTATTTTTTTTTTCTTTGGAGGGAGATGGGTGTGTCTGAACCTAAAGGTTACAAACAACAGTCCCCAAAGCTTTTCTGTTGGGTTTGTCTAGCCGTTGCATGTCTGAACTTTTCATGGAGGCAGAGGCAATGAAAACAAGGTTCACTATCATTTTCAAGTTTTTATTACTAAATATGCTTTATATTGACTTGTTTTTCCTGTCTTCTTTTGGGATGAATAGTTAAATATTTTATTATTAATTTTTCTTTTTGGAGCATGAACTACATTAATTAACTATGTAAAAGTAATAAGATATTTGAATTTCAGATGAGCTCTAATTGGAGAAACATATTGCACCACAATACATGGCAATATCTAAAAATGCAAGTTGCTGCTTACTGAAAAGATTGATTTATTAGGTATTCCGAAATCTTTTTCTTTGTCCTTTTAATAAGGAAATAAGTTTACAGGATGGTGAATAGCTAGGGAGGAAAACTTTTAGTTTAGTGGAAAAAGCTTTTAATGGCAGACTTACAGTTACAAGTTGTGCTTGTAACACAGATGATCTAACAACTATTTGTCTCATCCTTTCAACTGACAACTCTTCCAGTAAAGGCACAAATTTGTACTTCATACATATGAACTCTCTCTGGCTTAAAATGGGAAAGCAAGCATGGTAAATCCATTGCAAGCCATATTCTTCAGGCATTCATAATTTTGAAACCTCTATCGAAACCCTTCCCACATCCTTTTCGAACATCTTTCTTTTCACAATGTGGTCTTTGTTTCCAATGATGATTTTTACAGATCATTTTAATTGCTGAGCTTAAGTTTTGAAACCAGTAAGCCTTTTTGGAAGTATCTCTTGGTAAGGCAAGTTTTTAATTATTAGATACAGAAACTGATCAACAGAATGACATGAATTTCAGCTCTGTTGATAAGAATACCTGAAATGCCCAATTGATATTTGTTATTAGCGTGAACAAATTCTAATTGTAGGACTACAAAAACAGAGGTTTACCTTGTCCTTTCTATGTTAATAAAACAAAGTAGCATGTTGTTTCCTGGTTGATATGTTTTCGTTATCTAAGAAGTGAACCAGGAAATAAAGGGACCAACTATGTTAAAAACAAACGTTATAAGGCTACAAGTATGACCTCTTCCGGGACCAGATGCATTGCAGTTTGAGCTGAAGCTCTCGGTAAACATGATACCAATACAAATATTTTCATATTTGGTAAAGGATAAAGTAATACTTCCCTTTCAATATCACAAAGAAATCAATATAACTTTAATGTTACTTATCTATTCAAATATAGTGAACTGTGCACTATCTATTGAATGGGCAACTTTCTTGGCAAGGTTCTTGGCTGCAGTGAATTGACACTAAGGAAAGATTCATGAAACTCAGCTCTGATGGTTTGGTCCATAAGGTCCAGGGCAGTTGAAGCGTTGCCTGAGAGAGAAACAATTCTTCTCTTGAGTTGTGCTAATGGTCGAACTATAGAGCTAGAGAGTTTACCAGAAGATTTTATCAATAAAAGATCTTTGGACTGATTTTTTTCTTTTAATTAAAAAAAAAGTCCTTTGCACAAAGAATAGGCTTAGGTTAATGAAATTGCTGATGACACAAACTGGGAAAGGCAACATGACTAAACAGAATAGTAGAATATTATCCAAGAAGATGGCCTTTAAAACTTGACTAATAGAATTCTAATAATTTAAAATGAAAGGTCATAACTTCAGGGACTAATAAATGAGGGAAGTTCTTCGTTTGAGATGATAGATAAAAGAATACCCTGATGCACTATTCATTCGCAGGATGACTGTAAGCCACCAGAGGGCTGCATCTGGGGGAAAAAAATGACTGTGGGAGGAATTCCAGGATAAGCTGGAAGGTAACGTTCTTATCTGGGACAACGATGAGATTTTTGTCCCCAACAATGTGCTCAGTGCGGGCTTCCTCTGTTTGCTTAGACATTGCACAGATTTAGAAAAAAGGCCTAATAAGGTGGTCACAAGAATCTTTAAAGATCAAGCTGAAGAACCTGCATTCTTTGGCACAGTAAAAATAAATAACAAAAAGTGTGCTAGGATAACAAAAATCTTGAAGAGAAAAGAGTTCTTCAAGATAATCACCACATTGCCAGAAAATACAGATGTGTATTACTTGGCCATGAGTTGCCTTCCGTCTGGAAACACTAAGGGATATTTCTAACCACAAATGGAACAGTATAATGGAAGAGAACGGGGACAAAAACCAGACTGATTTTAGGGCAGAACTTTAACCTTTACAAAGAGAGGTTATATGAGACAGTTGCTGGAGTACCAGTGAAGAAGATGTGATCCCTTAGTAGTTTCCTTACAGTCCCAAGAATTTCTTTGGCTCTGTTGAATTACCAGGTGTTTCAAACTTTCCCAGGCTCACTTAAATGTGGACAGGTTTGGAAAAGGCAGGTGGGATTATAGAGAGTCTTTTAGGACTGGAGTGAAGGAACTTGCCTTTTTCACTGAAATGCAATGCCAAAGTGCACTTGAGGTCTTTCAGCAGGGTGGGTGATTATGGATTTTGCTGCTCCGAAGGCGTGAGGGGAGATGGCTAAACCAAAGCATTCCTACTGTGTGCCAAAAGAAGAGGAGTGGTGTCAGGGAAGGAGATGCCTTTGGAAAGTTAAGGTTAGTACTCCTGTGGGGGCTTGGGATGCTTGCTTCCACCAAGAGCTACTGCTCCTATTGACTGGGTTTTGTATGGATTTGGTCCTCCACAGTCATTTTCCTGTCCTAGACCTATGCTTAAAGCCAGCACTACAACTTCTGAATGGGGAGAAGGAGTCAGCCAAGATTTCATCCTATCCCCAGGAAGAGCTGAGAGTAGTTCTGGTCTTCAGCAATATTCAGGTGAAGGCATTGAATTGCCCAGCACGTATGAGGGGGAAGATCTAGTTCTGCTTAGCTTCCAGCTGTGTTTGAATGAAGAAAGGGTGCAAATGACGTAGTGTCTGTTGGTTATGCTGCAGAGTGTTGCTTGGGACACTATTTTCTCTGTTCTCTAGATTTTTAGCCCCTAGTAAATATAAAAATGTCCAAGTTTTGTACCTTGCTAAACTCATTGCAGTATCTTTTCCCCTTGTATTTCAGGCCTTTCAAATTTGTGGTTAGTCTCCTGAATGATCAGGGGAAAAGTAATTAGTAGAAAGCTTTGGCTGTAATCTATATTCAGTTCTGTGTTGAATATCCATTGTTTTTATAGCTATAATAAAATGAATAGTAGTGTAACAGCTGCCTTGGGTTTTCAATTAAATGCATTAATACATATGCAAGAAAATAGTATTTATAGGGAAGAGAATATTTTTCAAGATTTGTTGCACATCATTATTATGTCTTATTTGTCTGGCATTAGGAAATGTGAGTGTGGAGTTGCAGGCATGCTGCTTTATTACTTGCAGGTGGAATGTGTGATAATCAGCCTGACCACTTTGCAGTATTTCTTAATGACGACAATTTTCATTGCATAAAAATATGGCTTTATAAGCTTGAATGAACAAGCCTGTAGTCACTGCTGGTTTTACTAAGAAGGTGGTTAATGTTCACAGAAGGGCCTGAATGTGTATTTGCAGCTTTGCTGCATTGTTTTTAAGAGAAATGTTTGTGGCATGAGTGAAGTGTGTAAATTCCTGCTTTATTTTGATGGTTTGAGGATGGGGGTAGTTACTTTGCTCATCGTTTCCAAACTGCTTTCTCCAACGTGCTTTGTTTTCTTCATCTTTGCTCCATGTCAGAACCATGTCTTTGACAGTTTCATTTGCTTACAGCTTCCATTCTTCTCCTTTGTGGCCATGAGCTTGCCAAACAACACTGAACAATAAGGGAGTCACTCTGTCCACCCAGCTTAGCTGTTGTCAGACTGTGTACTACAGCTCATTTTAACTATTCTTTCCAGCCATATCTTGTGCTTGGGACCTCACTGTTCCTGCCAATTCTTACCACACTATTTTTACAGACATTGTTACTTGCATGTGAACTGTCAACTGCCTAGTATCTCTTAATATTTCCACCATAACAAATGCAATGGCAAAAGTCAACTTGATATTGGAGCATGGGAGTTGGCTGATTAAAAAAAGTATCCTACTATATTATCTACTTCAGCTGTAAGGTAAGCAGGAGTTTGGGAAGTGTTTTATTAAATCTTCATTCCCATACCCAGAGTAAGTAATAAGGCCTAATAACAAAAAGGCCAGCTGGGATTAGTATGAGACAGGGAGTCTTATGTGTGTAATTCACTCATTTTACTCTTACCACTAAGCTACTTTTATTGAATCGTTTTACTGCAGAAATAATTGAATCTTCTGTTATTGAGAACACTTGAATAAATGAATGGATATAATAATGAATAACCTTGAATCATTTGGACTGTGAACTTGATAGCAGGATTGCGATTTTCTTTCTTGCCAGTGCCATTCCATCTCCCACAGTCTCACATCCAAAATCCCTTGGTTTTCCCATTTACCAAATTTGTGTTTGCTAGTTTACATAGAAACAGAGGTGGGTAATAGAAATGTGTTTATTATCATTAATTAGGATTGCATACTGTTTCTTTGTGTATCTTCTGAGATTGTTATCTTCTGAAATTTCATAATGTAGAAAAAAAATTAAGCTAGACTGGAGTGTTGAATTTTTGCAAGAGATCTTCATCTGTCATAAATAGTTCTCAGAACATTAACCTCAAAACTCATCACAGAAAATACTTTAGAATCCATGGTAACTGGCCAGAAGTATTCAAAACCAAACTGGAATTATTTGTACTTGATACTGTCACTGTGCAGATTTGAAACAGGTCCTGTGATACATTTAAGTGGACAGACAATGCAGATTTTATGAATTTGAGATGTTTGTTTTCCGCAGCCCATCATCATGAATTATTTATAAGTGAGTGATGATTGATGACAGGGTTAAGTAAGCAGAAGAAATACTTCTATTTAAACACTTCAATTTATGGAATAGGAATGTATTTACTTCATCCGGTAAAATCATTCTTCTTCATTGTTTGTAATGTAGTAAACCTGGACTCTGATATCAGGTTTCCGCTGTCTGAGGAAGTACATGAATCTACTCTCAAGCAGCTGTCTTGAAAAGCATATAATCCAAGACAAGACTAGCTATGTATAGATGAAAGCATAATGCAAAATAACTGGGGAACTGAAAACTAGAGTTAACGGTAGATTCTTTCCAAATGCCTCAGGGAAGGAGAATTTTCAACATCTTGCTCACGTCTCACAGAACATGTTGGGCAGACTGAGCTGCACAACTCAGATCTGCCCTCACCCCGAGCGGTTTTTCTGCTGGACTCTGTTTTCCCTCGGTTCTGTGTGATCAACTCTTAGTATTATTTACAAGAAAAAAAAAAAAGTGTCATATTTGCTTACAAACATATGGGAACAAAGAAATGAGCTCTGCTTTGACAGAGTTAATGGAGATGCAGGTAAGATAATTTCTCATGGAAAACGTGGAAAGACATTTTCTCTGTGAAGATGAAAACCACCTTTTCAGCAGTTTCTGCTTTGTGCCTCTTCGCTCAGATTACTTCCAGCCAGCTTCTTGTAATTGCCTCCTCATTATGTTCGTTTGGGATGGGAGTTTAAAACATGACATCACTAAGCCACATATTGTGATATGTATGAGTAATCAGTAGTTAACAATACAGCAATTAATTCCTTTGTGGCATTTTATTTGTCACTTGAAAATATTCCTTTGACTCACAGAGTAACTCATACCCTGCAGGAAAAAAAGCTCAGCTCATTAGAGCTGATCTGCAGTTATCAGTTGGCTAATATCTCCTCTGGCATTGCTGGGCCTCATTTATTTTAACCTCGATCTGGTATCTCACCTCTTTTTCTTAATGTCCTTTCTTTTCCCACAGTGGAATATCTGTCTTGCTTCCAAGCAGAGCAAAGGAATAAAACAACATTATTAAAGGGAAATAAAATATATAAAGGGAGAGTGTCACGAGGATGGAATCAGGCTCTTCATGGTGACAACCAATGGTAGGACAAGGGGTAATGGGTACAAACTGGAACACAAGAGGTTCCACTTAAATTTGAGAAGAAACTTCTTCCTGGTGAGGGTGGCAGAGCCTGGCCCAGGCTGCCCAGGGAGGTTGTGGAGTCTCCTTCTCTGCAGACATTCAAACCCGCCTGGACCCCTTCCTGTGGAACCTCAGCTGGGTGTTCCTGCTCCATGGGGGGATTGCACTGGATGAGCTTTCCAGGTCCCTTCCAACCCCTGACATTCTGGGATTCTGTGAATTCAAGGTGTCTGGCTTGCAGTGGTCTTAGAGGAGCGGCAAGGAGTGCCATCTTCTGTTAAAAATATTTAATGTATTTGATTCTCTTCGATGTTTTTGAAAAATGTTAATGTGGCAAAACCGGGGTGGATGTTGGGCTTCTGCATCCATGTGGGACTGCTGCCCACTTTCCTGCTTGGAGCATGGCGCAGGACCAAGGAGCCAAACTACTGTCTGTGTGGTGAGGCTGTTGCGTCTGGGAACTGAGAGCCAGCTGGGAAGGCAGTCAGGGTGCGGGACTGGTAGAGCGGAGCCTCATGTCCTGCTCGCCACTCACCAGAGAGCTGTGCCCAGGGCGCGCACACCCGGACTGGGCAGCTCGCACGGCGGCTGATGTGAAGAAGAATACGGGGGGTCTGGGATTCCACTATGGGACCAACCGCCTCAGGATGGGATGGAGACGGTGAGTGAGCTCCAAAGGATGGTATCTTGTGCCATGGGGTGTCTGGCTTGCACACCTAGCACTGCTCCTGAGGGAGGGCAGGGCTGGGGGTTCTCTGCTGATGGAGGATGCGGGAAAGGCTGAGGTACTCCCTGTCTTCTTCACATCAGTCTTTTCTGCTGCATTCTGCTCCCTGGCAGTGCCTCAAGGCAGTAGAGAACAGGATTTCCCAAATCAGGTTCAAAGAATCATTTTTTGTTGGGGGGGGATGCTCTCTCATCCACCTCTTTTATCATTAAGTCAATGTAGTACCAATCAAATATTTTACATGCTGTATACAAATACATCATTTAACAGTGGGTTGTGTAAATTTGTACCCCATACAACTTGCCCTCTGAAATGTTTTCTCTATTAAATTCTCAGGTCATTTTCTAGAGTAAATCTTGCCATGGACTATCATTATTCTACACATCATGCAGCTGAAACAATCAGGATGAATTAGAGGCAAAGCCATTTTCACTCTACACATGAATTTTTACTGCCAAATTATTAATATATTGCCAGAAATAGGAAAACAAAATACTTATAAATGGATTATAAATTTGAAGACATCAGAACATTTAAAATGCATGCAGATAACTACTGTGTACTGTAAGTGAAATTGCCCATATTCTTAAGTGGCAGTGCCTATTTAGGAAGATATCTGAAACATGCCGTACACCCCATCAAAAATGGTAATGATTATGACGATTACAGATAAGCTAGGTTTTTAATTTTGATAAATATGGTCTGATAGACATTTTTTCTTTTAGGCTGAAAAACTTTTTCTAAACCCATTTGATTCAGTTTGATAGCTGAAGATACTCTGTTTATACAGGGAGTTATCCACTCCTTCAGTCAGAGAACAACCAGTCATTTCATTGCAAGATGCACAGTCAAGCTGATGAAATAAATATTTCATTACTCATAAGAAGCAGAATAGCTCAAGCTACCTAGAAGGCCTGATAACTTAGGATGTGCCCTTAACCAAAGTGGAAAGATGAGTTTCAGTTCCCTAATCATAATCGTGGAAGAGAGACTCTGGAAGCAGGTTGGTTATATCCCCAACAAATCCTACCCAGCAAGTTGATAAAACATATGATTGCCTCCCTTATAAGATCTTGAGCCTGTTTCAGTTTAGAGTAGAAATATTATTAAAATTTAGATTTTCATTCTCTGTTTCTTTGGACACAGTTTCATACCCAAAAGACCACGTGGGCAAAAACCCAGGAGTATATTGGGATATCTTCCGAGAAACAGCTTTGGGAACATATTGCAGCTGGAGTCTGGAACCCAAGCCATTGACAAAGGGAAAGGAAAATAGGAGAAAGATTAGAAAGATATGAAACATGAAAAGCACAAAGGAAGATGAGAAAAATATGGCCTGGAAAAAGGGCAATCTGCCAAATGTGCGAAAGTCAACCACATACAAATTTAATAACAGGGCTGGATAAATTGTACAACTGCCATACAGAGTAATCTGTATTAGCCTCTGAGGGAGAAATGTTTGTAAAAAGGTGTGTTTTTTATTAGAGCAGAGTGCTTGCCAAAATGTAAAAGAAAAAGAAATGGAAAAAAAAAAATTATCAATTTTTCCAATTTGGTTTGCTGAATGCGCCAACTTAACAGAAATACTATCAAGGATCCAGTCAGAGCAATACAATTACTTTCAGTCATTTTTAAAGTCGGGCAATTCTAGCCTCTTGCATAGCACCTTTGTACTGATCTGATAGTTTGTCTAGCCATCTCATAATTTCTCTTTGAGCTCTTAGCATGTCTCTGGAATGTGTGGATAGTGACATACAGGGCTCCAGGAGAGGAAGGGTATATTGTGTTGCCAGGTAAGGTGCTCTAATGAGTCAATTCAGTTAAAACAAAAGCAACAAAGAAAGAAACAAAAAACCCCAACCCAACCAACCAACACCACCACACCAAAAACCAACTAAACAAAAAAGAACCCGCAAACACACAAAACCAAAACAAACCTCAAGCAACAAAAGTGCCATTTCTTGACCTAACCATAAGCTTCCTTGTGGCTCTTTCTGTTATGAGAAACATCTTTGGCAGTTTGATCTTCCTACACAGGCTGGTGTCTCATGATGCTATTATTTTGGTGCCTTACATTTATGTGTACCTGCTCCTGTTACCAGAAATGTAACTGCAAGTGCTTTCAGCAGAACATGTACATTTAACATTTCTAACTACATTTGTGATGGTTACATTATGCCTTTGTTCCTGATCTTGTTTAAATAAAACAAGATCAGATGTACTGCTGAAACCAATCCAAATCTAAGTAAAAAAAGAAGAGAAACAGCCAAGTAATACTTATAGGAAGCTCCCGATTCAGGCATGGCTGCTAAATAGATGTTTACCTTGAATATGTCAAGATCTTCTTTATTTAAATTCATTAGTCAATACATTTCTCTGTAAAGATGGCATTTATGTCTCTGAAGAGTTAGACATAAAGGAGGGATATATTTTAAAGATATGCTAATAGCCAAAACTACATATAAATACATTAACATGCAGTGCAGCTTTACCTTTAACAGTGAGTATACTGACCATTCATTATATGGAGAGAATGGGTATTTCGCTGTTTCGTAAATACATGCCATTTCATTTAACAGAATCAGAATACATTTGAAACGCTGAAATAATTAACTTGAGATTTAGTAAGTAATTAACAGAAATGCCAGCCAGATTGTAATGCAGATATTTTAATTTCCTTCCCAATTCTTTCTTTCACAGCTCCATAAATTTTCCCCTATTTGCAGAAATGTATTTCAGTTAACTACTACATTTTAAAGATTGTTATTGTGAAGGCAAAACTTGGTGAGCTCGTGTTTTAGTTAATTGTTTGTTTGGGCTTTATCTGTAAAAAATGCTGTGCAGCTGTTTCCAAACCATCTTGTATGAGCATAACATTGTCAGGACAGTAACTTCTGCTTAAGCAGCGTCGTATAAGACACAAGAATTGTACCAGATCACTGCTTCCAGTCATGAATTACACCTGTCTTGCTCACGATGCTCATCAGACAGATTTCCATTCCTCTGAACTTTCCCTTCTACCAGGGTTAAACCAAAGCTCAGGGAAAGGACCGGGAGAAGCATGTTTTCCGCAGCCACAAGCTGTCTAAGGCTGCTGCCTTCCCAGCTCCCCCTGCTCCCCAGCAGCTCCCCAGTTCCCTGAGCTCATTGCTGGGCCCTGGGTGCAGGGATTTGTGGCTACAGGGCTGACCCGCAGTGGGATCAGCGAACAGAAGACATGCCTCTCAAGTCATTTTTTGGCGTATTCCTTGCTTTTCTTGTGCAGCAGATTTACATCTCCATATCTGATCAAGGGAAAACTAATTGGTGTAATAGTCAGACGTTCCTCAGGAGCAAAAAGCAAACCAGCACAGCAGGGACTGGGAGCTGCGGAGCTGCTGGTTGCTCGCAGTGTGTGCTTGGTGGTGGGTTACTGCAGCAAGGGGCTGTGCGAGTCCAAAGCAAATGCTTCTTAGTCCTCAGTTCTGTCAGGGGTGGTTAGGTAAAAAACATTACAAATGATGAATAGAGGTTACACAAAGATCGAAAGTACAGTGTGTACTGAAGAGGTGGGTGACTGGGCGGTTTGGTGACACGAATATATCCTTGCATGGCTTCTTTGAGAAGCTTCCCCAAAGCATGATGCAATGTGTGATCCCACATAGACGGTAACATGTATGTGACTGTACAGCCAGGCCCTCACAGCCACAATGATTGCATTTTGCATTGGGTTTAACCAAATAATATGTGTTTTAATACAGCTAGAGCTAGAACTGTGCTGCTGGAAAGAAATCGGAGAAGTGTTTTTTCTACGAGGGAAGGCTCTCGGGAGTGATTCAGAAAAGGAATCGATGGGGAGAAGGAGCTCCCAGTACAAAATTATAAAGGTGATTTTTTTTTGCTGTCTGAACAGAGGAATAGGAAACTGTTCAATGTATGATTACGCACAGCACAATGGTAACTGGAGTATCACATGCAGGTGTGGAAGTTTATTAACCAGGGAGATCTAAAGAGAGGAACTCTGAGATTTGGAAACCTTTCTTTGCAGTGGGATCCAGCAGTTTATTAGGGAGAAGACGAAGGAGCAGCTTCACTATATGTGAAGCAAAGATTTGATAACAGCAGCTCTCCTGTCTGGCTGGTAGAGGTATAATGAGACCCATGCAATTAAATTTAAGCCTAGGCAATTTAGATGCCAAGCAGGCACATCTTAAAGAGTGTGAGTGATTTGCCAGTGAAACAATTTCATAAAGATTATAATAAATTCCGTCTTATTGAACATTTTAAAATCTGAACTGGATGGCTTTCTGAAGGAAACGCTCCAATTCAAACAAGATTAATACATGAAAGTCTTATGGCCCAATTTATTCAGGGGGTCAGACTGGAAGATTGTAATGATCCATTCTATCCCTCTATTGTGCAAAAAATTGCTCAGTGGTTGGTCTGTGCACTTTCGTCATGTGGAAGGATTATTTCTTTATCAGACTCTAAGCACATAAATTTAACAGAGAGCTCTCAAGTCTTCTTTTGTTATTCTAGCTTTTGTACTAAAAGGAATGGTGGCCTTAAGTCTTTTGTTTTTATTACATTGAATTGGTTAATAAATCTAAGAGCTGTTAGTGTGTTTAACATTGCTCATATATCTTGACCCAGTATGAGGCAATAATGAAAAAGGCAGTTACTAGATTCATTCTGCAATTTTAAAAATCCACGTCAATGGTATTATTGCACTTTTGACTCGAGGCAATGCAAATGTGGCTTCATACAGCTGATTTCTGAATAGTGGTAACTGCTGTCTGTGAGCTCTTCCTGTGGCAAGCTACGTACCACGGCAAATTTGGAAAAGAGAGTTATGCTATATACATGTTAAAACCAATTTAATTGGAGAAATGTAATTTAGAACAGGTTAATTCATGGTTAAAAATACACAATATGATTACTTGCAATATCTCCCATTAGATACTCCTAGTATAGCATAATTCTTAAAGAATAGCCTTATCCCATGTTGCCCTAATAATGAATATTTAATCTTAATCACTCTCACTCATTTGCATATTCCTAGACTTTCTACGTTAGACCTGTTTCAGTGTGCATGATACAGATATTTCACAACTGGAGGAACTCTCTTCATTTCTCCCCCAAGAAAACCATTTCCTTCCTGCACGCTGTGTTTCAGTTTTAGTAACAGAAGACTGTTGTCTTCTCTGCACCCTTGAATTCCTTCAGGTGAAGATAACTTTTTTGTGCAGCTCCTGGAAATACTGCTGCTTTCTGGTTTATTGCAACTAGATGTACTGTTTCTTTATTCCCGCCTGCAAGCTTGTCCTTGGTTAGGTACCTTCTTCACCTGTCCTTTTCCTTTTGTAACATTTATTTAGACCTAAACACAAATATCTTCTAAAGAATATACAAATAATCTCAGACATTACTATAAAACAGTTCAGCTGTTCCATACCTGCTCCTTATGGGGCCATTGGCTTGACTGTCCCTCTTTCCATAGCTAATCATGGTACACACCAAAGCTGGGAGCCTGTCCTCCCTCGATAAAGAGGCAGGCTGCTAACCCTGCTGGCATACCTAGACCTGGTTGTGTGACTGTCCTCTTCATTAACTTTTCATCCAGCATCTCTTAGTTTCACTTTCTTGAACCAGGTTGAAAGATGAATCCTATTATGTTTGGTTAAGTCCAGTCCAGTCTAGTGTAACACTGAAACTGTGTAGGTCCTCCGGTTGTTCTCTGTTGATGCTGGAGTACCCACTGCCCCTCACATTTTGTCTGTCCTAGTTCAGCAGCAGAAGCAATTCCTGTGTACATTGGAATCACACAAAATATGATACTGATCTGGCTGTTTCCGTTTTATCTGCTGTGAAAAGCACACAGATTTCTTAGATCGGTGTTTTTCTGGTTGCTTGTGAATCCGTGACTTGTAAGGACTGCAGAGCGTGGGTGCTTGGAGAGGTTTGTTTTTTATGAGTTTAGGATAATGCTACCTGTTTGGGCCTGACAGTTTATGTTACCATAAATTCACAGCTTTTCTGAGAACCAAATTCATGCATGTGCTGTAGGTTTCAAAATTTGCAATTGCTGGCAATGAGAATCTTTTCATTGAGTAATTTATTTCTATGTGAGTAATGTTTAGCTCCTTTTGAGAATATATGTTAAATTGTTCATGGACTACACGTTTGCTTTTCTCAATACTCTTTATTTTTTAATAGAGATTTATTTAATAATAAAGATTATATATTATTTTTATAATAGAAATTGCCAAGTATCTGAGAACATTTCTCTGTTTAAAGAGGAAGTGAATTCCTTTTAATCTGATCACAAAGAAAACAGAGATTTACTACTCTAGTTTTGATGAAACATACATAAACACTTTTGGCAAGAGAAAAACAAAGTTATTCAAAGTCAATTCAGATTAAAAGGAAAATGTATCTTGGTGTTTTTGAGGTTAATTAACCAGTTACAACATAAAAACACATGTGGATTTTCCCTTTTACATTTAAAACTCAAGACTGGATTTCAAAACCAATGTTTTAAAAGACATATTCTGGGTCAAACAAGAATAAGTGCAGAGACATCTTCTTATCCCTTTATAGGGGTTACTTTGCAGCTGGTCTCTGGTAGTTCTTACAAAGTAGTTTATTTAGCAGATATAAGGCATGTGAGCTTTAATATGGATCTTTTAAACCTTCTTCAAACTGACTCTAACTTTCACAAATAAGAGCAGCAGAAATCTGGCTTAGTTTTCTATAAATATACTCTATTTATTTTAATTGCACCTCATGTGGTTTAGTTAATAAATCCAATGGATAAAAATGGTTTTTAATGTTGCATATGCATCTTAAGGTAATTATGTGGCAATAGGAACGAAAAAAGCAATTCCTTGACTATTTGAGTGAGTTTTATACTCAATAAAAATGCCTCAACTCACTAAGAAGGCATACAACCTGAAATGTGGATTGGACATCACTAACTTTAGACAGCAAAATGTTCCAGAAATAGACTGGATCAGCATGTCCGAGTCACTGTTTTAATGGTTCTAGATTGCAGGATCTGTTATTTGTCCCTTTGCTTGGGAACTGTCATTGTCATATACGTGGTTTGGTTAGGAAAACTGAATTGTTGATTTCATTTAAGTTAGCTCCAAGTGAAAAAAGTGCTATCATGAAAAGCACAGCAGTTAGAGGTGAATTTAATAAAAGCTGTTAGACATTAAAACAAACAAAAGAAATCACAGGAAGACGAAAGAGTTCAGTAAAATTGTTCCCAGTGTTTTGTTCACACATTGTCAAGGAATGTGGAATTCAATTTCTGTTTCTTAAAGATTTTTCTTTTTTTAAATTGGAGTAGAGATTTAACTTGAACAATTTGGGGCTTTCTCATTTTTTCTAGATGGAGAAGGCCAGAAAATGACAATATTTACGTTCTGCATATTGATCCTTTTTAATCTTCATACCTCTGATAGGAAAAAAAGAGTGAAGAAAGCTGCATGATTTTCATTGCAGATTTATACTGTACCGAACAATTATTTCAATCTGCAATCAGATAATATCCAGAATGGAAAAGACTAGTTTGAAATCTTTTGTTATTGCTGCTTATGCTGGAGTTGCATATTCAATTTTTTAATTTTGGCTCACTAAGAAAGGTGGTATGGCCCTATATGCTCCGTCTTTCCCAGGGATCTTTCTGACATGACCAAACTGGCAGAGGATCTGCTATGGGAATGTGCCCTGGGTACGAGCTTTCTTTTGGGGGAGTGGAGCAGCAGCATTTGACTGAAATTCTTTAAACAGAATTGCCTAGAGGCTTTTTGCTTGTTTGTTTTCTTTAGACTGTTGCATTTTTACATAAATGAGATTTAAAGATAATCAATGAGAATAATATTTATTACAGCATTTCTGTAGCTTATTTCTGGGTAGACTCGTGACATAGAAACTGAACAATGTGCTTAGTTAACAACAAGATCAAATAGAAGTGTTAGTCTTCAATGTGGGTTGAAGCATTTATTTATTAGTAGATGGAACCTGTCACCTGAAACACAGTATTGGTTTACCGGATCAGATAAATACCATAGTTTGCCATGTATTTGTTTTTTAAAAGCTATGCATAAGTCTTGTACAAGAAACCAATAGTGAACAACAGGTGACTTTGGTTTTGGGCAGGGCTGGGGGAAGCCAGGGATGTTCTTCTTGTCCCCTGTCAATTTGTGGTCACTCATCCGTGTCTTAGTCACAAAGTCACTGAAATAAAAGAACTTTGTTAATTAATTTCACTGCAATTTGAATGAGATGTGAGGGATTGTTGTCTTTTCTGTTTTCCATCCTGTCTTATATTACTCTGTATATTTCTGTGTTCGTGGTAAACATCTATTCTTTCCAGATCTTATTAAGACCCGGTTCAGAGAACTTACTTAGAGAACCTGATCTTCTAATTTGAGTAACCCAGCTTAGATGTTTGATGACAATGTCTCCAAATTTACATTGCACACAGCAATGTAAATAATGAATATAAAGGGTTTATATTTACGACACTATTATATGAAAAACAGTGTATGCTATTTCATTTCATATATGCATATATGCCCTACTATTTTGTTTGTTTGTTTTTCTTTCTATACCTGGTACAAGCTGAGCAGACACTTTAATCTGTGTGCGGTGACAACCTCATTTCTGCCTCGGCACTTATGGTCAACATAAAACTCAATAACATGCAGAAGTAATTGGGAAAGTTCCCCCTCACGTACAGCTCTTTGCATCTACCACTATTGGCTTTCACTTATCTTCATGTTGCCCCTCTATTCAGCTGTGCTTAGATTTAGCAGAAATAACTTTTGTATATTTTAAAAACTTTTGTTTGCTAAATGTTTTTGTCTGATTTCCCTTCTGGCACATACATATGATTTCTTAGAGTTCTGTTAAATAAACAAAATCAAAAAAAAACAAGTGAAAACACCAACAAACAAATGAACCAACCAACAAACAAAAAACAGTTTTGATTTTCATTTGTCCAAAAGCACTGAAAATGAATTTTCAAGTGGACACAAAGTTAACCTATGGAAAATTACCCTTGTAAAAAAAACTTGGGAAAGAATGAAACGCCTCATCTGGGTGAAGGAGATGCAGAAATTAGTCTTTAAAAAACGAATTAGAGTCTCTTAATGTATGTTTTGAGTGGATTATTTTTTCTGAAGATTTTTTTTTTAATGTTAGAAGGTGACTTATTTTATGAAGAACAAATTGTTGAATTAGTTTTTTCCTCAGCTTTTAAGGAAGAAAAAAGATAGGTCTAGCTGATGATTAGGGATGTTGACAAGGGAAAAGTAGAAGTCCTGGCTTATCTCTTAGGACCATTTATAAATTTCAAATTGGACATCCAGTAGATAGATAAGATAATAATTAAAAAAACATCCAACCAGAGTCAGAGGAAATATCTGATGAACCACCCACTTCTGCTGTGCACATTTTTTTGACTGAGCAACATTTTTTGCTCTGCTGAGCAGACCCAGACACAGTCTCACAATGACTGCCACAATTCTTACAACATCTGTAGTGGTGTTGTCTTTAAATAATCCTCTACCAGCTGTTGATCCATCTCTTATGAGCAACGCAACCGACAGCCTTTCCTTCCCTCTGAACAGCGGTTCATTCTCTTGCAGGACAAGTGGGTTTTCTTATAGTTTGTTGTTATTCCGTGGTACCGAGGTCTCGGAGGCTTTGTGTTAAGGACACGAATTCTCCTGAGAGGTTGTAGCTGACAGACTCTGCACCCTCCATAACTGTTTGAAATTTATTTCTCGTAATGTTGAATTCTGTGTTCATGGGCTTTGTCGTGTCTTTGATTGCCAACGCATTGCATGTTATGGAAAAATACCAGGAAACCACATGCTCTTATTTGTTTAGATTTTCCATTCTTTCCATTTCAAGGTATGTAGGAATTATGTTTTGAAATGGGTGAATCACAGGCATAATCATTCCAATTTGGCAATGATATTGAATCATAGTATGATATCCCTTATATACAGCACAATATTTGCTAGGATAAAGGAAATTACCTTGCTTATATCTCTGAAACTTCCTTGGTCTTATTATAGCTCTTCTTTTCTTAACTTTCTTAGTTCATCTTCTAATAATGCTACACATTCACATAGCAACAAAGTCAATAAATCAGACCTCCCTGTTTAGTCAGATGTGCTGTACTGTATTTATCTGAAGAGCAAAGAAAAGGATTATTTATAATATCAATAATTAAAGTGACATGGAGAGGTGGATAGGCTGACTTGCTACAATTAGCAGGCAGGACATCTCTTAAATGAAGGGATATAAATTAAAGAATAAAATTTAAAATATTATTTCATTTTTTTATAGGTCTGTGAGCCTTTCTTGCTTTCACTACATTGGCTTTAATTCAATGGGATTTTTGTCAGTGGGTTTTTTATTTTTTTATCTGAGGCTTGGGAAAGACACATCATTTTGCTTATTGTTGCTTCATTGGTTTTAAATTACTTTTGCTACCAGAAAAAAATGAGAAGCATTGTCTTTGCACTGGTGGTTATCATCTCATTTTATGTAGATACAGCTTTGAAACTCTTCCAAGAAACCACAAGGCCATGTAAATCACCAGCTCGGTACTTAGGTAAGATCTCATTGCTAATTAGTCAAGCTAAATGGCTGTCACATTTAGCCCTCTAAACAGTATGAACTGGCAAGCAATATTGTCTGTGTAAGCATGGTTTGGCAGGCTATTTTTTTCATATCTGTCTTTAGCCACACAGATATTAGCCTCAGGAAATTCTCTTCAGTTCTTCGGCACAAGGCAGTTGGGACACATCGCGGAATTTGGTGCTGAACTTGAGAAGGTGCCGAACATGCTTGCATGGACTAGGAGGAGTTCTGCACAACGAAGGCTGGGTAAGCCTTGCTTTTTGCTGTGGTGCTTAGTACTACAGTTAATATTTGGCTGAAGAAAAAAATCTTACTTTACTATCACTTGTATATGACAATGTTCAGAAAGAAGAGTGACCTCTGCCATCCAGACTGGTCACAGCTCAGATGAAAAATCTCAGTATCTTGGTAGAAATGGTGGGATCTGAGTGCTTTGTATAATGGTTGTTTAATAACCCCCAGCCTTAGTGGATCTCTTTCCTTCCATCTGGAGCTGTGGTCATTACAACCCGCCACACTTCAGACCTTGGAAAAAGCTGTGAAGAGCCTGCTGTCCTACCCTGTGACCTCTTGACTGGAAAGTACATCGCTTGCCATGTGCAGGCACGGTGCTGCAGGATCCCTCCAGCCCCATTTGGCTCTCACAGTCAATGGACTGATCAGTCAATGTCAGATCGGTAACCGATAGAGCTGCTGACTGTTCCTTCCCAACCCACCTCCCCCCTGCATGCAGTACTGCAATGGCAGAACTACCTCTGGTTTTATTCCTGCAAGAGCAGAGCATATCCACAAACTATTGTCTGATATGATCCCAAGTTATACTTTTCCCAGTTATATTTTCTTGCTTTATTCCATTCCCTTGATTTATTCATAGGATATAAAGCTTTTAGAACTGAAAGTAAAAATTGGAGTGCGGTTACCTTGGGAGCCTCTATTGCAAAAGGCAAGTGAGCTGTTTACCTTCCAGGAACATCAACTTTTTTCATTGCTTCACCTTGCATGACCAGTGAAAAGATCAGAACTTGGCAGGTGGCTTAACTTTCTGAAGGCTTATTTTTTCACTCTAAGTGCTTAACGTAGTAGTAGCTAATTGCTTCTGCTAAGCTTTTTTAAGTGAAAGTAAGATGGATATCAAGATGATGGATGGAGACAGGGTCTAGTGTGGTTTTTCAGGAGATAAATGCATTTTTGCTTCATCCTCGCTCACTCTGGTTCCACTTTCTGCAGCGTTTGATCAGCTGGGCTGTTCTCAACCACAAGCACTGGGTCAACTAATGGGTAATATTGACTCCTTCTTGCCTCAATGGGCTTTGTCTTTAAAGGTTACAGAGATTTAAATGTTGAAGGTACAAAGCTTTTTCAAGATATGACTACATTGGACCATTGGAAAAAAGGAAGGAAATCCAAAAATCTCAACTAAAAAGCAGCGTGGTTTCTATTCTGTCGAAGGGCCATTTGGTCTGCCTGAAAAACACTTATTAAGCTTGCCTGGTACTTCAGAGCTGTCACTTTTATCACAAAACAGCAGAGAAGTAGCCCTCAGAAGCAGGCCACAGACAAAACTAATGATGTTTCTTCTGTGAACTGAATCATACTGGGAAGGCAGCTCTTATACATCTCTTTTAAAAACAAGATAACATGATTTCTCTTCCAGAAATGCGCTAGAATGAATCACCTTAAGTAACAGCACAGATTTCAACTTGAAGTCCTCAAATACCCTTTTTTTTTTTAATAAATAATTTCTTAATTCACTTTTGAGTTGTCTACTTTACTTACTTAAATTCCTTTTTATTTAAATGAGTGAAAGCACTTTGCAGTTTTGTCTCTTGCTGTTTAACCTTTCTGCTTTCCTTTTACAGTGTGTCTGTCATTGTAAAATGATGTCTCTTTTTAGACTGCAGTAAAGATTATTTTATGAAACATTTGGAGGCCTTATAATCTAGTAAAGTCATGAGGAAAGATGTCGGAAAAATATGTGTAAAACATAATATTGAAGAAATTCTGACAGAAGTAGTATCCATCCTGTGCAGTGCATGAGGTCTGGGAAAAAACATGCAATTGTGTAAATTAAAGCTTGTATCATAGTACAGAAGGTGCATTAGGCAACCTTAAATTTGGCATTTCTGAACTTTCGAGAGTTTGGATTTGCAATCTCTATAATACTGTTTTTTCTCTGTATGTAATTCATCTACTGTTGTCACCTAGCAAGGGAGATAATTATGGTACAACAGATGTTTGTCCTCAATGAGGTTCAGGGTTCTTTCCAGTAAATCTAACTGAAGTCAAGAACTAAGTTACAGTAACATCCAGCACGAAATGCTTGTGCCTATATTGTCATCTTTCACATTTATACTGTAACATTTTCATGTTTGTAGAGTTCTTTCCAATGTTCTCGGCTAATTTCTGTCTTGAGGTTCCTGTTAACTAACATGTTCTGAATATTAAATGCAAACTAAAAGGTCTGAATTCTCAGTTGGATAAGTTGATATGTATCCATTTTTAAGTTAAGGTTTATGTGAACACCAATGGAGAACCTGAATGATATGTGAAATTTTCAGACCTTACCTTTGCCTAATCCAAACGAAACATTGGGGCACTGCCTTGCCTGAGTTGTTTTGTAGCTGTATTTGTAATGTCACACATGGAAGTACAAGAAGGGGCAGTGGGCTAGGACAAGGGGTGGCTTTAACCTGTGTCGTGAAAGACCATGTCCAGAGACAAAAATTGATTCAGCACATCACTGTGGGTGAGTTGCTTCTGAAAGCAAGTGGCTTCACAAAGACCATATCCCAGAACTTGTGCTCAGCTTTATTACTCTGCACTTTTGTAATACAAACTAAGATTTCCCATTTTATTTCTAAAATTACTCATTTGCTTTGGAAACACCATAATCTCGTGTGTTAAGAAGAACTGTTTAATTTTTCTTCAATTAAACACACTGAGAGAAAGCTTTTTCTTAATCTGCCTACAGTTTAAAACCAAAATGGAACTAAAACTCCTAGCCTGCACCGGTAGTCCCATGAGACAATGACTTGGGCAGGTTTATAAGCTCCATCTAGCATTCTTGGTCCAGAAAGAACAGTTTCCCTAAGTCTGTTTAGGCTGTTCTTTCTCTAGCGCTCCAGGCATTTTTGTCCTCCTCCAGACTGCAAAATGTTCCAGTTTATTTGTTGCTTTTCTTTAATTACAGAGAGCTTTTTTTAAATTTTTTTAACTTGGAACTCTACTTAGTACAACCATGTGATTTGTATCAATCTATTTTTCTTTTCCACTTGCTTACAAACTGTGGAAGTCCAGGGACAAGTTGACTAAAGTGAGTGGGAGGATTTCCATTGGCTTTAAAGGACTTGGGCTGCATCATTGTAGTTCAAAAAATATGAAGCTAATTTTGTGCATATGAACTTAAATTTGGCTACATTCTTTTGAGGAAGAGCAGTGATTCTTTTTAGCTACGTTACTAATCAGATGTCTACCACTCTAACCAAATACTAGTAGCCTGTTGAATGAGATGGCTAAGCTGTTGTATAGGTTTTTTTATTTCTCTGCTACCATCCCCTTGAGATGTGATATCTATAGTTTTTTAATATAACTTTGCTGAGTATGTTTGTAGAGAATGTGAGTTGGAGTTGTATAACTTGCACTGAAGTAAGGAATGAGAAGGTTTGTGACAGCTTTTGGTTCCCTTAGGAAAGGGTCATCTGTTTCTGAGGAATGTCTTAAAATGAGAAGCTGGAGTAACAGTTTTCAAACATCTTTTCAAAGATGTTTGGTGACCTTTTAATTGTGCTATTTTGGGAAAGTGACTGCCTGGAGTGGGAGAGCTCAAGTCTAGAATTTGTCTCTCTGTTCTATGACAAATGAGTGTAGATTGTGAAGAACAGGTTGCTTCAGCTGTTGAGGAGACCAGCTCCAGTGTCCTGTAATAGCAAGAATCTGCTAACACTGATGGTTTTGTGCCCAAGTAAATTGCATTGTTTGAATCCACTTAGTATGTGACTAAGGGACTTAATACTTAGGCATGGTCATAATTCATAAAAATGAGATAGTTGTGTTAGCCCTGCTGAAAGGGTGAATGCGGTTGTTGAGAAAGACAAAAATAAGAGTACAGATCCTGCTGCAGCTGGAAGTGAGGTATAAATTTAATGTACAGAGCTAATTCATTCAAAGGGAACAGATAGTCTCTTTTTGCAGAATTACTTTTGCAGCTCAGTTCCATTTCACAGCACATTTCCATCCCCAGTTACAAAAGTAGCTCTTGATGTCCATTTTTTTTCAGCCTGAACTCTAAACCAGGGACCACATTCTGCTCAGAGGAAATTGCAGCATCATCCCTTAGTTTACTTTGAGTTGTACTTTCTAACTAAATACTTTCCTTCTCCCTAACCTTAGTCTAATCTATAGGAAAGGCATAGTGATTCCATCTCTTCCCCAGTACACAGGAAAAACTATCATGCTAAAGTGCACATCTGCTGGTTCTCCAATGAATCTGCTGAACTAGAGCTAAAATATAGCAAAGACACAGCGTGTAGTCTAGAAGAATAGACAGAAAGAAATCTAACAGAGCAAAGCATGTGTGTGTACTTGATTGTTCTTTATAAAGTGGGATTAGCCAGACACAGTCATGGCACAGAAAAAGGAAAACTTGACTATTCCTCACTCACAAAGTTACTCAACCAGGAATGTAAAACAGCCGTGAAAAGCAGAAGTCTTTCTGGGAAATATCAAGGGAAGTATTACTGGTGAATGCAAGGAAATATTCAAGTTGTTGTACATGTCAGTTAATCCGTAATAATGGTGTCTGCTGCTTTTAGAATTGTCGCGTAAGAAAGATTAATTCAAAGTGGAACTGAATTACAGGAATAGAGATAATATTTAATAAGTTATACTACAAGACTTCACGTTGTTTAGATAGCAAGTGAGGATGGAGTGGGGATAAAACTGTTCTGTTCGAGGCTAGACATGAAGAAGAAATTTTTTACAATGAGGGTAGTAAAACACTGGCCCAGGTTGCCCAGAGGGGTGGTTGATTCCCCATCCCTGGAGACACTGAAGGTCAGGCTGGATGGGGCTTTGGGCAGCCTGATGGAGCTGAAGATGTCCCTGTTCATTGCACAGAGTTGGACTAGATGAGCTTTGAAGGTCCTTTCCAACCCAAACTATTCTATGATTCTAGTGGTTTAGAAGAGTTTCAGTTCCAGAATGGGAGAAAAGCTGAAACAAAATTTTTAAAAATCCATGCAGGAAGAGATGGCTGAAACCTCCTTCTGGGTACAGGGATAGTGGGAGGTAAGTAATCAGCAACAAGACATTGTTTGAGGTTCCAGAGCAGGAATACGGGGATCAGAATTTGAATTTATGAATAGGATTATGTTGTGTTATTGGCTGTTTACAGCAAGGATAACAGAGTCTCTGTTGGTAGGGCTGAAGAAAATAAAAATACTCAGAAATAAACTTAACTTTCCTATGAGTTAGAAGTAAAATGTGCTTTTAATTATGGGAAGAAACTTAATTTTATATGAACTGTTTCCACTGAACTTGGTTTTGAGGCATGGAACTAGGTTTCTAGCTCTGCCAATTATATCCTATTTGATAATCTATGCAGTGCCTATTTTTCTACCACTTAGGAATAAGAATATGTAATGAAGCTAAATTCTTATTTTAAAATGCTCTCAAATCTTGAGAGAAGTCTTCTAAATACTAAGTATTAGAATCATTATTAATCCTGACTTTAGAGAATTTCTTCTGTCTGTGGTGGTTTTGCAGCTTATTGACAGATCCATATTTTCATTCCTATTCTGAAATACACCTTATAGCTTATTGCAAACATGCTTGTTCTGTTTAACATGCACAGTCTCTTGCTTTCTAAAAGCAATGGAAATTTTATTGAGGCCATTACATTGTTTTTCTGCTGTTCAGCTACGCACAAGTTTGATAGGCAGTATTGTAAAGCTTAATGCAATGAGTTTGGAACTGTTGATATGGTGGTAGGATGCCTGGGAAGAAAGCTTTGCATTGCACAGGATACCAGCTCAGAGCTGCAGCACAGATCAGACAGCAGCTCTAACTTCTGTACCGAAATCACGTTTGTTTCTTTGGAGGAATCATGTGGTCTGTACTCGCAACTATAAGTGCTTTACTATACATAATGGCAAATCATTACTAGAGAAGGTGCGAAGGCATAATTATAAAGGCATTAAAACCATAGCAACAAAGATACAACATTATGAACAGTGGTGGAGATTAATTTTATTTTTGTATCAATTGCTGCGCTTCGCTGCTTGCAAAGGTGTTTGAGTACCATGAACTTTACAAGTGGGTGAAGCCTGGAAATATTTGTTTCTGCCACACCTGTGGCAGATGACTGAGTTTTCAGACAAAATCATTTTCAGATGAAAACTGAGGGCACAGCTACTATGCATTCAGGTAAGGACTAGATTATTCCCAGCAAGAGCCTTCCTTTGCTCCTCATTTGAAGAGACAAACATTGTCACTGTTCACTGTTACAGAAAAGAGGGGAGAACAATGAACAAAACTAAGGAAGGATGAGTCCTTCAGATGCCGAAGAAGTAAAAGTCAGAGAGAGACTAGATGGAGAGAAGGTAATGGTCCCTTCAATAGGTGGCAGAAACAAACTATTTTGCTCAATGGAGAGATTCTAACCCTATTTTTAGCTGATATCAATCAATATATACAATCAATGTCTTGGACTTCTCCTCTAAGGACTCAGAAAATTATTTTTGTTTTACAGCTGGATAACTGAAGCCGTCAAGTTTTCATTGTTTACCAAAGACTAAACTGAAGTTAAGTGTCTTGGTTTCCTGGCTATAAGCGGAATGTCCTCTCTAATGAAATTATTCCAATAGGAAAAGATGCCTACAAGACAAATGATAAAAATAGAGTGTCTGGAGATAGTTCTTGAGATAAAGAGAAACTGGGTTGTATTCCCTTCATAGGAAAAGGTCAGTAGATGGAAATTAAATATGAAATCACAGAATTATTTCACACTTTAGCTTCTAAAAGCATTATCTTCTTTTCCACTTAGGTTATGGATATTTTTTGCTGGTGCTGTTTGCTATAACTTCTGGCTTACCTGGCAGCTCCTGACAAAAATTTCCTCAGTTGAAAGCATGTGGTTTTCAAACTGTAATGAATGTACTAAAAGATGCATTTGTTTGATTTCTACCTCTGTAACAAATTTGCCTCTTTGTAATTAGGTGAAAAAACATACCAAAACTAAGTGAAAGAAGGTTTGAAGATGATAATTTTTGCTATTTAATTTGAACTTACTCTTTGAATCTTTTCTCCTCTCTAGGTTTCATGCAATAGTATTCTGTTTATTCTTGTTATGTTTAATATCTGATGTGTTTTCTCTCAAACAAAATAAAACATCATTTGAATGAAGCAGAAAATTCAAGATATGTTCCTGTTGCGTTTTGAGTAAAATTCTGCAGGGGTTTTTGGTTCCCATTTGCTTGTTTTTTGCTTTGGAGACAAGGACTGCCTGATCTACATCTATCTACATGTTTCAATGCATGACAGTTTGTGTCTGCATTCAGTTAAGAGAGAAGCTCATCCTCTGTTATCTGAGGTATTCTCTCTTATGACCCTTTTAATTGTATTTTAGAGTTTTGCCTTTGCAAAAAAAAAAAATCAAAACCAACCAAACAAAAAGCCAAAACATTTCTTCTTTTGGACTGCTTAGGTTTGATCTGTGAGCTTATCCAAAAGGAATAAAGAAACATCTGGCCAGCTGACTTGTGTGCCCATAGTTCTGAAATCTGAAACATCCATCCCAGCCTGAGATGTCAGAACAGTGGAGGAGTGCTGGCATTTCTTTGTGGCTGTGTTACCATGATCTCATGGTGCGATAATTCTCCCTTCTTATACTGGGAAAGGCCCTGTTGCAATGACTTAGAGTGAAATACTATGCGTGCGACGGTGGAAACAATCTGGGGAGGTCCTTGTATAGGAGATAGAGCTCTACCATGACAGTAATGTCAGGATCTTGTGGATCACATAATTAAAACACTAATGGAGCCAACTAATGTGTGTGTGTGTGTGTCAGTCTTTCCAGTGCTAAGCACAATTGCCTTCCTGCTTTACATACATTTATTGGCGAGATGAAAATTAGCAGCAATTAATGGATTGCTTAGTAAATAGCCTGGAGGGTCCTGGATGAGTCATGGTTATCCAGCACCATAACTGTAACACGTAAAATTTCTCTACCGTTCATAGCTCTTCCACTAGTCACATTTTTTCCTTTTTATTTCGAGTGTAATGTGAAGCATTCTTACAAACCAGTTACTTACTGTTTCCTACATACTCTTCCTGTGGAAGAGATCCAGTGAATACAGCGTGTCCTTGCTTCTCCAGTGAGAGGTGATACTAATTACAGGTACTGCAGGTCTGTTTTTTAAAAGCCATAGGCAAACACAGCGTATTTTGTTTCTGTTGCATGATTTTAGAATTGTATAAGTTTTCTTAGCCTTGAAGAAATATTAAGCGTTTTTCAGACAATATAGATGCATTTGTAAATAGAATGAAATGTAGGAATTTCCCAGCTAGAACTGAACACTGGACACTTAAACTGGCATGATGAACCTTTGAAAAGAACTTCTATGCTGTGCTGCATTCATGAGGAAGAAGTTGAGCTCTGACTAGAAGAAGAGATAAATGGTCTCAGGAAAAGGATGGAAAGTGGTTACTCAATGCAAATAAAATACAATCAAAGATGACATGGTAGAAGAGAGGCTCTGAGACTCTCAAAGGTACTTTCTTTCACTGATTTATGTACCATGCACTAGAGAGGAAAAGTTTTCTTCAGAATACAGGCAGCCTGTCATGTTTGTGAAGTTTTCTATTACAAACTGATTACAATTAAGAGATTCTACACATTATCTGTTTATGATTTACGTCACACTGTTTCTTCCTTTCAAATTATTTTTCTCTTTATAACAAGAAAGGGTCAATTCATTTGTGCAAAGAGTGACTCTGCAAATGAGTCTGCATTTCTTGCTGTTATTTGCAGACGAGTATAAACAGTGCCATTAACTTTAAAAGGACAGCTATGTCAAATTAAGTATGACTTTTTGAGAATGAGACACAGTTACCAATTTTTATCATGGTTCTAATCCATACAATCAAACACAAGTAGTTTGCACGGAATCTGTGCTGATGGGTAAACGTGAATTACACCTAAAATACAAGACAATTCTAGAATGGTTTAAAGAATAAATTCTTACCCTTTTTATTTAAATCAGCAGGGTTACGGTATATGTCAACACATGGTTTCGATTTGGGTACATTTTCCGTTCTGGACCACCTCATATTCTTTCTTAAGAGCCAAGAGCGAGTGATCTCATACTATGGGTTTCCAAATGGTGCTAATTAAGGAGTTTTCCTGCCAGGTGCTCAGCACGCTCTGCTCCTATTGCTTTCAGTTGTGGTTGAGGGCACGCTGCATTCTTTGGGATACAGCCCTATTGTTTATGAGTTTCAGTTAGCATTGCCAAAAGCAATATGATGTTAACAAATAAACAGCACTGGGGTTTACTTTGAGGATCCCCCAAATTAGCTGTTGGTTTTTTTTTTTTTTTTTCCTTGAGAATATCAGGCTCTACATCTGGAAAATATCAGTGTGACATATAAATGCTGTCTGACCACTAATTTCACAGAAGAGTCTTAATATACAACTTGTGGGAAATCAGTTTTATGTTAAAGGAATAAGGATCTAAAGTCTCCTACTGACTTAAGAGCTCTCTGGAGCAGTAACTAACTCTGCTTGCCTTCTTGTAACACGACCCAACCTCTGTTTCAAAACTCGGCATTGTGGCCAATTAATTATCGTGTAGTTTCCTGATAAAGCCTCAAATAGACTAATCCTTGGATATAATACGGTGCATGGTTATTACTGACAGCTTCCTTTGTTCCTGAAAGCCACAGTATGTGCCTTTTACTTGCTTTAAGAAAAAACAGATCAGAAATGTGAAACGTAGCATGTTGTTGGTCTTTTCATTAAGTTGTATATGTGAGGCGGTCTGGGAATGAAAAAAGAGGTATATTTTCAGCTTTAGATTTTTCAGCAAGATAACAATTTGCAGGAAGTGTAATCACAAGGGAAATTCTTTCCTCCTGTCCTCCAGGGACCCAGGCTGCATCCAGACAACCTAAAGGCTTTCAGGTGTTCATGCTCAGGTGTGTCAGTGTCCAGCAATTCGGAAAGGTCCTCCCTGTGGGTGAGCAGGAGCTGGAGGGGGATCAGCAGAGCTGAGGTGAAGTCAGTGCTGTAGCTTCATGGGTGGATTATTCCTTTAATTCTCCAGAGTCTCCATAGCGAACAGTGGAAGATAGAGCTCTTCTGTTTCTCTAACCATACAAAAATAACTTCTTTTCTTGAAGAAAAATACAGTAGACAAGTATTCTGCTACCTCTGGTTTTCTATATATTCTTGTTGGGTTTTACATTTAGGATTCTGTTTCGGTATTTTCAAATCATCATGAGAGGAGGTACCTATTTCAAAGACAGTCTATGACAGCTAACAAAAGCTAACTAGTGCTGACATCCTGCTGATAAGAAAATGATTTATTCTTTTTAAATTGAGAAGCGTGTTTGTGTGTGTGTGTCGGTCTTTAAAGGAAAAGAATGTTTGCATTTCAGAGGGGAAAAAAAGCAAGGCTTGTTCACCCCTTAGTGAGTGGTTAGTGCTGTAAGGCTGCTTTGCAAAACACATATTTGCATTTCCATCTGGTTTTCTAAGTGCCAGCCCTCTGTGGTTCAACAGTTTGAATTTCTTTGGAGTGATACTGTTAAACATGGCGGGGTGCTTTTTCCTCAGTACAGAAAGGACAATATATCGCTTCAAAGACTTGTAGTGTCCATGTGAAACTACATCTAATTAATCAGCTGATTTTGAACAAAGCATCTACTAATCCTCCAGGACTTCAACCTGTTTTTTTTTTTTTTTTTAGGATTTATGTTTTATCCTTTTGCCATGAACTGTGATTAAGCCAAAGCTCAGAAATTAAATGGTCTTGAGGTGAAATGAAATGCTTTGAAGAGCGGTCTTGCAGGAAGTGATGTTTCCTGCGGTGTAAATGGCAGCTTTGCTTTGTTTCGTATGGTTCAGTTGCTATAGCAGAAGGGTATTAGGAAGTGCAGGACTACTTGAGATCCTGTTGTTTTGGCTCAGATTTAGAATGGCAAAATCTTTACACAACAGAGTTAATTAAAGATCTGAAGATGCTTCTGAAAAATGATGGTGCCAATCCTTAATCTCCAGCAGTTAAGGAGAGACATCTGTACAATTACCAAAGAGAAACCGATTCTTCATATTCAAAATGCAAGCCATACTTATAAAAACATCTTTGTGCTTATCTTTTGCATTAGCACAGTGCATGTTAGCTACATTATAGCTACCCTACAGGAATGTGCAAATTCGGATGCTCATAAATAGCAGATCTATGCTATTGTCTTCCAGCTTGATTGAGGATTTTGCTAAGAAAGTTTTTCCATGACTTTCAGTGTTCCACATCCCAAACTTCTTCACCTCTTAACCTGGGGAGCCATGATTGCTCCGAGTCATCCTCATTTTGTGCAGTTAAAAAATGTTTTATCCAAAGAACTGATCCAACTTCTTAGATATCAAGCTGTGATTAGGTAAGCATGATAATTGCCTTGTGAATGTCTTAATAAAATATGAAAATTAAGCTCATGTTAAATGCTCAGATCAAAACATAACTGTGTATTGAAAATGAAAGAATGGCTGTGCTGTAGCATTCTCATAAAGGACAGGGGCAATTTGCAGTGATAAATGTGTTAGATAAGTAGTAATGAATTTCTATCAAGTGAATATGAAATTAGTTCAGCTGAGCTAATTAAGATGGCAGCAAACAGAGAACTTTATAAAGTTCAAAGTTTAACAATGAAATAAATGAGAGAATGTGTGTAGTGGCTCTCTACCACTACATTATCAGAACAGTTGCTAAATACCATTTTGATGTCACTGAGTAGTAAACTTCACACAACAAAGGATTTAGTTAAAACTGATGTGGCTGGTCTCTGTCAGTATCTCTGAGTAGGTAAATTGAAATTACTGTGAGGAGAGTTTTTGCATTTATTTGTTTATTATTCAGATCTTAGCAAGAAACTTAGTAAAACCTGTTCCCTCCAACTGGATATTCCTGCATTGCTTCTTTAATCTTGAAGTCTGCTTTAGAAAGAAACACGTTTCTGAATGCAGGTAGACAAGTTATTCTTGAGATTTAGCTTTTCAGAATAACCTCTGCATTTTAAAAATTTTTTTAAAGTCATAACTGAAATTCATTTCTGGACTAACACTCTGTTTGCAGCCAGCATGGAGAACTTAAATGAACAAGCAGGGGTTTGTATCAGCTGTGACCTCAGTGATGTTGTGACATTCCTGCTGTAAAACCCAGATGTTATCTTAGGTGATAAATACATCTGAGTGGCAGGGAAAGATTAAAGTTGTCTGGGGAAGAGCCGTAAAATGGTGAGTAGTTAAATGGGGCAACCCCTGAGTTCCTGGAACAAGGTACGGTGATGCATTTTCTTAGCCACCATGTTGTAATCAGAGAAGCTCAGCACAGCTGGAACTTGATCTAGTCCAAGAGCCATTGTGCGAGGGAGAGCATTGCTGTGCTCTGGTGCCTGAGGGAGCCTGGGTTCAGCTCCAAGATGTAACTGGCCCATGGTATAAATAGTGTGTGTGTTTGCGCATTAAAACTTAAGGTTTGGTAAAGCATTTCTGCGAAGATTTTGCTCAGAGCCTTTCAGTTTAAAATAGTGGTTTGTGACCATTATTTCACTTTCTTTGAGGTGAAAAATACTATTCCTGGTAATTTCATGGAAACCAGTCACAAGTTAGTATTCATGTTGTCCTACTGTAGTACAGCTGATATCTAAGATCTACTGAAAGAAAATGTAAAAAAACCCAGTGTTTTTATAAAGCACTGCTTAGGATGCAGAAATGCAATGATGTTATGTCAAATATGTAATATTTTCACACATTTGGACAAGGCTCGTGTACTACATGGGTCTGCAATGTATAGGGTGTTTCAAATAGATGGACCAAATTTCAAAGTAATTTCAATTTAAAATTGGGTCCAGCTTTTTGAAACATGCTGTACCAATTTGGAGGAAAGACTCCCTGCATGAATGTGTTCACTGTTTTCATGCTGCCAAATGAGGATGGCTGGTTTTTGTCACTGAACATTCCTACTGAGCCAGCTGGTGCTGGGGAATATCATGTGTATTTTATGATCTGTTAGGAAATACAGATGAGTCCCCTGAGAGTTTTGTCTTGCTAAAATAGGACTGAGGTGAAATCTAGGTATCTACTTCAGAACCCTGCAGATGTTTATACCTGCATCTTTTAATTTCCTCTTTTCACAGGTTCATGGATTAGTCAGGAGGCATTGGCCACCCTGCTCCAGATCCATTTCTGGTGACCATTGTTTCTGAAACCAATTGATTTGATTAGCCACAGAAAAAGTAGCACTGTTTCTACTCCAGGATACAAAACTCAATAGATAACATGTGGAGTAACTTCAGGGCATGGTTCCAAGGGACCTTGGCTGCATCAAGTGCAGGACATTACTGATGTGTCCTGGAATTTGATTTAGGGCAGCTTCTGGGAGAATTTAACAAAGCTGATGTCTGAGAGAAAACTGAGGTTGTGTGAAAGAGTGTGCACCTCGTGTGCTGTTCTCCTCAGAGCAGAAGTCACCTCTGCCTTCACCTTCTCTTCCTCTTGTGCTCCTTAGTGTGCAGCAGTCCCTGCATTCTCAACACATTTGCTCCTTCACGGTCACTGCCTGCACAAAGCCCTGATTCAGCCCTCCTGCTTGTGTCTTGTTCTCATGGGCAGTGGTGTAGGAGAGAAAGGAGTGTTCTGAAATGAGACAGATCTGTCTACATCTTATTTTTCTGTTTAAAGGGCTGAGTTTCTGAGCCCTTAATACACACAGTTCCTTGGGATTTCTTTGCTCTGGTTGGATTTAACTCAGCTCATGTGCGGGGAAGTTTTCTGGAGGCTCTTTCCTTTGACTTTGCTATTCCTGGAACTCCTCCTGGCTACACAAGAAGCCAGTTTCACAGTTTGCTGGTAGTTCTGTAACCACTGTGATGGGCCTAATTCTTTCCACGATTATATGAAGAGCTTTGACAGATAACTTAAGGGGCCATGTCCTGAAGTCTTGTTTTGTGTACTATGAACTTAATCCAGCAAAGCATCATGATTACTTTTGACCACATCTGCAACTGAACACATACTTGATACTTTGATGGAGAAAGCACCATGAAAGCACGTATTAGCTATGGTAAGACCTGGTTTGGTCCCCACATCTGCAGTGTTTATTTCCCAGGTTTGGTTTGGCACTGTTTTGTTGCTTCTGCTGCTGTGTTGAGGGATGTTTTGCACACACATTGAGCCACCCATCCCCTGCCTTCCTACACCTCTGTGGCCACAGGAGGCAGCTCAAGTATCACAGGTGCTGAGTGTAAAATGGTGAGAGACCCACAATGCTGGGATGGGCAGCAAGATATCAGAAGTACAACTGTTATCAGTGAGAGTCAGTAGTTTTTATTAATGAAATAATTGGGAGACTGGGAAACATGAATCTGGGCTATGTGGTTGAGTAAGGAGAAAAGTTAGCCTGCGGTTAATACTAATGAGGCAGGAGTTTTATTACCAGCATCATGTAAAATATTGTCAGACTCCAGTTTTTGGAACTTAAAAAACTCTGTAAAGGAGATTGAATGATACAATTATTATTGGGATGACTAAATGCGTATTTCTGGCTGGATCAGGCCTGCAGCTGTGGTTGTGCATTCTGGAAGCTTAAATTCAATTCCATTGTGGAGAAACACTCTTCTGAAACACTTAGTTCCTTTTCAACAACAAAGCTGTTATGCGGAGAAACACATTACCTATTTTTCTACTGTATTCTACTTTTACTTATACACTGTTGTATACTATAAGCTGTTCTGCCTGCAGCTGTGTTATCAGCATTAAAAATCATACTGTATTTTCCCCGCTTTCTCTTTAGCTTGTCCCTCACTTTCCCTAACCTTTCATCTCCAATAGATCTCCATCTGATACTGCAAACATACAGGAGGAGTGGAATGATGCTGAAACATGCTCCTATGAATGTAATCACGCTTTGCAGTTCTGAGAGAAGGCTTCCTTCTATTAAAAGTTAATTCGATCTTGAAAAAGCAAAGGGATTGTGTGAAAGCTTCTCACCCGTTACTGTAGAAATTTACTTGGCTTTGCTTAAATTTCCCTTCATCAGCCTTCAAAGTTCAGCTGAAGGCTGTTTAAGGTGTGGTGTCTTTGCAGGGAAGCAGATAAGAAATGCTCGCCCAACCTACTATTGCAGGTTGGAAGGTGCTAGAGACTAGCTTGGGGCAAGATCCTCAATTGTTTTAACTAGCTTCATAAACAGATACTTGACTGTGGTGTGGTTGGTGGTTTTTATTTATTTATTTGATTTTTTAAAAATGATTGTTATTTTTTATTTTTCTTTCCTGTTTTGAGCATTGACTATAGAAGTATGTTTTGATTGTAGCTATACCTGTGTAATGTACATATCTCTACAAAGCTGTCAGATATTTAATTTTCAAAAGTTGGTACAAATACCTTTTATTCATTTATGGACTTGTGTACTGTGTATGTTGTTTCATAACTGTGATTAAAATGACTCCATGTGTGAGCTGTATCCATTTAATGTAATGGATTGATGGAAGATTTATTCCTGGTAAGTAATGAGGATGACAGTGTTAATTTTACAGCTCAAATATTGGATGATTAGAATGGAGTTCAAATGTAATTTTGAACACTCATAGCTAAACCAAGATGCCATTTGTCTCAGCTGGAGCAGATGGCTTGGTTAGGTGACCATTCAAAAACTGAATTTACGAAGTGTTTATTAAGACCAGTAATTCTTTCCCCTGATACTTCTGAAATGTCCCAGAAGAAAAATTTTGCATCCATCAAACTGCAGGTCTATGGAAAAATGAAAAGATAAAAATGATTTGCTGGTAACATGGTCTAATAGCTAAACATTTTTGGGTTCATATTCTAGTCATTTGGCTAAAGTAAGAATCTTTTCTTTTTGAAAAACAGGGGAATGGAAAAGAAGTGAAAGCGAATTCTCAGCAGTAGCAGTGAGATTTTATGATGCAGATTTAGAATGTCAGGTCCATGCTCTCAAAAATCAGATTGTTGCCTCATAATAGTGGGAATTATTGTCTCTTATTTCAAAAAAAGCAAGCCATTATCTAGAATGTTCTTTTTCACCTTGTTGTTAAAGCTCATTTTTTCACTAAGTACTAAAACAATTTTTATAGCTATCCAGCAGTTCTCTAAATCCCCAATTTGGCAAGTATTTTGGACAGGTTTAACCTCGGGCATATAAGGAACTGATTTTAATGGCTGGAAGATACGTGAGTTGTAAACGCTTTTACAGTTCTTTTCCATGGGGATTTTAATGGAAAAGTAGAAAATTCTTCAATAAAAAAATGACTTACTGAAGCAGATGAGGATTTGTGGTTTCATCACACTGAGATCCTCTGAGAGTCAAGTGCTGTACATTGGACATGTCATTCAAGGCGTGCCTTGAAGACTTAGTAACGACTTTGAATTTTTTTATTATATTGGGCAGTGGTTGTTCTTGAAACTTTTACTTCATGTACCTTTCTAAAGTACTGGTGTGTCTTGCTCATCTCTTTGTATTTATGATGCCTTGCAGAGGTCAGTGACACAAGATAACTGTGCCATGTGTAAAATAAAAGTTGGAGCTCATTTTGAGGCTATGAGTAGCAGCAAGTTAGAGGTGGATTGTCTGCATTACCCACTCTAACCACCTTGATTTATTCTTGCAGGTTTTTAGATTTTCCTTTTTTTTTATATGCATACAGATAAGAAAACAGGGGATTTACATCTATCTGTTCATTTGAGGAATAGTTCACTTTAATTCCTTGAATTTATTATTGGCTGCAGTCATTTAGCTTTGGACTTACCTAGATTTGTGATAATGGTTCAGTCTTGGAGAAGACCCATGGAAAAGTCAGAAAGATACTAGAGAATTAAATTTTTCTTTGCTAGGTTTCTCGAGTATTCAAGAGAAAATCAATGCCAGGCATCTAAATTTCATTTTGCTGCTTTGTGTCAAGAACAGGAATTTGAAACAAAATTATTAAGAACAAATTATTGTGCTGGCCTGTCCTTTTGCAGTCTTAAGACCTTCGTGATTCTCTTGAAGGTCAAGCCATAAAGGAAGATGACAACATGCAGGGTAATTGTCTGCCTGTATTAAAGTAGGAATTCTACCATTACTATTGTTGGAGTGAATGGATAAAGCTTAATGTAAATAACAGTACTCTTCAGGACAGAATCTAAATAACAGTGTTACTCATCACTGGAGTTGCCTGTGAATCGAGAAAAAAGGAGGAGAGTGCTCCTTTCTGTAGACTCCCCTAGCCATATATGGCAAACATTTTGCTTTTTATAGTCTGCAGAGCTTAAAACTTGAAATTTCCAGCATGGAGACTGAAAGAAGAACAGCTGGCTGGCCTGGGGACAAGATGGGATGGGATGGGATCTCCTGCTGCAGGCCTAGCTGTGGAAGCAGCTTAAAGTAGAGGTGAATATGTAATCGGCTATAGTAAATTCTCGACTTCTGGCACAGCTTGATAGCAGTCACTTCCCTCGAAAGATGAGTGGAAACCTTTGGTTTGCCTCCGCCTAGCAAAGATGAGATGGATTATCTGAGGCTACTGAGCTGTAGGACTGACTTGGGTGTAGAGCTGGAGACGTGTCCCTGCAGCCTGGATTCCACACACGTACTCAATCTACTTTTGTGACCTTTTGCAGGGCCAAATTCATTTTAAAGCTCTGCTTCAGGGAAATGCCCTCACTTTACCTTAACAACACTCGAATTCAGATATAAGTCCTCGTCTTAAAATATTATTTAGACTGAGGAATAAAGTGTTTTGGAGGCTTGTGTTTATTCTTCCGTCTTCACTTAATTAGTCATTGTGGCCTTTGTTTTCCTAAGTCCTTATGCAAAGTGTGAAAAATAATTGGAAGCCTTCAAAATGATTTTGTGTAAGGATTTTTTGGCTACCTGGAGAATACCAAATACTTTCTTCTTGCTTTCTCGCCAAGCTTTTCAAAAATGTGTACTCAATTTGTTCCAGTACTTCATGTTTTTCCCTAGATAAAAGTTTTCACTGATTTAAGTGGCAATTTTGCTTGAGAAGGGAATATAGTTGCAATTCTTTATTTCATTACTTTTAGTGATTATAGTGGTTTGAAATCTTATTCTTTTTTGCAGTTCCTGTGAAATTCATGGATTGCTACCTTGTGTAACTCATTCAAAGACACTTGTTCCTTGCTTGCATAGGTTTTACGACCACACTATTACTTCTGTTCTTTGAGAGGTACTATTTTAATCTATCTTTACTGCTGTCTAGCCTTCCAGTCTGTGATAATAAATATATTCTGCCAATATTCCATGTACAGTCTGATGTTTCTCTTTAACCTGCTTCTGACTTTACTCAGGTTATTATAATTACATCATGCAAGATGAACTAGCTGTATAGGTGAAGTTCTCAACTGATGAAAGGTAGTATAATTTCTGAAGCTTTCTTAATAGCAATTTTTCTTTGAAAATACCTTGCGTGAAAAGATCATGCGGGATTGCAAAAGAGTGCTGTTCTGTGGTGCCAACTACTTAAAAACAGTATGCAAGTGCTATTTGAATTACTGACTTGCCTCTTCTGAGTATGTATATATGCAACCCGCTACCACTGGTACTGAAAATGTGCTTTAGTACAGCACCAATCAACTAATAAGAAGGTAAGAAGCCTAGATTTAGTTCTTTGTTTTGACTAAAGGGAATTGAATGAACAGCGTCTCAGGAAAAAGTTCTAAGAAATTTAGTTGTTCTATAAAGATCATCTGCTTTCTGAGAGGAAAAAAAAATAATCCTGGTTCATGTAGCAAAGAAGCATAAATTATAGCTTAGTTGTTAAGGTACTACCTGGTAGTGGGAGACATGGGCACAGGTCACTGCCCTGAAAAATTTCTCTACATTCTTCAATTTGGAAGTTTCCCTCAGAAACCCTACACTCTTAATAAACTCATGCCATCATTTAACTTTCCAGCCCTATCAGGAATTTCTCAGATTCTTGGAATTGCCACAGTTTTGTAAGATTCATGGTTATTTATGGTTTGTGATTGAATGTTATGAATAGTTTTCTTCGGAGTATGTGTGGGAAGAAGCCCTAGTTAAGATGTGTTACAATGTTTTGGTATTTATTCATTTTGAAAACATTCTATATGAAAAATTGCAAAGCTTAATAGTGGTTTAAACACAAAAAAATAAACACTTTGATTTAAATGTTTTGATTAACCTTAAAATAGTTTGGTTTTATCATCAGACTGATTTTGAAAAATAGCTTTATTCTCTTTACTTTAACCAGTGAACAAAAAACCCAGTTATTTTCATAACTTTGCTTTATATAGTATTGGTAAATTTGAAACCTTGATAATTCTCTATTAATATAGTGTAAATTTACATACTTAGCTTACATACTGTGTTGTTAAATAATTAATCATTAGTTTTTAAAATATCCATTGCTATGTATTTCTATTTGAAAGTCATAGCTTCTGTTAAATGTATTTCCCTCTGTGGCTGCGGAGGAAGGTGATTCTATTATAGTTATTTTTCCTTGCAACATTTCCACAATAATACCACATGTTAAAATAATTCTATGATATAAGGTGGGTGTACTTAAAAATCACATATAAAAGAAGGCTGTGATGCAGGCATGGTAGTAACTGGGCCATATCTAAAGAATGGCATATCCTAGAATCGATTAAAAACCAGGAAAATAAATATTTTAATAATTTCCTACAAAACCAGATCAAATAAGCTTCAATAGCTGTGCAGATATGCAAGGTAATGTCTGATTGCAAATTCAGAACCATACCTTGTATATCAAAGTCTTGGCAATAGAATATTGCTCTTTAAATTTAGTTCAATTTAATATAAAACATTATTTAATTACAGCTTATCTGACATGAGGGGAACTATTGAGCCTTCTGATTATGTATTCCCTGTCTTTTTTTACCCAAGATGTCCTCATTAGCGTTCAAAAATGTTGAAAAGTGTTAAAAGCTAAATAATGTGTTAATGACAGATACAATCTAACAAGATGAAGCTATTGCCAGCACTTTGTTTTATTTATGTTTCAGTAGCACAGAAAACAAAATCAAACCCCCACAGCTGAACCTGCTTTACATCAAGTATGAGATTTAGTTATAGATATCGTACATTTATTTATTTCAACGATGTTTTGCAATGACGATTTCATGGATTGGTTTTTGATTTGTGCTTGGTAGGGTCAAGCACTAATACATTACATATAAAGGAAATATGTGCTTGTGTGTGTATAGGCAGGTAGATATGAATAAACAATGTAAAAGCCTGAATCAAATATAGAAATTAGAAAATCTTGTACGTTGACAGAGTTGCAAGCAATGGAAGGTATTACACAAATCAAAGAACACGGTTCTGCCATTAAAACATCGGCCCAGAAATTAGGAGACCATTACAATGGAGGGTTATGCTGCTTCTTTCTAATTAATTCTGAGGTTTCTGCATTTAAGTTGTAAACTCTCCTAGTGATCTCTTGATCTGTGCATGTATCTTACCTACTGCAACAAACTGTCTGTTCCAGAAGTAAAATTAGGCCATTCTCTAAGACCAATTGGAGTGGCACAGATCATGTCATGTGTTTAATTTGATTGCCTTCTTGAAGCAGAGTAGTGACATCCAAACTGCATATTGGGAATGGTCTCCAACATGGGCTATGGCTGGTTTTGTGTTCATGAGCTGTCTGGAAAGGTGTTAACTCGTGAAGGTCAAAGCTCTGCTGAGGGTATGCTAGGAATTCAACAGTAACCATGTTTGTGGGTGACTCTTCCCTGATTCTTTTTATTTATTGGTGTTGAAGAAGTCAGAGGGTTCTGCCAAAATTGAAGTTTCAAGGTAATGTCATAAGATAAGTAGTATTAATACAACTAAGAAGGACCTGTGCTTTCAACTGAATATGATGCTGGTCTCATTTTCTAGTCTAAGTCAGTTTTCCAACAGTTCTGAGAAAAAAATCATTATAAAGAATACTTTTATTATACATAATGATCAAATAATTCTCAGTACCTGTGTTACCACATAGAAAATATTAGAATTTCTTGTGTTATTAAGCTACTGCATTTTTTATTATATGACAATTTTGTGAATAACTAATATGTTATACATAGTCAAATTGTTGTGTTCATACCTTTTGGCTATGGTTTTATTTTAGCTAAGCGTTTCTCTTAAAAACAGCTAGTATATTATTTTCATAATTAAAATGTACTGATTCTACTCTTGAAAACTGGGAAGAAAGCCAACTGAAACCTCTTAATGCCTCTTAATTATATTCTTAACATCAGTGTGTTACCTGGTTACTTTATCCTGCTATTATTGTTAGTGCAGAATTGGGGTGGAAGTGGGGCAGGAGGCAGGAAGACAGCAGTTTGGAGTTTGAATGATTTGCCAAGATGTCAGATCAAAGTCTCTGAAATAAGAAAGATCGGTGGAAAGAGGAATTGATGGAAGAAAAGGAGGAGAAGAAAGAGGAGGAAATCAAACTATGAAATACAACAAACCTTCCATAAAGGGTTATTTCCATTGCCCACAACATCAAGTGCGTCAAGGAGGGGTAAATGTAGAGCCTCTAAAATTTGCATAGAATGAGACATTTAGAAGAAGAAAAGAGGAGAGAGGATGTAATTCAAAGAGTGCCACAGGAATCATCATTGAATCATTAATGAACTCGATGGCAAAATGAAGAAATAGTAGGAAGTTGTGAGAGACTATGAGAGACCACACTTTGCTTTTGTGGTGAATGCTTTATAGTAGTGATGTGGTGTATTTTTCTATGGCTTCAAGGAGCTGTTATATTTGGTAAAAAAGAAAGAAAAAAGTTATAGCAGTATGCAATAATCTAAATATAAATCATAACCCAAAAGAGGCTAAACACTTCCCTTACTGTGTGGGGAAAAGGGAGGGACTGAGGAAGAAGTGAGAATAAGTCTTCAGGAATTACTAAGGAAACCTGGCATACAGTATTTCCAGTAGTCATGTAGGACATGTTAATTGAAATAATGGCAGGAATGATCCACTAACACCAGGAAATGGAGGTTTGGAACTTCCTTGGTCTGAGAAAGAAAGCAGCTGGTTGAAAAATTTCCATAGAGTCCCCACAGCTTCTGTCCTCACTCTGTCAGAACCCAGATCTGTAAACTCTTTTAAATTTTATACTATTTTTTTCTAATTGGAATTTCAGGTGGAGATGCCCGACTACAGGATATGGTCTACACCGTGGCAGTTTCAGTAGACACAAACAGCATATTTATATGAAATGCTGATATTTATATGAAATGCTGATAACTGGCAAACAGTAGAATTATTCAGTACAATTTCATCACAAAGGCTTTGAACATAATGAAGTTTAATCCATGGGGAAAGTAGAGATTTTGGTTGGAGACTTTAATGCTGGCTTGAATGTCTAATATACCATGAGAGTCTTATTTATGTTTTAGTGTGAACAGCTGTGCAAAATGTTTTTAACAAAGCAAGAAGGTGGACTGTTTTCTGGTTTGTGTTGTTTTTTTCCCAACTGTTGAAAAGATCTAGGCTTACAAAATAGAGACATTAATCTGGACCCAGTTTCAAATTACTTAATAGTTTACTGTGTACAGCTCACTAAAGCCATGGAGTAACTTATAGTTTGATCTGGTGTCCTGATCTTGTATTTTCAAATCTCTGTGTTGAAAATTGTACTTCTGAAACACGAATTTGTGTCACATAACCTCTTGCCTTACCTACACAGGTAAACTCAAAAGTTTTATAAACCTCTGAAAAAGAACACCACCAGTTCTTGTTCACTGGTATGAGCAAAGAAGTTGGAATGGTGGCAGATCAACTGACTGGACAATTTAAGTCATCATTCACATTGGTCAAAAAAAGCATTTTGTCAGAAGAAAGAAAACGTATGAGGGTAGCAAGAATCACAATATATGTCTCTGTTGCTATAGTAGGTGTGGATTTTCCCAGACATGGGAAAGTATTGTAACTTCTACTTCTACTGTGTAACAGTAGAAGTAGAAAGAGTATGGACTCCATAAGTTTTAATTTGCTCTGAAAAGTATCTGTGTGGAAAGGATGCATAATTTTTCTACTTGCTGTGAACATTTCTGGTCACAGACACTTACTTTAATGACTGGGGTTTTTAGTGTTTAACTTTTATCAGCCTTCCTGAACCAATACCATCCTGGGTTGTGCAATGTCTCCCAGAGTGTTGCTCCCTCCTGAAAAGACTTACTCATTGATTACTGGACACAGCAGTAATTGCACTGACTTTATATTCTCCCACAAGTAGTCCTGAGTTATTGTACTGGGGAGTTTCACACATCTTGGAGTTGTACGCAAGATCCAGATATACCAATAGCTACAATCTTGTTAAATTCAGCGTGGTCTTGGTAAGTTTTAGTATTAATACTATTAAATCTTTATAACGTGACAATGTGTGGGCTGAAGAACACGGCCACCTTTCAAATATGTGAGCTGAGTTGACCCTTGTCTGTCCATTCACTGACCAAAAAGCTGAAAAAATGCAAGATGATAGTGATGGGCTATAAGCAAATGGCCACATGTCTGAGTGAGCGGAAGCCAAGGAGGTGATCTGAGTCATGGGAGCATCTCTGAGTCACAGTGCCTCCCAGGGTAATTGCTGGGATCGTTTATGACCTTAAGCAATCATTGTTTTTCTGCAACTCATTGACCCAGTAGCTGCAGAAGTTGATATTATTTAGAGCTCTTTTCAGAGAACAACTTCATCTTTGTCTGGAAAAGTTGGGCACTGTGTTATATGACATGAATTTTCAGGCATCAGAGGCAGATATCTCTCTAACAGATTAAAATGCTAAAATAAATATTTGTATTTTCAAATTAGAGATGAATAGTTTCCTTCAAATAGGGGGTAGGAACTTAATGAGGCAGTAGAGATGTAATCTGATTTGCACCTAGACAGGCAAATTGTCCAGAGATTAAAAGAAACAATTATGAAGGTGAGGAAAGAATAAGAAATGCTGAATAATATTCCAAGAAAGCTGACATATATAATATTTCTAGTTAATCTGAGTACAACTGTTGTTGAATTCACTCCACAGTTTACGTGTAGCTCCATTTGTAATAAAGCTAGATGTGGACATTTGGGCTCATTCCAGAACCAGTGCAAAGTCTAAAGATGCCTGCACTGGTAGCTGCTCAGCTGTTAACAGACCTCACGGAACATATATTAGCCTAGTGATTACCATCCCATCATTGTCCTTCTGTTACGGGAGGTGGCATCTGTGCAAAGCAAATGTCTCCATTAACATCCTTCTTCCAGAGGCACTGTAAGCTGGTAAAACTACACCTGTTCCATTTCCAGAATATCATTTGCAGGTGGAAACTGAATCTATTACTTAATAGGGTTGTTAATATGACCAAAATGTGGCATGTAAAATTCGTATCTTTTGTTGTCTTTGTGACAAGTGTTGTGAAGTTGTCCCAAAGGACTTGCTCCGATGGTTCTGGCTGGGGTCTGCAAACCTCTTTGATTTGTTGGTGTCCACAGCTTGTGCATAAAGTAAAATAGTGACATCTCAGGTTTGGATCGGGCAATTCTCTTTTGTTACAACCGAAATGGAGCCAGCAAGTCCTTGTTGAGATACAACGGTAAGTAACTTGGTCATTTCCCACTGTCCTCATCCCACAAATGCTGTCTTCCTTGAGGCTGTTGGCAGGGGCAATGCTACTAATATCAGGATATACCTGGGGTCTGTTGCAGGCAAAAAAGAAGGATCACCCGATGGTGTGACTGTTTCAGGCAGTGTAACCACAGATAATCAGTCCGAGAAGCTGTCTAGCCAGTAAAACAATGGTGTGAGGTAAAAAGGCTTTGTATACACTAAGTGGTTTCATCTATTTATCACAGCTTACAAAACAAGAGCAGACATGTGGTAACGCATGTTTTGCCATGTGTCGGTACCAAGGTTATGGATGCAATACTCTTGGAGAGCTAGCATTGTTTAGAAGTTGCCAGCACAGTCTGTGACTACATCTTCAGAGATGTGACAGTTAGATTAAGCAATTCTAAGAAAGCCAGCTATGTTTTTCTGAGTAGTGATGAAGCCAATAGAATGGTTTGAATTTTTTAATATGGTGTATGTTCTATTGTGGTTTGTTCCTGTGATTTCACATGGCTTGAATTATATTTCATTACTGTGTGGGTTTTATGCTAATATTTTGGAATGATTGTGTGATGTCCATTTTTGCTATAATGTGTGATTGAAGATCAAGTCAGTGGCTTTTTTCCATAACCATCATAGCATTCCATCTTATTCTTGCCATTTTGAAATATGCTTTAAACTGCTAATCACTGAAAGTTTCAAGTGAAGACAGACACTCACTTGATGTAATGAAGGGTACCAGTCACTAATTGAATTTATATATGCTTATGTAAGAAAGCAGTAATTTCTTTGTTGAGACTGCTATGAGATACTGGTCCTGGATCATTGTTTCAGGTCCACATTATTATTTGCATTTTGGAAGTTTGCTTTGCAACCACAGGCTTGGGCACTTTTCTTTTTTTAATGCTGTCACTAGCGGTAGAGAAATCTCCAGGATCTTGTTCCTTTAGCACACAATACTTATTCTTTGTACTAAAAATGTGTAGTTTTTACTCTGATTACATTAAGTCTTAGCAAAGAATAAATGAGAAGATAATTGTTCTTCCCACTTTTGAAAATGCAGCCTACCCCCAAATTTTTTAAGTGCTTGTCAGTTCTACTGCTTTATATACCATCTACATTTCCTTCTACATCCAGTTTTGTCTCACACCCAGTCACTTCTGTGAATAGACAGAATTGCTTCTTGCCTTTGGTCTCTCACCGTGAATTCTTGATCGGTTTAGTATATTCCCTTTTTCAGTAGATTTTATGTTTGAGAAAAAGGATTTTAAAAAGCAAAATGGTAAGCCTGTATTTCTCTCCATAGCAATACTTTCATTGGCTTGGATCCATAATTTTCAACTATTTTTTAATATTTAATGTTCATTTTACTCTGTGGGACAGGACTACAGGACAGAATCTTCTCTTATTATCAGCTGAGCAGTGGGTTAGTAGTGCATTAAGAGTAGTGCATTAATTTATAAAAAGAAATTAAAATTAAAATGATTGATAAGAATAAAAAATGTAGTATTTACCATACAACATAATTTGAAAGTTGGCCAAAAAGGCTTTTTCATAAAAGGATCTTTATGATCATAAAATGTGTTATCAAAATAATAGCTGTGCACACATAAATATTTCTAATATGTTTACATATATTATAAATACATTTGTGTATGGTTGGGTTGTCCATTGCGACTTCACTAATTCTGCACTTGCAACAGGTAGAACAAATACAATTTCCAGGGCTGACACAGCATCACCTGCTTATTGAATCTCAGTTCCCCTTGTGATAGATGTGCAGCACACTACTTGTCTTCAGACGGTGGGTTTCAGACTTAGTTTGAATAGTGGGAAAGTTGTAAATGTTAAGTTTAAAGGAGATTTATGATCTAACTCAACAAGAACAAACGCTGAAGGGATCAAGGGTGTCTCTACTCTTCCATAAGCCGATTGTCTCAGTCCAGCTGTGCCAATAAAAGAACTCTCTGGCCCCTAACTCTTCATTCTTCATTCAACTTCTCTGCCAGCTGAGCAGGTAATGTAATTGCTCTCTTGTCTTATTAAAGTAAATGTGCCAAGATAACTCTAACTGCTACTGATTTTTCTTGATGCTCATCATGAAGCACCTGGAGACAAGCTTCTCTCCCACTGCAGAGCCCAATGCCCCAACAGGCAGCTGGAGCAGTTATTTCTCATACTGGCCAGGCTGGAGCTGAAACAGAGTATAATCTCACCTTTAACTTCTTCATTGAGTTGATTCTGTAACGGTTTGGTGCAGCCCAACTATGCTGCTCAGTTCTCTGCATTTGCACTGTTTTCTCCTCTGGAATGATAAGAAGTAGGTGCTTCATGAGTTGGTGCAAGTAAAGAAATTTGTGTCCAAAGTTTGCTTAGCCAGTTTGGGTTGAAGTTATGCCTTTCTGGAAAAAGTGGCTGAGTGCTTGGAGAAATATTGCAGGTCCCATAGTTCAGCACTGAAAGTTAGGAAAGTTCATATCTTCTCAAACTCAAGCCCATAACCGACCACTGAAATGCAGCCTCTGAAGTTGGGTTCAAAAAGGTTCTGTACAAGTTGATACCCTAATTGAAAATAGTTTCTCCAAGTGAAATGATGCTCTAAGTATAGAACACAGTATGAAATTAATTTTCGTTAGCAAGCATCCTGTCATTTACCTGGTTGTACTCAAAGCTGTTAGAACATTCTACAGAGACGTACTCTGCCCAAAACTGATTAAAGAATGAACCTGAGGTTGGCTTCTCCTGCTGACAGTCCCACTTATAACACACAAAAAATATACCAGAAGCTAAGAAAAAGAAGCTTTAAGTAAATAATCTGAAACATATGCATTTTTAAGCTAGCAAAGGATTTCTCTCCATCTTGTGGTTTTGTTTTCATTTCCTTGTTGTGTTCAGTGTTACTCATGAAAACACTCTTTTAAATCACCCATTCCTGCAGAGAATTCCTGGATGCAGAATAGTGTGAACAGCCAAGGAATCTGTAATTTTTCATCCTGCGTAGTGTCTGGATTTAATTCCTTTCTAAGGTCTGTCCAAATTGAAGTGTTTGGCCATGAGCTGGTACCTGTGAGGGAGAAGTCCGTGTAGCTTGGGAGTGGTTGGTAGTGCAGTATAATACTGCAGGCATCCTGTCAGATACACCGTACTGGTCCTGATAGTGCTGGGAGTCACAGAACACTGCTAGTACAGGTCCTCCTATGGATTCTCAGCTGTAGGTTTATTATTTTCTGCATGCGGCTACCTTTGCGGGCATATCAGGTGTAGTCATCTTGACAGTGTCTAATTCTCTGTCCATGGCAGTAGTCAGCTGTACCAAGGTAGTGTCAGGATTTGTGGAACCAGCCCTGAGGCAGGTAGGGGTTGTGGTGCGGTGTAGCAGCCTCTGTCAGCGGCAAAACTGGTGCACACTGGTCTTAGAGCAACCCGGACACTGTGACACAGCGCTGGAAGAACATTAGCACAAAAAGCAAACCTCTGCCCCTTTCTTTTAACAGCAAGGTGTTTGGGGGGATGCCTGCTGAGTGCTGGAGCAGTCTTTTCGTCAGACTAAAAAAACAAGTTTAACCGATATCCCCCATTCATGAGTAAGAGCAAGAAGTGCTGGAGAGGGTGCTGTGGCACAGTTGGCCTTTGTAGTGTGGTTTGCTAGAACTGAAGATGGATTTTTTTCTATTAAAGAGAGATTTATTTTAAAATTTAGATTCATTATTTATGTCTCTAAAACGCATATAGTAATGACTTGTGTGATTAAACTGAAAAAATAATAAATGATGAAGCAGAGGATGAACAACAGTATCACAGTGTTTTTTGCAACCTTTAACTGCCAGGGAATGGTGATATAGAAATTGTCCTTTATTAGAAATTCTTCTGAATTAGGAAATGTAAGAGAAGCCTCAGGTGTTTAATCATTTTAATTTTGATACACTTTCTAAATGCATTCATTGCCTTTCGATTGCTTTCTTAGTTGCCTTTGTCACTTCAATTACTGAGGAACCAGTTCCAGGCAAACTTAATAAATATCCTTGTAGCAACTTTTCAAGACTATTTGCCTTTTATTTGCAGATGTATAAACAGATGCTGCAGAACACTATTCTATAGGGATATAGACCTTTACTTACCCGTTCTTTCTAATACTAGCTACTCTTCTCAGATAGTACAGTCCTTGTGTTATAAAGGCTGATGATGCACTCTGGAAATTCTTGTCTGGGTTCTGTCTGACAGCATTTGTATTGTTGCTAAACTACCTGTTTTTCCACTGTTCTTCTTTAAGAACACGTAACAAGGGCTAATTCTTTCATGACTTGTTTTCACAATTGAATACTGCCAATGCTAATCTAATTAGTTT